>NC_054085.1:23376432-23991432 GCF_017562075.2 Anopheles merus
TGTCCCCAAACTGACAAACAATGCAAACAAACAAAAAACCATTAATATAGCCTCTCCTCAGCATTGCCGATATGGTATCAAAAAGCACAAAAAATGAGATCAAAACGAAAAGAGACATGCACGAACGTGAAGGAACGTGTGGATGGGGTGTTGCGCGCGCACGGGATGGCACGGAAAGTCGTGCGCAAAGTAAGCTCGTATATTCTAATATGAGTTAGCCATTATTATGATTATTATTATTATCATTATTAAATTAAATAATGTTTCTGAGTAATTTTTTGTATGTCACTGGCAACAATGAAAGAAATTTCCGTTCGCTTTCGGATGCGATGAACGCGATACAATTCACACGGGCTGCAGCTTTGCTGTTTAAAGTCTACGCTTCACACCTTTATTTGGATTATTTCATTAATATATTGCGGGTTCAAGGGTTTAATACCGGTAAACAAGGATGTCCGGTTGTGTAATGTGGATATTCGAAAACGGAAAACCATTCCGTATTGTACTCGGGAATTGGTGGAAAGTGAATGTTTCTAATAATTTCCCATCATGGAAAGCTGTGGTACTTAACCTATAAAAAAACGAGTAGATTATTGATTATAAAAGAAAGATTTAAAAAACATGAAAAAAAAAATACAATTATTAGCATTTATCACGTGTCGTACGTGTGATTATACAACCGTAATAGCGCTCGACAGTATAAAAAATAGTATGTGTGTATGTGTGTTTGTAAAGATTGATTGGGGGAGTGTGTTTGGGAGAAGAGTGGTGCTTTCGGAGTGGTGCACACCTACTTTGAATATGTTTCCTTAAAATATCCCATATATAATGCTTGTTTTCCCACCTCGACAGAAAATGTGTCTAATAAATTTCATATAATTGTTTGCATCGTTTCAGCTACATCCCGTTTGGCCTTCTGCTGCTTCTTATGTGTGTGTGTGTGTGTGGTTTTGGTAGGCCTTTTGGGGCCACACCGCACAGCAACACACCGGGCGCAGCGGTACGAGACAAGCCGAACATCCCCCCCCCCCCCCAACACACGTCGCGTCGTAAGTATCACAGGGCGTCGCGTGTGCGTGTGGGCATTTACAGTTTGGCCCGCAGTAGCGCATCCTGCTTCAGGCTCGGTAGATTCAGCTGCCGCAGATGGTGGAACAGCACATCGACGTACTCGTCCCGATGCTTCATGAAGTGGCCGACGTGCGGCGAACGATCCCAACACTTGACCGTCGTCTGTGGGTGTGCGGTGAAACGCAATGAAGAGCAATTAATAATCGATTTACATACACATGTTACGCGAAGCTTTCGTTCAACCGTACCTTCACGCCGCTCTGCTCCCAGCTGTCCTTCACGCGCGTGTTGGCCTCCACCGTACCGACGGGGTCGGTTTTCGAAATCAGAAACAGGGCCGGACAGCGCAGCAGATTCGTGTGGAACATCTGGCTCGAGCGGATGTAGTGCGATGTGGCCGGCTCGTGGAAAGCCTTCATGTGGTACCTTTGAGCGTAATGTATGTTTTGTGCGTTTAAAAAAAACCCCGTGTTACCATTACCAAACCCTCCCAAAGAACTTACAGCATGTACTTTTTCAACGCACTCTGCAGGGTTGGATTCTTGGGGAACAGTGCCTTCGGTACGCCGACCGATATCTCCGTAATGTCGGCCGCACTGTCCCACACCTGTCCGATGACGCGATCCAGCACCACCTGGTAGTTGGGCAGATCGCGCGCAATGTGCACCAAACACTCGCCCCACAGGTACCCGCCGACGGAAAAGCCGTGCAGCACCAGTCCGTGCTTGAAGTCGTTGTTTTTGAGAAACTTGACAATCTCGGCCGCTACCAGCTGTGAGTGAATGCCGGGTGAGTGAGTTGTAAAATAAGTGTTTTATATTCAAAGGAAACGGGTTGTCCGCGCTTACCTGCGTTCCCTTGACGGGCCACAGCAGCTGCCAGGGCGTGATGTGCGTGCAGAACACGTCGAACCCTTGGTCGATGTACAGCTGGGCGTACTTGGCCAGATGCTTCTGGCGCGCATTCAGCCAGGAGATGATCAGTACCGCCGGCCGGTCACACTGTTGCTTCAGCCTGCAAGTGAAAAGCATGGGGTGATTACTGTCTCCTGTCTCCTTTCTGCTTGCGGAGGAGCATCGAGCATCGCATTACCGTAGGGTTTGCTGATCCTTTTCCACATTTCGCGGCTTGTCGGTGAACAGTTGAATGCTGCGGCTAATTTCCTGCGTCGCCACCGTGCGAGCGTTTACCATCGTGTGCACTTTCGGAGCACAGAGCTGGAAAAAAGGTACAGCAAAAAAAGAATCCGTTTTAAGGAACTATTTTTTACAAATAACAATCCGTAACATTATTGTCTGTGGTGAAGTAATTTTTGTAGATAACTTTTAAATCCCTTATCGAACGTCCCTCACAGAAGCGCTGTTATCATATAATGATGCGTTCCTTAAAATAGATACATGTTGCGTGGTACCTTTAATCCACAAATAAAGGTCAATATGATTAAGCAGCAAAGCCGCACCGCCAGGTGTGTGTTTTGAGTGCCGAGGGTGGTTAATCCCTTACGTGGGGGGGGGGGGGTGTGGTGCTCGCGGATGGGGCGACATGCAGAGAGCAAAAGATAAAAAAGCGAATTTGGCCGGTACAGGATCGTACGATATTGGCCTGGTGGGACCATATTTTTTTACGTAACATCGGTTCTAGTTTTATGCACAGAAACCAAACCGTAGCTTAAACTAATGCTTTAAAACTTTACACGTAGATAGGAAAAGGAAATTAAAAGGAAGCAAAAAAAGAGCAGCCTCATACGGTTGTGCAAGTCATTCGTTTGCGTAGACAATGGAGGCGCGGTTTTGTTCTTGTTGCCAGGGAAGGTTTACATTTTCGTTCGCTCGAGCTTAGCCATTGGCGGCTTATCAGAGTACAAGGGCTTTTTTTGCACTGCAAATCGCATAGCGAAAAAGTGTCCCGATTGGTGTGTGTGTGTTGATGTGGTACACATAAGGCGCTGGAGTTGCAATTTTGACAGGTTCTTGGGATAGGTCCGGAGGGGGGATATGCACAGGTAAGGCAGCGTCCCTCCTCTATGGCAACACACAAATGTTTGCTTTGATTAAGGACACAATTTTATGAACAGCAAACATAATCAACCACCCCCCTTCTCACCACTTTGCGTGTTTTCCCGTACGGCTAGGTGTGTGTTTTGCAATCTCTGGCTAGTTCAAGGTCGCCTACTAACTTGTGCAGCTGAGGCCTATGTTCACTTTCCCTTCTCTTTTTTCAACGCTTGTTTATGCTCTATGTAGCTAATGCACGCACGGTTTAAACGTCGGTGTTGGCGTAGCGCTGGGTCGATGGACCAAATTAGAAGACTGCACCGGTTCTTGGAGGTTTTTTGCCCCCCACCAGAGCAACTGACCGCGATGCTAGAAGGCTTATCAAAGCAGCTGCCACTTGAAGCTGCTGTCTTTTGCACTAAGGTGGTATGCTGTGGTGGGTCCGGAGAAGGATGGGAAGTTGTCATAACAAGTTTGCTGTGCGCGTTTGACATTTTCAATCGCAAACGGGTCTTTTGCTTTTGGATTTGGAGCGCTTTACTGCACATTAGATGAGTCGTTTGAGATATTGCAACGTTTTTTTCCCCCACTTTGCGTTTTTTTTTTCGTTAACTCATTCGCATAATCTTGTGGTGGCCTTTTTCTATAACCCGATTGGATGACCTGCGCCCAGCACAAGATTACACGAAAAGACACGGGCCGCGAGTTTTCTACTTACTAAATATTTGCTTTCTACCCTATTCCGTCGTTAGAATGAGCTGCCATACACACATCTATTTGAATTTCTAACCATTCTACGATATGCCTTCGACCTTGAATCCGGCCCCATAGCGCCAAGCAAGTTCTATTCCGGGGTGATGCTTTATGACGCATCGGGAAACAATGAAAAAAGCATAGTTTCCTCCCCTCGTTTCCAACAAACTAGATTGCAAGCGGGCAGTCCCACATGCATTTAATTCCCTCTCTCTCTCTCCCCTGCATTTCTTTGTTGATCGCCTACAGGCCGTAACTGCACGCACCAACGGTGGTGGTAGTGGTGGAGCGCGTACAGCAAAGCAGAAGTGGAACGCAGCAGCAGCACACTTTCTCGCGCTGCCTCCCTAAATTTCCTCTCAAACCTCCCGCGCCGTGCAATGTGGTATCGGCGAAGCAGCATACAAATCATCGTCGGGCGGGTACAGCGACCGCCGACTGCAGCATCGGCAACAATCGCCTAGCGGGAAGCCATTCCAAAGTCCAAAGGTTGCTTCGATTCGCAAATCCTCTTCGCTCGTCATACACACACACACACAAGGCCCCGGCCACACTCAAGGGGAAACCTGATTTGCGTAAGCGTGCAACACTTACGTTACGTTCTGCCACGATCCGATCGAACCGTCGGTCGCTGCCCTGGGCCGACGGGTGGTGGTGCAGTGCGCTGAAGAACCGTACGCTCGTTCCGGCGGACCAGCTGGCAGCGGCACTGCTGCTGGGTGCTCCTGCTCCAACTCGTGCAATGTGGCCGATGAATGGCTGCTGCTGCTGCAACGCACCACCGATGCAGGCCACAGGTTTCGGCACGTTCGCACCGACGCTGGCCACATACCGCAGGGATCGGATTGCCATCTCGCGCACAGAAGTTTAAGGGTGGGTGAAATCACGATTCACTGAGCTGAGCTTGGACACACGCGCGGAGGACACCCGGTACACTGTACGGTAAGACTGGGGCAGCAGCACCAAACCAGCAGCTCGGCCACCAACGGAACGATGTTGCCTTGCACGTTATTTAACACAGAATTTACAGGCTGCCCCGTACCGTGCTCATCACACAGTCCCCCGAACGCAAAACACAGCACAGTGCACAGTGGGAACGGGTGTGCAGGACGGTGATGTTGACAGCTCGTAAAAGGTCAGTTTTAATTGTATTTCGTCGAATTCTTTTTGAAATCATGTGATGAAAACTTGTTTTAAATTAGCAGATGTTTTTAATTTTTAGGCATAATTTTTATTTAGCGTGCTAGGACAATGTTAAGATTATTTAAACAATTTTTACAATTCATGTTACATCCCACTGTTTTTCATAACACTGTTTAAGCTCGGTTGACACACGCAGTGCTTCGGTCTCCACAAAAAGCTGCTGGATTATTTTCACTATCTCAACATGGTGGCACCCTTTCTCGATTTTTTTTTGTGGCACAGTAACGAACATCCATACATGCAACCGAGTCAGGATTGCATATGTAGAATAATTTAAATAATTGCTTGAAGTAAAATACCTTCTATTCCCGAGTTACGCGAATAATGCGTTAAAGGCATATGTCGCGTAAGTCAAATATCACGTTTTTCATCCAAAATATAGTTTTTAAACAGCTAATTTTGATTTACCTTAGTGCTTTTATGCACATTATTACTGATATCATACAATTTATATAGAAAATTCGGTAATTTGTTGATTTCAAACTTAACTTATTTATTTTGCGCTTGCCAATTGTTGCAGCAAATTGTACCTGACAGTACTAAAATTAAAAATTCGCGTAACTCGAGTGTCGCGTAACTCTGGGAAAGACTGTATTTATAGAGTGAACGGACCGTTATTTTAAAATTTGAAATCTTTGATAGTAGTTCTCTGCACAGCCGCGGTGACGGTAAAAGGACAAACTACGACTTGACTAACATTATCAACCCAAGGTCATGTTTATTGCCATACAAAATAATAAATGTGCAAATTGAGGATGAGTTCTGTTGCTTGGCACATTGCCTAAAATCGCCCCCACACCGCATAGCTCCACGTCGCAACCGCATCGAGTCGCGTTGCGCGCTATATTTGGATTAGCGCACACATTTGCAATTCCAAAGTCCACGCCGCCCCGATACACGATTGAATCAATCGTCGGCACCGTGCAGACAGCATACAAGAAGGGGGATGATGGAGGTCATCTGCCGTCTGTCCATCATTAAATCATTACCATATCTATGCAGATTGGATGGCATGCCCGCGTGCTTGCACATTTTTAATCAATTTAAACCCATTTCGGCGTGATTCATAAGATCACACAGTGGTGCACGTGCGCTTCATTGTCGTGAGAAGTTTATTATTTGCTTGCTTATTCACAGCTAGATGCGATACTTTGTTGTGAAAGATATCAGCTGAAGGGCAGGATAGCAAACGAGCTACATCTTTACAGCTTAAATATTTATCTAATTCCTGATGTGTTTCTTTATCGGTAGACCACACAGAGGTCACACTGGTAGTAGCTGTAGAAATGATAATGTCACTGGACAACTGACCGGGTACCGCGGCTTATCACCTTATCGCTTTTAATCGAACCAGCTCCCGTTCGAGCGAACCAACACAGGCAGGTCGTTGGATTACACAACAAATCATAACTGGCTTGTCGCCGGGTCATTAGAGCTTAGCCTTACGATTGTACATCGGCAGGTCGAGGGCACGAAGGTGAGCGAGCAGCAGCTCGATGTACTCCTCCCGATGCTTGTGGAAGTGGCCAACGTGAGGTGACTTATCCCAGCACTTGAGCGATGTCTGCGATACAAGAGGCAAAGCCGATAAGCGTAAGTCGTCCAGCGGAAAGGGTGTACAGCTTACCTTTACTCCAGCGGATTCCCAAATGCTCCGAAGCCGATTGTTAGCCTTTTCCGTGCCGACGGGATCCGTTTTCGAGACGAGTAGCAACGCCGGACACTGGGCCGGCTCGTAATGGAAGAGATGCGTACATTTCACGTAATACTGGGTTGCTTCCTCGTGGAACAGCTTCATATGGTAGCTGCAAAAACGGGAGGGGCGAACGGGATGAGTTCAAGGTGCAAAAGCGCACGATTGTTGATAACCCAAAGACACCTACTTGATATAGTTGCGCAGGACGCCCTGGAGGGTGGGATTGTGGGGTAGCACCGCGTGCGGCACACCGACCGGTATTTCCGTTATGTCCGCTAGGCTGTCCCACACCTGGCCGCGGATTTTTGCCAGCACACTCTTGCCGGCCGGGTCCGCGTGCAGCTTCACCAAACATTCGCCCCAGAGGTAGCCACCGACGGAGAAGCCGTGTATGACGATCCCCTCGGGGAATGCGTTGTTGGTGAGAAATTTGACAACATCGGCCGCCACCTTCTGTGAGCCGTTGACGGGCCACACCAGCTGCCAGGGCGTTATGTGGACGCACAGCACTTCGAACCCCTGGTCCAGGTAGAAGTCGGCGTACTTTGCCAGATGCTTTTCGGACGCCTGTAGCCAGGCGAAGATAAACACCAACGGCTTGTCGAGCGTTTCCGTCAGCCTGCGAAAAGGCAGAAGCAGAGGTGTGAGAGGACAATTCTACAAATCAGTGCCATTAATGCCATACCTTAAAGAATGAATGTCCTTTTCATAGCGTTGCTTTCGATTGCTGAAGAATGTCATGTTTTTCGTGAAGCGCACCGGCTCGACGGGTCCTCCTCGCTGCGCCATCGTTTCGTTAGACGGTAACATATTTGAATACTGCAGGTCATAGAAATGGACAATTAATTGCTGCCACGAATGAAACCAAAACCCTTGCACAATAGACCACCTTCTTGCAACTGTATCCACTACTGATCGTCTGCTGCTCCTTCAATCGCCGGCTCAGCCCGCTACTACTGTAAGGAGCGGTAAATTGCACTTCAGCGAACAATGAAGCACTTCCGCCTACTTGCCGGATCTGCAGTCCGGTGGTTTTCAAACCCCGGGATTCAAACACTCCGCACTGATTTATCCAACGGTGCAGCAGTGTTCGGGATGAGGCGGGAAACAGCATTTGGTATGTACGGGTCCCCTGGGCGAACGCTACTGATGAGCCGTCCAGTTGCTGATCATCGTATGATGGTGGTTGGTTTGCTGTGCCGTACGAAACAAACCACACGGAAAGATTTCCATCACACTGATAAGCGTGATTGTGCTGCAGGTGGTCGTTACGCTTCCCAGTGTGTGCGGGGATAATTGTTGCAGAAAGGGTTTTATTTGGTGGAATTCCACTTTAACCCATTTAATGAACGTTTTGAGTTGGTGGTTTGCTTTTTGAAAATCAAACCGGCTGTAGATGTTTGAGCTGATTAAATAATTATTATGATTGTGTTGTTCTTTTTTTACATTTGCTTCGGCTCTTTGAGATTTGACGTTAGAAAAGCCATTAGATCACAAGGTGATTCGTACGATCAGCTGAGCGCGTACAGGGCGATTCGGAAAGGGAGACGCATTTGAAATTTAATTATTGAAACTACGAAATTACGTTTTCGTCCAATAACATAATCACTCATTTTAGCGAGGAAGTGAGAGCAGAAGAGTCGTTAAAGTGAGTTAAATCACTCATTCTTATTTAAGAAAAATATTAGTGATTCATTCTATTATGATAAAGGGTTTTCCATGGGTTCTAAGCATAATTATGGGACTCTTCTCATAATTACCGCTCCTTTATGGACAGGTTTGGAATCCAATAGGAATGTACATTGTGCCTTTTTGAGCCATCGAGAATCATTGAGCGGAATCGCGAAAAAAGTAATAAAAACTCGTGGAGCTAGACACGAATCTCACATCAATCATACTAGTCTAGTTTAACGTTGGTAGATACAGGATTCGGAAGATTCAATCGCTAGATGAGATTCGAATCGTCTCCCATTAGACGTATTCGAAATCGGACTGAAACACATATATTATTATAATTATAATGCTTTTGAAGCGATCAGTCTACCGGGTTTTGTTACTCTGGATATCATAAGATATCCCATTCGATTATCAAGATAGAACAATAACTTGTACCTCAACTAGTCATTACATACACCTAATCAACCTGTGCATCAAGGAGTTTTCGCGAAAGCAAAAATCCGATTGTCTGATGTTCTTTTGATTCCATCCGATTCGTTACTTTCCGATTCGTTCTGCAAAATCGTCCAATTATACGTGAATATCCTTATCGATGCTTGAATCAACATCACATTGTTTGCATTTCGTTTTTTGCGTGCAAATGTGTTATTTGCAAAGAAGGCAAGGTAATGTGCCTAAAAGTAAATACAATTCGCTGTCCACTTTTTGTCCACAAGTATGCCAGAACCCGTGCCTTGTAGTCCTTCGAATACATCTGAGCAGGCAGCAAGCAAGTGCATCATGGTGCTACCGAAGCTGTCCGAACCGTACGCCGTGATGCCGCTTCTACTACGCCTGCAGCGTTTCGTTGGGCTGTGGGGTGAACGACGCTATCGCTACAAGTTCCGGTTGGCATTTTTAAGCTTCTGTCTGCTAGTAGTTATTCCGAAGGTTGCCTTCGGTTATCCAGATTTAGAGACAATGGTTCGCGGAACAGCTGAGCTGATTTTCGAATGGAACGTACTGTTTGGGATGTTGCTGTTTTCTCTCAAGCTAGACGACTATGATGATCTGGTGTACCGGTACAAGGACATATCAAAGATTGGTGCGTGATAATGATTGATAAAAGGAACATTTGAACAACTTCTAATCCTTTCAAGCTTTCCGTAAGGACGTTCCTTCGCAGATGGGCGACTATCTGGTACGCATCAATCATCGTATCGATCGGTTTTCCAAGATCTACTGCTGCAGCCATCTGTGTTTGGCCATCTTCTACTGGGTGGCTCCTTCGTCCAGCACCTACCTAGCGTACCTGGGAGCACGGAACAGATCCGTCCCGGTCGAGCATGTGCTACACCTGGAGGAGGAGCTGTACTGGTTTCACACCCGCGTCTCGCTGGTAGATTACTCCATATTCACTGCCATCATGCTGCCTACAATCTTTATGCTAGCGTACTTCGGTGGACTAAAGCTGCTGACCATCTTCAGCAACGTGAAGTACTGTTCGGCAATGCTCAGGCTTGTGGCGATGAGAATCCAGTTCATGGACCGGTTGGACGAGCGCGAAGCGGAAAAGGAACTGATTGAAATTATCGTCATGCATCAGAAGGCGCTAAAGTAAGGTCTGCCGGTATGTTGTGGATAGAATACATTTCTAGCTGCTTTCAGATGTGTGGAGCTGTTGGAAATCATCTTTCGGTGGGTTTTTCTGGGACAGTTCATACAGTGCGTAATGATCTGGTGCAGCTTGGTTCTGTACGTCGCCGTTACGGTAACTAAAAGCACTGGAGTGATCTGTCTGCCACACCATTCACTGCTGTGTCGTGTTTTATCACTCTTCCCAGGGTCTCAGCACAAAAGCGGCAAACGTGGGTGTACTGTTTATACTGCTAACAGTGGAAACCTACGGATTCTGCTACTTTGGCAGTGATCTTACATCGGAGGTAAGGTGTTATTCGTTGAGTTTCAGTTACTTTTCCGTTCCCCTCAAACCGTACCACTTGTACCATTTGTTTGAGACAGAGCTTGAGCGTAGCACGTGCAGCTTACGGTAGCCTCTGGTATCGCCGTTCGGTTTCGATCCAACGGAAGCTTCGAATGGTATTGCAACGTGCCCAGAAACCAGTCGGCATCTCGGCCGGCAAGTTTTGTTTCGTCGACATTGAGCAGTTTGGCAATGTATGGGGAGACCTTTCGCCGTGGCAAGAAAGATATTTTTTTATTAATGCATCATTCAATTTACAGATGGCAAAAACATCCTACTCGTTCTATATCGTACTGAAGGATCAATTTTAAAGGGGAACTACCCCGTCCGACCAGACGACGGAAAGCTAACGATGTGTAATTGAATAGTCATTAGTAGCGTTTTTGCTTGCCAACGAACTCACGCGTTGACTTTGTAAGTTCAATACGGTGAGGACAAAAATCAATAAATTAAATCAAGAACGTTGACGAGCTAAAGAAGAAAAAACATCTTACTGACTTTCATTTCGTTTCATCGGCGACCTAATCATAATTATATGCTACATTTTATTATATGTTTTTGTATCATTTTTAAATAATACAAAAATGCATCCTTTCGAATATTAGTCAGGTTGTACCGAAGATGCAGTTTGAACTGTTTCAAAAATATTCCTCCCCGGACACGGTCTTATCCTTCGTGCTAAGGCTTCTGCATATCGTGGGCATGAATGGGGCAGGATTTCGGTCGCGAATTCGAGTTGGTGGCATTTTTCTGTTCTATCTAATCTTTCTTGTGATACCGCCACTAACGGGCGGGTACACCGATGGTCACCAGCGTGTACGCGCCAGTGTGGAATTCCTGTTTAATTGCAACATTTACGGCGGCAGTATGTTCTTCGCCTACGATGTAGCCACCTACCAAGCGTTCATCCAGGAGCTGAGGAACCTGTCTGTTTTGGGTAATACTTAATTAATGAAAATTGCGTTTTTGCATCATCATCTGTTTCTCTTTGCAGTATGCTCACATTCGTACAGACTAAAGTACAAGCTGACCCGGTTCAACCGTCGAGCGGATATTATCGCCAAAGTGCAAACGACCTGCATGGGTGCTGTAATACTTTTCTACTGGATTGCACCGATACCTTCCATCTGTGCGCACTACTACAGGTCGATCAATTCCACCGAACCCGAGCGGTTTGTGCAACATTTGGAGGTGAAGTTCTATTGGCTCGAGAATCGCACCTCGGTCGAGGACTACGTAGTCTTCGTGCTGATTATGCTACCCGTCGTGATTATGTGTGGTTACGTATGCAATCTGAAGGTGATGACCATCTGCTGCAGCATTGGACACTGTACACTGTACACCAGGCTGACTATGGAGATGGTAGAGCAGTTGGAAAGCACGGCATCGGCGGAACGAACTGCCAGCGCAATACGCAACGTGGTGCAGATGCACACCGGTTTACTGAAATGCATCAGGCTTTTGAACACGTCGATCCGATCGATGCTGATGCTGCAGTGGTTGACCTGCGGGTTAAACTGGAGCATTTCTCTCATTTATTTTACAAACGTGGTTAGTTTTATATTGTTTGAAAATCCAAAAACAGGAAGATGGCTATAATTGAACTTTCTATTACAGGGCATCTCGCTACAATCGGTTACCGTGGTGGTAATGTTTTTTCTTGCCACCGCGGAAACATTCCTGTACTGTTTACTAGGGACGCGGCTTGCGGCACAGCAGCTGCTGCTGGAGCACGCACTCTATGCTACACGGTGGTACAACTACCCAATAGCCTTTCGCAGCAGCATTAGGATGATGTTGAGACAGTCGCAAAGGCATGCACACATAACGGTGGGGAAGTTTTTTCGCGTTAATTTGGAAGAATTTAGCAGGATTGTCAACTTATCCTACTCTGCTTACGTCGTACTTAAGGATGTAATAAAGATGGATGTACAGTGAATGATTTTTTTTTGGCTTGGCACCAAAGAAAATTTTCCGAATCTATACTGGGTCTAGAATTTGATCTAGATGTTAAGATATGATTTCGGCAACGGCCGGCTCCCGGTTTTGGAACTAATTATCAAAACAATTTTGAACATAGGGCGAGGCAAGCAAATGTCCCAAGAACCTTTCCAAGTCCTGGAACTACATATTACCGAATCTATTCCATTCCTGCCTCGAAACTGGCTCGGTGCCAAACATTTGTCCAGATGTTGGTCCCGGACCTATCCAGACAAAGATCTTCAGTTATTCTTACTTCTGAAACTGATTAATTGATGTAGGAAGTCATGGAGGTGTTCAGGGAGAATTTGAACACTAATATTCCAAAACATTCTTTCAAGGGAAATTTTATTTTCCTATATGCCCCTACGGATTGATACGTATTTTTCACTTCGTTTCCTGAGACTTTCTCTTGTTCTTGCTGCTGATTGGACGTGAAATGTTGAGAAAAAGGTTCTTCTTTATGAGTGAAACAGAGCCTTTAAATACTCCTACGTTGTTTGCTATTTAAGCATGACCAGGCTAATCACAATCGTTAATAATGAACAGAATCTCTTCTCATTAAACCCTTTCGATTGATAGTACCAATGTCAATGTCGAGATAATTGAACTGCAAACGATACCTACCTTAATCGGGGCTGAACACATCAAGAAGCAATTAGGTGTATCGTCCGTCAAACCTCAGTTCGCGAGGAGGAATAAAATAGATGCCTTCTGAGCAGCTTCGGCTCATTACTACCTTCGGAACTCCTCGAGACAAACGCACGATGGTACTGCCAAAATTAAAGGATGAAACAGCAGTGATGCCGTTTCTGCTGCGAATTCAAACCATTGCCGGACTGTGGGGTGACCGTTCCCAGCGGTACCGCTTTTATCTCATTTTTTCCTACTTCTGCGCGATTGTGGTCCTACCTAAAGTGCTGTTCGGTTATCCAGATCTCGAGATTGCGGTACGCGGCACGGCCGAGCTGATGTTCGAATCGAACGCATTCTTCGGCATGCTAATGTTTTCCTTTCAACGCGACAACTACGAGCGATTGGTGCATCAGCTGCAGGATCTGGCAGCTCTAGGTGAGTATACAGCCGTTAATTGTTCCAAATCTTCGCCACATCCTTCGTAACACTGCTAGACTTTCAGTCCTGCAAGACCTACCCACAGAACTGGGAGAGTACCTGATCGCAGTGAACCGACGGGTCGATCGGTTCTCCAAAATTTACTGCTGCTGTCACTTTTCCATGGCAACGTTCTTTTGGTTCATGCCCGTCTGGACGACCTATTCCGCCTACTTTGCTGTGCGCAACAGCACGGAACCGGTCGAGCACGTGCTGCACCTCGAGGAAGAGCTGTACTTCCTTCACATCCGGACTTCGATGGCGCACTACACGTTTTATGTGGCCATTATGTGGCCCACGATCTATACGCTCGGGTTTACCGGTGGCACAAAGCTGCTGACCATTTTCAGCAATGTTAAATACTGTTCGGCCATGCTGAAGCTCGTTGCACTCCGAATCCACTGTCTGGCGGGAGTAAGACAAGACCGAGCGGAGAAGGAGCTGAACGAGATCATTTCCATGCATCAGCGGGTACTCGAGTAAGTAAATCCAAATTGAAAATTTTGCATGGAATTACTTGAGTGTGTCTGAACCGTGCACATCCTAGCTGCGTGTTCCTGCTGGAGACGACATTCCGCTGGGTGTTTTTCGTGCAGTTCATTCAGTGTACAATGATCTGGTGCAGTCTCATCCTCTACATAGCGGTGACGGTAATATTCCTTCCTTTCCATTTCTTTCTTTTCGTTAGCCTAATTCAATCCATTTTTGTGAACGTGAATTTCCCCCCAGGGGTTCAGCTCGACGGTGGCGAATGTCTGTGTCCAGATCATATTGGTGACGGTGGAAACATATGGCTACTGCTACTTCGGAACAGATCTAACCACGGAGGTGCTTTGGATACCCTTTGTCTGAAGGTTCAAAAAGTAATTCCTTTTTTCGATTTTTCCACTTTTCACTAGAGCTATGGCGTTGCCCTCGCCATTTACGATAGCGAATGGTACAAGTTTTCCATTTCGATGCGCCGCAAACTTCGCCTGCTACTGCAACGATCCCAAAAACCGCTCGGCGTAACGGCGGGCAAGTTTCGCTTCGTCAATGTGGCCCAGTTCGGCAAGGTAAGATTAATTACAGTTAAAAAAAGGGAAAAATGCATCTTACTTGCCTGCGTGTCGTTCCAGATGCTCAAAATGTCCTATTCATTTTACGTAGTACTGAAGGAGCAATTTTAGCAGCTGCTGTTTCCCACCCTGGAAAAGGCCTTTTCGCACTGCCTTCTGCTTTTTGGACGCACGCAGCACTGAGAGCGCCCCTGCACGCAGTGACGACATTCGGCCTGCTTTGACGTTTGCATCTTTGACAGCTGGACGTGGGGGTACAATTTTTGCTGCTATTTACCCGCAGCGCATTGGATACGAAAACATTGGCCACAAGTCCTACGATTTTAGCGTTTATTTACTGTTCGTAGCAGCTTTTTTCCACAATAAACACACCCGTATAACGTACCGACAGTATTCTTTTCGTTGTAGGATAGAGAAGCCGCCGGCCAGCAGCTAAAACGCGCCGCAAAACGATAGGCGGCACCACCGGTGGGAAAAAAACGGCAGCAAAACGAGATCGAAACGCAGCGGAGCAACAGTAAACAACAAAACCGGCCGGAACAGCAAGGGTGGGAAACGATGAGCCAAGCGTACGTTAGCCCACTCTCCATAGCCGTGATCTGTTCGTCCAACATGAACCGATCGATGGAGGCGCACGGGTTTCTGGCGAAAAAGCGATTCAAGGTACGGTCGTTCGGTACGGGCGACAAGGTGAAGCTTCCCGGCACGGCAGCGGACCGGCCGAACGTGTACGAGTTCGGCACCACGTACGACGACATCTACAACGATTTGGCCGCGAAAGACAAGCAATAGTATCCTTTTTTCTTTCTCTTTTGTTGCTACACGAAATGAGGATGCTTGGATCGGCCATCGGCAGCGAATGGGATTGGGGGGAAAGGAAACCCTTTTTTTACAACGATAGATAAATTAATTATAATTTAAGGGATTTAGCGGGATGTCGGGCGGTATCCCGCTTCTGCACAGACGCATATCAGAAATTATGTTAAGTCCTCTTTTTTTTCTCTCTCTTCACTTAGTCTACGAAAGCATACACGCATCGTTGGAATCACAAATTATCAAATGATTTAACTCATTTTAAAAGAATTGCTTTCAAGTTTACATTTCTGTTTTTTTTTCAATTTTTAACTACCACTCGGGACGGCAAGACTATAGAAGCGATTGTTAGAAAATGTAAATACGAAAAAGCTTTTGGTTTTGGGAAATTTTCAAACCAAACAAGATAAACTTTTAGTCATTGAAGCCATTTAGAGCTCTACCAATTGTTGTAGAATTCGACTCTTGGTCGCAAAGTTTGCCGTCCCCTGGTATAGCCACATTTAAATGTATGATTTAATTACACAACCAGCCGCGAGTTCGAATTTCATATATACCGAATCGTTTGAAGTTGCAAGACTATTGCTCTTTTAATTAAACCCACAAGAGACAAAGCAGTCTTAAGCCATTTTTAGCGATTGTGCTAAATAATATAGTTTTTAACTATCCGGAACAACCGTCACCGGTTTTGTGCCATGATTGTGATGATCCTTTCTGGAACTGTTTAAAAATGCAAATGCATAAATGTAACCTCCATTCATTTCTTCATAATAACCTAGACAAGAACGTTGATAATCATTTTATGTAGCTAATGTCGCTTCCTTCCATTTGGATATGCAATTTGTTAAAAAAAATTATGTTACCGTCTACCGTTGTTGTATTTAATTTTAAAAATTGGTTTCATCCAAGGGGCGAGTTTTAGTCTTGAATTTAAATTTATCGACATGTTGCCATGCTAATGGTGCACCACTGCACCAATACTGCTATTGTTGCTATCCTTTTATTACACCAAAGAAACAACAACAACACATTTCCAAAACGCAAACAAAATGTTTTCCTTAACAACCACTAATGCGCTTACACAGCTACACACAGAACGGCCTGCTACACATGCTCGATCGCAATAGGCGAATAAAATCCTGCCCGGAAAAGTTTCAGCTCTGCACGGAGCGGTTCGATGTGCTGGTCACGTGCGAGGAGCGAGTTTACGATCAGGTTGGGAAAAGCAATAGCTGCTGCTAGAAGGTAGAACACACATTGGCAAGAGTAATACGAATGTGCTTTAACCATTTTGCAGGTGATAGAATTTATGGAATCGAAAACTCCCAGCTACAACCTGCCGGTGCACGTGATCAACATTGATATACAGGACAACCACGAGGAGGCGACGGTTGGCGCGTTTCTCATCTGTGATCTGATAACGATGGTAAGTGAACGAAGGAGATTTTTATTTGCTTAATTTGTATTATAGGTAGTTTTTTTTATACCAATTGATTAATGCTCTTATTTGTAAGGGTGATTGCAAATAAAAAAAACACATAAATATTTCCAAAGGAATAATTTGTTTGTATTTATTCGATGCTAAACTATTCACTTTTAATTTTGTATTAATTCCCTTTTTTCGCTTGTCTTCATTCCCGTTCATTCGATTTCTCTTTTTCCTCTCTTCTTGTAGATGGCTCAAAGCGAAGACCTGGACAACGACATCGACGAGCTGCTGCACGATTTCGAGAACAAATGCCAGCGCAGTGTACTGCACTGTGTACAGTTCTACTAGAGCTTCTACTGCTTCCAGAATCCCTTTTTCCCTCTTTTTGAATGCCTTGTCCCACGCCCAGCTCCCCCGGCAAGCTGAATGGAATTAGCGAAACACACACACACACACACCACGGCAGGACAAAAAAAAAATGGCAAAATGATGCTAGTGACAATTATTTTATTTTGATAAATTTTTGGACCAACCCCAGTTTCAGTTTTGTTTTGCGCTGGAAAACAAACACGTTAAAGGAATTGTATGTGTTTGTGCGTGTTTTTGTTTAAACTAATTTGCATTATCATTTGCAAAAATTGTAAAATTGCTACACCAATGCACACACGCAGAGACGACCATTAAAGTTGAACAACAGCTAACAGCACACAGGGTATTTGGAAGTGTAGAGCGATTATTTTTTTATTTCTGTTAAATCTATACACATAGGACAACATACTGTGTAATTGAACCCCTTCCCCCTCCCCAATTCCACGCACGCCCCAACGATCGATCGAATCGATTAGTGTTGATCGAGGTGCGCGTACTTGCGCCTTAGCTTTTCACGTTTTTCACGCTTCTGGTGCTTCCACGGTTTGCCGGCCACGATCACACCGTCAGTCGTTGACAGTGTCGCCGCACTGCCCGATGGCCCAATCGGTCGAACGTTCGGGAAGTCGCTGCGCCCCTTCACTAAACCGTGCGATGCTCGCTCCTTGAAGAACTGTTCGTCAACGTCTGTGCTGGATTTTTTCAGGTTCATCTAAAAAAAAAAAAACAAAGCAACAATATTAACGTTTCGCCTTCATCAGCACGTGGTCAGAACTAGTGATCGGAAAAATGAATTTTTTGTCCGAATCGATTCCGGGTAGCTTCGAAGTATTCTGGAATCGATTCCGGATAGTAGGTCCGGAATCAGTTTCCGGAATCTGCTCTGGAATTGGTCCCGGGATCGGCTCTGGAATCGGAATCGAATCCGGAATTCGAATCGGCTCCGAAATTGGAATAGACTCCGGAATCGGAATCGGCTCTGGAATTGGAATCGGCTCAGGAATCGGAATTGGCTCCGAAATCAAAATTAGCTTCGAAGCGGAGTCGGTTTCGGCACCTCCATAAGCATAGGCGTTTGGGTCCAATGATGATCCATCCATTCTCATGGAGATTCCCGGACTGATTTCGCTTTTGAAACTTATTTAAATTCAAGAACTGATTCTCATTCCGGAGCTAATTCCATTTCTGGAGTTAATTTCTGATTCCGTTACCGGGGCAAAATGCGATTCCGGAGTCGATTCTGATTCCGGAGCCGATTCTAATCGCGGAATCGATTCCGAAACCTACTCCAGAATCGTAATCGAATCCGGAAATGATTTAAAACACGAAATCGGAATTGGGTAGCTCCGATTCCGAGCTACCTTCACTAGTCGGAACGCACCTTCATCGCGCGCTGCTGTCTCGGTGGCAGCAGTTTAATGTCTGCCTCTTCCTTCTTCCTTGCCGGAAAGCGGTGAAACTCGTCCTGCACAACCCCGGGCGGTGCGTAGCAGTACAGCAGCTTCCCATTGACGTAGTCCTTCAGCACGTACCGGGAGCCGCGCGACTGGTCCGGCTGCCCATTGGCCGTCATAAAGCCCCGGTTGTACGCGAACGCTAGCAGCAGCTCCTCCGAATATGGGGGCCGGTTCGGATCCTCACCCTCGAGCGGTTTCGAAATCATTATGCCGTACGTGTCCTCGAGGATGTGGCGTGGAATGAGCGTACAGAGCAGATTGACCGGCGGCACATGGTCCCGCATCTGGTCGATCGGCAAGATGCCGTTCAGTATCATGTCCGCCTTGGTGATGCAGAAGCTTGGCATCACCAGCCCGGGACAGTCGCAGAACATCAGCTCGCTGTCGACGTACAGCGTTTGAAAGTGTTTCGTTTTGCCGGGCGTCGCCGAAACGGACACTTTTTTCTCGAGAAAAACCGCATTGATCGTACTGCTCTTGCCGACGTTCGGATAGCCGACCAGCCCGACCGTCACGATGTCTTTGGTGACACGTTCCGCCCGGTGCAGGCTTTTGAAGAGCGCAATCAGCTCGGCATTCGTGAGCAGCTTGGAGCTGTTCCGAATCGCGCCCGGCTCTTCGTCCTCCTCGCGCGCAAGGTCCTCGATTTTTTCCTCTATCTTTTCCAGCGTCTTTTCCGCCCTGTCAACGGACAGTTTTAAATTCCCTAACCGCTCCTTAACCTCCTCCTGTTCCTCCTCCTCTTCGTCATCCGCTTGATCCCCGTTTTGAGCAGCTTGCTGCGCTGCTTCCTCCGCTTCCTGCTCCTTCTTGGCCTCTTCCGCCGCTAGCACGGCCGAGTAAAATGCCACCCGCACGCCCTGCCCGTCGAAATACTTGGCCCAGTGGACGCGCTGTTCGGCCGTCAGAAAGTCCGACTTGTTCAGCAGTATCATGTTCATCTTGTTTGGGTCAACCTCCTGCACGTACCGCTCCAGATCCTCCGTCCGGAAGAGGAGCGGATTGCGAGCGTCCACTATCTGCACGACGATGTCGCTCCGCTCGACCACACGCCACAGCTGGCGCCAGAAGTCGAGATTTTTCTCGTACGGCGTCATCAGCATACCGTCCTGCTCCTGCAGCGCCACCAGCCCGCGGCGCCACTCGAGAAAGGAAGCGTTTTCCGCGAGCAGCAGCTCCTCGGCCGTCGTGTCCTTCGTCCACTTGGGGCGGCGCGGTATCTTTAGCAGGTCCTTCATGTCGACCTGCTTCTTGATGATCTCCACCCGCTCGTTCGTGGTCAGCAGGCCCACCTTCGACTTGGGGTTGACGTACGTGATGTTAAGCTTCTCCGCCTGGAACTCGGTGCCGGCTAGTTCGGCGGTGCGAAGAAACTCCTGGAAGGAGGATTCCTCCGTCACGGATTGCAGGTTCAGCCGACCCCAATCGTACCCGTCCTGCACTTCGGTGGTGTGGAGCTGGAATGAAGATTCACGTTTGGTGAAGAAAGAGTATGTGTGGGTCGTGTGTGTTTGGGTGGAATATAAGCAACTTACCATGCTTCCATCGGCAACCGTTTTTCGATTCCCTTGGCCGAACCGGTCCTTGATCAGAGATCGACCCAGCTGATTAGCCTTCTTTTTACCCATGATTTAACGGATCTACTATATTAAATATCACAACAAATACACTGCAACACCTTCATACAGTGTTTCTGCGTGCGTTTTAGCCTTTTACTAAATTTAAAAGCACGTTTTTCGTCTAATTTTTCCAACAACACCTTCTTTCGCCGACCAATGGTGACGAAATTGCTGAACATAAACAAATAGCACATGGGCTGCTACGAAAACAGTAGTTTGACAGTTGATACAGTGCTGCCAGATAAATAGTACAGGCGGTCCCCGAGATACACGGTACCTCTTATACGCGGATTCAGAGATACGCGGTTTCCTAAATTTGACAGTTCTTTGAGCAAATTGTACTGATTTGACACATCTATTGTAAAATGCCAAATAATTTCTGTTTTGATCGGATGTTAAAAACTATTTCAAAAGGTTTGAAACTGTTATTTCATTCAGAATCATATCAAATAATTGATTAAGTGGCTAAAACCACCCCCTAGTTGCAAATTAACACGAAAATTAGTGAGATTTTGGCTAGAAATCACGAGATTCGACTTACGCGGAAATTCGAGATACGCGGTTTTTTGCGGCCGTTTTCGGTCCCCATTAACCGTGTATCTCGGGGACCGCCTGTAATTTATTTGATTTTTATTGAGAACAAAACAAACAGCCCAAAAAATATTAAGGAAAACAGCTCAATTGATTAACAATATCTAGAAATAAATAAAAATTCATTCCATTTTTCCACATCATGTATCAAGAAAAGGACTTAAATTTATGCTATTTCCAGTATCCTTTTAAAAATCTCTACTCCTTGTTTGGCAACACTTCCTTCCATCATATGCATTCTTGCATCAGCCGCCCGGGCGCAAACAAAAGCAAACATAGACAAACACGTTTTTTCATGTGCAGCGCAAATCGCAATTAAAAGCGACGCGGAATAGAACGCGTCACCCCTCAGTTTTATTCTGAAAAGTGCACCAAACCCCTTAAACTTCCTACCCAAAAACCACAACCATGTGGCCCGAGGTGGAAGCCGTGAAGAGTGAAAATCGGCGCGAGCTCAAGCTGACCGGTGCCAGCGTATCAGAACGGATTGTGAAAAACGGCGGCAGTCTGGACGATGCGGTGTACCAGCTGTCCGCCCTGAACCTGCTGGACGTGAATGACACACCACTGGATCGGATTTCACCACGCATCGACAGTCTGACTCATCTGCAGTCGCTGCTGCTGTATCGGAACAAAATTGCACAACTGCCGGCAACGATCGGCCAGCTGGGTGAGCTGAAGGTGCTCGATCTATCCGGCAACAGGTTGACGGAGCTGCCAGGCGAGTTTGGCAAGCTACACTCCCTGACCACGCTGAACCTTTCCTTCAATCAGCTCAAGAAGTTGGATCTTAGTGCGCTGGACCGGCTGAGCGTTTGCAACCTGTCCGGCAATGAGCTCGTGGAGGTGCCACAGTTCCACACCGGCGAGGTGCACCATTTGACGGAGGTTAACCTGGAGAAGAACAGTATTGTAGCGCTGCCGGAAGAGCTTACGCGACAGCAGATACTGCGCGTGCTGAACGTGGGTGACAACAAAATCGAACAGGTGCCCAAGTACATTGCCAAGTGCGCGAAACTGAAGGGTAAGCGGCAAAGCATGCTTTGATTTGATTGTGAGCCTTTACATATTATCCTATTTTGTTCTTTCTGTTCAACAACAGAATTTAACCTGAAGGGCAACCCGCTCAAGGATAAACGTTTGCTAAAGCTGGTGGACCAGTGCCGCAGCAAGCAGGTGCTCGATTACGTCGAGAAGAACGGGTATCAACCACCGAAGCAAACGCCCAAAGAGAATCCATCCACCGCTAGCAACGGGCAGCAGGCTTCACCCCCCAATGGAGCGCTAGAGAAGGAGCAGGAAGAAGCTCAGCTTAAAATAATCGTCCGCAAAGCAACGGCTACCGCACCGAAGGTAACGTTCACGCAGGAAGCACGCAGTGCCCGTCCGCACATCCTGCTCTGCATCGTGCGCTCGTTCCCGATCGCGAACCTGAAAAAGTTTCTTCAGCTGCAAAACACGCTGCACGACACCGAGTGCAATCGGCGCCAGCTGGCCACCATTGCGACGCACGATCTGGCCAAAGTGAAGGGCGCGCTGCGGTACCATGCCGCACCGCCGGCTGAGATTGAAATCACCGCGCTTGGCAGCGCCGCCGCCCAGGGTAAGGTGACGGCCGAACAGTATTACGCCGACCTGTGCCACCAGGCCGAGCTGCTGCGCAAGGAAAAGAAGCGCAACACGTACTCGGGCGTGCACAAGTACATTACGCTGCTGACGGCAAGGGAACAGTTTGCGTATCTGAGCGACGAGGAGAAGGTGATCAGCCTGCCGCCCCTAACGAACTGTGATGAGACGAAGGTTTCCGCTACCACCACCGATCTGCTGCTCGAGGTGACGAGCAGCGTTGGCCATGGGCCGTGCGTGCGCGTCATGAACGTGCTGCTGGAGCGTATGCTGCTGATGGATGTGGAGGTCGTTTCCGGTGGGGTTGCAGGTGCTGCGACCGAGCAGCACCCAGCAGCCGGTGAGAGGAAGAAAAAATCGAAAACCAACGCCAAAGAAGCGGCCGAGCGGGTGGCAACGGTTCGGTACGATCGAGCCGTGACGCTTACGGTGGAACAGGTGCAGCTGTATGACCACGAAGGTAAGCCGCACTCTGTGTTCCCTGGCAAGGGCGATCTGTGCGGGGATGAAACGAAACGAATTGTGGTGGAAATGGCCTAAGGCAGAGTTTTGTCAGGGATTTTGTTTTACCTTTTTACTCATACTTACCGATTTGCGATTGGGAATAAGATTCTACCGGATTAGCTTACAAAGTGAAATTACTTTCAGTACATAAAGAGCGACACGCAAATCACGACACGTTTTGAAATTATACACGGATTTATACAACTAATATATGTGTTTTTGTTAAACTCATGAAGACCATGGACTGTTTTTCAATTGTTTGTGTTTTTCGCATAATAAATTTCAATCATATTGCGAAACCTTTCTCTTATGCACGTGTTTGTTTCAATCGGTATTCGACACATTAACCTAAAACCATTGAAAAATATTTTTAAAAAAGTTATGAAAAAGCACAGTTCCACTTATTTCTAACGCAAAGTAAAATAAAATTCTATAAAATGAATTAAAATCACAACCGATATTTTAAATAACTCCATATCAAATTCAATTTCGACCGTTGTCGACATAGTCGACATAAACCATTTCACGCAGCCCTGCTTTGACAGGTGCGTTGACAGCAGCGGTTTGTTTGGGGCTTTGCTTCGCCAAGAGGCATTTGCACGCGCGATTCACGGCGGAATAGTATTTTTCACGTGCGTTCGGTGAATTTCCCTCTGCAATTTCCATCCCCAAATAGCGCACCACAATGTCGGAACCCAGCTCGAAGGACACGGTGCTGAAAACGGCAATGATTTACGTGTGCGGAGGTAAGTGTGGGTTGATGCCGGCTGATTCACTGTGCCTACTAAATTGGGGGAATTTCTTGTTGCTAGAATGCCACCACGAGAATGAGATGCGCCCGAGGGATCCGATCCGTTGCCGTGAGTGTGGTTACCGTATCATGTACAAGAAGCGCACGAAGCGACGTAAGTAGATGCATTTTAAAATTAGAAGAAGGAAACCCCGAAATACACTAACGATCGGCTTGTTTCCCGTTTCCCTGTAGTTATCGTCTTTGATGCCCGATAGACGGAAGGAGAGACTGTTGCAACGCTGTTTTGACCACGTATCTTGTAAGAACCTTTCCATAGATTGTTCGGAAGCAGTAAAAACGCCGAAACAGAAACAATAAATCGGTATTGATATATATCTCTCTCACACATTCTGTATTTGTTTTATTTTTTGTTTGTTTTTTTCGTAATTCCCCCGGATGTTGTGTCATATGCTCCGCACTAACCCTTTCGCTTCTGCCACTATTACACGCTACTTTCACACCGAAACAAACAAAAAAAAGCGGCGCCACACCTCATAAGAACACGGTTGCGTCTGCATTAACTCAGCTCAAAGCCGGCCCCGCTCTGTATCGCGTACAGTAGCTTCTCGCGCAGTACGTCCTCCTCCTCGAACGCCGGCAGCTTCAGCAGATTCATGCACGTGCTGGCCGACGGCAGCCGATCCGTGTCGCCCGCATTCTGTATGTAGAACGGTGGATCGAGATCCTTGAACCCGAGCAGCGGCGGGCGCGAGCAGCTCGTCACGAACTTCAGCAGCAGCCGGCGCTGGATGTCATCGAACTGCTCCACCACCTTCCAGAACAGCTGGATCGTGTGGTGCTCGAGCGAAAAGTCCCCACCGTAGCGCGTGTGCTGCCGCAGATCGTGCACGTCGACCGGTATTTCCGCGCCCGAGATCAGCACCTGCAGCTCCTTGTTGCTGAACATGTACAGCCACTCGATCGGCAGCACGTTCGCGAGCCCCTGGCGGAAGGCGGCACACTGGGCCCGGATCTGCTGGTTCAGCTTAAAGTCCGCCATCAGCTGGATGTACTCGATGCGGTTCGTCGAGTTGACGATGATGTTCGTACCGTTCGGTTTTAGCTCCTCCACCTGTGTGGATGAGTGAGAAGAATTAGAATGGGCAAGAAAGAGGCAAAAGTGGGGGGGGCAACAAGCCCATTTTCCTACCTTTGTTTCACCTAACGCATCACAGACGATAGTAAAATCTAACCCTAAATCAGCCACATCCCCTTCGTACGCTTTTAGAGACATTAAATTTCTGCAAAGATGGGAAAAAGATTTTCGAGTTAAAATTGAGCCCCTAAGCTCTTTAGAACCAGCGCTGCAAAATGTCACGATCAATGTCATAAAAAAAATCTCACTGAAAAAAATCCATGTCAGCGTCAAGTACTCAATTGTGATGATCAGAGGTGATACTCAAAACGATTGGTGTGACCAATGCATGCTTCGTGATATTTTAGCAACCATCGCTTCGTCAGTCACTTTTTCATGACTTTTTGTTTACTGTGATCAGTTCTGCAACATGTCACTGACATAGTCACGACAAATTCCGGCTGAAACAAAATCATGTCAGCGTCATAAGCCTTACTGTGATGATCATAGGTGAGACTCAAACAGTTGGTGCGACCATTACATACTTGGTGACATTTTTTGTGCGACCAACTCATTTGCTGCTTGGGACCACACGTCAAGTATATTCCAAGAATGTCGTGATTAGCACCGACAAAAAAATGTCATGGCCAAGTGAGTGACCAAGAGTTGGGTGCCAAACTAAACGATGGGGACCATGTGAACCATGTTGGAAGCATGTAATTGGACCACCAACTGTTTGAGTCTCACTTCTGATCATCTAAGTTGTGTACGTGAAGCTGAGCTTCGTTTCAGTCATGAGTGTTGGTGACTGTAACAGTGGCATTTGGCAGTACTGTTCACAGGCAGAAAATGTCATGTGATTATGCTTGTGACGGCATTAAACTCAGCTTGTCAGTCAGAGTATCGCGTTGGACTCAAGCATTCGCATGTCGCGTTCGGCATGACACACTTTCATTGAGTATCAGCATTGAGCATCAAGCTACCACGGACATGTTCATTGTTTTCGACGGTGAACATCACGTGATGGTCATGACATTTTGCAGCACTGGTTAGAGCCGTTCCATCGCAACGCCATACCTATACAGCACCGGATCCAGCGAGGCCAGCTGATGCACATCCACGTCGGAGTGTTTGCCGGCCAGCTTGGAGAGGAAAAACTCGGCCAACGGTAGCTCCACCAGCAGATTCTCGTACAGTGCCTTGCCGAGGATGCGGCCGATGAAGTAGTAGTGGCGCTGAAAGTCTTCCACAATCTTCCCCACGCACGGGTTCGGATAGAGCATGTTGTCTTTCGTTATCCTGTGCAATAGAAAAACCAAAGTAAGCGACAAACCGGAAAATGAAGCTTCCAGCGGCAATGCAACTTACATGAAAAATCCGCGATGTGGATCGAACGCCAGCTTGATCAGCTCGGACAGAAACTCGCGAAACACGCCACCACCGTCGATGCCGGCCTCCCGCAGCCCCACCGAGTTGACCATTTCGATGCGGAATTTGGGCCGCAAATCGGGTTCTGCAAGAAGCGCAGAAAAGCGTTATTCCGTGTGACCAAAACAACTTCCCGTGTTTCCTTTCTTACCATTCGTGGGGCTGAGCTTGTCGAACGCATCCTCGTACAGATGCGACCGCCGCACGGTGAGATGTATCGACGGTCCCTGGAGAAACCCTTGCAGGTCGCCCTGCGTCCGCAGCTTGTCCGCCGCCACCAGCCCCTGAAACACGCCGACCCGCGTATTGAACGGCACCACGAACGGTATCTCGCGCAGGATCGTGATCGAACGGATCTGCTTCGTTGAGAGTGGTGGCCCGTCCTCGATGTCTTCGCGCGTAAAGTCCCTGATCGGCTGGAAGGGCCGGGGGCCACGCCGCGAACCGCGCGACAGGTGCAGATCGGTCGGTTTGTCTAGCGGCAGGTTAAGGTTTTGCGCCGTCCAGTGTCCCTCGGGACAGAAGCAGCGGCGCAGATCGCGCGTGTGTATCTGGCGCAGCAGCGAAACGCACACCTTGAGCAGGTGGGGCCATATCTGGCGGTTCTGCTCGTACGGTTGGCTGCGCTGCCTGCCGACGAGCGAGCCCGTGCCGCCGAAGGGGCGCGCCTCCCCGCCGCTCAGGGACGATATCATCGTGCGATAGTTTTCGTGAAGGCTGGAGCGCGTTTCGGGAAAGGCGAGCTCGACCAGCCCGAGCGAAATCTCCTTCAGCGTGGTGCTGAGCGGTATGAGCTCCGGTATGCTGAACGGCATGATGCTGCTCACCGTGCCGGGCAGTACGTTCTCCTGCACGAACTCGCCGTCGTGCAGGGAGGCGATCAGCCGCCCGAACAGTGCGCAGAACGAGGCCAGTATCGGAATGGTACGGTCGGAATCTTCCTTCGCTGTTGGGAAGCATGGGAAATTGCGTTCAATTGCATAATTCGTTCCAAAAAAACAGGGGGAAAACTATCTACTTACAGATGTTGATTCCCTTCGAGAGACGCACGATGGGGGAGCTAAACAGCTGGCCGGTGCTGTGCGCGGTCAGCGTGTACCACAGCCCCCGGATGATCAGCGGCTTGGACGCGAGCATGTACAGCAGCTTGTACTCGTACACCGCCATCCGGTTGTACGTCATCAGCTGGTGGCAGATCTGGCAGAGGTGCTGCACCGCCAGCGGATCGTCCAGCACCGTGTCGATCAGGCGCACGATGAACGATACGCGACGCCGCTCGTTCAGCATACCGATGACGGCGTGCAGCAGGGCGCCCTCGCGCGGGCCCAACGTCGGTCCGTCCTCCCCGTCCGAGTCGGAATCGCTCGAATCGTCCAGCGGCCGATTGATCGAAGAGCGGATCGTCTTTCGAGGTAGTTTGGTAATGTTGTCCACCATCGAGGCGACCACTTTGAGGTAGGCACGGAAGTGCTCCTTCGAGGTTGATGTTTCTAAACGGGTGCAAGAGAGAGGGAGAGAGAGGAAGACAATTAGGTGAACGCAACATTTGGTTCTAAAAAGCTTCTAGCAACTTACCATCTACGTGTTGCTCGTCTAGCTTCAAAAGGGAGTACAAAAGTGAGCTAGTTAAGCGTAGCCGCTCGTCGTGCACCCGATTGGTGGTGCGCGCTTTTTTCGGCGTGCCGACAGGCCGCGATCCCATCGGTGTCGTACCGTCGTCGTCGTCGTCCGTCGTCAGGTCGACCAGTATCGTGCTCCGGTAGTCCAGCAGGCCCTGGTACTCGTCGGCAGTGTGGCGCACCAGCGTCCAGTAGGGGAAATCGGTCCGCTCGCCCAACGCCGGCAGCACAAAGTGCTTCACCTGGTCGGAGAGCTGCGGCGAGAGCACGTTAAACGTGAACGATTGCAGTATCTGGCGGCTGAGCGTGTCGCGCGCTTCCGGATCGATCAGCTGCAGCGGGCGCAACAGCATCTCGAACAGTGCGTCCGCGATCGGGTTCGCTAGCGTGGTGGTGTCCTCGTCGATTGCCGGCAGCTTCTCTTCGATCAGCTGCCGAACGACGCGGAAGTAGCGCCGCTCGATCAGATGGCTGTAGATGGAGACAAGGTAGCGCTGGATGTACTGCTGGCCGCTGCTACCGGTCGGTGGGATGTGTTTCGTGATGTACGTGTTGGAGGAGTAGATTTCTAGCATGCGCATCGGTATGGTCTGTGGAGGCAGAGTGAGAGAGAGAGAGTGTCCGGAAAGTATTCAGAATAATTAGCATGAGGAGCGAAATGAATCACAGCGCCATCCACTTACCGGTGAACATTCCGGGACCAGTATCTGGCCCAAACACAGCCCAAGCAGCCGTTTGATGCGATACGTCCAGATCGGATCCCGCTCCACCAGCCGGAACACTTCGCCCGGGTTTTTGATCATGTACTGGCAGAGAAAGTTCTGGAACGAAGAGGAAGCAAGAACTGTTGACACAACCAAACGAACTGTTGCTCCAAAATGCTACTGCTCCCCGGCCTTACCAGCCGATCCCCGTCCTGACCGCTGCGATGCTGATAGAAAAAGATGATCCGCTTGCTGTAGTACTCCAAATCCTGCCCACCGTCCCGTATCGCCCCGTGCGCCCGCCGGTACTCGTCGAACTTGTCCCGCTCCCGCTGCTTGGTGTGCTGCCGCTGGACAAAGCTCCGCACGGCGGACTGTATCACGATCGCACCGCACTGGTGGCGGCGGGCCTCCTCGCGCTTCTGCCGCTCCTGCTGTGCCTTCCGGATCGTCGTCAGCCGGTCGGTTTTCAGTGAGGCACCGCCGAGATTTTGCTGCGGCCGGCGCCGGAACTCTCCATCGAAGCTGAACATGACGATTGGCTGGGACAGGGAAGGTTAGTTGGTGATGATACACCACCGGGAAGGTTCCTTGGCAGGGAGCTCCCTTCTCGTCTTCCGTGTGCGCTCCTTCCTCCCCAAAAAGGGACAATTAATGCACTGGAGTACGGGAGCACTCGAACGGTTTCCCTGTCTTCGGTTTGCCAACGATAAAACTGTGTCGCACAACAAAAAAAACTGGTACCCCACAAACAACAAACAAAGACTGCCTAAGTGCCAGGAGTGCTAATGACTGCTGGCGATGAGGATGACGATGACGACGATGATGGCCCCGAGTGTAGTAATTGCGTGATCCGAATGGGTGGTTGGCTTGTGGGGGAGGGTGTGGAGAGTGGACTTTCTTACGCTTGCAAGTGGGGAAAATTGTTTTTCACTGTTCCTGCGCTCTTCCCTGTGCTCGCCGTTTGACAGGAAAGTTTACCAAATAACACAACAGTAGATTTTATCCATTGTTTTACGCGGTGATGTATGAGTGAGGGTACGGGTGTGTGTGTGTGTGTGTGTTGGTATATACGGCCGGGACCACTCTATAGAAACCCCTTTTTCATCTACCTGCGTTCCCCTTCCTTCTTCTTCTATTATTGCACAAGCTGTCACTTGACAGTTGTCAAACGTTGTCAACATTCCACACAGGGTGATTCAGAAGGGACGGAGCTAATAAAGAAATTTAAATTTTTACACGTTTTCTTGTTCGAATTTTATTCCACACTTTCCAATGGCGTACATTATCATAATCGCAAAGGAAATGCTTTACTTTTGTATGGTACGATTTTATTCATTTTTTTTGTCTCTCTATTTTCCCGTTCAAGTGTTTTTTGATGTGATCTCATGACCCGTGCTGTGAACGTGTTGCAAAGAAAACGTTGAAATTCAACAAATCGCGCATGTGAGGTACTAAATGCTCTACTGAAAAGGGAAACAAATTAGAGAAGTAAGTTTAACACTAAACGATACTAGTCCCTGCTAATCTTTGCGCCCAAAAGCGGAAGGCATACCGTTTCTTTTTACAATTATTTTACCAGTAGAAAAACAGAACCGAAAGCAAACGAAAGTAAAGATTGATGCGAAGAGAATGCGTTCTGCTCTATGCTTTTCACCCCCTCTATCTTTAAGCATTTGGTTTGTTTGTTGCCGGTTTTTGGTTGAACTATTCTTACCATTTTCTGTAATCAAACTGCTTCAGCTTTTTAGACATAACATACACCACATAAAAACGATCCTTTCGTTCTTCTGTTCTTTTTTTTTGTGAATACAAATTTACAATTCAATCATCATGCTCCATTTTTTTTTTCAAGAGTATTCAGTATTCGAGTTCCAAAGTATTTGTTCCTAATCACAATCATTCCCCTGCTTTGCCTTACCTCTTTTTCCCATTTAATCCAAAGATTCCCCCTTTTTAAGTAAAATTTTGTACAACAAAATAAATGCATGGCAAATTCAAGTTGCGGAAAGTCCAAAAGAAAAAAAAACGATGGCAATGGGCGTTCTCCTAAATCTAAGGGGGCAGATGACCCTTTTCTTCCTCTTTGTACACTAGAGATCGTGTGTATCGTCCCTCGAGCACGTGTTGCCCCACGTGCTGCTGCTCTACTGTATCTACTTCTTGCGCTTCGCCGTAAAGCAGCGGCTGCGCGGTTTGCGCTTCCGCTGCTTGCGCGCACCGGCCACGTGCTTGCTGCTGCTGCTGCTGCTGCTGCTCTTCTTTATGGCGGTGCGTTTTGTAGCGCGTTTCGAGGTGCGCTTGCTCCCGCTTTCCGCCTGCACGACCATGCCCGTATGCTTGGTAAGCTTCTGGTGCAGGACGAGCATGTAGCGGCGGGCAAACTGAGCACCACACTTGCGACACTCGCACATCCCCGCCGACGAGCGCCGGTGGCGCCAGAGCGTGTGCAGAAACAGTGACATTCGGCTGTGGTAGTGCGCATTGTCCAGATGGTCGAGCAGACCGCTGGTGCGGCAGATGCGGCAGCAGCGCCGGTTCGTGATCAGCTTGATCATGTGCTTGTCCCGGATGTCGGCCAGCCGGCTCACGGTGGCTTGCGGCCTCTCCACGTGCGTCGCTTGCTTTTGCACCTTCAGATCGATCGCTTTGCCTTCCTGCTGCTGCTGCTGCTGCTCCTCCGCCTGCTCCTTGGGCTCGGGGCTTTTGTTCGCCGTTTCGATCGACGTGTCCAGCATTTCTACCGCCACGAATGCCATCGGATCGTCGGACGGTGGTGGGACCGGCAGCTCGTCACTCTCGCCAATGCGACGCGGCTGGTAGCGCTTGCGCGGATTCCGTTCGCCTTCCAGCAGCACTTTCTGCTGCTCTTCTGTTTCTTTCATTTCCGGCGTCTGGTGCCGATCCGCAACGAGTGGAAGGGGAATGATCGTTACGGGGCTCTCGTCTTCCGCGCCCTTGCCACCGACCGTACTGATCGACACTTCCGTGTGGCTTTTCAGGAATTCGGTGAGCGAAAATTGCTCCGCTTGGGCCGTGTCCTGGCGGGCGGCATCCGCCTCCCGCCGATTGTCCTCCTCCACGGCCGAGGGCGGCGCGGTCCGAAGGATCGTGGCGGCCAGGGAGTGGGCGGCCGGCTGCGGCTGCTTTGATGCGTTCAATGAGTTTTGCGGTTTTTTGTACACTTTATCAAAAATATCGTTTATATTCTTATTGCTAGTGCTGCTATTGTTATTGTTGTGGTGATGAGGATTGTAATGATGATGGTGATGATGATGATGGCCATTTTTGTGAGGGGTGTTGTGTTTGTCGGTTACGCCACCGTTTAGTATGGCACTGGCACGATCGTTCGGAACGATCACCACCGCGGCCGTCCCGTTGCATTGCTGTTGTTGCGGAACGGCCGTCCCGCATGTTCCGGCGCTTCCGCCATTGATGCGGTTCCGATGGACGATGGAGTTTTCCTTGTCGCTGGAGGATGCGCTGTTCGCTGCTGCCGCCGACGACGCCGACGATGCCGTGCGGCGCTTCTTCATGCTGCCCATGTCGAGGGCGAGCGGTTGCAGCTGCTGGTACTGGGGATCGATGAGGGGAACGGTTGCCCCGTTGCCATTTGTACTGTGTGGCGCTGTGCCGGTGCTGGTTGCTCTTGGTGGTTGCTGGTGCTGTTGCTGTTGCTGTGTTGATGTAGCGGGAGGCGACGAAACCATCGTGCTGCCGTAGCGGCCACCATTCGATGCACCGACGTGATGGTGGTCCACTGCTTTCGATGGTTTCTGGTGCTGCTGTTTCTTCTGCTGGTGGTGGTGATGAGGTTGGAGATAGGGCTGCTGCTGCTGCTGTTGCTGCTGTTGCTGCTGGCTCGAATGAAGCTGCAGCTGCTGGTGTGCCACGGCAGCCGTGGCCAGCAGCTGCAGGAAGGACAGCTGGTCGCCACCGAAGAGTGAGGCTAGGGATAGGTTCACGCTGTCGTGGCTGGCGGCGCTCGGTTTGCCGTCCGCGCTGTGATGCTTTTTCTTCATCTGCCGCTCGATTGCTGCCGCCGCCGCCATGCTTAGGGCGTAGGGCGACGCCGCTGCACTTGTGCCGGCGCTGCTGCTGCTGCTGCTGCTACTGTCGCCGGCATCACCGCCATTGTTGTCTCCGCCTCCCGCATTACGAAAATCCTGCGTGACTGAAGCCTTGTTCCGTCCGACTGCTTGCATGTGTAAAAGGCTGGGAAGAGAGCGAGAGAAAGAGTAGAACACAATTAATTATAAAACAGAAAGTGGTATGAAAAAACAACAAAATGATAGCGAAAGGCAAAATAAATTAAGAAAAAGTAATTGTAAATTTAAAACAAACAACAAATTTACAGTAAAAAAAGGATTCACCTCAACAAGCAGCAAAACAGAGGGGAAACGGTAAACGAAAACAAAACAGCAGCAAACACAGAAGCAAAAAGCGAAAAAGAAAAAAATGGACCGAACCACTCCGCATCCAAAACCCCAACCGCGTACCGTGCATAGTCGCCGGAGTCACTGCCGTCCGCCTCTAGGTAGCTATAGAGCAGGTCCGGACCACGCTTCCGGTGCGGTCTCGTTGCGATCCACTGTTGCTGTTGTTGCTGTTGCTGTCCACCACCGTTCTGTCCCGCCGCTGATGCCAGGACGTGCTGGTTGATCGTTTCGATCAGATTGGCAGCGTTACTGTTTGTCAGTACGTTACCGGTGGCCGCGTGATGGAGGTTAGTGGAATGATACTGGCCATTCGATGTGCCGTTACTGTTTTTTTAGTGTGTATGTGTGTGTGCAAAAGTTGATTATTTGTAGAAAGATTAAAATGGAATCGTTTTAAAAAAATGGGCATTGTTTTGTAATAGTACTCATCGCACAGAGTGAGCAAGTGAGCGCTTCAGTTTTCAGGGTAAATGAAAAGGAAAAGTTTTTTTGGAAAACAATTTGAACACTGTTTTTGAAGGTATTCAAAAAAAACATGCAATGCACTAAACCAAAAAAAAAATGAATCTCCCAGTCAGTGCTGCAAAATGTCACTGTCAATATCATAAAAAAATCTGACTGAAACAAAATCCATGTCAGCGTCCCGTACTCAATTGTGATAATCAGAGGTGATGCTCATAACGATTGGTGTGACCAATGCATGTTTAGTGACATTTTAGCAACCATCGCTTGGTCAGTTACTATGTCATGACTTTTTTTTACTGTGATCAGTTTTGCAAAATGTCACTGACATAGGCATGACAAATACCGGCTGAAACAAAATCATGTCAGCGTCACGAGCTCTACTGTGATGATCAGAGGTAAGACTAAAACAGTTGGTGCGACCATCACATGCTTGGTGACATTGTGTGCAACCAACTCTTGGTCAGTCACTTGGTCGCGACATTTTCGGTCGGTGATCATCATGATAGTCATGGGAGATATGCGATGTTTGCGAGTGGTTCCAAGAAACTAAATGAGCTTGTTTTCTCGCTCTGTTTGACCCGACAGAAAATGTCGTGACCAAGTGACTGACCAAGAGTTGGGTGCTCAACAAAATGTCATCAAGCATGAGATTGGACCACCAACTTTTTGAGTCTCACCTCTGATCATCTCAGTTGTGTACGTGACGCTTATTTTAGCTTGTTTTTAGTCAAGAGTGTTGGTGACTGAAATAGTGGCAGTTGGCAGTACTGTTCACAGGCAGAAAAAACATGATTATGACTTGCGCTGACCTTAACCTCAGCTTGTCAGTCAGAGTATCGCGTTGGAATCAAGCATTCTCATGTCGCGTTTGGCATATCATGACGCACTTTCATTGAGTATTAGCAATGACCATCAAGCTACCACGGAAAAGTTCATTGCTTTCGTTGGTGAACATCTCGTGATGCTCATGACATTTTGCAGCACTGCTCCCAGTACAACATTAAATTACCAACCCATACAAAAAAAAAGAATACAAAAATAATAGAATAGAGAGTGTACCAATTGATTTAGAACAAAAAAAAAACACGAGAAAGGGTTTAAAGGTCACTGTTAGGCACGCAAACAGAAAAAAAAACAAAACCGAATGAACCGGTTCCGGAGAAAACAACGGAACAGAAAACAGTGGTTGGTGTTTAGTCTCTCACCCAAAGCCATTCCCACTGGTCGGAATGTTGGTGGGCAAATTGTTCGACGTAAATGCATTACCCAAATTGCGCAGGACGACGTTGCCGTTCGTGTCGCCGCCGCCCGATGCCGGCTGATGCACGGCGGAGGTGGAGGAGGTGGATGATGCGGTGCCACAATGGCCACCGGTCGGTCCCGCACCGCTGCCGGCCGAACCGCTGCCCGCCTTGCCAGCTTTCGATGGATCGTGCGAACTTTAGAGCGTGGTTTGACAGGAAAAAGGGTGTACCGATCATTTCAACATTCGCCACATTGTGTTGTGCCGGCGGGGGGCAGGGTGACAAAGATGCTGCACGGGGAATTAAAGTCTTGCTTTGGATACTTACTGTGCTTCCTGCAGATGGGCCTCCAGCTGGGCCTGATCCTCGGCGAAGAAGTTACACTTGCTGCAGGCCTTCTTGTTGTGCACCTTTAGCACGTGCGTTGCCAACCGTTCCGAGCGGGCGGCCTTGTAGTCGCACAGCAGACACACGTACGGTTTGGTGTGCGTGTTGAGATGCCGTTTTAGTCCCCAGTTGTCCGCACCTGTAGGAGATTGCAAATTAGTAAAATTAGGACCTCTGGCGGGTTTGAAATTCACTTCCCAAACTCTCTTACCTGCCCAAGGACAGTACGTGCAGGCAAACTTCTTTTCGCCCTTGATTTTCTTCGCATACTTGTCGTCCGGCGAACCACCGGCCGAGTTGGCGGAAGTGTTCAGGCTGCCCGACGAGCCCTTTTCCTGCTTGATCGCCAGCTGCGCTGGGTGCAGGTTGGCATGGGACTGTTGGTGGTGGTGGTGGTGTTGCTGCTGCTGCTGCTGCTGCTGCTGCTGCAACTGTTGCTGCTGATGATGACTGTGAAGCTGCAGCAGCTGGGCCTGGTGACTCCCGTTCAGATGCGCACTGCCACTGTCGAGCGTATGCGAAGGTACGACCAGCGACGGTGCATTGCTGAAGCTTCCGGACGGGATGTTCAGCTGCATCTGGGCGAGTGTCATTGCGGTCGTTGCATTGCCACCGCCGCCACTGCTGCTGCTGCTGCTGCTACTGCTGCTACTCGTGGCCGTTGCTGCCCCACCGGTTTGGCTGCTGGCTGCATAGTACGTGCCGCCCTTCCCCCCTCCCGAACCCCCGCCGGGCGGGTGGCGGCGTGTTTTCGCAATATCGTACTCGAGCTCGCGGTGCATCCGCAGGAAGTGTTTTTTCACGTGGTCGGCCCGGTTGAACGGCTTCAGGCAGGCGTAGCACTGGAACGGCTTCTCGTCCTTGTGGATGTTCTCGTGGCGCGTGAACAGATCCCGCCGGTCGGTGGTGTACGGGCAGCTGGTGCAGCTGTACCGCTTGATCACGCCGGTGGGCGAGGTGGCGGCTGCCGCCGCCGCGTAGCCCGCACCCTTGCCGGCCGTCCGATCGACCGTGCTGGGAATGTTGAGGCCGGTCGGGGAGGCACCGGTCGCATCGTGCGGTTCCGTTTTGGGCTTCTTGTACGCTTTGCTGCCCCCGTAGCCAGAAGGGGAGGAGTGTTTCCCACCGTTCCAGGGATGGTCGTCGCCGGGCTGGTGCGACTGCCAGCGATCGTCTGTTGAGGGGATCGAAATATCTGACGGTGAGAGATGGAACAACATTGAATTAGGAAAAATGGGGTTTTCTACTAAAGAGACACTTTGTCCCTCTCTCACAACTATGTTCGACACTGCGATCTAGCGACCGTGTACCTAGAAGGAACTCACTTGTGGGCGTTTTGCTAGCGCCGGGAAAGTTAACCGGATTCAGCATCGTACCGGGCGGCGGAAAGCCATTCTGCATCAGTGCGGCCAGCCCGAATGCGGTCGTTAAATGCTCTTGTTGCTGCTGCTGCTGTTGCTGTTGCTGTTGCTGCTGCTGCTGTTGGGAGGCAGCGGATGACGATGCGGAGGGTTGATTCGTCGTGGTCGTTTCGTAGCCGATTTGCGTTAGCGTGGTGAAGGAGCGCTCACCACCGTCCGGTGGCGCGCTCGGAGCGCCCGGTGCCAGCTGGGCCACCTGCGTGTTGTGCGGGTAGAGCCCGTGGGCCGACTCGTCGCCGTACAGCTTCCGGGTAATCTCCTTAAACATGTCCTCGTACGTCTCAACCCCGGTCGATTGAGACGTCGGCAGGAGGGTGGTCATCGCGGACTGGAACAGCCCACCGAAGACACGCTGGAAGTGGAAATGAAGAGCAAACGGCTAACGATTAGTTTTATAAGTTACACCGGACAAAGGGAAAATATTAAAAAAAAAATCTCAAAATTTCGCCAAAATGATGCGCCCCGGCTCGGAGTTTTAAAGCGCTCCCATCATCATCACCCATCCGCGCGGTAAGCCGGTATTATTTCAATGTCAATCAGCACATCACAGTATGGCAACATTTTAGCAACGCAAGAAGCGGAAACGGGAAACGGGATGGTGCTGTGTGAAAGGTAGCAAACATCAACCACGTGGTGTGGCCCGCCGCCCGTTGAAAAGTGGGTGGTTATTGGGGCAGAGAGCGTTCTCGCTTGCACGTTCTCGGAAACAGCATCATCCCCAGCAACCACACTCCATCCTTCCCCGGCCTGGGTTCTGGGCGGTTTTCAGCATAAATCCCCCTCCTCAACCCCCACACTCCCTTCCTGATCTTCATCGTCATTGCCACCCACGTTGATTCGAACGCTACAGCCAAAAACCCGAATTCCAGCGCGAGCACAAAACAACAAGAAAGGCGGCACAAAAGTGATGAAGTATTTCACTGGCGGAAAGGCTCGAGATGCCAACGGAGAGAGGAAGCTGCGTTTGTGTGTGTGTGTGTGTGGCACGAGTGGTGGTAGGGTACACGTCGTTTCATTCATAACTTTTTTGGGATCTCGGAAGATCCCCCTCCAAGAGGTGGGCGCGATAAATGAAACATCCCGAGAGGAGAGCCGTGACACGAGATGAGTTGAGTGCAAATTTCCTCAAGAATGTTTGACCGCTCCAAAACTATTCCAAGCATTAATGGGATATCTAAAATGCTACTAATTTCTTAAGCTTCTTAGTTGCAGTTGTTTACGTTAAGGCCTTGAATGTATTCGCTTTAAGTATATAAAATAATGAGGTATTGCGGATCACATGCAGTACGATGACTCCACCCGGAGCTGTGTGTAACATGGTAGGTGGTAAATATTCAAGTTCAACCGGTTCAGTGATTAGTCTTCGGGCGTAAACAGTCTGTTGCCGCTTTAAACTACCCGATGAACTCTGCCGCAGTATTTGCGCAGCGTCTGAGCGGCTATTCAGAAGACGGTTGGAGAAGCTTGAGATGAATATTTCAGATTTTTTGTTAAACAACTTCAACTATTCAAGTTGAATATCACAATTCTTCTAAATCTTTGAATTCTTCTTTTGTTGCAGATAAAGATAAAGATCACAAGAACTGGGTCGTCGATCTGCGTGCTTAATATAAGAACCGATACGACTGTTAGACACTTGGACGTTCTCCAATGACTCATACACATGTGTCCGATTAAATTCTGGGTCCTCTTGAATAGTCCCCGAATCCCCAATTCCTGTTTGGTTGATGGGAATAAGATATCTATTGATTCCTTACTTTTAGGAATAGATTGTAATATCCTTTCCTGACTACCTGGATAGTGCTATCCAGCAGTCTCCGCAGGCCATCTTCCGCCCACAGTAGCAGCGGGAGGAGTGCTGTTGGGAAATTGTTGGGAGTGCGCGCGCGCACACACACACACCACCATCTCAAAGTTTGCACCAACACCAAGAAGTAGCAGCAGGGTTTCAGCAATAAACGCGCGCCATAAAACAGCAACCAAATTCTGCACGTGCAACTGTGCAAGGACCAGAGATCTGGGCCCACGAAAACATAACCGGGCAACCCCCTTTGGGGCACCGGCTATCTCGGTGGGTGGTGGATTGACTTTTTTGTTGTTGTTGCTGTTGGCTACATCTGCTATGTTATCTTGTCATATCGCAACAAAAACAAAAAAACCTGCCGTATGATTAACCAACTGCCACCCAGAGCACCCGGACGGCTAATTGCGACGCCCACTGCATCATGCCGAGGGCACACACCAACCCCACAACAGTGTGCGTAGGCCACGTTCGAAGTGGAAAACCAACATCCTCTCTTTCGTACGCTCACTGTAAGGCTGCATATTGGCCCTGAAGTCAGCACCGTCTCCAATACCACCCACATATACAAAAAGAGAGATAGAGAGATGGAGAGAGACTTGAAAGGGGTGGGAGATGAAAGGAATCGCGCATCTCCCCACCCAACGAAAGGGCTGCGTAGGAGTAATGGAAATGCCATTCGATTAATTCTCCCTTTTCGTTCCATCTCTTCTCTCTCTCTCTCTCTCTCTCTCTCTCTCTCTCTCTCATTTGCACTCTCTTTAGCTCCCACACACACGCACACATACACGAATTTGCTTTGCGCGCCCTTGTGGCGCGGCTGCTTCCTTTCAAACGGAGTTGGGGCAATGCAATCTTGTGGGTGGCAGCACTGGTAGGTGGGCTCGCGTCACTTTCCTAGTGGGCGGCGGGTGCGATACATTTTTCCCAATCTCTTTTCCCATCCACGGCTCTCCTCCTCGGCACTTCTGTCCACAATATGGTTTGTCCCGGCAGTCCCGGCCACACATTCCTTCTCATTGGCACTTTGTTCCACGCGGCAGTATGGGGTGAGAGGGAGCAGGGGAGGGGGAGGGGAGGGGGGGAGGATGCAAGGGGTGGACCGACCGGAAACCGACTGCACTTGATTGAGCTGATGGACAATTTGCACCGCAGTGGTCTGAGAAAACAACAAAGAAAATCGATAACGACGCGCGGAGCACGCCGTCTGGCTTTGATGTTTCGCAAACTTGGTTAAGTCGTTTGCCGGGAGAAGTATTGGAGATTTATAAAGACTAGTTTTTAGGCTTCTTTAAGAAAATTGTAGTAGAATTAATGAATAAGCTTCGGGTGATATTTATGGACACTTGCAATAAAGGCATCTCCGCTTCACAAGAACATGTTCATGGTGCAATACACAACTTCAGAGAGCTTCAGAGCCTGCCTTTAAGGCTTTATACAGGTTTCAAGCGCATCAGTATGCTACCTCACACGTCGGATCTGTTAATACATCCTTGTCACGATTCTATCATTCACTGCACATTTCTTCCCTGCACCAAGGAGTCAGGCAACAGCAAAAAAAAAAAAAAAAAAAACCAACAAGAAGCAACTCTTCTCACTCTCTTCCAGAAGGCTTCGATAACTTCTTCACCACACCACTGAAGCTCGTGCTGCCGCCTACCAGCCAATTGGTCAACCACACAAGTCCACCCAAGCGACACACACACACACATTCACATCACCGCAGCAGGAAGAAGTCCTTTTTCTCCCCCTCAACAAAAAAAAGAGAACGAACTTGTCCACCCCAAAAAAACGTGCCGAAACCGGAAATGAGCACCCCATCCCCCCCAAAAATACAGCGACACACACAGACACACGCGATGGGAAACAAAACGGAAAGAAGTAAAATGGAAAGCGAATATTCACAGAGAAAACAAAAAAAAACACCACCCCGGGCACAGAGTGACTGTCCAGGAGCGACCGACAAAGGTACGTACTTCTCCATTCGCACCCCCGAACCGATGGAACAATAGTGTGAGCCAACCGAAGAACGCAAACCGTCGGAACCCACCAGCAGCAGAGCGCGCGCCCGAGCAGAGCGTGGCCGACGATGGCGGTTGCTGATGACGATGATGATGACGACGATGTCGTCAGGCAACGCCGGCGCCGAAGACTACACACGCACCCCGAGCATATATACATAGAGAGAGAGAGAAACAGATGGAGAGAGAGAGAGAGAACAAGAGAGTCAATCCACCCCACCGCCGTCATCAACATCATCGAAGGTGGTGGTACTACAGAAGGCGAAGAATCCCGATGGTCGCGAAAGATGACGGCGACGACGATGACGATGGTTGCTGGCAGGGTGGCGCAGGTGGAATGATGCGAGGGTTCATGCGTGGATCAGTCATTCCCCCACTCCCTTTTATTTATTGCAGGCTCCACCAGCGGCGGTTGCGTCCGGTTGCAGCAGTGGATTGAAACGTGTTTAGAAGAATTTTGGGGGTAGAATTTTGGAGTGCAGACTTCGTAAAGTTTTGGGCAGGTATACAAAAGTGCTGCAGCATACTGTAGCTTTACAGATCTCAAACATATCGTCTGTTAAATTTTGTTAATCATTGTCATTTCAATTTTGTTGTCATCTATACTGAATTTGGCTTTGTTGCAACTTTGAACCCCAGAAATACAATTAGTACCTCAATGCTTCATTGACGGGATTCTTCAAAAAGATTGGTGTTGAACTCTACTGGAAATTACGTATAGAATAAGGATGTACTACACGCTTAAAGCCACACAATAACATTGTCGATGCATCGATTTATAAACTGTTTGTAAAAAAGCTTGTTGGCTCTATCGACCAAAACAGACTGATACGGGCATTCTGGTGTTCGGTGTAATTTAACTGGATTTAAGTCTGTTGTTTGCTAGAGAAGCTCCCTATACTTTTCCCAAATGAGTGTATTGAAAAATAATGTAAAAATTGAAATAATATTTAAGATAATACCAATAAACCCTCAAGTATTAAATCAAAGTAACAAAATCGCCTGAAAGTATGCAACAATCAAAGCAAAAATAGCTTTTTACAAATTCTGAAAACAAATGCGAAATTCTGAAAACAAGCCTGAGCTCACCAAGTTTATTTTTTGTTTTTCCTCGTACTTTTTTCAATATTTGTTTTTCACATTTTTATTTATAGGCTAGAGTTTATTCTACCAGCAGCGGTGGAAAGTTGTATGGAATATAAAGGGGAGCATTAACACTGTGGGAAACCTCATAGATTTGATGTTGGTCGTAACGCCATCCCAGCGAGCAAAGAAATAAGAAATATTGCCTTCCATGAAACTGACAAAAGGTTGATTTTTAACAGTTATTTATCAAAAAAAAATATTTTTCATTTTTAATTTATAATCAAAATAAACTCCATTATAAACACTTTTCCATCCGCCGCGCCATCCAAGCGGCTCTCCCACCAATACCAATTCTTGTGCGAAACGCACCCGGCAAAAAAGGAACCCTTTTCCGACAGCAGACCCTGGGCGGAATGATCGTTTCGTGCTCTCCCTGCTAAATACACACACACACACACACACACACACACACACACACACACAAAGACACAAACACAGCTCCGTCCGATGGGCAATAACGACCATGGCGACGACGACGACGACGACGGCAATGATGATGATGATTGGTACCGGCGAATAGCAAACAACCCCACCGCCAAACCCACCCAAACAGCATACTACACACACACACACCATGTGGTGGCAGAGCGTCGGTGTCGGCAGGCGGTAAACGGTCGGAAGGAAGTTGAGCATCGAGCGTAGGGAGCGAACTCGACCACCCCTCGGGCTCCCATCTTCCCGCGTGCCCCGCTCGCAAGGCGGCAATGCCACCCAGGGGCACAACCCACCATTCACGCTGACACATTTCGCGTCGCTGTGTGGAAAGTGCGTTTCAACCATGCAGCTGGAACCGAAGGCACTGAGAGCACAGGAGCATCTCGAACTCGGCAACCGATGGGGGGGGGGTTGGTTGTGCACATCTGTCCATGGTTTTGGGGTGGGTACGCAAGGAAACATAAGGTACCAGTGCGCGGATGGAAGGTGTTTTTTTGTGTTAAAACACAAAGAAAAGGATAAAATATGCTGGAAGAAGCATAATTGTACCCCCGAAAAACTGTGTTTGCACAATTATTCTGCTTTGTGTGACGCAATTTAGCTGTAAGCTAAGCCCACTGTCCATCAAACACCCTTCTTCCTTCGTGGCGGTAAATCGCACCCATCCCAGGATTATCCCTACGCACCGCACCTTACACCGAAAAACGACTCATACACTCACACACGCATGTGGGTGTGTGTGTGTGTGTGTATGGGTGCGTGCGTGTGTGTGCTGGTTGGGCTGTGAGAGGGTGTGTGTATGTAGGCAACACCTTTTGCAGCACAGGCGCATCAAGAACGCCCAGCGCGACCTCCGCCCCGCGTTTGGGCTCGGGATGGTGGTGTAGGCCATCTCACACCCCTTCTTCATTGGCAATTTGAGCCCGGGAGAAAGTCTGGGTGTGGGTAAATGCATCTTGCAAACTTCATTACCGGGCTTACACGGGAAGAAGCAGCAGTGTCTACCTGACTGACTTGAAGTGCTGTGCGTTCAGGTATTTGTTTTTAGCACCTCCAACATCTGGTGCTATCTGCACCATGAAACTCGGTGTGTCTGTGCAGTGGAATTGCAGGATGGGACTCAAGGGTAGCCATCAAGGGTCGTTGGTTTCTTCTCGGAAGATTCACGGCCTCGGGAGGAGTCTGCCCGGCGGGGGTTTCGAGGAAGCAAAAAGGGGTAAGAAAATCTGTTTCCAGCACACAGTCGACGAAGGTTGCAACTGCGAGCATTGTGCACGGTGCCGTGGCAAATCGCTTTGTCCGATACACCACGAACCACGTGGGGGGGGTTCAATGCTATGTAAACAGGAGCTGATGATCAACTGAAAAGGATGGAGGTTCGGTATCCCCATGTGTAAAGGCGAATGAATGAAATTACTAGAAGTAATTCTAATCCTTGCAAGAGATGCGTGTTTCAATCCTAGGCATGTGGCATTAGCTGGAATGTAGTTCGTAGTCTTGCAAGGAGTTCCTAGGCAGTGAATGCTCTTGTAAGGATAATGATTAGCAGAAAACAGCAACAGTAGACTTCTAATTCTCTGCTTATTTGCAGACAATCTATCGAAATCAATTGCTAATCAATTTAATGAGTGTCAGGATTTCCCTAGTAAATTGCAGTATAACAGGGCTTCATTAAGTTAATGAAAGGGGAATTTAGAATAAATAGGACATGATATTATTGCAACATAAACAAATACGGAAGAAAGTGGACGAATTCATTTGAAATTTTTATACGGCACAATTTTGCGAAAATAAACTTACTAAATAAAACTTGTTCAACAGAAACGTTAAAAGATAAAAAAAATATAAAATTAAGGTCAACAGGTGAATGTTGGAAAGATCTCCTAACAGCGTCTAAAGCGTCTTGAATTGATTGAAAATGATTTACACTTCAAGAATATAGTTCAAGCTGTTGAATGCAGTATTAAAGGGGTTTTCCAAGTCACTTTCAAATGTACACATAATTACAGGGTCTTGCAAGTCATTTTCGAATATGCATATAATTATTCACCGCATTCAAGATGTTTTTCAACAGATGTCAAATGGTGTATTTGCTTCAAAATCAAACTACAGTTTTACACATGATTTTCAACACATAACAAAGAACTGTCAAACCCTATCCAGCTTTGAGTCGTGTTGAAAATCATGCTGATGCAATTAAAAATAATTTTGTTGGAATTGAAATTTTAGATCGATGTGGATTAATATTTTGCACGCGATGAATACCATCGTTTACATTCGAAACTGACTTGGAAAACCCTGTATTGACTATTAAACAATTGAGGTAATAGTTTACACAACACCAAGTTAAAACATATTTGAACATTCAAAGAGCTTTGAATTAAACCTACGATATTCCATTTATGCGGATCTACACGCAACAAGTTTTTGTTTTAGAGATATGCAGTTTTCCAAATTTGGCTCTTCGTGATTTAATGAAAACACCCATATATCCCAACTATTTTGGCTAGACATTGCAAAAATCAACATACGGAGATATTGAAAGCGAAGGAGTATATTGGTTAAATTTGTTCGTACATAATTTAATATTTTTTCTAAATATTTTCTGTTTGGAGGAAACATGTCATCTTGTCTTCCATTTCAAAAACAGTGCAACGCTTTACCTAGTTTTCCACAGCTATTTCCCGCAGGACGAAACAAACAACACACGTGTGCTATGCATCTCAAAAACACATCCTTGAAATATCGATGACATTCCCGGGTGGGTTTGGTTAAATTTTTAGCCAACACACACAAACATAAGTTCTCCATTCGGTGCAATTCGTTCCAAAAGGATAATTGAAACCCGGGCCCGCAAACGGAACACAACAGACGCATGGAAAAGAAAGCCGAAAAAGGAAGCGAGATTTATTTATAGCCTGTGAAATCCGTCCAACAAAAAGGACTTCTGCGTCTGTATGTGTCTGTGTGCGTGTGTGAGGGAATGCTTTAAGGGTGGTTGGTTCGGCTGCGTGTATCCAGAAACGCATCGCGGCACGGAATCGCGTTGCCCAAGGATACGCAAGAGGGAGAGTAGGTACGCTTCCGTTGCGGGTATGGTCGCAGTTTTGAAGCAGTTGTGGGATGTGAATTTGGGTCGCTTGCTGTAAGTAAATCGTTCCCGAAAACGGACACCTCGCAGAGGATTCTTCGTTCGAAATTTTCTTCACACAAAATGAAGGAACGTAATTTGTTGGCCTGACAAACTGACCCGAGCGAGGGGGGGGGGGTGGGGTTGAGAGGAGGAGGAAATAAAATGGCAAACGCGTCTTCGCGGGAGCGAACTAAAATAAACTCCATTTTCTCGGAAACCGTATTATGTTTCGCCAGGGGTTGCCCTCTCCAACCCTCGTTTTCTCCACCCAAAACCCCCCTCCCGTATAACCACCCCTTTTTTGTTTTCAACGGAAAACGGCGCACAAGAAACCGACGCCGCCGCCGCCGCCGCCGCCGCCACGAAAAAAAAAGGGGGCTGGAAGTTGGATCTCGCGCGGTTAAATGGCCCTGAAATGGCAGGCAAAAACCGCCCGTACCCAAGGGGCCCAGGATGTGAACACACAAACACACTCACGCACAGGGACACACAGGGACACTTGCCATACACGATCGTTCCTTCGAACCGTCGGAGCACCAACGATCACCGCTGTAACGCGGGTGCGCACTCGTGCGCGCGCGCGCACACACACAAACCTCCGGTGCGAAGGATCGGAACAAAAGGGAAAGCGAGATAAAAATTCCATCCCAGCTCAGAGGGGGTCCGCGAGCGGCCCCTTTTTCCCGTGCTCGAAAGGCTGCCTGCCTGCCTGTCTGTGTGCGCGCGTGTATGTGTGCGTCAGTGTTTCTTGCACCGTTTCTTTTGAGTTTTCTTTGTCCTCCATTATCCACCCGCTTGCTGCCACCCCGTCGAGGGGTGGATTTTTGAGCCCAACGAACCGCAGCAACAGAAGAGGGTGGTAATGTGTGTGTGTGTGTGTGTGTGTGGTGGGCCGAAAAACAGAACAGAAGGCATCCATATGCCCAATGGCAGCGGCAGCAAACCACGGGACAAGTGGGTTGGAAAGTCAGCGGGAGGAGAGCTGCAGCTCGGCAGGATGCAGTGCGGCGGCAGCAGCGGCAGGAAATACGGTTTCACGGGGGACGGCGAAAGCGCGTGAGGCGAAAAAAGGGACGAGACAGAAAAAAATAAGAACCTGAAAAGGGTCTTCGATGGGTGGTAGGTGGTGGTGGTGGTGCGACACACATACAACACTACAGGCACACAAACGGTGGGTTGGGATCAACTGAGAAGGAGCAGAAGAGGGAAGAAGGAGAACGGCAGGGATGGAGAGGAGGTCGACAGTTTTACGATCATTATTTCGAAAAACCTGCGCCAACCCAACCCAATGCGTCACACCACCGGGGCATATAGGAGCAGACGAGAAATAAAAAGACCCTGTGGCACATCGGTTGAGTGGAGGGGGAAGGGAAGGTGTGGGCCGCACGCAAACGGTTTTGTGTCTTCCTCTTGGCGTCTTCGGCTACGACACCTTTTTTCCCTCCCACAAGACGGCCCGGAGGTGGGGGGAGGAGCGGTTTTGTAGTGGGTTGTGTGGATGCAAGAGACGAACCCTCGCGATCAAGGATCAAGCGATCGAGGGCAAGCGGACAGGCGTACGCTCATCGAGAATCGTTGTTAGAGGTTGGAAAAACTCTGAACTTTGACGAGGGGAGTTACAAACATCGGGCTGGATGACTTTGTTGGAGGTGGTGTCCACCGGAAGGACACACCGGTGATGGTGGTACTGTTATCAGTAACTTCTTCTAGGCTGCTTCTAAAAAGGTAGAAAGACCCTTTTCTTATTCCTTGGTGAGGCGCAGCTGCCTACACAGAGCTGAGGGATGGGCCCAGAGATCCCAAGCAGTAAACCCGCACGTTGCGTTGGTCCCGTAGGGCGGGCGTTCAGAGCTAATGAACCGTAGGGTGTTTGGGTGTTGGTGGCAGGATAGCCCATAAGTGCACACACACACATATACCCACTTAAACGAGAAAGAGGGTAAAGCGAACAGAAAATTTCACCACCCCAGAGAGGCTCAAGGTTCTTGGGATCGTCATCAGGCGGCTGTGTGAGTGTGCGTTGTTTGCCATCTTGAGGATGGCCCGCACCACGACGACAGGACCTGAGCGAAGGTTGGTTTGGGTTGGGTGGTGTGTTGGTGGCATCCGGTCTTCTCTTTGTTGCCGGGGCGTCTTTTTCCCCCTACAATTCCGTTGCCGTTCTAGGGTGGGTTTGAAGTTATACAGGGAGGATATGATCATACTGAAGAGTTTGGGTTGTGCGCATCGTTGGTTTATTTATTGGATCTTTCAAAGGAATAGCTTGGGGGATCAGAGTGATGAGCCTGTTGAAAGGATAGGATGGTGTGCGCTTTTGGGAGATATCCCGAGCGTTGTTGTGTTTAATATGCCATTCAACCACATTTAGGGTATTCCACCGCAAGGGTATACTCCAACACCTGCGCAACTAATTTAAATATATAGGTCATATTTCACACAAGGATAGACCGGCTGAAAGGCCTTCAAACATGTTCGTCTTGTGAGGAATACTGGGATTCAGCTATTGGGAAACCGATTAGTCACAGATAACCTAGCCCAATATAGGCTGAGGTGGACCTTAATCGACTCCAGCTGTTAAGCCACGCAGGAGATGATGTATTAAACGAACACTGACCTAATCCTGTTAAGATTCAACAATTCAACACGGAGAACAGGGAGTCATCGAATTTTCGCTTTCCATATTTACTTTGTAATAAGAGTTAGCTAAGCTATCATACTTCACAACAAAAGGCTCCAGTCACGATTAATCGTTAGCTTGGTTTTGGTCCTTCGAACCGGACGGTGGTTTATGTACCATCTTCCACAAAGCAGGCAGCACCAAATCAAACAATCTTTAACGAAGCTTGCCCTCTACCTGCATATGTAGTTTCTTCTTCCCACCGTCATTTCACATTCGCGTTGGCGATCAACATTTGGTGGGTTGAGAGGATCTTTTCGTGATGACTACGCCTTAGGGTGCTGGTGCGCCCGTACCCCATAATGATGGGAATTCACCCAACCTCCCCCCAAATACACACACACACACAGACAAAGCGAATTCTGATCGAAAACCGATCGAACGCACCGAGCCAAGAGCAACAGGGTAAAGAGAATCGCGAAATGTGTTGACGAGTGTAACATTAGGATCTTTTTTTCTTCGGAGAAGTCAGAAAATTGATCATAAAACTCGCCTTTCCGGAAGGTATCCGGGGGGAGCGACTGGAGTACATCGTAAAAATAAGGGATTAGTTGGGAATATAAGTATAGGACCGGCTGACGTTTGATGTGCAATTTCAATTTCAGTTCCAACCGTTTGAACACTAATTTGAACGCTATAAATAACATCACAAGAAGAGAAAAAAGGAAACCTTATTGGCAGTCGAAGGACAACGTTCCACCGGTGGGACCTAACAATTCGGCACCAAAAACCTTGATGAATTTGGCGCCTTTTTATAGCGCGCGGGCGCCCATCGCATCCGTTGGGAACCATTCCACCCCATAAATACTGAGCAGCGGCTAAAGGGGGGTCTGCTCGAACCCGCGGCAGGAAGTCGTGCCGAAGATGGCGATGATGGTGATGATGGGGGACGGGGATGATGATCAGGATGAAACGAACCCCTACCCGTACGTGGTGGTGTGTCTGAGCAGCGTTTTTGTTTTTTTTTTGTGATCCGGCCGGGAATTTTCGGAAGCACAGCAGGTGGGGGGAGGGGGAGGGAGCAAACAGGTTTAACCCCAAAACCGCCGGGTGGGTGGTGTGCTGTTTTAAAATACACACATCTCACCTGCCGGCTGCGCGGCATAACCATAGCAACCCAACAAGAGCGACACATACACACAAACACACATATGCTCGCGCGCAAGAGCACCAACAGTGTGTGTGAGTGTGTGTAAACGCATGCACGGTACACAAGCTCGCCCCGACATCGAAGCCACCCGAAAAAGGGGTGGTTTCAGGCGATCATCATCATCGTCATCATCGAAAGAGGGCCTTTTGTTGCTGCTGCTGCTGTTGTTGTTGGTGGTGATGGTGGTCTGCGGCCTCCTCTTTGCGGCATGTGTGCTGTTGATCGTTTATTCCTTCGAAAACGAGGCGACGCTCCTTGGGGGGATTTCTTTTTTTTGTTGTTGCTCGTCTACATCGTTTATTCAGACCAACAAAAAAAAAACACCCTCCGCCCGCCCCTCGAACAATTTCGACTGGAGCAGCATTTTAGTTTCAGTAAGGGAGGTTTTGCATGGCGAGTGAACAATAAAAAAAGGAAGAACAGTGTATGAAATTGAAAGAAGTAAAACTAAGTTTAGTCTAAAGTTTTTAAATCCAACGTTTGACATTGTTTTCGGGGAATAATATAATAATAATAATAATAATAATAATAATAATAATAATAATAATAATAATAAAATGTGTTGATCTTGGTCTTGAAATGAGTCATATCATCAGATCGATGAGCTTTGGGAAATATCCTCAAAAGTTTTTTAGGCGAGAATGAATGAAAATTTATCTTGTTCCTTGGTCATTTAGTTGTTTAAAAGCTTTTAGGAGATTTTTTATACGATACAAAAAACAGCTTTAAAATGCAAGAAGAAAATAAATATGAATTTATTGTTATGCATTGAACAAAATATTGAATTTTGTGATCAGATTTTAGATGAAAAAAAAAACTATTTTTTTCTAGTTTCTTTGCATTTAGCCATCCTCCTTCACACACACATGCAGTGGCTCGAACACCGATGAAATGGCCTCCATCCACTAGCCTCCATCATCTGACAGCCTTCGGCGACAACGAAACCGTCCTAGCAAGCCGATCCCACACCGCCAGGAAAATCTCCCGAAAACACACTCGCCTTTCAACCTCCTCAAAAACCCACTGTTGGATGGATGTTGAGCGAAAAAAAACACACACGCACACACATACACCACACACATAATGCTCAAAATGGATGATGTGAAGGAATCTTGATGGAAAAAAAGGGACTCAAACACGCATACAAGGGCACGCGGACATACGGTGCCGCGTAGTGTGGGTCTCCTAGCAGCACACATCCTTTTTGACAATCGGAGGAGGCGAACCTTAAAGCCCATCCTACGGCCCAACACCGAAAACCTCTAACGGGGGAATGCTATAGAATTGGACAAAGGAAACGTGTGTGAGAGGGACACAGAGAGAGAGCGAGGTAGAATAGGAAGCAAAAAGAAAAAGGAACAAAAACGGGAGCAAACTCATCTTCCTCTGTGCCGCTGGCACTCGCTCCTTTCCCGCCCTCACCCACGCCAAAGGGGAGGGGGTGAACAATGCTGGGTGGAAACAGCCGCGGGAGGGTCAGGGAAGAAACCCTTCGGAAAGGAAATTAACGAAGCAAGCAAAAAAAAAAAAGGAGACACACCGAAAATGCTCCGCACCGCTGCCGTTGCAGCAACACACACCCAAAAGGAAACCGACGGCAGGTGGACGACGACACCGACCCGGTCGAGCAAGAAGGTAGAGAGAGAGAGAGCGAGCGAGCGTAGAGCAAGTAGAAGGAGAGGACAGACGGGGAAAAGGAGGCAATATCACCCACCGAACATTTGTCACCGTTGACGCGATGGGTGAGAGGACGAGGAGGCTGCAGTCGATAAAAGCGGTGCCGAAAAAAACCCACCGGCGTGTGTGTGTGCGTCCCAAGGGCAAAGCGCAGGGTGAGAGTAGGGGAAGTAGGCGTAAAAGGGAGACGAAATGAAAAGGGGACGAGAGCGAGAAAGAGAGAGTGCGTGTGTGTTGAGGCAAATGGATCCCGTGGAATGGGAGGTGGTGGTAGTGGTGGTGGTGAAGGAGGAGGAGGTGGTGGTGGTGATGGAAGCAAACTCCGTCCACACGATCCCGTGTCGATATATCCACCCACCTGATTAACCTCAATTTTTTCGCTTCAAACCTGTGGGCCTGCCTCAAACGCTCCGACGCTTCCGCGTGTTTGCTGACCGCGTCCCACCCAGCGCTGGGGCGACACAATTGCTGGCGATTTTTTTTTCAGTGTATGTGGCGCACTAGTCCTTTAAACTCTCCCTGTAGGAGAAAACACCAGAAAAGACTCCCTTTTTCCCATTCTATGCCACTACCTGTACAGTATCAAATCACTTACCGCACTTTTTCTGTTCCGTTTTAATCCAACCAAGTCGTGGTGCGGTGGGACAGGGTGTCGCTGGGGAGCCCTTTCTAGCGTGGATGACACTCGTGCACAAGGATACACACACACACTGCCAAAATCCAAGTAATCCTGGGAGCTCGTAGAACGGCACTGCACGGCACAGACAGTCGCGAGAACAATCACTGATAACGCAATGCGCTACATCGCACAAAATTCACTCCCACACACACACACACTTGGCAATGCGTCGGCTTTTCTATCGGCCGAAAAACAATACGACCGCGTGTTGCTGCTGGGCGCGAAAACAAAACGTAACGAACTTTGCGCTAGCTAGATCTGTCTCGGTCGGCTGACAAGATGAGAGTGTGCGTGGTGTTTGCAGCAGCAGCAGCAGCAGCAGCAGCAGCAGCGGCGGGTCGGCAACCGGCATCCCCAGGCACACACATTTGGGTTTGCAGGGTTGCTCGGGCATGATGACGATGAAGCAACTCCTATGAGACAATAAATATTTTTTTAATTACATTTATATAAAAGTTACATGTGGCTCAATTATTTAAAGATAAGTGAACTGAACTAAAGACTACAGTCCGAACTCACTGGTTGAACTTCGATTCCCTGCCAACTATTGAATATGTGCTTTTTAGTTGGCACGTTTTTCCATACCAAAATTTTCTGAATTTTTTTTCGGAATGCCATGAGATTTTAGAGAATTTTCAAAAGCCGGGTTTTCCATACAAACGCAAGCTTTTCAATTGAACTGTCAATCAACTATGGAGCGTTCAACTAAAAAGCGTTAGACGATTTAATTCTGACTGTACTACTATAAAACATATATTTGTTAACAAATCTAATATGTCAACCACAAACCCTGTATATCGTTTGTCGTTAGATGAGAAGGGGAGCGGGAGAAAGAGAGTATTTGCTTTGTTTTCGTGCTCTCTTTTGATCGGTTGCTACAAACTCTCTCTCTCTCTATCTATATCTCTCTTTCTCTCTTTCTCTATCGCCTGAATTTAAACTAATGGAGGGAATTTTTTTAAATTTTCAATTGTAAAGCAAACACATTAAAGCTAAATATGATGGTTATTTGTATTCGCATAATGTTATTTGGTAGATTTTTAATTGCATTATTCAGAATAAATTTTACATTAAAAAACGAAAACAACAAAACATCCGTTTTTAATGCTCTCTTTCCGCGAAATGGTCAAGAAAGCTTTCCCGTGAGATTATAATTCAAGCAATTCCTCTGAATTTGATCCATCTGGGTAGGGTTTCTGAGCAACAGAGGGCGTTAGCGAGCATTTGAAAGATGTTTGAATTACCCACCAACAGATAGGGCTAATCATTTTATAAAACGTGTGCAATGAATTGTACGATTATAACAACTTTAATGGTGTTTTATATTGAATGAAGCAAAACGTTTCCAGTTTCCTGGTACCAAAATGCTAAATTTTGAAACCAAAATGTTCTTTTAAAATTAAAATCCAATAATACTTATGCAACCGTAATTCTTTGACTTGTTTGATTCCGATGGATGTCGTCCTTTCTGAGATTATTGTTGCCCGCAGAGTCTGTTAGGAGGAATAAGAGTATCTAGCTGAGAACTTGTTCATCAATTAATTTTTTTTTCCAATTTTTCATACGTTGGCACCAACGCCTTTCTTTTTACCATTAAAAAAGGTAAATAAATTTTACCAGATTTTTGTCGATTTTTTTAATTTAAAATTGCTAAAGACATTTCAAAAAAATCTCAAAAAATAGCTAATCAATATTGAAAACCCAATATTTTCCCCAAGTTTACGTACTAGCTAAAACAAAAGATTAACAAGTCAATGTTTATACACATTTTGACAACAACCTACTGGCAAGCTAAAATACATGTTAGAGGTTTTATTTCCTGTCTTATCGCGACTTCTACCGGTGTAGTTGGTAAGATAAGATAAGATAACAGCCGTGCTATGTGCTATTTTCCCACCCACCCAGGTAACCAGCATAATACCGATCGTGATTCAGTTCAGCTCAATCCATTACCCCGTGCGGTTGTCGTTTATTTCGATTGAATTTGTTGGGGTGTGATTAGTATTAAGATTAACGGATAATAGCAGCGTGTTGTCTCATAAACAGGTGAGAAGGAGTGAAGACCGCTAATAAGTTATGTGAAGTTTTCCTAAGGAATGAATCGTTCTTCAGATTAATTTGAAAGTTGTGAATATGTTTGTCGGAAATTGATCGTAATGTATCGTAATCGAGCCTACCAATCACGAACAACAGCCATCGAGACTCGCCTTATCAGCTAAACCCGCCGCACGAACGGTTCTACACCGCTCTAACCACGGGAAGTGTTTGATAAGATAGTTTACACAAACATGGGGTGCGACAAATTTAGCAATACGGCGGTTTTTTCACTCTCTACTGTCTTCTATGTGTATCAAAGGTGATCATAAAACCCCCTTTGGAAGGGAAGTGTGAACATTGTGCACGTTGTACGTGTTTGCGGCAGTTATTTTGTGTGACTCAAGACCTCGTTGCACCTGTGCGCGTAGATTAGTTTTGTGTTAAGAGAAGAAGAATTGAATTAATGAGAGTTGAAATTACAGTTGTTCACTTATGCTACTATCTGTTTGTTACAAAAGTTTATCTAATTTAAAAGTGTGTGGTAAAGTGCTAGTATGTGTACACGATCATATCAAAAGCCTTCATATTTGGTTGCTGATAGTGACTGTTTATTAAACTGTGATACGATGTGTGCAATCGTGTAACAAGTGCAAATGTACAAACATTTGAAAAGTGCCTGTTAGAGGTTATAAAACATAAAGTGCCAGTTTGCCCTCTCAAACCGAGTTCGCTTTCAGTTGCGAGTGTAACAGGAGTGTAGCTATAACAAACATTTCAATGTTGCAATATTTGAAGCTCACCCTATCCCAACATTAAAGCGATACTGAAACTATTCCGAATAGTTTCTTATCAGTTTGTCCTCGAGTTGATCTACACAATGTCCAAAACTAGGTCAAAACGTTCTCCAAAAAGTTATCCCGGATTTGAGCAGTCCCGTAGAGGATAGCGATTACTGGACGTTGAACAATAGATTCAAGGACATCAAGGTTGTTTCTCCAACTGAAAGGATTTTGAAGAATTTATGGGCGTATTGAGGATACATTCAGTTGCATGGCTTCAGTAGCGTTAGGGCGTGGCACTAAGACACTAGGACTTATACATGTGCCAAGATGCTCTGCGTAACCACCCAATAAAAAGGCATAAATATGGCAGCAAACTTAAGCATTCTTATGCTACAGCATTTATTCAACAATATTGAAAGTATTGTTCCTTTATTTCAACATTACACCAAGGGATAGCGCAGGAGTGCTGATGAATCAGAGCTATTTTTAATTGCTGATTACAAACATCCCCCTGATTCATCCATCATCGATCGATAGTACTTTTATGCAGCACTTCTGGGAAATGATATTGGTATGGTACCTGCAAGAGCCACATGATTCATGGTAATGGCACACCGCCAGTTTAGCCTTAAACAGATATATCGTGCAGACGTAGAGCTAAAATGAACGTCGCTGCATTATCGTAACAGTGGCAGCAGGTTCATTTCGTCAGTATGACCAAACAAAGCATAGGCATAGGGTGGTAAGATTTCGGCTCCCCACGACAAGTGAATTTGCAGAGCAGGTGAAGCCACATTTCTTACCGCGGTATCGGGGTTCGCGCTCGCGTTATCTTATCTGTGTGCGTCGTAGCGATTCAGCCTTACGCAAGGCAAATTCCTAGTTCGGGTAGGGCTGCGTTCAAGTGGTTGCGAGCAAACGTTTCATTTTCGTACGTCGATTGAATCGTGTTCGAAGCGCAGTTTTTGCGTTTGTCTACATCCGAGGATCAATAATTCGTTAAAATCTTCGAATTCAACTCTCTTTAAGTGTACGCTTTGTATTTTGCAGTATTTTGTGTAGGAGAGTATTACCATGAAGTTAGTGGCGTCGGTAACGACGTGTGTGCTGGTGGCCCTGGCGCTAACCATCGGCGGAGAGGCGCAGGAAAATGTCCTCACCCGCGTGGCACCGTCCATGCTGGAGTGCTACGAGAGTGCACAGATCTTCGAGCGGGACAACCGGCTGCCAATGACGATGAACATGCTGATCGAGCTGATCCGCAAGGTGGAGGATACGCCCGGATTCCAGCAGGACATTCGACAGCTCGCCATCAGTATGCTGCACCGCTTCCGGCAGGATGGTATTGTGCGGGCACCGGGCGTAACGAGCATGTCCGGTGTGATACCGTTCAGCCCTACCGAGTTCCAGTTTACGAAGCATCGTGTGCTGTTCTCCCGTCTACTGCCTGGCAATGCGGTCAACTTCCCGAACGCTACATTGAGCATTGACGAAAGAGTATGTATGATGGTTAATTTCAGCTCAAACAGCTCCCTTCACCATGTTTTTCAACTTCTTCTCGGCAGTGTGCCCTTCATTTCATGCTCTCGAACTCGATCGATCGCCGTGTGCGAGGTGATGAGAACATCCGCTGCTCGCAGCTCTCTCAGTATCGGGCCGCCCGAGTACCGCGCGAGCTAGACTTCAAGGATCGTAGCCGACTGCGATCGAACTATCTGGGCGATAATGAGATGCTGGAGCAACCGGAAATGGATCGCATTCGCGAGCATATCAAGAAGATTAAGCATAAGGCATCATCGGCCGCACGGCTTGAGATGGACCCGGACGAGGATCACCCGGACGATGAGGAGGAGCATCCGGAGGCGACCGTCGAAGGAGGCGACGAACCACAGGAGGAACCGATCGCTGCCGCAGGGGAAGACGAGGAAACTGGCGAACCGCTGGAAGAGGATGGTGCGCTCGGAGAGATCGGTGACGTTAGCTTGGTGGACATTGCCTCGAACGCGATCAGTGCCTGCCCGGTGGAGAACGGTGTCGTCTACACGCCGTGGGGCTCGGTAATGGCCGGCACGGTATTGGCCGGTATTGCGGCCGGTTTGGAACCGCAAACCGTGCAGCTGCGTGATCTTATGTCCCGGTCGGATCAGTACCGCAGCCGGCAGGTACAGCCGATGCGCGTGGACAACCGCTGGGCAGCGACACTGTCGGGAGATTTGGCCGAGGTGAGCCTGCTGCATGCACCGTCGGTAGCGAACAATGTGCAGGTGGGTGCGGCCGGTGCGTGGAATCGAACGGTTGCTCCCCGCTGGTACTTCCTGAGCCAGCGAGAGCATCTGCAGATGACGGACACGGAGATTCGGGCAGGCATTGATGGGCTGCTGCTGGCCACAAACATTGCCGAGTGGCGTAGCCGGGCGAATAATTTGCGCTTGAGCCAGGTGTTGGATATGTACTATTCGCATCGGGGTGTGTTTAACGATACGGTGCGGTCGTGTAATCGTCGCGATCTCTTTACGACGGTTGCCCCGATGCAGCAGTTGCGCGAGCAGACGGTTGCGTTCAGCACGGTGCTAGATAAGGAGATGCAGATGCCGTTCACGATTTCTCAGGAAGCAATCATTAACTTCTCCGATCAGGCGACCGATGCGTTGGCTAACTACATTCGTAAGTACCCAATATTAGTCTGGGATTTCAAAGACCATTGATGACATGACTGATCGACATCTTCTCCACAGCTTCTGCTCTAAATGATCTGTCGTGCGAAGCGACTGCGATCGTGATGAACGATCCCACCATCTGGCGTACGGCTTCCGATCTGTATATCTTTATCGATGCTGCCTGGCCTCATCGGGATGCGTACTCCGTTGTCTCGTAAGTACTTTCACGGAGTAGTCATGCGTAGAGCTAAAAGACTGTTTTAATACGAGCTTTATTTCTGCATCCTTAGAAACATTCTTGATTCTCTCGATGTGGGTCGCTTCGGTACGAACTATACCATTTTGAATGCACGCGATGGAAATGTGATCGTTAACTCGACCCAGTTCCTATCAGACTTCCATATGACTTACACGCCGGAGCTGCACCAAAGTCGTAAGTGTCTAAAGCATCTTGGGATTTGTAAGTTTGAAGGAGTCTCTTATGTTTCGTTTTATTTTCCAAAACACAGTACCGAATGGATTGAACATCCCGAACGTGTTCCGCCGAATGCGCGAAGAAACGAACAACGTGATGAGCAACGAACGGCGTACAAACAACTTGAGCGGACGATCGAAGCTTGCGTTAATGATCGTACACACGGATCGCGTCAGCGAGGGTGACACCAACTTTGCCATCCAGCATCTGCAAATCTTCCGCGAGGAGGTTCCGGACCTGCGCTTCCTGTATCTGGCCGCCGGCGATCCGGGACGGTTCAATCGGTTCGTGCGGGACGAGCGGCGCGATGTGTTCCCGCTGCGTGAGCTTGAGTCTGGCTCGATCGTGGATACGGTGCGCGTCCAGCTGAGCCCGGTCATTCACCGGATTCAGCAGGAACCGAGAAGGATTGTGAATCCACGCTGTGGCCACGACTGGGTTCAGGAAAATTGGGGCTCCAACTCGATGAATCAGTTTGTTGAGCCCCGTGGTGTGAACTTTTACCGGTTGCATCCGAACTACTTCTTCCGGCAGGGTGAGAACCGCCGGTTTCGTATTCAGGGCCATGGATTTGCAACGCTAACGGTGTGCCACTCACGTTGGGTTGAACGTCCAAGGTGAGTAGGGGTGGAAGGGTGTGAAGGATAACGCTCAAATGTAACGTGTTGTATATTCTTTCAGACAAAACTCAACCGAGAACCGCGACTCGATCCAGTGCCGCACGATCAACACGGATGCGTACGATATTGACCTCTCGAATGCTTGCGATGGTCATTCGGTGATTCACACCTGTCCGCCGCTGTTTGTGTCCGTCGAAGGACCGCTCAATCCACCGGCCGTTATACGTTGCTCCGAGCCGCAATGTCGTTTCCCGGACAATGCACGGTTTGCTGTTGTGCTGGACAATATGGGATGCTTCAGCAGTGCTAGCAGGACGGTCAGCTCACTACTGTTGGCGGCCATGTTGGCGTTGGTCGTGGCGTTGTTTAAGCAGTCGTAGGAGTGAGAGAGGGCTTTAGGTTACCGTTAGTTTATTGTAAAATCGTTTCGTTTCCGACATCTTTAATGCCCCAAGCTAGTATTAAGAAGGCCCGATGGTACAATACATAATGTGTACCAGTTACGGTTTCATCCATTTCACGTCCATAGAGATACCAGTTACTAAATGACAACATAAACCGATCGTTGCCTATTTGTGAACAGGCATTAAATTAGTATTCCTTCAATAAAGGTTTAATTTTAATACGTTCACTTCCAACCTTATTTTATTCTAATAATTGGCCATGTTAAACGCACAAAAAATTTCCCAGACTCTATATGAATTAAGACTGTGTACAGGAATATCGTTCATTCGGATCTGTAATATTTGCGGGTACTTTGGACGGTCCTACTACTGTTTCTTCGATTGCTTCGAATTGTGGTGATACAACAAAAGCTACCTCTACATGTACTACGTCTACTTCTCTGATAAGACTTCACCAATCGTGCATAGTGCCGTTTTCTTGGCCTTTTTAATTCAGAAGGCATAATGCATGGATAATTTTCTTTGATTTCCTGAAATTTTCAGATTCAATTTCAAGATTTGATTCGTTATTCAAATGACTCACGACTAAATACGATTCATCCAAATGAATTGTCTCAAAAGAGTCATTAAGTACAACACTAGCAATGGCTCTATTCGGCGATTTGATAGCAATTTTCCTTCTCACAGTGCGGACGTGCGGACGGAATGCAAAGTAGAGAGCTTTGATGTATCGATCATATCTGGCAGCCGAGTTATCAGGGTATGTTTGCGAGAAGAAAGAAAAGCCCAAAAATACTTTATCAGAGTTGATAAGATAGAGTGTGCCGAAAACAATTACGTCTTCCGCCGGGGATCGTTGGACCTTTACGATGAAGAGTAGCGGAAATAAGCTGTCAAAGTCGATTGTTTGAGAAAAGGAAGCTTTAATGTTCGTAGACACAACAATAACACATGAATCGATACTAGTTAACACTAAACGGTACGGTAAGTGAGGTTTCATTTTAATCGACTGCTCGAATCATACTCTGTTTTATCTGCTCCACATCTGTCTCCAAACCAGCTTCCCCCGACATGGTCGGTAGTCTGTTAGAAGTGTTGCCCGATGAAATCCAAAAACTCGGACACTCGCGTATAAACCGACGGGTAGTTCTCAAACGCACAGCCATAGCCCCAGGAAACGATTCCGACGACACGGCTCTGGTACACCAACGGACCGCCCGAGTCACCCTGACAGGCGTCCTTACCCTTGTGACCCGCGCAGATGTGGAATGGTAGGATTGGGGCAAAGTTCTTGTACGCCATTCCGCAACGGCTGTTGCTTACGATCGGAAGCATTACGTGCTGCAGATGGTTCGTGGACGGTCCCTGGTACTGGAAGGATTGGATAACATACTATTAGTCGTAAGCCGTTCACTTGCGAACATCAGTACATACGTAAAGTGAACCCCATCCTGCTAGCGATACGGAGGTACCATCGGGTATGGTTAGGCCTCGGTCTGGTAGACTGATCGGTTGCACGGTAGGGCTGAGCTGCAGTGAACTGACTAGCTTCAGGACGGAAATATCCCACTCGAGCGTCCAATCGTTGTAGCTCGGATGCGTGTGGATTTGGGCAACGGTAATCAGCTGACCGCCCTCATTGCGGAACGTGGAACCAGCGCGTACCTCAAAGTCCGATGGGACAAGCTCTGGACTAGGATATAAACATCAGTGTGTGATATGGATGTGTTTCTATCATGTGTGTATGTGAATCTGTATACTTATCATCGGTATACTAACTAATCGACGCAGTGAGCCGCCGTTAGGATGGTGTTGGTGTTCAAGATGGCACCGCCGCAACTGTGCTTGTGCAGCCGCCGAAGCGACACCTGGTACGGATGAGCCTCGATCGTCGTATCGCTACCGCCAACGACGCGAGCCATGTTTCTTTTCGGCACTGAAAGCACACACACGCACGGATAATCGCAGGTTTAAACACACTCAAGCTCCTCAAACCCGTTAAAACTTACCAGCCGCCAAGCAACTGGCCAATAGCAGACAGAACACCGCAGCGAATCGTAACGCCATCTTTGCGCCAAGGGTAACACCAAACCGTTCAACCGTCAACGGTCCGTTCTTCGCACGGGAGATGAAGTGCTGCTTTTATAAGGTCCATCGATTGCGTCCAGTTGCCCTCCGATCGACTGATATGGCGGGTTTGTCACGGTGGCCCGCGATATACGACCGGTGATAAGTAAATGTGCAATAAGTGTTTATTCATGTAGCCGGCGGGCGTGCCCCACTCTTTATCGGAAACTGTGAGTGTGTCTTGCGCTGGCGAGCGAAACAATTGTAAAGTCATCATGGTCATCAATCCAGATTGGCTTGTTGCAGTGATATGTGTGTGTCTGTGTGTGGTTGAGTGTTTGTAGAAAAATTTGTTACAAGCTTATGTGTGTCGGGACATATTGTCCCGACATCTGAGCATCTGATTCATGTCCTCAAAAAGGGAGACAGTGTGTGACGGCACGTTGTACTTTAATGAAAGAAGTTTCCAAGGCTTTGCTTGTATCTTCAATAATTACTGTCTAGTCACTTAAGCTTAACTAAAAGCTAATCTCTCGAAAACCTTATATACCTTCCTATATTTATATGAATCTGAAAACAACTGAACAACACTGTTACTAAACCTACATTCTGTATGAATTGATCTTTTCGCCCAATCGAATCATCCGTACCGAAATTAGTAGCAGTTCGGGTACAGAGCGTTCAGTCGCCTGATGTCCTTAAGGCTCATGCCGACACGCTGCCCGATCGTAACGCCACTCGTCTTCGGTACGATCGTTTGCTGTCCGCTGTAGGTGAACGCCGTCGAACCGTAGTGCATCACGCTCTCGTAATCGTACGGGATGCCAAAGTCATCCACCACGGTCGGACCGTACCGATCGAAGTTGGAAGCCTTGTCCGCCTGGATTGCGCTCCAGTTGATCGTCACGTAGAAGTCACGGTCCGAGGCGCTCTGCATGTGCACGAACCCGAGCGCATGTAGGAATTCGTGGATGATCGTCCCGCGGGACATGCAGCCGTTCGGTTGCAGATTCACCGTCTGAGCACCACCACGGCGACCCAGACTAGCCCAACAGCCGCTGTAGCCACCCTGAAATTAAATGTTTTAAAATTATCGTTTAACAGTTTACTTGTGATAGAAATTGTTCAGTTCCTTACCATAACTTTTACGTAATCAGCTTCGGTCGTGCGTGGCTTAAAGCGGACGCAGCTAACTAGCTCGATCTGCTGAATAGCGGACAGAATGCTGTTCTGCTGGCTAATAGCTTAAGAAAAGAAACAAAAAGGAAAGCGTGAGCTGCTAGCCGACGCTTCACTAGGAGTGCCAGCTACTTACTGAACGCTGTTGTATCGATCACGTACGGTACGATGTTGTTCGGCCACTTGAACGATTCGCCAATGATAGCGGTGTAGCCATATTTAACCGCCTTCTCCTGATCGCTGGTAAGATCGATATCGCCTTCAAAGTTGCCACCAACTTCCTCCAGCGAGCTCGCCATCTCCATACCTGAGACAAAGCGAGCGAGCAATGTAGTGTCTAGACTTTGGTGCACACCTTCACGATCCTACTTACCGATTTCAGAGTTTCTCTTTACGGGTGTTGCCAGCGTCTGTGACGAAATTGCCACCACACAGAACAAGACCCATGATACCGCGTTCATGATGACGAACGGACGAAGCTGGCACAAAATAATTTAAATTTTTACTCGCAATCGTTGCAATCGTTCCCAAAACCGAACCGTACAGCGCTGTGTCGGTGGGATGACTTTGGCTAGCGAATTTCGTCCGCAGCGCAAACCTGCACTCGGGAAGCGGGTTTTAAGTTTTAAGATCTGCGTAGATCGTCTCATTTTATGACATTTTAGTGTGTGTTTTTAGTAACGACCGGAACATGATCGTAAACCAGTGCACGAATGAGGTGTCCAAAAATTCAAGCCATAGATAAGATAAGAACGATGATGTACAGATTTTTTGGATATATTTTTCCCAGATGCTGGACGAAAATTTGATAAAGTCGGAGGAAATATCAAGCAACCAGTAGGGCGTTTATAATGGCATTATGATGAGCATGAAAGTGATTTCACTGGTGTACAGTTGTTTGGGACGATTTTATGGTCTTGTTACGGTGTGCAAAATATGCTTATCTCCGGAGGATCATTGTTCTGATAATGAGCTTGTATGAATAGTACGAATTGTACGCGTGTATTGTGTAAAGCTTGCAGAGCGTATGAAAATTGTTTGCGATTTTTTATTTCATGTAAGCATGTAGCATTAGCTTCCATATTGTTCTGAACATTATTTTGTAGGTGTACTACTTATTAAAAATGATTTTTCATTTACTTCAACATGATCATATAGGCAATTTCAACGTGTGAAGAACGTGAACAGCGTAAACGGCTAGGCGGATTAAGCGTTTATGACAAAATAACTGATAGTTTATTGAAGTACAAACCATTTTAAACCCCTGGACAATTTTGTAATGTTGTTGAAGTTTGCGGTAAGTACACAATAAAATATAACCATTACTTTTCATATGAAGTCCAGCAGTCTTAGTGTCCAGTTTTTGTTTATGGTAGTGTGTATCGGTTGGTGAAGTAGAATTTCAAAAATAAACACCAAATCACTGTTTTGAAATGCAAGTGCACCGTGTGCAAACATCTAGTAACAGTTCGGATACAGATGGTTGAGTTGTTTGATGTCTTTAGGACTTAGGTTATTACGCTGTCCAATCAGAGCGTCCTTCTTTTTCGGAATAATCGTCGGCTGCCCATTTACGCTGAACGCCGTCGATGCGTAATGCATCACGCTGTCGTAATCGTACGGTATGCCATGATCGTCAGCCGCCGATGAAAAGTAGCGATTGAAGTTGTGCTCTTTGCCCGGTATTATGGCGGCGTAGTTAATATCCAGGTAGAGATCACGATCGGGACTACTCTGCATATGAATGAACCCGAGCGCATGCAGCAGCTCGTGGATGATGGTGCCACGGGACATGCAGCCGTTCGTTGACAGGTTGACGGGTTGCTTCGTTCCAGTATAGCCTACCCTAGCCGAACAGACTCCCGGTTCAGCTTGCTGGTAGCCAAAATGAGACAAATAAGAGGGTTAAAGTGGCTATGTAAAATAAGCCCCCCAAGGACTAGAGTTTGCGAACACTTACCGAAATGAAAATGTAACCATTCTGGGTCGTGCGCGGTACAAACCGGATGCAGCTCACTTGCTCGATCCTATCCATTGCCGTGCGAATGCTGTTCTGGTGAACGGAATCTGTTAGAATGGTAAACAGGAACAAATTTCATGTGGAAAACCTAGGAAAAACACACAAGCATCACTTACTGTAAACGGTGGTATCGATGGTGTAGTAAACGATGTTGTTCGGCCACTTGGTTTTATCATTCACAATGGAGGCATATCCATTTTTAAATGCTTCTGTCTGCTCCAGAGAAAGCATCATGTCTCCTTCGAAGTATTCACCAATTTCTTCATGCATGTTTTCCCTATCTAGGACTGTTTTTTCGGTTGTCACAAGAAGAAGAGAGGCTCTATTAGTAACACGGCTAGCACATGAGACGTATCAAACCATACTTACATATCGGAGAGGTCCTTTTGATCGGGGTAGCTCTTACTGGATGATGCGATAGAAGTGACATCGCACAGACACAGATAGCTACCAGTGACTTCATTCTGTGTTGAGTTGTTGTACCTTTGTCGCACTCCGAATGATACTAAACTGTTTGACAGGACGTCAGTGGAGCATTCGTGCAAATGGTTTACGTTGAAGATCTTCACCGTGTGGATTCCAAAGTTGGGAATATTCGCACGATCGGTAGGGTGGTACGTACGAAAAAAGGCCACGATGAAGATAAGATAAAGCACATTTGCGGTAATGCTATCTATGCTAGTGTTTTTTTATGGACTAAAAAGTTCCTCACAAAAGGCAACTGTGGTTGCAGGGACAGATAATGCGACCATGCGAAGTAGGTACTAAGTCTGGAGGCCATCATTCCAAGCATTGTTTCGTTGCACCTCTTTGCTATTCTTTTGAATGACTACATTAGTGCTCTTGAATGGGAGCGCCTTGCTTCTTGAGCGCAGCTATCTCAAGGGCAGACAGAACAGTGTAAGCTTAAACAGTCCATTTAATAAAGCGCAATCATTACGGTGCAGCAAAAAAGCATTTCTGAGAAATGAACCGGAAAGAATTGTCCAAATGTAAAACAAACGAACCGTGGATTAAACTCCTACGCAGTATCTGGAAAGAGTGACAGATCTTATCGCTAGTGCAAATATTTGCACGCACAGATATTTCGGATGTTTATATGTCTGGCAGATAGTAATGCGCGATAATATGAGTAGATACTCAAAAGATCTCAACTGTTCTGCTGTCTATTTAGTAGCCGTGAAACATTTGAACGCATTTTACCATCGCCTGGGCGATATTCGGGTCGTGGATTTGGTGCAAACGTAAATAACACACGATGGCAGCAAAGAGAAAGCAGGTTTGTTGATTGTTCATAGGGCGACAGTGCGTCTTGAACTCTTCGATTTATCAAAATTCTACACACAATAAAGGTGGTGCGCCATGTTCTACTGACATGCGTCATTCTGTTGGCATTGCTAGTAGAGAAGACTGCTGCCAAACGCTACGAAGAGATTGGAAACCGGCATCAGGGCGATATAGTGCTATCCGATCTACAGTCCGACGCGGCCAATGGCGGTGCCACACAGATCGTACAGGATGCCTTTAAGTGGGTTAAGGGCATTGTACCGTACGAGATTTCACCGGAGTTCTGTGAGTAGTTTAGGGCATGTCAACTCAAATGTTTGTAGTAATCTGTAATGAGCTCTATCTGTCCCTCAGCTCAACTCGAGATGAATCAGATCAAGTACGCGATGGATAGGATTGCGTCGTACAGCTGTGTTCGGTTTGGTCCGAGAAGTCCCACGGACAGACAGTATCTCAACATTACCGCCAGTCCAACTGGATGCTGGGCAACGCTTGGTATGAATGTACTGGCAAATCAGCTTAATCTGCAGCGGGAAGGATGTCTCGAAACGGGCGTTATTATGCACCAGCTTCTGCATGTGCTCGGCCTAACGCACCCACAGTCTCGCCCGGATCGTGACTTTTACGTCCTGGTGGAGCAGGATGCGATCGATACCAGGCTGAAGAAAAATCTGGACAAATATCAGCAGGGTGTGATCGAGGACTTTGGCATACCGTACGACTACGAAAGCATTCTTCACTGTCAGTCGGATGCGTTCGGGTCGTCGGCATCGAATCGAGCGACCGTCGTTCCATTGGTAACTAAATACTAGGGTAGCGGAAAGAGTGGAGTTTATGAAAATGAAACAAATGATTTGTTTTTAGGTTGATGTCGAGATCGGTCAACGAAACGAGCTAAGCCTGAAGGATGTGCGCAAGCTAAACAAGATGTACGACTACGAGTACTGTGGACACTGCTACCGTGGTAATTGTAACAAATCTTAATCGTGGCTAAAATATAATTGGGGTTGGCACGTAATCAAGATGGTGAGACTGTAACCTTTATACAGTTATTGCATTATTGTATGGTTCCTATAATTCAATGTATAACATCATAGCCATTGGTAGAGTAGAGTAGATTCCATTTTGATAGTAATCCTACTAGGGAAATAATTATTAACATACATCAATAAAGATATGAATTATGAGTTTATGCAATAATGTTAAAAGTGGTCGTATAAGCAACTGCAAAGCGATAAGTGTAAAAAGTGATTTATACGATTCTAAAGTGGTTGTAAATTGTGTGTCTGTTTTCGAACGTCTGATGGCAGGCAATAGATTATTGATACTTGCTTTAGAGTATTATTTACTCTATATTTTGTAATTTAAATTTAATTTCACAATTTCAAACAATGCATAAAGAAGTTATCGGTTGATATTGGAAATAGCGTATAATTTTAAATGCTAAATGTTGAGGAGTGAAGGATAACATACTTTTGCATACTTTTAGGCGCTAGCTCATATCAACAGTTCAGTAGTACGCGAACGAAAAACAAATGCAAATTTTAGGATTTTTCTAAGAATGAATTTGTTTATTCTTTACATTTGTGTTTATTCTTCTATTTACCTGCTACATTATTGTGTTTTCTACCATTTAGTAACTCTATCGACCACTACACCCTGTACAGTGTGCCATCTCCAGTGGTTACCGCTAGACAGAACGCATACAATACACAGATAAGCTGAACCATAAAAGTAAAAGTTTGAAACATTCAAAGAGTACCAACTTCTAGAAAGAGAGCATACGTTGATTAGATAAGCAATACAAACAGTAATCTACCAACACTACTTCGTTGTATAGTTGTTCAACAAAAGTTCAACGATGGAATCAAATCATTCGAGGAGATTTCAATTTCATTTATTGACACATCGTATAAGTTAATCAGTACAAATTGAAACGAGTCACGATTTTTGGAAATGTTTGTTCTATGACAGTCCGCTTACGGTAACCATTCGGCTGCATTAATCAGTCGTTCGGAACGGTAGGTTCCGGTTTCTACCACTTCGGCTTCCATCTCGTCACTGTCTCCATCGCGATATTTGTTGTAGATCTGCAAGGTTATCGGCAGGTCCAGCAGAAGATTTGCAGCCATGGAAAAAGGAAATATTTGCGATAAAAATATAATATTAGTAAATTCGTCTTTTTGAAAATAGTTTATTCGAAATCGAACAGACAGTCGGAACAGTTGACAAACAATGCACCAGTACGAAATAGAGTGGAAAGTTTTAATTACTATTCGGTAATAATCGAGCGTTTGCACTCGTGTGCTTTGTTCGATTTTGCTTGCGCTAGCTGGGCGCATTACAGTCAGGCATTACTGCTCAAAATAAATGAACCTTTTTGCCGGCGTTCACTGCAGCCTCGAAACCGTCGCCGATCGCTTCGCCCGCCTTCCGGAAAGCGTTTGCAATGTTGCGCGTCGAGAAGGTGTCCGGGTCGATGTGAATATTCCATCCGGCTTCGCCCTCCTTCGGGCAGCCGGTCTGGTTGACGATGCTCAGATCGAACGGATCCACCGAGTACGAAGCCAATCGGGTGCGAATCTGTGGGAGAATCGAAAAAAAAACCAGAAAATAACGATAAAAGAAAGAGCAAAGCGAGTAAAAAAATCGGACTATTAAGCGAATAAGTGCACATCGTAGTATTTCGGGCAGTGTTTGGTAAATGGATTTACGACACCAGGGCCGGAGGGTGACCGTTTTGGGACGAGACAGCTTCCCTGCGTTCCTTTTAAATCTGGCGAAGGTAGTGTGCACAAAAATGCGATCCACAAATTCCCATCAACGTCACGTGTTGACGGTCCTCATTTCAATTTTAATTAATTGCAATCACGCGATTGGCTTGCTGCATCGGTGGCGGTGCCGTGACCAGGAATGGGTGGCGTGTGTGGTACCATCAGCGAAACGCGCGTTGTAAACGTAGGGGTTGGGACAGGAGGGTGATAATGATCAATTTGCATACCATAGTATACAGTGCCCTATCGAAGTGGCTTAATTGTATATACTTCAGTGTATCACACGTTTGAGTATGATAGAATGCTAGAGATATAGGATTTATAGAGATTTATAGGATTTATACTTGATCAGAACCTGTTTAGCAGTCATGTAACATTATTTTAGTCCACCACTGTAATGATTTGTGGAAACGGATTCGATGATACTTCAATAAAACAAATAAAATTGAAAATCTTTTAAGAACCCTTCTCATGGATCTAACAAACAATGGACATCTCCCAAATGCTAAACGAACTCACAAAAACGCCACGGTAACCACAGTTGACTAGCATTAAAATCACCTTTTTGAATGATCCAAGTGTAAGGACAAACATGGGCAGGGTTTTTGATTTTTAATGAGAATTTATTCATCAGTCTCCCACCCCTTCCACAGCTGATTCAGAGGGTCGCTTCTCGCCTAGCATTCTACCTCGGCTCTACCAAACTTTGATATACACAGCAAGCTGTGGCAACATTCGGGAGCTCATGAATATTACGCTGACCAGTGTTGACTCGGGACCATCTTGGTCGGGGTGATCCGAAAGCAATTTTGGTGCATGATTTATTGCAGCTCCACTGTATCATCACACAAACACACACACGAGCTCCCACACCCACACAGGCAGCGTGGTTTGGGAGTGCCTTTTGTTTGGTGTGCCGTTTGGTGTGCCAGTCTGTGGCACAAGCTATCCCGGAAGCATCCCCGCGTGTGATGGCGCAGCGTGTGATTTATTCAACCAACCATGGCAGGGTAAGAAGATTAGAGTGTGCTTCACACATCGTTGTTATCAGATTTAACGCACGCCAAGCGAACTGAGGTCAGCGTACGGTGCGGGACGCTCATGCTACAGGGTGTTGCGTTCCGTGCAGATTTTGCAGAGATTGTGGTTGTTCGCTGGAAGCGCACACAACACGGTTCATCATCTCGGCAGTCGGCCTATGGGTGGCTAAGCGCCGGAAAAGGTGACCCAGCAACGATGCAACAGGTTGGTAAGCTATTGGGTGGATGGGATGGTGTAATGGGCACGAAACAGGTTGCCGGTTGCTCCATGCCGCATAGTGGAGAGTGTGATTATTTCGATGTAGTTGCTGTGCCATGGTGTTGATCGGCACCGTGAGTTTAGCTCTCAAAATGGTAACTTTAATGAAGTTTTCACGAAGTAAGGGGCTGTACTTTGGACTGTGAGCCAAAGAGTGCGTTCGTAATTGGAAGATTAGTAGGATTTTCCCATGCTTAGGCCATTTATCGTTCGTTTCATTCAGATAATAGCTTTTATTATTAATAGCACTCGTGCGTGTGTAAAAGATTCGATTTTAAACATGATTATCTCAAAACCATGCTTTTCAAGTTGGCCTTTATCAAAAATCAAGGTTTTAAATAATCGACCTTTTGTTCTATTTAAGAAAGTGATCATTTTTAATTATTTTGAAGCTTAAGCTTTACAGGTAATAGTTTTGTATCAAGTCTAACTTCCTTACATTTTAATTTTTCAATTTTTCATTTATATTTTTCCTAAAATCTATTTTGTTTTACTGTCCTTACAGTTGCATTTAAAGAAGATTTATACAAAAAAAAACCATGAGTTTCTTCAAAACAATTCTTCAAAAACTCAAAGGTTTCCATAAAAAAATGTTTTAACATTTTCCTGTATATCCTTCCCTTACATTGTGCCATTTCCAATGGATCGCTCAATTCATCCACTCACAACACAATACAAAGCTCTAAGCCATTTAGAACTACTTTGAACAGGTACATCAATCAGTTTTAACTTCAAAACAGAGTCCTCGCATTTAACATCCAATTTAACACAGCAACCGGCATGGCATGGTAACCAGTAACACGCGGCCGAAGACGAATGTGACAGCTCAAAGAGCGAGCGAGTAGCTCCAACACCACCACAGTTGTTTGCAACTCGAAGACAAAAGACTAATTAAGTGTCTGGTTAACACTGCCTGCCGGAGATACATAGAGACACATAGAAAGCGAAAAAAAAAAGAAGGTGGCTACAATTCGCACGTTCTCCTTAGAATTGCACAGTGACTTTTCCGCGCGGTCGTGTAATTCTGTGGGATTTCAAGAAGTGCACACACACACAAAAAGTGTGTCCTTTTTAGATTCCGAAAGGGCATGGCGGAACACTTTTCGGAACGCTCGAAAACTCCCACGGACTGGTCTTCCGTTCGCCGTCGTGTTTTGCACGGCTGCCGCACTCAAGCATGTGATGGGTAGGTAGTGGGTAGTTGTTCCCGGGGCTGGATGTAACCAGTTGTAATTAGCACTAGTTGTGAGTGGTTCTTCCTACCTCTCCACCCTTTATCCCGTTACCCCGTGTGCAGCTCGTCAACCGTGCGTAACAAGTAACGTGTAAGCGCAACGACAAAACTAGTCAACAGTCATTTCGTATTCCCTTTGGTGGGGATCATCCTTCCATGTTGCTCGTTGACGTGTTGTTGGTGCGGGAAGGAAGGACTTTGGGAGAGGAAGCAAACACAAGAGCCAGTAGTTGTCTTCCACTTTACATTCGTGCATGTTTTATCGGATCGTGGCAGGTGGGCGAACACGCGCTTGAGGATACGCGCAGGTGACACACGTGGTTAGAAAAATGGCGCAAATTGAGAATGTGTGCAAGCGGGCTGGCGAGGAAAAGCCGTTGAGCGGGTGCTGGTTTGTCGGTCCCTCTAATGGGGGTGTGCACTTGGCTTCCGGGTAAGGCTAATATGAAAATGAGCCTTTTTATTCCTTCATTTGTGCACCCGCACACTCCCGTGGGACATAGAATGGGCGAGTTTTACATTATTTTGCTGTTTGGTCTTTTTTCTGGGATTGGATTTTTTTTAGCATATTAGAGTATTTTTTGTGCGTCACAAAAATTCTTTCGCTGTGCTCGAGCTTCTCAACTACCACCGTACTACCAGCAGGATTACTTTTCCCCAACTGGAACAGTATTCTCTCACCTCACAACTCATAGTCCGTTTAAACACATCCGAATCTAATTCCACGCCACCTTCCCCTTGATGGTGTGAGTGGTAAAGTTTCAGATTCCGGTTACGGGTCGTTGACCAATTTGAGAATCGGTCCCTTAAATCCCTAGGCATCTCGCAATTGCTGTTGGATTTGGTGGACACATCGGTGCAGGGGTACACTAGTTTGTTACGGGTAGCAAGGTAGCATGTGCCACAGTTGACCGAAACCTCGCCCCAAAGCTTTGTGAGCGGGGAAACTCCATGAAGCGGGGGTACGGTGGAACTCCATGTGCCAAAGGTAAGCATTCGGAGCGTAGTTCGTTACACCGTTTGTTGGCCACAGCTGGCTAACGAACAAACCCAGGTACTTCCAGGTGTCGAACTGGGATGCTGGGACGGAATGAGCGGGCTTGAGGAGGGGGAACAAAGCTATGGAAAATCAGACCACCGTCCGAGCAGTAGCGAGAGTGACAACTAACTCCACCCAGTGCATGGGTGGTGGATTATAACAAGGGCAGAATTTTGCCGTCGTCCATCTGGAAGTTGTACCATTAGATGTGGGCAAAACTAAACGCAACCGTTTACATTTTTCATTAGCCACCGGGCACAGTGGGACACTGGGGTGCGCTGTGGACAGTGCCGTCGAGGTACACTAATTGCAAAACGCTCGAATATTTCTGAAAGGTCACGTCAAATATCATCCGTGTATGTGTTTCCGTGTGTGTAATGGAAACTTTCATACATTACCAATGAATCGCTTGTGATAGGGGATGTTAATTAGTAGAACAGCCATTTATGGACATATGTTAGTATCTTGAGGAGTATTGAAGGTTTCTAAATCAAAATCAATATTCAAATATTTGGCGCTCAATTTCAAAGTTTTCTTTGATTCTCATTATTAAAATAGTCAAACAGGTCTTTTTTCAGCACAACCGAAAAAGTCGGCAAAAGAAAACAAATTACGCTTAATGTAGTAGCGTCTGTTTTACACTAGATGGCGCTAAAGGTGAAAATCCTTAGAAACAATATTTATGTAGCTTTTTGGACTGTACTTATAAGCACTTAAAGAAAAACTAAATGATGTGTTGTGTCAAATGTGTGCACAAAACTTATCAATGTGTAAAACATTACAATTAAATACTCCTAACCACAACATTTCAAACACAATTCCTTATGAAGATCTTTCGATCTAGATTTCGAGTAGGTCGATTTACACACTGTTACTACTAGTGTATGCATTTTTTGCTCTTTTCCCTTTCTTCAACGCTCGGAAAAGTTTCATTTTATGGCCAACCCACCCTCTGCTTTCATTGTGTTCATACATCCGATATACGACCCGCATTTTGCAATTTTAAGCAGTCCACTTACCTTGTCGACGTAGATTTTGTCCAAATCGCGCGTACGGGACAGCAGGGTCGCACTCTGCCGATGGCCGAACGGAATCTTCTGGCACGAGAACACCCCAGCGTACGTATCGTAGTCGGTCATGAAAATGACAAACTTTGCGGAACCGGCTACGCCTGGCGGAAAAGGGTCGGAAAAAACGATAGAAGAGGGAAAGAAAATCAAACGTAAGCACAGCTGGTGGTGCTTTGTGCGAGGAAAGGGCTCGATGTTTCAATGACGTCATTCGGAAGGGAATGACGTGCGATTTCGGCAGCTGTGACACTCACTGAGGGGAAACCGTACGGTCATTCGGGCTGGTACGTCCCGGTCGGTCACGGTAAGCTTGCCGGTGTACGAGTACTCGTGCTTGATGGGTGCGATCGAGAGCGGTGCCTTCTGGGAGATCTGCTCGATAAAGTACTCGTCCGGGGTGTCCGGGTTTTTGGTAATGTTGTAGATCACGCAGGTTGAGGCGGTGCCCGTCTTCTGGATAACGTACCAGATGCCGAGAAACTGAAGAAGAAATAGCACACAGAGGGTGTTAAACAGTGAGAGAAATTGCTTGAAAGTTTTTTAAATTTCGCAAATAGAAAAGTTGGATAAAGAAAGGAGTGCTTTTGTTGAGCTTAAAGCTTTGATATTGAGCGACAATTCGCAGATTGAAGCTGATCAGTAATTAACAAGTAATTAAATTGAAGCTCCAAATTAGCTGTTAATATTTTATGCCACCATTGTCGTGCTGGAGACACCGCGTGACGCCGTACCCTGAGCGACCTGTGTACCAGTGTCACTAATTACACAGCCATGTCCCTTGTCAAACTCTGCACGACAAATCATGGAACCGGTCGTGCGTAAAGCTGTCCAAAAGACTACCAGACTAGAAGTTTCATCATTAATTTTAAATTGTAACCTATTATCCTCTGGTGCCGCTCCTGCCCCCTTATGGAGCGGACACACAATTCGTACGAGCAAAACAAAAACATTGAACACGTGGTTTCTAAGGCACTTAAAAGTTTTCCCTCCTTGCTGGCAAGAAACGCTTTTGGAGCAGCGCGGAAAAACAGCACCCTGTACACTGACCGCGAGAGGTCAAAAGTGGTTGCCACGGGAAAGCTACGCCGTAGTGCAGGGGCAGTGGCTAATGTTTTGCAAAGGTAGGCCTCTCCTTTAACTGCATTGAGCTGTGTATGGCTTGGTTGGCCTTTTTCTTCGTTTTACCGTCAAGTTCAGGGCCGTTTTAACAGCAGCCTTCTCACCACAACTAGGTAGATTGCTGCCCTAGTGCAGGAGCAAGCCGGTGAAGTTGGCTTCCGCAAAAAGTTTAGACAAGCAGCGTCCTAGGCCTGCTGCCCGATTCCTCCCATGGCGGAGAAATGTTGTCGAACACCAGAAGGCATGACAAACTTTGCGTTCGATCCTTGGAGCGGGATTCTTCGGGGGGAGGGGGGGGGGGGTGGGTTAGGTTTCATGGTCTCGGTCACATCGGGTCGATGTCCGTCCCGTGTCGGTACGAGGGATTGACAGGTCAGGGCGATCGGATGTTGTTGCTATGCTTGTGTGCCCGTGTAGCCCGGTGTAGTGTAGACCGTAACTTTTGATTGGCTTATTAAAGTTTACACGGTGCTTGGTTTATCCCGGTGCCCTTTTCGCTTACACAACAAAAGCATCAATCACTGAGCTAGCATTGTTTTAGTGTGAAAAATCAACAGAATGTTAACGGCAAACAATTATCACGAGCAGTTGAACGGGGGGGCTGTCTCTTTGCGCACGCATTCACGTGCGCTGTGGATGAAGAATTTGCACTCATTTCTCTACCACCGAGACTCATTAAAAGTCGGTAAGGGAAGGCAAAAGTAACCCGCTTCCCCCCGACGTCCTACGCTCGTGATGAATTGAAACATTATTTCATGCCGGGAGTACGCGCAAACAAGGGGAAGAAGCGAATGTTCCACAGCCCTGCAATAAGCATTTGCCCGGTACTACCGCATTGTGCTGCACACGCATGTCGAGGATTCTCATTATGTGTTCAACTGCTTCAGCTTACAAATCCCCCCCCCCCCCAATCCCCCACCGGAGGTTTGTCCGGAACTATAAAAAGCGAGCTGCGTGTGGGAATTTCAAAAATGAAAATTTATCTTTCCACTTTTCACACCCCGGGAAAGGGGAAAAAGCCGGAAAAGCTTTCGCCTTATTCGCTTTCGCAAACGTCATCATCATCATCATCATCCATCGTCCGGGACGACACAGAGCCTGCGAGTTGGAGTGTGTGTGTGTGTGACTTGCGTCATCATATGGGGTTGGGTTTGGTGAAGTTTTCGGTGCAATTGTCATTTGCGCCATCTGTGGCGCACACTAGTGCTGCTGCTGCTGCTGCTACTCCTGGTGTCACTTTACTCGTTAGCGTGTGCGTGTTTGTTGTGGCGTTAAGGACACACGCAAGGGGCTACAATAAATTATCGCCCACGTCAAGAAAGGCAAGGTGTTCTGTTTCACGTTCTTTTTTTTGTTCTTCACAAGCGGGTTCACCGGGTTTGCAGTGTGGTGGAAGGATGATGCGCTTTCACCACGTGTAGGATGGTGTAATTAGAAGTAATAGGAGCCGGCAAAGAACTTCCAGCTCAAAAACTAACCTCTCGAAAGGGAAGGGCAACAAAGCGGCGAGGTGAAACGTTAGAAGTGGTGTTGTTTGTGTTTTTAAATAACATGTTCGTAAGATTGAGGGTGGGGTTTTTGCCCTTCCATTTTTTCCTTCTTCTTCAAGGAGTTAAGCTTGACGATGTACGGTACCACGACCTGCAGCACGACCAGTGGATGAAAAATATGTATTTGCCGTAACTTTCAGAAACACCCATCCATATTTCGCTTCAAAAACAAGCGCACTGGCTGAACGGGACAGCATAACATAACCTAGTTCTTGTTGCGCAGGAAAATTGAATCAATCGTTACGAACATCCCGCACGTACCGGCGGGACGGAGTCGGGCCGTCGGGATGGTTGTTTTTGCTGTTCACCCGCCCATCACCCACGCTGCGCCGCTGCTGTTTGTTTGCTCAGTCGAAAAGTTTGTTTATGCACCCGAAAAGTGAGCGAGAAAGCAAACTAATGGCCCTCCATACCACCAACAATCTCGACCGGAAAGTCCGAAAGGCTTACGCCAACGCGGGGGAGGTAAAGTCAGTGGCAAACAGATGCAATCACACCGCACACCTCTCCACAAATCGTAGCCGGACATTATCCGGCAACTCCGGAATAGGGGTCCGTTAGGATGGGGTTTTTTTTTCTCTCTCTCTCTCTCTCTCTCTGTTTCTTCTCGGCGTTTCTTTTCCCACCGAGCAATCCCATCCCATCAATCAATGTCAGTAACAGGGGGCCCGAACCGAAAGTAACGATCGGGTTGGGTCATTCTGCCCGGCAGATAGGAACAAACTGTTGCCCGGCAGATATCTCTCGATGGTGGTTCGTTGGTCGCAAAGGCAAAGAGTGGGTCGCGAGGAGAAGTTCTAGATATTTATTTGACCTTTTTGTATCTCTCATCCTTTCCGCTCCTTTCTTTGGCGTAGGAAATTGATGCACTTCACTCTTCACCAGACAGAACCGAGACGAAAGACGCGTCTACCCTTTTTCGCTCCCTCGAGTGGATGAAAGCTTTCGCTCCGTTTGGGCTGAACTGGACATCGGAGTGTTGATTGTGTTGTGAGGCAGGCAGGAAGAAGATGCTATCCTTGGACGCGTTACAATGGACGGGCGAAACGCGATCGTCTTGAGCTTGGTGTGTGAGTGTCCATCACTATGTCCATCGAGCCGCGCTTCTTCCCGAGCAATTAAGCAAACGTGCGTTTGACGTAGGATGTGACGCCGTGTTTCGTGTGCTATTGTGTGCGTCCAGAATGCATTATTTATTTAAACGGACTGGTGCGTGTGGTGAAAGTAAGGAATGAAGGCAACGACACAAAAAAGGATGCGCTAGTATATTTAAAAATCCATTAGACCTTTTTATCTCGCGCTTGTTAGGGATTCCAGAAAACAGGATCCTTATCGACCCGTTTTCTGAAGCGAGTGCCTATAGGCGGAATGATTAATGTCCGTTTCAGACAGCTTGTAATGCTTGCACTCCAAATCTGTTCTAATATTAACACTTTGTTCGTCGCTGGAGTGCAGAAATGTAACTTTTGCTAGCAATAGTTAACCTCCATTATTACATGCCCGAGCCGGTTAATCGCATGCGGCGCCATTTTACGCACATCGTAACGGAGATAACGGATGGGTTTACCCGCACGACGTAAAATCGTTACGGTTAATGATAGGTAACCGATTAAACAGCATCCACTTGAGAGGCGAGCATTGGCAGGGTCTTTAGCATTGATTATATGGATGCTCATAATGTGGCAGGGGTCGGCAAGCTTGAATGTGAGCAAAATCTAACCGAGGTCAACGTGCATTTTTGAAGATTTACGGTAGAGCTTTTGCTTCTTTCCATTTTTTCACAAGTTTCTCAGATAACGTTCAGTAATTCCTGGATATGAAAGACTACTAGCATCTGGAAACCTGAATTAACTTGAATGAGCTTTCGAATGATCGAGAAAAAAGTACCTGGGATTAACGGAAAGCAAGAATTTTCTTATAGTTTTCTTATAGTTTCGAATAAAATGCGATCAAGAACAAAAGCCTTAAACAACACATGAAAAATACAATTATTGGCGTGTTTTCAAAATATCTGATCGCTTTTGCAATTATTTTTATATTTCATGTTGTTGAGTCGAACTTTGGCAAAAGCATTACGCACCTTATCATTGATGATCCATCAATAGTTGTGCCAAAATAATTGAGCCTAATACTTGTAGGTAGTTTAGCAATCTGGCAATGATGGCAATTATTTAAATTTATAATTTATATGTCAAAAGCAATACACTTAATCTACAATTTTATTTTATTTCTGAAGTCACTTGTATTTAGTAGTAGAAATATGAATGACTGAGAGATACAGATCGAAGCGCAAACTCTGTGAAGCGTCTTTAGAGTTCTCGTACATCCGGGTTTAATAATCGTATTTCTTCTCGTTTTTGAATAACTTAACATACATTAGAATGCTGTTACCTCAGCATCCTAGAACATTACTTAGGATGCTGAGGTAAACAGTATAAACACAGGCCAAACGCGTCAAATGCATGATTTATTTTGATACATTGCAATTAATCAACACACACTTTTGTTAATGGCTTATGAACAACCGCCAGAAAAGGTTTTAAAATTTTCTCATAAAACCTCATAGAGCCACGCGTCGTGCCGACCCCTGGTGGGAATCACTGTGAAGCACGATGATGCCCCAGAGAGCTTCATCTCCACAGTGAGAGTGGTTGACCTCTCTTGCGTGTCGTATGCAAATACGTGCGAACAAGGTTATCAGCAACAGCTTACAGATCTGCCTGTTTTTTTTTACACTTTGCTTTCTTAAACGTAATTCGATTTGCGCAGAAGTGTTTTAATGTAATGAACAAGAACCTTTTTTTCCAAATGCATCACTTTTGCTTTATGTTACCTGCTTCATGCTAAAACCACTCATCGGCTCAACCGACGGACAGTCGCCGGTTTTGTACGTATGACTCTGCACAACACCGGCCAGACAGGCTAGAGCGACGGCGGTAGCCGTCATCGCCAGTACACGCGGAACTTTAGCCATATTTAGGTGACACTGATTAGCTGCTACACTGTGACACTTAAAGTACTTTCACAAACAGTTTTTTTTCACACACTCAGCACGTTCTAGTGCACACCGCTGGAGAAACTACCCTTTGCTTTCGAGCGAACCGCTTCCTCACAGGCAGAGCGCTGAGGTACGACTGTATCGGTTGCAAGACGTTTGACTGCCTCTTGTAGATCTGGACGTTTCTCACGCGGCCGACCGTACAGTTCACACACACACACACACACACACACACACACACACACCACACCAACACCTTGACGGCCACTCAACTCGACGATTATTCAATTGATCTGTTTTGGTGGTGCGTCTCGCGTGCGCGCTGTATGTCTTTCCCGTTCCCTCTCAGCAGATGATCAGCCTGCAGCATCTAGCCGTGGATCGAGCGAGATCGGACCCGTTTGCTGTTCGCTTATCAGCCCAACGAAATGTGCCCCCATCCTAGCGGGTTTCACTACGCGCGTGGTCCAGCGTGTAGTACTGTGAATGAGTTACACTACAGCTGAACGGCTGGGGACTGGTGTCATTGTTTTTTTTGTTTTTTTTTTCTGCACTGAACTTATGTTTGCTGAACCGCGAAACCTTTCCCTTAACGGTAGGTGGTCGGTCAGGTGATGGTGAGACGCAAGGGAACGTGCCGTTTGGTGGTTTGTTTTTGTGTTGCGCTTGTTTGCTTCGCTGTTCGCGGTATATCCGATGACTCATCTGGCTTTGATGTGGCTTCCCCGAGACGGCAAGGCCGATCATCGGCCATAGTTCTTGGGTCATTTATGTGGTTTATTTTTTAAGTTTAAGACTTTACATATAATTTAGTTTAACATTTTTTTTAATAAAGTTTAAACATGTGTTTGTAAAGCTATAATTATTCTAAAAATTTACAGAATGTATCGAAAGAGAACAAATTAATAAAAAATAAGAAAAGGTTTCAGGTGATCAGTTCCCTTATAAAACTTAAATTTGAAGGCGTTTTACTTCAAAAAATATTTTGGAAACAGTTTTGTAAAAATCGTAAAAATATTCTTCAAAAAAATTGGTTTGAATAATAGGCTTTCATAATGGCTTGTTATAAACCATTTTCGAATGCATTATTTATTGCAAAATATCTACCTGTCTACCTACCTACAAAAATACCTGAATTCGTCTGTATATAAGCAATGTACAGGTGTCCCCCGAGATACGACTGTATTTGGGACCGAAAAAATGTCCCAAAGCACGGCGTAAGTCGAAAAAGTTGTATGTAGAATATCTATGAATATAAAGTTTATAACCGAAGTTGAAGAGTTGGAATATATGATATCGTGTATTTTATTTAAAATAATGTTCGATAATGTAATAATTATATTTTAAAAGCCGTACACAATATAGATATTCAAGTTAGGGTAGTTGTGGAATCTTTGGAAATGTGTGTATAACTGTAGAATGAATCAAATGGGTAGTTGTAATTGCAAAAAAGAAGATCAGAAAATCTAAGTGTTAATTACCGGTACTTAAGCATGATTAATCTTGAACATACGGCCCTTGTCAAAAGTCGATAGTGTTTTTAGTACTGATCTTTTACATTAAACTTTTGAATCAATTTAATTAATTAGACCTAAGTGTTCTATTAAATACAAACTATATTTTCGAAAACGAGTATTGTGATGGAAAAGAAGTTTCCAATATTTACGATATCATGAACCCTATTTCTGTTGGAATTCAATAGTAGAACACTTTTTGGTTTGTACATACTGTTCGTGGTTGAGTAGCTTATTCGTCGAACTCCTGTCAAAATTGTATTCATGTTTGATGAGTTCGTTGAATCAGTTTTCCATCACGTGCGAGGATGGAGTAGCACAGATTTGATAGAAGAGGTCTAGCAAATGTAGACATGTGGTTATTGTTGGTATGCTTTTCAGTGCTGATGTTCGTTAGTTGCCTGACAATTAATGACAAAGATCTAATTTGAAAGGAAACAATGTCTTAAATTGATCTTAAAAATTCAATGGAATACGGTGCAGTAATGACGAATCAACGCTACAAACGCATTACCCAGGACAGAGAGCATCAGCAAAGCTGCTCTCAAGCTCTTATGAAGAAAATATCCCACTCCTTCACGTTCTCCGTAATGACGAATAGGATTATACGGAAATGCACTGATTCGAGCCACATTAAAAGGACATCGCCTTTTTTTATAATCCTCCAGCTAATGACGTTTAGCTCCCTGGAGAGCAAACTTCACATTATGCTGTTGCGACGGGATCTCATCATCCAGGCGGTTGACTTCTGGCATCGAACATCCCACAGATAATGAGCGCAGCTCCCATCTTTCATCGTTTCGAGGCTTTGAGAATAAAGTGAGTAAGCAGCGCTGGTAGCAGCTGATTGCTGTTCTGGAGACCGTTTGGGGAGGACTGCTGGCAGGCGGAAATCATCGTTTTGTTTAAATGAAGCTAATCAGCGACGGGCGAGTGCCCAGTCAGATTCTCACTGGGTTAGCATGATGCGCGATTGAAGGCAAAAGAGACAAAGAAAGCGATAAGATTTACTAAACAGTATCAACGTAGGTTCGAAGTTAATGTTGCTTGTTAATAATTGGAGAAGGTCGGTTGGGAGTGACGGGTTTACATCTTGTTTTGTTTGAGAAACGTTCCAAGCATCTCCCTTGGGATTGATTTGCACTGATTTGTTGTGAGATTTGTGTATGCTATATTGTTATAAGTGTCTACAGTGACATGCAAAAAAAAGAAACGTTTCCAATTAAATTATATGCAACCTTCCAATGCAAACGCATCCATATTTGCAAATGCAACTGTACGAAGCTTCATAACATCCCCTTCCCTCAGAGCAAACACGGAAACTGAACGCTCTCTTTCTCTAGCTTTATTTTTCAAACCATTTTCTGTAACGCACCGAAACAGCTGTGACCGACCTGCCACCTTATCCATTTCTTTGATAAGTGCGCACCGTAAACAAAAAGCAGAAAACCAACACACCCGACCGCTGGGTGGGAATGTGGGGAAGTGGTGGCGATGAGGTTTAACGGGGTTGGGCAAATAGTAAATTAGATTTGCTGCAACCATTTTCCGTGCACTTTCCGACAGCGCTTTCCGGTTCCGAAGCGCCTGTGATGATGACCGTGACTCACGCGAACGCGTATGTGTGTGTGCACTTTGCACCAGCCTGGCCGGTAGGCGAGGCCAGTGTGTGAGTGTTTTACGGTTTGGTGCAGCGCTCGGAACTGGAAGCGTTGGCTAGAGGTTGAGAACGAACCCGGGATTGGAGGACAAGAGCGAAACGGTTCAACGTCGTCATCGTTTGTGTTTGGTTGATCTCGTTTAGCAGCGGTCCACTTTATTTGTTGTTGGGTTGTCGATTGCTGTGTGGAAGGTGTTATGATTTTACTCTGCACAGTGTTGTGACGAGGGTTAAAGGTAGCACGTAATGTGGCATATGAGATCGTGTTCCACGTGCCATAAATATCGGACATGCTGCTCGCTTTTATTTTGTTTGTTTTGTTACATATATTATACCACATTTAGCATATTTGAAACCTAAAATTTTGTGAGAAATATATCAATTTTTTCGCCTAAAATGTACAGCATGTAATATAACCAAGATCTTTGAAAGAGAACAGGTCGATGCGTTTAGAGTAAATTGAAAGAAAGTCATGGGAAAATTTTGACAGATAAATTAAACATTGTTTATGTTTAGCGATGGACGTTGCTATAGAGTGAATTAGAATTCAGCATTTTGCACTTATTTGCTTTTAGAATATTAAAGAATTATAATCCACTTAGAATATTACATGGCTTATACAATCCAAGGATCGCATTTATCATTGGTCGCCGGGGTGTAAGCAAAGAACGGTATGCATATTGTACTAGTGTGCGCCGATTGGATGTTTCATTTTACTCTCAGTGTTTAATTGAAAGTAAACAGGACTTCTTTTATCCAGTTGGAACATATACTGTGCTGTTTTATGCCTGTTACACTTTTCGTTCTTCCAGCAGGACCGTTGCAAACGGTAGTGATTCGTGGTCACGGAGTGGCAAACAATGAAAAAGGTTATCAATGTTTCTGAATGCAGAGTAAACTGCACTTACTTCTCCTTTATTCTCCAGAAGTGATTGTCCGTAAGAAATTTAACCAATATAATCTTCCCAATAGTAAATTCGTCCACTTTTCCGCATTAACTATTAGCCGTTTGTTTGTGAACACTTTTCCATGAAACTGTCAAAAGCAAGCAGAAAATGGCATCCTAGCAACGGGCTTTGCATCGACCTGTTCTCCTTAATAGATCTTGTGATATAACAATGAAATAGGTCAAAATAACAACCATACTTAAATGTGTTTTTTGTCAAGGTTGCTCTAACTTAATTGTTGGAAGAAATTTTATTAGGTCTTTAAATATGAGCAAGTCTTCATTTCATTAACATATTCATCATATTGAACAGTAACATTTAATGTAAATTGAAGGTAAGAATTGTCCAACATTCTTTCATAACATGTTTCTCTTCAGAAACCTAACTTAACAAATCAAGATAGATTAAAGTGGGCGTAAGGTTTTATTCATTGTGGGATTACGGTTAAAAATAGAACGTGGCAGAAAGATGACATATTCTTCTTCTTCTATTTATGTCACCTTGGAATGATTACAAATCACAAGCACAGACAACGGCAATAAATCGCCCGAACGCCGTGATAAGCAATCAAGGTTGCAAAATCGTTTACCCCGTGGCGGGAACCATGCCGTGTGACCTTTCAGTGAGAAGAAACAGCTTTCGCTTAGAAAAAACGGAGTCGATGTTATGGTGAAACATTTCCTGGGATAAGCATGTTTTATTTAAGAATAGTAAAAATACCTACGACTGACCGATACAGCAAATGGGAGACAGGTTTTTCAATTGCCTCGTTTTCAAGAAAGATGTATTTTTTATTTTAAAATAGTCTCAAAAGCCTGAAAAGGCAGAGCATGTCCGTGTCGGACGTTAGGGCAAATATAAGATATATGTAAACCATATAGTAAGTGGACTATCAAAGAAAGAAACATGTTGTGCTTGGTGTTTAACTTATGTTTAGATATTCATTATTAGTTTAGGAACTATTGAGTCCTGCTCTAAATTCTACTGCTGTATCAAAGGAAATGCAATTTTTCGGAATGAAATAAGCTTGCACAAATATACCATTCGATTGGTGGCTTTTTGAACCACAAGCTCTCCCGTTTCAGCATTTGGGATGTTTCGTTCGAGAAAATTTATTGAAAAATTTGATCTTGCCAAGGGCACCGTTGCCCCTGTCAAAAATTCGACCCCTCTGCACGCCTATCTCCCACCGCCTGTCCCGAATGCCATCTACGGTATCTGCGAACAAAGGCAGATTAGATATTGAAATGTAAATCCCATCATTCGCACAAACCGAAACGTACATCTGAATGATTGGTGATTGGATTTGACACCTAGCCGAGGGATCCATTTTCTGGTGAGTCAAAATCAAAGAAGCTTGTGTAAGATGAACAGAAAAAAAGAGAGACATTGATACGTATCCAATGACAAGAGGACGCATTCCTTTCAGCGAACGCAAGGCCATCCAACAGATGCGACACTGTGTGTCCTTTGCGTGTGGTTTTTTATTTTCAATTTTCCCATTTTTATTCGATGTTAGTGTATTAGAAAAATGGACTGTGCATTTTTGAGGCACAAAATGTGATTTTTGTTTCTTTTTGGTGGGTAAGTATTTCGTCCCCTCCCTGCAGCAGGAAGTAACAGCGAGGGATGATAGAAGACGCTTCAGCTGCCAGAGCACTTTGCCGTTGGAAAACTGATCCGCAGATTGGATTTTGGCGTTGCTCGCAGTGAAAGATTGCTGCTTCGCCGAAATATTCAGATTCAAGCGTACCAAACCGTATACATAACGCAAGCATTTTGCGCCCTTGCCCTCGAAGTCCTTCCAGCCAACAGTAAGTCGTTAGTTATTCACAAGCAAGGTACGATTTACAGCTGGTGGCCCCAGCTCACACATGTACTGCTTGGTATATGGTTCAAAGTTAATGGTGAGGAAAGCCCATTTTTCAAAGCCAATTCCAATTTGTAGTGCATTATGGGTGTAGGAAAGCGCACGATCATTAATCATGGCAGTTAATTATGGTGCTCCTAGCGCCACACGGTGCTGAGATTTTCGGCCAGCCAGGAACGTGTGGATGAGCGTTACTTTTTTTTTTTTGGTGGTCATGATGAGGGAAAATGGGAAGCTGGTGTCACTCCAATCTTGTTAACGTATCGGAACGAACTTTGCACCGGTGTGTGCACACTGTGTTTTGCTCATTTTGATGGATCCATTAGGGGATTTTTTGGAGAAAAAAGTTTTGTTATTTTTATAAAAAAGTTAAGCAAGGGGATGGGTTAATGGAGCCAGCAATAGAGCTTTGCGTATAAGACGCAAAACAAACTCTTTACGTCCAGATTCAGCTTATGCCATTAGAAGGTGTTAACGTTTCAAGGTGGTTAGAGTGTGTAAATCCTATTCAATATTAATCTATTCATTAATTTGTGTCGTAGTTCTCTATTATTTGTAGCGCTTGTCAAACAAACGTGACATCATTCGATGGAGGAGTTCAGCAATTCTTGTCCTGTAGAAACTTTCATTTACAAAGACTAAAAAAGCACTGCATGAATCTGATAGATGCATGGTTAATCGTTGCTGTTAAGCTGGTCCATTAAACGGGTTTTGCTTGTCAAAGCATCATCGTAAGCTCCATTTCCATTCCGTAATATCCCATTTCAACTGGATTCCCAGTACAATCATGTACCGTATGAAGGAGTAATCAACTGATGATGGTTTATTGGAACTAGCATTGAAATTGCCAACCTATCCTTGAAGGGTTTAAAACAACGGAACAACGGTTGAGTTGACAAGAATTCATTACATTAGAAAAAATGATTTCAACAAACATTGTAAAAACCTCCGCCCCTAGCAGCAGCTTCTCCTCGATGCAGACAGTCGACTTTAGAAAGTTTTTGCTTCATCTTATTCAGCCAACGAACTTCTGCTCCTCGTGCTGAGCTTTGCTGTGAAACCTTTTCTCGATGGGGCATGATGGGTCCGGTATCCTCATAACACGCCCCAGCCACGGTATTCTGTTGGTCTATGCCTCCGCCAAGACGACTGGCTCAGGTCAGCAAACTCGTGGTTTATTCATCGCCTTCAACTCATTCATGGTACGTCTGGCATGCTGGAACACATTGCAAAAGATAGTCCAAGGTTCGTGTCCATAGAGGACCTACGGAAGAATCAATGGTGAAGGTCATAGATTCACTTGAAAAATACTTTTCCAAATTTCGCTGTTGCTCCTAGAGGTAGTCACCGTCAAATAAAACGCTGCCTCCCAGTTAACACCAATCACACGATGAACCTCCGGTAAACAGTTATTTCCTCCTCATTTCTTCGTGCTTTACGTTTGAATCTGGTATTCTCATCACAAACTATTGCTGTCATTTTGCAAATACCGTCAAAGTCAATCGTGAGGCTAAGGAATTGAAAACATTGGTAGAACTTCATCAAGGGGAAAACATAACTCAGGGCGATTTTAAAGAGTGGACAAGAAAGAGCTTCACTTTGCCTCAAATCTCTCATTCCGACCTGTGTTGCCATCAGCTCATTCCAATCTATGTAGTCGTAAGTCACGATTATAATGTTCTTTATAAAATAAATGCTACAATGAAGGTATCATCCATAAAATGTTTTGTTTGTTTCACATTTTAGGCATATTTATTTCGTTGTATCGTACAGTAAAAAATTGTATAAAAATCCTTAACGAAATCGAACAGTCTGCTTAAGCGTAGACCACCACTTGCTGTATCTTGTTGATGGATCCCCTGGTGGTTGTTGGTTGATTGGTTGGTTGGTTCATTTGGCAAAGACAAAAGAAAGCTGCTTTAATAATTTTACCCTAACGGTGTAGATTCAGGTCGATGTATCTGGAATGTTTTTCACTATGTAGCGCGGTTGCAGCGTGCTAAGCACGGGTCCGAGCGTACTATCCAGGTACGCTTTAAAGGAGGTACATTTTTGCCTGTCATATAGTTTGGAAGGAAAACATCCACATAATGTAGTGAGTATAATTTGATGTTAAAAACAATGGACCAGCTTACCGTGTGTTAAGATCGAATGAGCTGCCCCACAAAATGATACCATCGGATCCGGTACTCTTCATAGCTGCGAGTGCATTGATCCAGTCGCTCTGGAATAAATGATATTATGAACAAAGAGGTAATATTATAAATTAAGTGCTGTGTTCAGTTGTAATGCTACAAGTCTTAGGAATATTAAAAAAAAATCTTTTTAATTTAATCATTTCCATCTTCTTTGGTGTAAGAACCATTGTCGGTTACGGCCAGTCTGTACGACAAATGGACCTGCTTATTAGTGGGTTGTAGATTTCCAATAGTAGGATAGTCAGTCCTACGTATGAGTGGGGAGGCATGGGTCATATAGGGCTTGAGTCCATGACGGGCATGTTGCTAAGTTGTACGACTAAGTTGAAAACTAATACCCTAAAAAAAGCTAAAAAACGAACAGTGGATCCTCTTTCAGCGTCTATTTAAAGGTTAATAAGGGATTTCGAGAAACAAAGCGGTGTTTAATTAATTTTGGAATACAATAAGACATTACCCTACTACCAAGAAATGGTTGAAAGGATTATAAAACACGACAGAAAACCCCGTGTTAAAAATTAACACAGCTGTTAATCGGAAGATTAATTATCTCGACTCATTTAGATGCACATAAATAACAAAACCACCTTTACAATCTTGCCAAACCGAAGAAAAACGTCTAACTGCTAATGACAATTAGTAAGAAAAAGGTATCATGAACCAAAAAAAAACAGCAGCAAAAAGCAGAAAGAATAAAGTCCCCATTGAATTGAGATCTAATTTGCAGCGTTTCGCACCCGGTTGGTTATTCCGTTTGACAGTGACAGTGTGCACGTGCTCCGGAGGAGTTGCTTAGGAGTTTTGCGAATTAAAAACGAGCCGGTGAAAATGGAAGGCCAACAAAATGAAAATTGGACACTCTGTGCTGTGAAAAAAGTGCAATTAGAAATTTGCATTTTACCTCCGGAGCTTAGCAGTGTGACACAAATGCGTCATTTGCGCACGAAGAGAAAGAGAAACTCGGATGGAAAGCTTTTGTTAGTCCTGACCTTAGGGAAATAATAATGAAGTTTTTTGCACTCTTTTCTAACAAAAATTGAAGACTTTCTTTTGGTGCCTCACCGTCTACTTTTGGAAATGGCTCATAGTTTTGTGCCCGATTCGCCCTAGATGTTCCGCTGTGATGTATCTGTATCGCCTCTAACTCTTAGGGTCTTGGGAAAAATCGGCATAAATTGTCCCAAAACACAAACAAGACGCAAACGACAGTTGAAGCAAAGTTTTGGGCGAAATGTTTATCACTCGCAGCTCTGGTCAGCTCACTCAATTTCATCAATCTTCCAACGGCCAAAGTGCCGGTGTGCTGGCGGTGTGATGATCTTCGAAGGGATGGGAAGCAAAACAAGAGTCAATCTCTTCGAATGCAAAACACGCGAAGCAGGGAAAAGTTACCCGAACCGGCAGCAGGGAGCAAAAATTTAAACTTGATTCGTTTGGAGGATGGAAAAATTCGAAAAGAAATAAACATCAACTGCCAGCACAAACACAGCAAAGTCGAGCGCATCGGAAATGGGCACAGAAAAGGAGTAAGTCAAGTGAAGTGTCTCGTGTTGGTTGTCGTCAAATATCAAGATTGTTTTTTTTTGCCTTGTTGTATCCCTGTTTAGATGGGGCTTGTTTGCGAGAAGATTTTTCCCAACTTCGTCTCCTTTTTTTCCTTCGTTTGCCACATCAATTCCACTCTTTCGAGCGCAGTTTCCAGTACGATTTCTCGGAAGTCGTGCCGTTGCGCTGTATTTTTTCCACACCATCGCTAGTCAAAAGCCGTGAATAGGGAGAGAGGGAGAGAGAAAGCGAGTGGCTTTGACCGAGAATTTCTCAAGTTCAGGCGCAATCTCGCGGGACAGTGGAAAGTGGTAAAAATAATTAAAAAGTTCGCCCATAGCGCATCCAGGCGCGTCGTCGCTGAATCGTTGATATCAGCTGCTGGGACGGACGCTGGACGAGCCTGGACATGGCTCCATGTTTTTTTTGTGGATGTTTTTCCCCCCTAGAAAGCAACACAATCCACGATTCCGTTAACCGGAGGCTGCATAAATAACAACAGCCACAGCTCAGCCATTGTGCCGGCAGGAGACTGATGTGATGAGCATAGTCGAGAACATGGAATACCGGCTTCCATATAATGAGCCCTGTTAGTGGGCGCCCGGTTTTCTTCATACTGGTTGGAAGGCTGTCTGGTAGGATTTTCAATTGCCCCAATTGCATGCTCCAATGCCGTGATATCAGGCATACGAATGGACGCATTCGGGAGAAAGCAGTTATAAGTGACTTATTTCGAAGAACAAGCGTTATTTCAACGTTCAAGCGTCTTAGATGTCACGATATTTGTCAAATTGAGTTTGAAAGATCCGAGAAATGCCATTGTGCCTGTCTGAAGTATTCCGTACATCGCTTCTGAACTTGAGTATTCTGATGCCGATGATTGCTGCAAATTAGAAAAGTTTCTTTTTTCCGTAATGTTGATTAGGCAAAAAAGAGTTCTTGCATCTTGGATAATGCATAGATTTAGTTTGAGAATCTTTGAGTTTGAGTGTTTTGAATGATTGGTCTTTGACGAAGTCTATCATGATTCAAATGGTACTCTTTTCAGAACTCATAATATAGAATATTAAAAAACAAACTCACGAAAAATGAATTTGCTGTAGATAAATTGAACAAAAAGCAAAAAGTAAATGAAACAAAATACAAATGATTGTTATTCAATTTTTTGTTGGTAAAATGAACACATTGTTTTCTGAAAAGATCATGCTATTTGTTGAATCAAAACAATGAAATTACGATACATTGTTTCAAATACAATCGGAATGAATGCATAAACAAAAAGAAAAACGAACAAATTTACATTTTTTCAATGTCACCAAACTTTACCAGCAACTCTACAACTACGACCACCGGGTCGCCGTCCCGCCCTTCACACCGCCGCTAAAATCGGAAACTTGGCGCTTCTGCTTTTGCTTTCCGTAACTTTTAATGCTTATCATATCCCCGTTCGAAGGATAGCGGGATGTTCTTGATACGCCACTCCCGAGAGGGTAATTGAGTTTGGTGCAAGTTTCCGGTGACCTTAATCAAGGGTTCTTTTGCTTGGCACTCTAATGCAAACTCTCTTGCCGTCTGGGCAGCCTGCTGTAATGTATCAATGTAACGGAACGAGATGAAGAAGTAAGGAGAGCGTTGGTAGGAGAAGCCAGCGTCAAGAAAGCTAAGAAAGCAAGTGTATCTTATCCGGGCGAAGAAATGTCGATAAAAGTGCAGTTGCACTTCCGGTGACGATACTTTGCGCAACAGCAGTCAACAGTTTCGAAGAAGCGAGCCCGGCGTAAACTTTGTTACCGCTCTTTTTAAGCGCTTGCCGAGTTGCTGCTAAGGTTGGGACTATTTTCGGTTTGACTTTGAGAAAAACAAACCCATTCTGTTGTGCGCATTGCGAAGCGTTGGAAAGAGGATGTCCCGTCACCTGTCAACCCGTATCAGGTGTTTTATTTCCATCAAACGTAACATGCGGGAGGTTGGTCCCAGGAGTATCAGTCTGCAATTCCCAATTTTGTATGCTGATTCATGGGCAAAGAGTTACAGAAGGGAAACAAAATCTATTGGACAGATAATAATAATTCAAAGGATAGCGTTCATTTTCAGGTGTCTGTTCACTGGAGCGAACATGAAGTGGGACATGATAACGTCTGCCATCTAATATTCTGCCACTGTAGGATACTCCATCTCGAGGATTTCGAATGGTACCAAATGTCACACATGTTACTCACGTATGCAAAATAATACCATCCGTTCGTGCTTCCTTCTTTCCGGTTTGTTTTCCGGAGTTCACTTCCCAACTTGGGACATAGTGTTTGATCAATATTTATGCCGTCACAAGTAATGCCACGCAAGCGACTGCAGCAACAAGTAGTTACCGAAACTTCTTACTGAAGGATGTAACAGTCACGCATGCATGGGGTGTAAACTTGTTGATATCCGTAAGTTTCAGGGTTGTTTTTTTAAAGGTTTGTATGGTTCCGCTCCGACATCATGTATGAACCATTAGTCGGCACTTGGTGTGCTAGAAGTTTATTTTTACCAGTGCTGTTTACTTGCTCTTTAGAACCGAGCGTATGGCTCGCTGAAGGCGATGAACCGATCGTTCTTGAAGATGAAGTTTAAAGAAAAAAAGAAACTAACGAACTAAGAGTCATACTTACTTCCGTCAGGTACTGAATGGAGTCGGTGTAAACGTAGCGTAGATAGGTCAAAACTTTGCGCCTTGGCTTGGTGCGCTGCGCCACCCGGACGGCTTCTCGGACGCGTCCCCGTATTAGCTGCTCCCGTTCGCTTGGTGATAGCTTTTCCCGCAGATAGACAGATGGGAAGATGATGTCCGATCCATCGAACAGCCACATGATGCTGTGGAGGAAGATATAAAAAAGGATACGGCATAAGGTTTTAAACTCCAGAATGGTCGTTTCTTCCAATGTTATGAATCGGATAGTAATACTGGGTTACGACTTCCTTATGTTCCGCAAACAGCTATTCCAATTGAATTGAAAATATATTATCATTTACGTTTATTTTGCTCCACAAAAAAGAGCCACGGTGTGTAACAGTTCACGATAGTAAAATAATAGTGCATGCAATAATAATCACTTCCTCTGGACTACATTATTAAATGAAAATGCAGTATAAAATCTGAACATTTAAAGAAATGTTATCTTATTATTCAGTCCAATATCACTTCAAATGTTAACAAAAGTGATTGATGCTTGCTTTATAGAATGATCCTTGCTTTACAGAATGAAGTCTACTACTGCTACTATTTAGCGTAACGTCCTACGCGGACATGCCGGGCCTGTATGGGCTTTCGAGACTAAATTCATTACCACGCAGCCGGATAGTCAATCCCTGCTACGGGGGGACGGTCCAATATAGGGTTGAACCCGTGACGAACATGTTATTGAGTCGTTCGATTCGACGTCTGTAGCACAGGACCGCCCCGTGAATGAAGTCAAAATAATTGATTTTGCTGATCTGTTAGCAATCTATTTTTTTAATAATTTGTCCTCGATACATATATAATATAGGCTCTTGAGAAAACAGGCTACAATTAAAGCAGAATCAAATGATTTGGAAGTTAAGGTACAATATCAAAGTGTTTCCAGATACTATATGGAACCAACTCATTCCCTAAAACCCTCGAAGTTAGCATTTTAAGTTGGTGGGTAAAAAAATGATATTTTACAACAGCTTCCCAACTCCCTGTTCACTATTCGCTTTGTTCAATGTATAGCAGTTTTCCATTATTCCATCAAGAGTAAACACTTTAGTGCACATCTCCAAACATCTAAAAGTACAAAAACCGCCACCTGGTTTACAAACTCCCTGCCAAAGCTCCCACGAGAAGGAACAATAAAGCAATCCATTTACACCGTCGTTTCTTCACACTACAAACAAACAAAGCAACAGAAACAACAAGCAGTCTTGCGTCGTAATTTGCAGCTCCGGTGTGACTCTCGGGTGCCGGGAGACGAAACTCCCACCGTACCCCGCATTAGAAGTGTTGAAAGTTGACGATAATTTATTAATTCCTCCCGCTCGGCCGATTTTCGGTATGCCAGGACTGCTGGTGGCAGCCTGATAGTCGCCTGCGGGGGAGGGTGGAGTAAAATCCCTTTGCGGGTGGAACACTATCGCTTTTCCGAGCTACGGAACATCACCTAACAATGGGCGATGTAAGCCAGACAGAACCATTTTCGTGAAAGGATTGGAAACGGAACCGGTTGCTGTTTCCGGCTGGGGAAGAAAGCGAATAGCAACGGCTCGTCGCCCTCATTCGCAGTCTGTGTTCGAGCTTTATCCTTTTTTTGGGGCGCCATCGCTTAGATACCGTTGGATGCTGTGTGAGTGTGAACTTTAGAAGTTTGGTGTACTAGGTGTTGTTTTTTGGTACCGTGCGGTGAGGTCGAATGGTAGGCGAATGGTTTCGGACAGTGGTCTTGCGCGTCTAAATTACCGGTTGTTTTCTCGCTGCACTTCCGGTGAACAGTTTTCCGAGCGAGTGCTAGCCGCACCGTTCATGTTGAAGCAGTAGGGAAAGGCATAGTAACCCCAGGCCGCTTGGGGTCGTCGCTGTTTCGCTAGCAGCAGCGTTTGCTCCATAAACTCGCGCCCTGTTGCTTCGAACCGACGGGTCGCCTGGGGAAAGAGAGAAAGAAACACGCCGTGTGAGTAAATAAATGAAACGGAACGAGCAGACGAACACTGGCGCTGGAACGTTTTCCTCTACTAAGAACACTCTGCAGGACACTACTTCACAGCTACTACAGCACCTAAAACTCTACATCTAAATCGGCCATAGTAGCATAGCTTTTTCGGTCAGTGGTCCCATCCCGGGGGAGAGATTCATTTTTTTCTGAGCCTTAGATTCGACCGGGAACGTACTGCTGCAGGTGGTTACCATATGCTCTCCGGTATGTACAAGGTTCTGGGGATGGGTTTGGTTTTGACCGAACCGGTCAGGATAATATACGACCCAGGGACACACACTGTACGTGGAAGGCCAGTACCAGCAGGACTCAACGTAGTATCGGGTACTGTTTTAGCGTTATTCTTTAGAATAAGACAGCACCCAGGGGATGGCGAGGTAGACAGCAACTCGAGTCGACAATTCTACCTTACTGCACCCACGAGTTATTGTGTGGAACGGGCGAGACAATGCTGCCCGTGCTCTAGGCTCACGTTGCTTTCGAGAAGCGATGCTTGTTTGGTATCGTGGTGAAATATGGCCACCGGATGCTTGAGCTTCTCCGTGTACGCCAGCTGCTCGTGTCTATGCCTTTTTGCCACTTGGCCTTTTCTAGCACCGTGTAGGTCAGGTCAACGGGAAGACCTTGATTTGAGACAATAGAAATTTGCTTCCACCAGAAACAGGGAAAGAAAAGATAATGACATTTTAGTGGTTGACAGTTAGCAGCAGGACTTTGCATCGGCTAGCATGGTCGTCTCGACGAAGGGACCGTGTAGAGAACGACGGTAGCTAATGGTATTCATACAGCAGCAACATTCTTCGCAACTGAGAGAGCGCAAGCAACAATCTGTCTGCCGTTTTGCCGTTTCTATTTGTTCCTTTTCTTCCACTTTACCATCTCTTTTTGCCCTCTTAATTGCATGGCGGTAAGCGTCTGAGGTTATTTTGAAAATGTTTTCAATGGTGCAGCAATTATAGCATGTCTTGTGGGCGCACCATTGTGATGTACTTAAACCCATAGCAATACAATGGTCTGTTTGGAGGGAATTGATTTACTCTTTGTGTGGTCGAGCCACTGTCGTTAAGGGGGTTTGCTGTTTGGTTGTGGTTGCTGTGCTATCTTTGTGGATATCGAAGCGTTTGTGGAGCAGCTTGTGGCAATCAACGCTGCAATTCTTTCGATCTTCATTTATTTGTGATATTTAGGTTTTTAAGGTTGTCAAAATATGGAATAATTCGAGTTATTTTTTGCAAAGGCGCTTAAAAAGTAGCTTAAAAACAGTTTGTTGTGGTTTATTTAGGCAATGTGCATAACTCTAGGCGTATCGTGTGAGGGATATCCTTTTTTTTTATAAATGTATGCAATCCATGTAGCATCACGCCTAGAGTTATGCAATTGTCCAATGATTGCTGTAATGCAGGGAGCCTTCGAATTTTAATTAAATCATACTTTTCAAGAGAAGAATGTTTGTGAAAGGGGTATTGACCATTCAGTCAATAGACCAATTTTGGAACCAAGGTAAAATTGCATACCTTTAGGCGTTTAGTTGGATACATTGGATATATTACTTTTTACGGCATTGATGCAAGGACAATCCTGTAAAGTGTTTAGTTCTTTCAGGATAAAATATTATGCTTGAAAGCATTTTGCTTATCGGTAGAAAATAAACATCATAAGTTAGATAATTAATGATATTCAAACATAAGTGTAATAAACAATCTAATAAGGCGTTGATTTTCATTAAATATAAAATTCCTAAGATAAAAGCATTGAGTTATTCAGTAAATGTAACCGTCACTATGCTACGAACGAACCGGACATAACACTCCTGTAATAAGTTCTAGTTAATTCAATTGGTAGTAAAAAACAACGTATCTTTGATCTCGAATAGAGAAGATAAAGTAGAAAAGTTCCTCAAACTTTGTACACCATCTACTGTCGGAAATAAAACCATACCCGAGGTGCTTTAGTTTCTTTCTCTACCAAACTCTTTCGGTCGTACTATATTTTTCAGTTAGATGTCACCGGAGGTGATTCACAGGAGCAATTTGCACAGTTTCTGATGAGCTTTTGCTTCCTTGCATGAGTGCCTTTTACTCTACACATCGTCGGTATAAAGCACTCCGCTTCAACCTGCCCCAAAAGCGTTGACTCTTTGTACGGTTTGGAAGAGTTTTTCTTTTCCCTCGCCCCTCCTGCAACAGCACCGACTCCCTGCCGAGCAATAAAACTAATATCGTAAAAGATATTAATTAAGTTTTATTGGACTCCCCGTCGGTGGTTTTTTTGCTGAGTGTGGCGGAGCGCGGCGAAGGTGATGGCAAGAGACGCATACGAAAGGTGAAGCCTGGCGCATAAAAAGGGGTGGCGCTGTTTGGGAAAGTTTTGCGCCCAAAGTGTGCCGAAAGAAAATGTAGAAATCGTAATGAACTGGGAAGAGTGGGGATATTGAGTGCCAGCAGACGAACGTCCCCGTACAGCGTTTATGAAGTGTGCATGGGGGCCTGGAGGAGCGGAAGTTCATAAACAATTGTTAAGTAAGTGGGAAAAAGGTCAAAGTGTGTCCTGCATTGAGGAGCGTTCGCACGGCTTCGATTGCATTTGCCAGTGTGCGGTATCGATTTGTGGTGTATTGATGTAGTTAAGAAGTGGTATGGCATTTTTTTTTTGAATATCTAATGAGAAAATAATGTTTTCACTGGTAAGCTTGAAGATTTCAAATCAATCATAGCTAGAGTAAGCTTATGCCGGAATGCTCACTAATGATACCGCGACACAAACACTCTAATTATAGGAAAATATTTCATTACACAGCCCAACCGACTGTGGTTAACGGTGTGTTGGGGGCACATTCCATCTAAATTAAACGTTGTCTGCATTCCACTACTCTGCTAAACAAAAATTGACCATTTTCATCCAAACCACAGCAACGTCAAGCGGTTTTGTGAAGGAACCCAAATCACTTTGCACTGCTGCAAAACTGCCCAGCGGAACGATGGCACAAATTGCATACCAGCCAGGCGAATTTACATTCATGTCCATGTTGGTTCGCGGTTTTTCCTTTTCTTCTCGCTAGTTTTGTGGTTTTCCTCTCCAGTGCTTGCGCCGCTGTAATTTGGCTTCCCCGTGTTGTGCTCCAGCAATTTGAAAACCATCCTGTCAAGTTTGTCTCGTTTGACAGTTGTTTCCCAGTGGAATGGACAGTTGGGAATAATGGGAAAAGAATGGCGGCGTGACAAAGAAAGAGTAGATCGGGGTGAAATTGGTCCGATATAAATGACCATTTATCAGTGGAAAAAAGAGAAAACAGGGCGAGATAGAGAGCAGCAGGTAGTGAGAGATAGATACAGAGGCATAGAGTTAAAGGAAACTACAAGTATCGACTATGTGTCATCTACAGCAAGACCAAACCAATATTCCTTTTAAAAAAAATCGCTGGTCCCTTGGTTCACGCTTAACTTAGTTGTGATGAGCAGCATAATAAAAATGTGAAATTCGTCATGCTGTCATTTTGTGATAGCCTTGAACTTTTCCATCGATCCGGTCCCGCAAATTCAGGAGCGAAGGCGAGCCAATTGTATGCTTCAATGAACGGAATTAGAGAAGTTTAGCGAAGTAGCTCAGTGACACAGCAGCAATTTGCTTCCGAAACTTCACAGCCGTCATTATATACTTTGTGAAGGTGATAAATACATTCAAAGATAAAGTTGAAGTGGTAAGAAAAAGTAAAATTTGTACTGAGAATGTTCAGAGCAGTTTTGTTTGTAGCTACGGCATGTTTTACCACCTGTAGCATATCTGCTATACAGAACTTATTATAATACACACTATCAGCTATAGACACATTGTAACACACTCCGTAAAGTCAAATCACATTATTGCAACACAGTCATTATATTGCATCAGCAAATCAATCCACTCCATAGCAACATACCTAGACCATACCGTTCATAGAAAAAACCATTGAGACACATTTTATCGAAAACAACCGAATCGCGCAGCATAAGCAATTCAAGCGTTACTGCAGCAAAGCAGACGCATAGCAACTTATTGCTAAAAGCGCAGTGTAGGCAAAGAGCAACGAACGCACTCGTTCTTTGGCTAGAACAGTTGAAACTTTCCAGAACCTTTGTAAAAACACTAAAAGTGCAGCATAGGCACAAATTGATAGACACCTCACTTCCGATACAATGTATAAATTGCACCTCATATCAATAACCTTTAATTAGGACAAAAACACATTCCAAAACCAAATGTACGAAACTTATTGAGTATAAATAAAACCAATTCCGACCGTGGCAGGTCAGATTCGTTCGGACTGCCAAGATAGGACGTTACACTTCCTAATACTTCGCCTTCCAACTTATTTCAAGAGTTTAGTTATGTCCCCCTACCCAAGGTAAGGCTTCTAAACTCCAACGTTTCCAGTAAGGGAAACCTCCTAAAGGTTTCTATGATCGCCTGGACGATCAAGTGCTGAAAAGTCCGTTCGATCGATGTATTATTCCACCTCGGCTCATGTCAGTAAAAACTGACCTACCGCAACGCTGTTCGATGTACAGTATGTACCGTACAGGCCACTACCACATTACACACCGTTTGTTTTTAATATGTTAAACTGGTTTCAATACTCATCGTAGATAATTTTCTCAAAGTGTGTTTTGAGAATGTGAAAGCTTTTCCGCAATTCTGAGATTATTTGGTGGATAGTTTACAACTTTTAAATTATAAAAATGCTTTCTAAATATTTGAGCGTCGAGAATTGTTGTGCGTGTTTATAAACCTAAGTATTGTTTTGATTGAGTCAGTGTGCATTGAATTGTTAGTTAGTTCAGACCTTCCTTTGCATGTTCGTGCCAAAACGGAAAAATGTTGATGCTTATGCTAACGAATCATTCTAATCCAATAATCGTATGTTGGTCAATTATGTTTTTGTATGCTTTTTTTAGATATCCTACACTCAATTCCCAATTGGTTACCGGCTCTGAGCACTCTCTACACCGGCAAAGGATAGGCTTTGTTCCTGGATATTCTGTTTTTTTTCTTTCCTTTTTAATTCACCCCCGAAACCGATCAATGTCCGAACGATTCACTCGTCGACAACGATATCCGGCACGGTCTGTCCGGTACTCTGGGGAGTCACCGGCGTCCGGGATATGATTTTCATTTTCCGGTTTATTAAACTTTCCCTGCTACCTTGGATGCCATTCTGTGTTGCCTACAGCGACCTCAGCCACTGTCCAGCCAGCCTGTTCGGTTCGGATTAAGAAGCGCTTCCGTCATGTTTCCAATCTCGTTGAACAATGTTAGACGATAGAAATAGGAGGGAAAAGAGCAGACAAAAAAACACGAGCGAGTCTCGCCGGATTTGGATGCGATGGCACAGCAAGACATGAATTTCCAATGACAACGCTCGGACAGGGAAATGAAAATCTACATTTGTCACCTGTTCACGAGGAAAAAAACCGGTTCCATGATGCATGTCAAAACCAAACCCGTTGCGAGGGCCGGTGTGTTTGACAAAGGATGCTCTCGTCCAATGTCATTGAAAAAGTGAATCTAATATGCTTACTAAATTAATACAAGCTTTTTGCCAGTTTGCAGAATAAAGCAAAGGCAAAAAAATATCCTTACAGCTAAATGATTCGCAGAGCTCCTAAACGGTTCCCAAATGAAGGAATGGACGAACAATTGGTGCTTACCGAGCTGACTATGGCAAATCCTTCCCGGAACGTAACGGATTCGTCGCTACACTCATTCTTTGCAACCGTTTGGCCAACAGAGCGGAATCGATGAGCTGTAAGAATGGGAAACCGGCTGGGGCATTTAAGGGACAAAAAAACCCTCAATCTACTTTCCGGGAAACCGAAAAGACTAGATCCTTGTGCCAGAAATCGTCTTCGCGAAAATACTCACTTCGGCGTGGGGGGAAAAACAAGGGAACATGACAACTGGCAGTGGATGGACTGAACCAGTCGGTAAGGCAGTGCGGAATAGAGAGATGAATTTATAACGAAGCCTAAACAACTTATCGTTGCTGTCATCGTATCTTGTCCGTGCGTCCCATGAATATATTAAGATGGGGGCGTATAGCATGGTTGCCGGAACAATTAATTCCCCGAAGGATTTTTCATGCGTGGTTGACGACAGGCGAACGTTTCATTGGATAAGTTAAGGTTTAAGCTTAGCTAGAATGGTTTCACTTGAAGCTACATTCAGAGAAACAAAAGTGTGAATGAGTGTTGATGTGAAAAAGCAAGTAAAATGCAATTTAGTGTTGAGGTTTAACGGTAAGCGGAATGGTTAGTCCAGCATATATAAAAAGGGTAGAGTAATCCCGCAAGGGACCTTGCACTAGAGTAGGACCCCATGGTCAATTGACTATGGAGTCCAGTCAGCTAAACACAATTTGTTAAAATCAAATGTTGGAATAATCCAATTGAATTTTGTATTTCCTTCCATAAAATTACTTTGACCAATTTTAGTAAAGATGAAAAATTAATAGAAAGCCACTCAATTTACTTCTGAGTGGTAAGTGCCTAAATCCGGGTTTTTGTTATATTCTACTACTGTGGTACTGTGCAATAAACAATAAGAGAAAAAGTAATACAAAGGAGGAAATATATAGATGTGAAAAAAAATATTTTGCCTACATTTAGGCGCTACTTCTACCAATCTCTAAACAGCGCACGAAGAATGTCATGTATTTATGTAGCGATTCTTGTTATCAATAAGTTATCATAATGTTTAGTGTTAGCTTTTTATATATTATAATATCTTGTTTATCTTATTGTTTCTCTTGCACATCTCACCAAACCTACAATTTTAACTTTTGAACCTAAAAAAAAAACTATGTAAAATATTGCTGAAATATTACTCAAACCTACAAATATTACTATTAGCTTATTGACGTAACTCAAGGTATAATGGTATAAAGTTTGAGGTAGTAATAGCTCCACTATCTATTTCACGCATCATATTATTGAGTATCAGGAATCCCGTATCAGGACAGGATATAATTGATTGCCTGCAAAACGGTCAACTCTTTGGAGCACAACCTTTTATTCATGCTTTGTGCTTCACTTTGCCTTTATTAACAAAAAACTCTACTTTAGCAGCTCAAAATTTCACCCATCGGTAAACCAATTCATACTACAACACATTAGCTGCAGGCTATTTTAAGAGGATGGCGCAGAAAAGGATCCAAGCAATGTGGACAACCAACAACGCTCGTTACCGTGTTGCGTGGGGCAAAAACGGATCGACACGGTAAACAAATCACCCCGGGTACCGAAAAAACCCAAGCCACTGGTTGGGTCACGCATGATTTCCGCATATTTATGATGGCGGTGAGTTGGTTGAAAGAAATGAAGAAAAAAAAAGACCCTCCCCACCTGCTGCTACCGTGCCTTTGTGCATTCATTTATTTTCCACCCCGAGAGTGAGCGGGCGTTCCCGAAGGTTGAACCCTTACCGGCCACTTACCATCATGACGTCGCTGATAATCGGTTTTCTGTTGAGGAGTGTGATTGTTTTTTTGTGTGTGCTGCTTTTACCTCCATCCACATCCCTTAAGATCTGTTACTGGCGTTTATTGATCTTTTTGGAGGCGAAAGAGATCCTGTGTAAAGAGTGAAACGGTTCAGGCAGCCCCTAAACAACGGAACGCCCCAACCGATCCCGATGGCTTTCTGCACTTAATGCAGCAGGAAAGGCTTTTTGTTTTTTTTTTGGCAATTATTTATGGCAGGAACGGAAAAGCTTCCCAGAAAGCCCGAGTCCCGATTATTGAACGAGAAGCTGGACAAATACATTTGTGGCTTTTTTCCGTTTTGCCGCTCGTCAACCAAAATGGACTCTCGGAGGAAGTATCCTGTTTTCTCTACTGCTTTATGTTTTCCACTTTTTCCACCGCCATTACCGTGAAACAGAGAGATTGGTCACTGTTCAAAGGGTTGAAACCTTTTCAAAAAGCTTCCCCAGTAATGGGTTCGCTTTGTATGGGAGCGCTTTGTCGTCGCCGCTGGAGACGTGGTGGTATCGTTTACCGAAGAAAAGCAGTTAATCTGTTTACCTACCTCCCGTTCGAGATGGTTGCCCGACCAGTACGGGTGTCGTTCGCGTTCGATCTTGACCGACAGATCCTTGTACGGTTGGAGCGAGCCAAAGTTCTGCCGGTAGATGGGCCGCCAGGACTCGAAGTCGATGATGCCGATACCTGGAAGGTGTTTGGAAAGGTCAAGAAGTGGCTGACAGCGGTTGCTGGTTGGTTGGCAACGGGTTGCCCGTTTGTTGTCGTAGGGTTTTTGATGGGTAGTGTTTTCAAAGCAACGTACCGCTGAAATTGCGATCCGGTATCAGCTCGTCCAGATGGCGCTCGAATATCTCCAGATGCTCGGTCAGGTTGCCCTCCTGCGGCACACCACCGTTACGCTTGTAGAGCGTTTTGGTGGACGGTTTCTCGAGCAGGGCCGGGAACTTGCCCGGATCGTACAGTATCGAGACGGCGTTGCCACGGAAGGTATCGTTTCGGTTTTGCACGACCGAGTACGTCCGGTTGACACTGCTAAACTCGAAGCCAAACTGGTTGCACATGAAGGTCGGTATGTTCCAGTACACTTCGAATGATCTGTTTGAAATGCAACAAAGAAAGTAATGGAGAGAGTATTTTCAATCATATAGTCTGTTTTGTAAAGTAAATAATTTGTTTATAGCCTGATATGCTTTGTCCTGGCATATGCCGTCAAACCGCGTTGATTGACGAATAATTAATTAAGAATTTTATTTGACTACTTGTCCACACAAACTATGGAGTTTTGTCAGGACGTGTTAACAAACCATTTTTTCTTTTCAAAGTTTCAATGAACTCTCTATTTCAACTTCATTCTTGATTGATTCTTTTGCATAAAAAACTTTCCATTTAGTTTACTTATAATTGGAAATATAAAAACACAATGACAATTACCATTGCATACCTTCAGGAGCTCATCAATGAGTGAGGGAATTTGTTTAATAATAATTATAGTTGAGATAGAATCAAACTATTTTTATTTCCAGACCAATTAAGACTTTTAACTATAAGAAATATGATATACATGATCTTTGTTTTTCTTAAAACATCACCAAATACATTAGAATCTATTTTTTTAATTTTCGTGGCATTTTTATTGTTTTGTTCAACGGTTGATTTGTTTTGTACATGATACAAGAAATGCAAAAAATAAATACCACCATAATATATCATCGTCAAATCGGAACTACACAATGTAATTATGTTTTCCTTATGTAAAACAAAACAAAACAAAGATAAAGTTGACAAAAAGGCCAATAAAACTCTTGGTGTGTAGTTTTTCAGGCAGCAAAACCGAAAGTTGGAGACGACAAAAACAAAATTCGGACGAAAAAAGTGTTGTAAAAGGTAGATGCACATGTCCTGCACGCAATGCATCCGTTTTCATGACAAAAAACGATGGAAAAATTACTTAATTTTGAGATCCGGCATGACCATTCCCTCGATGACCTAAAAAAGCTTTCACCAGCCGCCGCCAGATGCGCTAGTGGAAATAAAAATTACACTAGCGAGTACGGACAATGTCGCCCGGCCTTAGTAATATTATTATTATTATTATTATTATTATTATTATTATATTATTATAGTCAGATCTAGCCAAATAGGATGTACTGAAACTACAGCCACAGGTCCAAAAGTCAACAAGTACGTCAGTAATTGATAAAAATTAAAAATAAATCACAATTTTATCGAAATCAGGTAACAATTGAAGTTGATTTATTGAGTAATCCAATTACCATTAGATGCATAATTCATTTTCACATCCAAGTAACGTCTAATAACTGAGCTACACGCATTTGATTAACTATTTAGACTCTAAAGATGGTGGTGGACTTGCTTGAAAAACTTTATCATTCTACACAAACCACTGCAAATGTTTCGAAAGCTTACGAACCAGTCGGAGCAAGATATTTTAAGCACAGTCTCAATGAATCTCATGAACTACTCCATACCAAAAAAACATTACTATTTTTAGCCATGCAAGAAGCATCAATCTCCTAGGCTTAAATGATGACACCGTTTCGTTTCCTGATGGATGCCAGATTTGACACAGACAACCATGTTTTGTAGGATTTTAATTAGATTTTCTACTCCTTGGCAGGACGTTGGCTGCGTTCGGAGCCAATGCGTAGCCGAAAGGAACGGGTGCATTAATTCATTATTAATTTCGGTTGTTTAATTGTGCCAAATTTACTTCAATTAAGATTCTAATCCAGCGTGCGGGTGCGCTGCTTGCGCACGGCGTCCAAGCCGTGCAGACCACGTGGGCAGTCAAACGGTTGCGGGCTACCAGTCCGGATTGAATGTCGCTAGTGGGCTAGCTAGGTTGCCGTTTGAAGCTGATGGACCTCCCACGGCCGCCACCCACGGCCAGATGTTCCGGAAGTTGGCGGTTTTTGAGATTTAATTAAACGCCGGTACCATTGCTCGGTGTGTCTCGTTTCCCCGGGCCGCTCTCGTTAGGCACGGTACACATCAGGCAGAAAGTAAACGGCTCCCTACCCCCCAGTAACACCCGCCCAAAACCCTTAACACGGTACGGCGAAGGGCGAAGAAATTACAATCGACGTCGGTGTGCGTGTGGTAGCACACCAGCCAAAGAACGTTCACTGCCTGCCGGAAGCGGTTAACCTCTAAAATGATAGTGTTTTTCGGGAGGAAGGCTAGCCGAACGGGCCCGAGAGTAGGAAGGCGCACCCGATGATAGGTTTTTGGTCTGACAGTTTTGACATTGTAATTAAGTGGCGTTAGTAAGTTCTTCCCCTTCGTTAGCGTGCAGCAGCTGCAACTGCTGCTGCTGGTGCTTCGGGGTACAAGCAAGCCCGGAATCCATTATATATGCAGTTTATGCAAAGCATTTCCAAACTCGGAGGTGGTCTACATTTGTGGCACACGTGATAAGCGAGCGATGATGGTAGCAGGTTCTTGTGTGTTGGCGTGTGTTTCTTTTTTTCTTCGCATTGACTTAGCGCACGGTTAGCGGTTTAGCAAGGGGCGCTTAGCGCAGAGGTGTTTTTACACTAATGTTTTTTGCCGCACAGCGGTCCCCCCAACCTGGTGGTACGTTTCGCCCAAAAGCGAACTATCTATCAACACGCCGTCTTGCTGTTTCAATTTGCACACTGTCACCCATTCATTCTGGGAAGCTGGTAAAGTTCTTCTTCAAATTTCATTCCCGTCTTTCCACACCGTGCATACCGGGTGACATATTGCACTTGCACAGAATCACACACAAAAACAGACAACTTTTGCAGCTTATTCTGGTGTTGCAAACATCAACCACGAACAAGGAGCGCATCTAACAGTGAACTGTGAGTGAATGATGAATGAGACATGATTGAATGAGCAAACCGTGGTTTTGCAATATTTATTCTTCAACATCCCGTGCTACTGGAAATGAAAAGTTAACTTGCTCGGGGAAAATCCGGGCGAGCTAGATGCTGACTGGTTGATTATCTTCCCCATAGTGACTATCGCGCCGAAGTGAGGCGGTGAAAAGGGGCTAAATGGATTTGAAGCCACTGGAGTAGGAGGTATGTTGGCGAAAACAAAATTTTACAGCAGCATCAGCAAGATGTTATCGGTGACAGCTGGCTAAAGTTCGAACTAATCATGGTGAAAAGCTTCGTTATGGTCGACAACAGAGCAGCTGACAGAAACGATACGATAAATATAGAAGGAGAAAAAAAAAACACACACACAGAAATTGATATTGACTTACTTGATTGTGACAAGGTTCTGCAGCAGTAGTAGAGGCATCCATAGCGTAGCTGAACGGGTGGAGACGTAAACCATGTTGGTTGGTGTCGTTTTCGATGGTGCTGATGATGATGGTGACGATGACGATGCTGGTTTTGCTCGGAATTGTTGAAACGATTGTAGCAATACACGGAAAGCGCTAATCACTTACAGCTAATTGAGACGTGTGTGAGATTTCTGCAAGAGATTAGTCCTCCCTGTCCCATTCGCGTTTCACTTCCGACAGCGACACTGCCGCATGTAGAATTTTTGTACCGCAGAACACATATGAGTGATTGCTACTTTACGCAAGATGGTCGTGTTTTCTGCTGGTGGTAGCAATTTCTTGGAAGATTACACTAATAAAACACATCAGATGCACACCGTTTAGCACTATATCACTTCACGAGCTTTGTTTACAACTTTTTGAAGCTAAAAATAGATGAAAGACATCAAGTTTACTACTTCAACCACACCTCTCAACGGTTTGCACACTATCAGACACTTCACAAAGTTGCGAACCACGACCGTATAGCTGCAGTTGACGTTCGAGTATATCGCACATGGAACAACGATAAAAGATACAAAATGCACTGCTGGCAGATAATATATCTTCACACCTCTAAAGCTTCTTGCTTGTCTAGATACTTCTCAAGACAATGGGCCACTGCTTTGCATCGCTACATTCTGATTCATCTGGTTGGTGCGGTAGCAATTTAGCAAATCTCCGAACTACACCACAGCCTGGACGCTACTGAATCACGCACTCACTCACTGCTGGTTCACCCTGATCGGCAGTGGTCGTTTTTGTTGTGATCGTCGCCGTCGTCATCATCGTCATCATCTCCGACAAAGCCATCTCGTAACTGTCAATTCGAATCGCCGCGCCTAACACTCGCACACTCGGGCAGCCGCTGAGCGTTTTCGCATGCCTCGGCTCGCGGACGCGACCATATTAAAAATCCATTAGCAAACGACACACCAAGCAGCACACCGTGGGCGTTTACGCAAAGTAGTCCGATTTTGGGGCCCTGTTCTGGTATCACACGCGCCACTCAAACACTCCGAACGGTGGAGAACAAACTGCGTGACCGCGTTTGCTCGTCGAACTGAACCGGAGGCGCACACTTTGAGCACTCGCTCGAGATCGCGCACTTCGATACCGTGGAGACGGCGTCGAGAACGACGACGCAACGCTGTCTGTGCCGCGCGCGCTTAAAACACTCTCGAAGCGAAGGGTGACAGCAGGGGGATAGAAGAGCGACAAAAAAAGCACAACAAAAACAGCTGGTGCGCGCGCGCGCGATCTAGATCGATTTGTGCGGTTAAGAATCGAGCTTAACTTTGGAGTGGAGGGGCAAAAAAACAACTTGAGCGCGTGCAGTTACTTTTTATTGCTGTTCTGTGCCGCGTTCGATCGTGTTTTATTAATTAAGTTCTACTTCTGACACCATCACTCACTCAATCAAGTACCGTGGAGTGTTGTATGTGTGAACTAAATCGACCTAAACGACGTTTGTGCATAGCACGCGCTGCGAGGTGACGAACTGAAGCGCGCCCTAGATCGTACGCTACTGAGAAGCCACTGCTGTGTGTCACCCTGTGTTGCTACTAGTAACGCTTACCTGCGCACGTTTGCGTGAACTGGTGCCACCAGTTCTCACCTGCGGAAAAGTACACCGCAAACTAAATGAATCGCAAACGGCTCTGCTCGGCGTTGTTTGCACAGAAGAAAGTAGTGTTGTTTTGCATGTCTGTCATTGGGAGCCGCTAAACAAAAAACAAGCGACCCGTGTTTCACGCGCACAACGATAACAAAAAAACAAACGGCAGCGCACCGTTGCATGCTTTGTCGTAAAGGTTTAACAAACACAAAACACAAAAACGCCCCCTCTACTTTGTCTGCTGACGCTCTGCCTGCTGCCAGTTTATACTTCCGCGTGGTTCGGCGCGGGTGTGCAAGCATCGTGGCAGCAAGTATGGCGGTATGGTCAATGCGGAACGAGATACGGCAGACGAGGCCCGTTTGACATTGGATCGAATCGTTTCAATTAAAAGATAGGACTTTGCACGGAACCTGCCAGCTGATGGTAGACAGTGAGCTACATTCATCTGGTAGAAGGAAGTGACAGCAGCGCGTTAGGACTTGGCCGGAAGCATCCGAAGCATCTTCGGGCGGGGAGGATATTGGAGTTCATTCCTTCAAGGTAGCAGACGGTATCTAAAACGGAACCTGGCACTGCTCTTATCTAATTAAAAGACATTCTATCTGCCTATCTCAAGATAAACAGTGCAATAACTGCACCACCCTATCAGTGCAATCAAAACCTCCTGGCAGCTTATCGCCGGTGACAGTTGTTATCGTTCTATAAGTACCGTTCAACGTGCTGCGGCCGTCGACGACGGCCATCGGCGTTCAGGTTAATCTTGTGTAATTAAAACCCTCCCATTGCACGTGTATTGCGTGGTCAGTCTTTGGAACTGCTTCAATCAGGTGGAGACGACACATCTGCCGATCAGATGGGATCATGGTGAAAGCTTAAGTCTTCAGGGTGTGCTCTGTTAAGCTACGGGGGCTTAGGTGTCTACTGATTGGAGAATGATAAAGTAAACAGTCCGAACATTTGCCGCTGAAGGCAGAATGCAGCAGTTGTCACGCATTGTTCACAATCTGTCTTTTTGTTTGATTGGTATATTTTTTTACAATTTAAGATAAATAACAATTGCTTTGAGAAATTCATAGTTATGTCCTAGAAGAGGTATAATTTGAATAAATGTTGAAATCCTCGTACCTTGCACTAATATTGCACCACATTTCCAAGAAAGCGCTGCAAAAATAAAATATCCACAACCTGCAGAAGCATTGAATGCAATTAAAATGTACTTCTCAAGCTTGTGCTCTCTACACTCCTTTTTGTTTGGTTTCGTGCGTAAAGCTATTCTTCAGCTGTGCTATTGTTATAGTTGTTTTGCCGTTTTTTTTTATTCGAGCTCACAATATTTACCCTTACAAAGCAAGTCAAAATAGCGTAACCTTCGCTGCATCGCCTCTCGGTGCCACCCATAAAGGGAAAGCATTTTCACGGCAGCCTGAACCTTATGGAAATGGATAGCAGCAGGAATGCAATCAACCGGCGGCTGCAAGCAGAACAGCAGCAAACAGCGCGCTCGGGGTGCTAGAGGTGCAGTAAAAAAAAACAACGAAAAAAACACGAAACTTACCCACGCTGAGCTGCATTTTCAGCCTGGCCGACTTGTGGTGTACAAACAAAAATCCGCATCCCTGCCAGCACCAGCAGCTTGGCGTGAGGGAAGGGGCTGCAAAAACAACAACATCCACTTGGGGCGGGAAAAAGCGCAAGCGGGGCCATTAGCTTCCATGCACGATTCGTCTTTTGCAGTATCTTTGCTTCGTTTTTTTTTTTCTTTATTTACTTAGAGTGCCTTTTTTATATTTTATTTTGAATAATTCAACTCCCACCATAACCGAAGGCGACTGACTGCGATGCTTCCGCGAATGTGCCGCTATGCAAAATGGGAAGCTTTCTGTGAACTGTAGAACAGCGAGATGGCTTGCACTAAACCCTGAGCGCGCGAGAGAGTGAGAGAGAGAGAGCGTGATGCTGCTGTGGGGTCGCGTAACTACTAACCTCACAAAAATGCAACCTATTCACCGCCTACTCAACTTCCGGGCAACCTTCGGTGGAGCACCACTGAAATGGATGACTTTATTCAAATTGGATCCGTAAATATGATTACAATCGATTGCATCGGGTGCATGCATACGGCGAAGTGTAAGCTTTTGATGATTTGACACTGCACAAGGTGGTGGATGAAAACAGGGGGGGGGGGGGGGGGGGGGGTGAAAAAAAGTGCGATAAATGTTGTGCATCGGTCCGGTGTCACCGAACCGCGCTAAGTGTTTATGCGTTTCCAGATAGTGTGTTGGGGCATGAGGGTAGAGAGATTCTCCCGCAGAGTGCACGCTCAATTAGCACGCGGCTGGGGCAACGTTGCGACAAGTTGAAAGAACTTTATAGTTATGGAGATGAGCCCGGCTGTCAACTGTCGTGTTATGGTAATGAGCGGCAGCATTACCAGCCCGTTCATTACCGTCGAGGAAGCCCGGCCCGTTGTAAGCACTATCTGGCACACGCCTTGCTAAGCGCGGTAAACATGGTTGCGCTTGTTCGGATTAGCGTGCTTTTAGTTTCGAAATGAAAAATTAAAAATAAATGCAATCGAACTGCATCATTTAACTATCCCAAAGCAAAGCTGTCACCTATTTATCAGCTAGTGCCGCGTTTAGTCCCATCTCCAATTGGAATAATTGACGTAAATTGGTACTCCCCACTAACAGCGGAGCAAATGCAATGGCACGTGGTGGTCCGGAATGAAATTTCGTTAAGTGATTTATCTACCACAAGCACACATAAACACCTCAAAATTAATTACTACTGCTGGTAACATTCTGTGGTGGCAACCGGCGGGCAACCCCGAAAAGCTTGGCTGCGTATTCGAACGTGTTAGCGCAAATTAACTGACACGTGCCGTGCCGGGGACCGGGTTTTCAGCATTAATTGCTACAATCAGTTGATTAGATGTCCGGATTTTCCGGTTTTTCGCCCGGTGTTTGCTAGTGCCAGTGGCAAAATATGTGTCAAAGCAGCACAATTCAATTACACTGATTGAGTGCTGTTTTACACGGTGGGAGCTCCTGGACAGGAAATGCGATAAATGCGGTGTTTTACGATGCGGTTGATCGTTTTTCCGGCAAATAAAGTGGTTTATTTTTAGGTTTTTAATGCGACAGTACGTGCTTCTAGAGCTAGAGGCGAATTTATACTACAAAAAACTGTGGATGATTTGCTTTCCTTTTTCTGTTTTCTTACTTGAGAAATATTGATGCATCTTTCTTGTTAAATAAAATAAAATATCAATTATAGGTGCACTTTTTGCTGTGTTTCATTTTCTTCTGCGTTTTTATCTCGTTTCATTAACTATTTAATGCATTTTGACACCTGCAGCTCTTTCGGCATGCAGCGCTACGTGCCGTACCAGGAATTCTTCTGACATTTTCTTTTAAATATTCAACAAAAGTGTCCGACACGCCGGGCTGTGTTCTGTTCTGTTTTTCAAACTTTCATATCCGGTTTTACATAAAGCAAGCGGTATCATGAATATCCCATCCCATGCCACGTCCCCTGCTCCGTAGGAAAGACCTTCATCCGTTCCCACTGCAGCCAGAAAGAAGGTTTATCCCGGCTTTGTACCACCGACTGGGATGAATTATCCATTTTCCGGGATAAAGCAGAAACACACAACCAGACTGCGGCTATCCGAATGCGAGTTAAATCCGAAACCGTGTAACAAATAGCACAAATGAAGCTACACGAAACGGCAAAGAAAAAACCACCTCACACACAGCGCTTTTTTATAACAGCAGCAAATCTCCGTTCACAGAGGACACACTACCTTCCTGTTTCGTTCCGATTGGGAGATGGTGAGTTTTTGTCATATGACGTCGATTTCCTCTACACACAAACACACGCGCACGCGGGCAGCGCACGGAATCGAAACTGGGACTGGGCCGTGGCTGGAAAGCTTTTTCCTCACAACAGTACACAACACTCGCGCCGCACCAACCGCAACCGGGAAATGAGCAGGATGTTCGGTGTCGTTTTATTATTTATAAGACTAGTGCTAGGGCACAGCGCTACAGTTTCAAGTGCGTCTGGCTGCAACTGGCAACAGGGTGGGCAATGAAGGGTGGAAGGTGCTTCCGCTCCGACCCGAACCGGATTCGAGTGGCTCGATTGGTGGAGTGAGCAGGCAAAAGAGCCAATCCGGTTACAAGCCACCACCGACAACACACCGAACAGCACGCCATCAAGGTCCCGGTCCCCGTTTATGTGCAGCCGGCATTTTGGGTGACGTTCGCTGCGTTCGGGCATGAATGCATGACACTTTTCCACGTTGATCCGCATCCCATCCCTTCCTCATACTCTACCGTCCCGATCGGGTCGTTTAATTCCGTACCAAGAGTGTGTGTGTGTGTGTGTTTGAACACGATTGTTTTTTTTTGTTCCTCTTCTTTGCTCCTGCAACTATTTCTGCTTAACTTTTCCCCTGGAGCTTGCATGTTTTGGAGCAGGTTTTGGTATGGTAATGTTTTGCAAAAAAAAAAAGAAGAGCCGGGTTTGTAAAAACACCCTCACTTAAACCTCACATAAACACCCACTCAAACCACCCATCCGCACACAAACCCCCTAAACCCAGCACGCGAGTTTTGGAATCGGTAGTCATTTGCAGTTTCGGTCAACTGCAGCACGGGCATGTGCAACTTCGAATGAGCAGCAATTTGTTTTGTATGTGGCAGTGTGTATTTTTGTATTTTTGTTTTTTTTTTGTACTCTATCGTAGTGCGCACTCTTTTATTCTGAGCTACAGAAACTACTCCATTGAGAAAGCAAATCGTCATCGTGCAGTGCTACAGTTTGCAGTGGAGTGGAGTGCTGAGGGGGGAACGGTGTGATAAAGAAAATAGAAAATAATATGAAGGTGAGCAAAGGTGGGAAAACTTGTGTGACATTAAATCCAAATTGAGTTTTTTTTGTTGGTCGGCACGGATTCAATATCAAGCTCAATGGCTTTAATGTGTGCGGCTTGGGGCCACATAAAAATTGGGTTAAGGACAGGGTGGGGGCCGACAGACTAGGGTAGGGGGTGTTTTTGAAGGGAAAAACAATTTGGTGGAACAAGTTGTTCAAATTGTTTTGCTTTTTTTCAAATTAGCGAATGAATTGATGTACAGGTTACATTTATTGTAACATCTTTTTTCAAATCCATGTCATTCATTAGGAAAAGCTGAATTTATTGTTTTTATGTCATACTGTACTTTTTAATGTTTAGTAAAAATAACTGGCAAGAGATTCTTCACAAAATGTACACTGAAATATTAATCTTTTTATGGTGAAGGTAAATGTAGTAAATGCATTGATATATGATAAAACATCTATTAATTAACATAAATTTTAATGTGTCCGTTTTTTAACATTATTTAATAAAAATATAATGCGTACTAATAATACCATTTTTGGTGGTACTCAATTTTGTTTATGAAATTTTAGTTAACAGATGTTTGGTCATTTTAGTTATTTTGTTCATTAATTGCAAATTCTATCTTCAAACATATGCGGACAAGCAAGTTAACCTGCCAGTAAAGCTTAAGCTTAGTTTAATTTGGGATATAGTAATGTAATTTTAGTAAATATGTTTTATTAAGGTGCATATCATATTTATAGTGTTGTATCTTTATAAAAAAAGGACATTAACATAGTATTAGGAATTTAAAAAAAAAAACCTTAATTTTCGGTCATATTTAGTAGTGGTCTCCAATCTGTGGTCCGCGGATCACTTGTGGTCGGTGGCGTTAACAGATGTGGTCCGCGAATGAATTTATTTTTGAAGAAGAAAAGTTAATTACTATACAAGATTAAGTATTAAATAGGCATGTCTAGAATAAAATAAAAAACAAATTTTTGATCAAAAACGTTGAACCAAGCCTACAAAATGCATGCACTCAATCGATGTGGGCCGTGGCAAATGTATTTTCAAAGCCAAAGTGTCCGCGAACCAAAAAAGGTCGCAGAGCACTGATATTAAGAATATTAAAATAAAGATTAGTGTTGGGTTTTATAAATCTTGCTTTGTGATTCTTTCATACGAATGTTTATTGATGAGTGATTCGAGTCTCGAATCGACTCTTCAAAGATTCATGAATCTATACGCACTCATGAATCTGGAAATATTCATAAATCCCCAAAGACTCAAGAATCTCGAATGTTAAATGACACTTTAAAGATTAAATTAATTAAAATTTAATATCTTTCCAGAAATTAATGATTCTTTCGAGATGTAAGGTTCTCAAAATATTGAGTTTGCGCAATCTCACCTAACCAACATGCGTGTCGTGGGTTCAAGCCTCGCATGGACCGTCTCCCCGTAGCAAAACAAACTATCCGGCTGCTTGGTACATGCTAAGAAGTTTTGACATCCATCCAACGTAGGTTGTTATGTCAAAAAGAAGGATAATGAAAAGCTCAACCTCTATCAATCCTTCGAGATTTGTGACTCTTTCGAGATATATTAATCTTTCGGGAATTAGGAGACTTTCGAGATTCATGAATGTTTCGAGATTTATGAATCTTTGCAATCGAGATTCAGAATCGTTCAATCATTTCAAAAATTTTTACAGAATAAAAAATCTGAATCAGATTTACCCAACTCTAATATAAATTACTAAACGTAGATTATGAAGTAATACTAATTAAGGAATATTAATATATTTCATTAAACATTCAACGCTACTGTTACTCTACATGAAACTCATTAAAACCAGTCATTTCTTCAGACTGTCCATCGACCAGCACACGAAATAGTAGCAAACGCTCCATCCAGTGAATCTGCACCACATCCAATATCGATGCTCTCTCGCTCTGCAATCGAATGCAAATTAGAACGGTTTCGTGTGCTAATAGGTATCGCAGGAAGTACCGGCCTTGGTTCGGAATTTAGATGACCTTCTTTAGTCGGTGAACCAATTTGGTCCGTTTGGTTCCAAATGAAAATGAAATTTTGGGCGATGCGGGCTTGAAAATTAGGTGAATTGCGGCATCGTTTAAAATAGAAGGTTGTTCCATTGGCTAGTGCTGGAGTGTGCGGCATTGGACCAGCTAGATATCAAGAGCGGACAAGAGAACATGAAACAACTGCTGGAAACATAGCACGTTGAACCATTTGCCCTTTCCAGGAAGACATTAAACTCGGTGCGCATTGTTTAATGATAGTAATTAGTGAAGAAGGTGCCTACAATGGCTGCATCTATCCTTGCCGGCCGGGCGACCCCAAAAACGGCAATTGATGAACGTTCAATTTCTGCACAAATCAACAGGTAGGGCTGTTGGCGAACGTACATTAAAAGCCCGCTTGAATGGGTAACAAGGGGCGCCCTCACTCCTCTTCCCAAAAGCGTTGGCACAAGAAAGCTCGTGTAATGCGCGGTAATTAAGTCATTCCTGGTACACCAACAAACTGCATTACCACAGCTGGGGAGGGTTTTTATGGTCGATCGATGGAAAGGAAGGAAGCGAAGCCAGAGGAGCGGCGGCACATAAAGTTTGTGCACATAAAGTTACCGACCTGCCACTGCCAAATGCTACAAAGCCGGTGGGCCGCTGTGACTGTGCCGGTGTTATCAGCATGTAGGCGTACGTGAAGGTTTTTGGAAGAATGGTTCAGTTGGCGCTTGTGACATAAAGTGAAGAAGTAGAAGGTTAGCACAAAAATGTATATACACCCCACGCACGGAACACAAACACAGCAATAGCGCGGGAAGTCATTGGCCGGAAGTGGAAGAATGCCCGTGATCGCCTCTGGGGAAGGTGCTTGCGCAGGAGCCACAACGTGAAATATCCTCCCAGAAGTTCAAAGTCAATGTTAACAGTTCGTAGGAGCGGAATCGAAATTTTATTGACACATTTTTAATTGCCTCGGTTCGTTACGGGTGCTTGCAAAATACGGTCCATCTCTTTGTTTTATCTTTGTCGAGCAACCCCATTTTTTACGATCGCCGGCGAAGGACAGAGATAAAAGAATCTGTGACAAGAAGCTGTGGATAATAATCTGCACGATTAAAAAACAAAAATTCCGGGCCGTTTCAACGGGGACGTTCGGGCACTGAAGATAAGTAAATGATAATCATTATTTGATACCCGTTGTTAGGATGAGCTGCCAGATAGTGGCGCGCGGTAGCCTTATGTTTGCAGGCAGACCGAACGTGGTGCGTGTCATAAATGCACGCACCCGATTATGGGCTTGTCAATATTGATATTTTGTGGGCAGATAACGGGGGTAATATTGTGATGGTGTATGGAAGGTTGAAATGGCATTTGCAATTTGCTCCAATGGAGAAGAGCCCGAGGGGTTGAGCAAAACGATGGTTTTCGGAATGGAATAAAAGACTAAAAAGGATGCATTGGTACGTTTGGTATCGTAAAATGATATCAAAATGAGTGGATTATTTTAACTGTTTATGGCATAAATGTAAAGATAAAAGGAGGAAGCGTTTTATTTTATCCAATGTGATGTTTTATTTGCTACTCTGTTAGAATAGTTTTTGATATGAAACTACAATAAAATCAATTTATTGTTGGTTCTTATGCTACATATGAATGATAATACTAAAAAATTACATACGAATGATAACACTTTGGGTGTTAAAAGATATCAAAGATACGATCATGCAGCTCTAGAGTTTACCGAAATATTCTAATTGGGCTGGGACAATTACCCTGTGCAACTCTTTCTCTAAACCTGTACACAAGTGAGTGTTTTTAAAGTTTGCAAATAAAATTTAACATCAAGACAACTTTTTAACATTTTTATTTAGTTAACATTTAATTAACTGCGGTAAAAGAAGGAGCCTGTTGAAACAATTCAACACTGAGGCTACAGCCAAAAGGACCAAAAGCTCTGTACAAAATCAATTTTTGGCTAGACTCGACGAAATCATTTCACTTTTATCATTTTAACTCAATGGTAAATGAAATCTATGCGACGATTGCCAAATTATTCACAGTTGCATTCTATCATTCATGACGAAATCTTGTTTATCGAATTGCAATATAATTCGATATAAATAATGTTTTCGGTATAAATATTATAATTTTAACCTTTTATGACTTTTACAGAGTGATTTTAAGATTTAAATCACCATTATAGCTTTTGATTGTTCATTCCCTGTACCAAATTAAAGTCAATCTTTCTACATTTCTGGTTTTGATTAATATAAAAATAGCTCAGTTTTGCTGCAAGTAAGAACACCGGAATGCAGTTAAATAATAACAGAGCAAAACAGCTGCAAGTAAGCTTATTTTCCAAACCGAAAGGGTAATTAAAATTAATAGCTATTTTTCATAACACAAAAAGACCGATCCTGAAGCGTAATACAGAACTCACATAAAACAGAATGTGCTAATGATATCACAGGGTGAAGTGGTACTGTTCTCCTCATTCAAATGCTATTGTGACTGGAACATCTAAACAAAGAGCGACGCCCAAGTGCACAAACGCAATTGCAATTCATGGTCGGATTTCTGCTGCCTATCAGGTGTGCACTGAGCCTTTTCACCGTTGCCGATGGATAATGAGCAATTGAAAACTAAGAGAAAGGGTCTAATTGGTAAATTTGTTATGCAATGCCGGAGAAGAGTAGCCTCCAGGTAAGCCGATTTCCAGCTAGCATTATTGTGCCATCTAAAAGCCTGTTGGAATGCATTTCAAACGAATGGAAACGCACCCGATTCCTCGTAACAGCAGGGAGTGTGCTTCATGACCGGTCTGCCACGAAACAGAGAAGACACATTTTGGCAAACCATTTTGGCTGTTTTGTGATCCCATTCTGATTGGGAAACGATGCAGCGAATGTTTATCTTTCGCACACAGCAGTCGACAAACACTTCCAGTGCTGTGATAGGGCATCCGTGCGTGCGCACGTGGAAGCGGCTGAGTGTGCTACTGCCGCGGAACATAAACGTTTAGGGTGGAAAAGAAAACGTTAATGTGAAGAAATGTAAGCGAAACGTTTTCTCTGAAGGACGTTAGCAAGCAAGATTTGTTTTTTTGGTATTAAAAGTTAGTTCGTGTGTACGAACAACTTTCAGCACACTGATGCTGATTAACTTCGCCGCACAGTTTGACAATGTACGTCAAAAAGGGGTTGCGTATGTCAATTTTGATGGGAACATTTAGTAGCGAAGCAAACAAAACTGTCGAGGAAAGTTTTTATTCCGTGTCTTGTGTGCGCTCGAAGAGAGATGTTGTTTTAAAAAGCGTCAGCGCCTGTCCCGGCCGGGTTACGTGAGAGCTCAATTGTTATCCTGCAGACAGAAAGCCAGGTGGGCGAATGTCGCGAAGCGTGCGTGCAAAGTTTATCTTTTGTGTGTATGAACATATCTTACTGCCGAGGAAGGATGGCGTTTCTTTCGCTTGGTTTTGATGTAGCACGTGTAAAAACTTTACCAAAGATTTTATCCTTTTTCATCACTCTTCTCCGCTGCATTTGAAACCGCGGCACTTTATGATACTTTTTTGTGAGCGTGTGTTTCTTTTACGCTAAAATTACCGCCTCACAGAGCACGCTGACGAGAGCATCGCAAATAACGGGCATTGGTTCGATTGAGGAGAAAATTGAAACGACTCGAAGCGTATCGAGTTCGTGTCATTTCGCTACTTCTCGCTAGCACGAGACCGTGGAAATCATGATCCTCAGGGAGTGTACCGAACCATATGGCTGCAACCTCAACTGGAGGCGATTGTGTGTGCGTGGTGGTTGTGGTTGAAAAACGATTCCCACCGTGTGATGCATGCTGGTTTTTTGACTGAATTATTGCTCCCAAGGTGCATATCAGGTGACATCGTGGGATCGAATCGAAAGACCCGTTTTTACCCCGTGCGGTGTCCTTCTCACTCTGATGTAGTCGCAATGGGAGCTACCCAAAACTGAATCGGCCGTTGTGTACGTGCATGATAATCCCCAAAGAAATGATATAAAAACCTATCTCACCACGGTGAGGATTAAATCCGCGATTTGGAAACTCATTAATGCAGCGTAGATATGGAATAAAAAGGTGTGCGCTAATGATTTTTTGTGAATTTTTGATTTGGAGGTGCTCAGGTAGTGACAGCAGAAAGTTTGTACTGGAATAGGAAGATTTTATACATTACTTGCGTTATCACGCACTCATCCCAATCCAAGAACTGTTACCAAACTGGTCGTAGGCCTCGAATTTATCCTCAATCAATTCTCATTGCCAGGAATACATAATGATGCTAATAGATGGAGCTAATAGGCAGTTCTATTTGTTAAGATATTGATGCTGGTCCTATTGTGTGTCAACTGATCTCGATCTGATCTTGCTAATGATTGTATCCTATAAGCAATACTGCAAAAGACCTTCAATAGATATCTTCTTCCGAGGCTAATACATATTATGGGATTGATTTTCAACGACAATGCTTGTCTGGTTCTTAAACTTAAACCTACTCTGGCTCTGGAGCTGGTATTGCACATATCACGGACTAGGAACATTGAATCCTAACCGGATACATAACTGATGTCAGATACAGGTATTCTAATATTTGTTAATTCTGGTTCAGGGATTAATTCGGATCTAGATAGTTACCATGGACAGATTAGATTTAGAGACAGGACCTAATCCTGATCCGGAGACTGGATCCAAGCTGAACACAGCAGCATTTTATTTATTATAATCATTTCTTTATGAATTATAATGCCCTAACCAATGCGTTCTAGGTGCTATCAAATTACAGCGCCATTTTGCAATGTCTCATTCTATCAGTGTAGCAGGTGTGTTTTAATGGCCTTACTTTAACAACCGCATTACGGTCTCCAACGTCCTTTCCGGAGATGTTTATTTGTAGCTGGTGGGCTAAAAAGTTTCCTTCCTGCTTCAGTTCATTTCACTCCTTCCTGCACGGTGGTGCCATTTTTAGCCAGCGCTACCGTTTTATATCGCTGCCAGCTGAAACCGCCCTAATCATTCGTTTATCGCTGGACCACCTACCAGCAGCAGGTCGTTCCCGGGGCCGCAATATGTATTAGCATCGAAAAACCAACCCCGTAGCGGCCATAATTAACGACAATACGATGAACAATAAATTTGACATCATTAGGCCTCCCCGGGTAGATAGGGCAGGGCAGGGCAGAAAAGGCACCACAACACACTGGGGTACCATTTGTCGCTCGGCCCTGCGGGTACCGTGCGAGATGCTTGGCGGCATCCGGTCGCACTGTGGTTAAGGTGTTTGACGTTGCGGTTTAGCCGCAATTCAATGGGCGAGAACAGCGTAGATATTGGTTATTTGTTTAGTTTGGCATTAGGTACTTTAAGCATGAATGAATCGTATGGTGTATGATGAATTGTATGATATTGACATTGATTTGTTGCTGTACCACTAAACTGTCTACTGAATGGGGCTAAAGGAGATAGATATGGCTCACACATTGCATACTTTAAGGCGATTTCGAACAAAACTGTTACTGTTCAGTAGCTTCTGGGTATCGCGCATGGTGAACTACAGTAAACTGTAATAACTCCACCTCAATGACAATCCTTTCAAGATATTATAATGGTTTAATATAGTTCGTGCCTTTATGGCATCATAATCCCGATGGAAACGTCAATTTATTGCCGCGCTAAGTGCATTATCATCCGCTCAATACCGAGCAAAATTGAGCATTTGCAAAAGTTATTGCAGCACCGGCTCAATGACGCTTGCACCAGTTTAAAATTAATACTTTGCACAGTGCTTTCATTTCGCACTCGAAGATCTTAACCTTCCTCTCGAGTGCCATTGTGTGTGTGTGTGTTAGCCTGCGATGCAGCATTTCCTACCCATCACCTAATGAAATTACTCGTGCCATCCCGTGCCATGAATGGTACGAAATTGCATCGCAAACTTACCGCCCAACTCTCTCTCTCTCTAGCGCGCCACCTTCTACGGTTACCAGCTTTGGTTTGCGTGTTATCTTCTCCACCTCAAGTTATCATGACACGCTACCGACAGCTTGTAAAACGATTGAACCACCATCGCTGAGGAAAACCGATCTCGGCTGCGAAACTTTGCTTCTCGCCTGTCCAGGGGCTTGCGGCAGCAACAATTACGCAACATTGCCCGCTCCTTTCCAACACAACACTGTTGTGGCGTGCGTGTGTGTGTGTGTGCAACCAGGAAACTATCTGATCTGGAAACCACAAATCCATTATCGAGCTGGCTTCAAGACAGAGGGAGAGACGGTGAGACAGAGGCGCCGGAAGCTTCTCTTCCTCCATTCTGCTGCAAACTTGAGCTGATGGTAGCTTTGCCCCCTTTGGGTTGGATAAATTTTGAAATCAATTACATCAACTTTTGTGTCACCCGTTGCGAGTCGGTCGACCTCTGTCGGTCAGAGGCAATCTCGCTGGCGTTACACAAACTAGAAGCCTCCCATCCCCATCTGCTGCTGCATCGGTTCGTCGGGCTGAAGTTTTCATCGATTGCAGTTGCAGCTTCAGTTTTACCGCCTCGCAAAAACAGTGCCACATTGAAGTCCCCTCCTTGCTGTCGTGTGTCTTCGATTGCTTCGAGCTGTTTCCCTGCTCTATCCCCGAAGGTGCCTCGAAACGATTCGATTGCCCGAGATCCTTCCCTTTCTTTACGACGCACAGTTGACGGGGTGCGGGGTGCAACTTTCTCCGCTTTCTTTTCTGCAACACCGTGAAGCGGTATAAGTAATTCGATGCTCTGTCCAATCCGAAGGCATCCTGGCCGGTTGGGCAGGGCAGCAAAAGTTTGGTCCGAAGGTCTGACGCTCCATTCTTGCACCGGTGGCTTTTCCATGGTTGGGGGATTGGTTGCTGTGTACAGTGCTTAAATGGAAGATTTATACCGATTGGTTGCTCGTTGTACCGGATGAGGCGATGCTATCAGGATTAGGATAGTCTCGAAAGGGAAACCAATAATGTTACAGCCCGTAGGTGCGGCGTGGCTGGGAAGGGTGGTACAGAGGCAAAAGTGTGTCTTACACAATTTACCTAACAAGTCAGCGGGAGTGGAGTTCGAAAGTAGTTGGAAATTAATAAAAGTCGACCGTTCGGCTGTTCTGATGGATGCAATGGCAGCATGGCGGGCAATGAGAAAAGGTAACGCGTTGAAAAAATAAATGGAATAAATTTGGTATAAAATGAATACTACCATTCTTTTTCTTAATAGGCAACTCAACAGCTGAATAAAGAGGTATATATTTGGTGGGTAATGTATTCCATCAGCTATCCTATGAGGTGGCAAAACAAAGCGTTGTTGGAATGTCGCACTAAAAATTAACATCTTCAATTAACCGTGAACTCACTACGGAGCGTCCTATGCAGGCCAATAGCCTATCGCACGGTGAATATAAGGAGGAATGTGAAAAGTTAAGAGTTATGCCTCTTGCCTATTAGCACTGTGATGAAGATGACGCTTCACGCCTAAAAAAGGGCATCTCAAACCCATAAAGAGTGAGAGTACATGTGAGAGGCGAATGGGCATCCAAGCTTAAGCTTCCAAAGTTTTCACAACACTTGCCAGTGCCAGTGAGACTATTATGCGCAACTTTCAACGTATTTCAGTCTCTTTCTATCTTTCAGGCTATTTTATTTTGATATTTTTTTACATTTTGGATGTAATGTGTTAAAAGTGTTTTCTTTTATTTTTATTCCTCAAATATTATGTATTCTTCGTATGATGTGATTTGATCTAATTCTTAAAACGGATCTAAGATCATCTTACAGAATTATCCGTTGTGACGAGTAATGTGCTATATTTGTTTTTGTACTCCGAGACGTTGCTTCGATAATTTTAGATGTACTAGAGCAAAGACAATTATTTAAAATACAACTTTTATTTCTCTTAAACTAAGAATCACGAATGAATAAACGATCTCATCACCTAATCGATTGATCCTGTCGGCGGATCTTGTTAAAGACAGCTTAACAAACACTTACAGCTAGAGAGAAGTTTGGAGCAAAGTCTACGGTTGGCGATCGAATTTGGTAACTAGTAAATTCAATTCCTTCTCAAACTCCTCCATATCGGAGCAAGCAACTCGGAACGGATAGAACAGAGTTATCACCTGATTGCTTCGCGCATCATTGGACGTGCACTGTAAAGGCCGGGCTACATTGATCGTACTCGCAAGTGTAATTTCGATTTTCACTAGCGCATCTGGCGGCGGCTGAATGAAACATTTTGCAAAACAATTTGTAGCCGCTTCAAAAAATATGTTATTTTTCCACGTTTTTTACTTAAACTGGACTGAGAAAGCTATGTAATTGATAGATAAATATGTTGTGCAAGTATTTCAACCATTTTCGCATCAAAAAACGGTGAATAAACAACTTAAATTTGAGATCCGGCACGACCATTCCCTCGACGACCAAAAAAAGCTTCCTCCAGCCGCCGCCAGATGCGCTAATGAAAATCAAAATTACACCAGAGAGTACGATCAATGTAGCCCGGCCTTAAAGTTTGTATAAATGACTTGCCATTCTCGCCAGCCAAAGGACGCCAACATTGGTTAGATTTGTTGGTGCTTTCCGCATGATTTGCCGACTCTGTTACAGAAACTACCTCAGAACCAGCAGACTGTATATCACTTTGTTCATGATCATACGGTACGGCGATCGGTCGCAGATCGGTGGAAGCAAACTCCAAACCGCTGCGCCCACGGCCAAACGAGTCTACGATGGGTCGCAGATAGGTAGCAGCAAACTTCATACCATTGTCCCCACGATCAGACGAGTCTACGATGGGTTGCAGATTGGAAGAAGCAAACTCTAAACCACTGCGTCCACGGTCTACGATAGGATTGTTTGCTGTTTGAGATGCTCTGGCTCCTTGTGCGTTATCGTTTTCCAAGCAAGCCGCTGGAAACGTAAGCTCTTGCCATTGCCGTAAAACAGGGCTCGTTCCGGGGGCAGGATATATGGTGGTTGGTTGACCGGTAAGCACGGTACGGTAACCGAACTGATCGGCAACGAAGAAAGTACGATGCACACCTTCGCCAGCGGGATGGGTGTAGCCGTAACAGCCGTACGTTACGTTGTCAGCACTTTTCAGCTTGTGCTGGAACTGATCGTTTACGTTCCTTACTTGGTAGCCATACTTAAATTGGTCTGAAAACAAAGGAAAGTGATTTGATTAGTAATCGTGTAGTTTCCACTACGAATCGGTGTCCGATCTTACTTTCACTATTTTGGATGGATTGGTACGATTGGGCATTTGCACCCGTTATGTCGATCTGATACGCTCTAGAATATGACACGAATGATAACACAAGCTAAAAATAAAACGTTTTGATTAAAATTCGCAATGTTACGCTGGAGTAGTAGTGAACTTGAGAACAATATTTACCAGAGCAACAAGAGAACCCATATTGTTTGATACCGTGCTTAAAAAAATCCGAACCTTCACAATTCACACCATTAACTCAACTGATTCCGGTGATGGTGTTGTGGTTCATTTTTATATCGATTCTTTTCGAGTATGACCTTGAGTGATTTGTTTTTGCGTATTTAGCAACTCTATTCTAGACGCCGATACGCTGGGAGAAATGCTGTCAAATTCCCAAACACACGGATGTCGCCAAGATTGTGCTAATTAATCGTTCACGCAAACTTCTGTTTTGTGCGAAGCTGGGCTACAGGTGTGAGAGAATTTTAAAAATAAGACGATGAGTTGTACGGAGCATTTGTGGATCGATATTTGCATGCGTGACTCAGATCATTGTTTTTTTTCGTTCGTTAAAGAATCATTGGCGTAATTCACTCAAAGGAATTGGAGCATCACATAATTCGTTCGAAGTTGTATAGGCATTACAATGGGAACGTTAAATATAAACAGAACACTATAGTCAAGTAGGTAGTAGTACTGCAATATTGTTAATTCTGTATGAAGAGCGCTCGCATACGAAATTACGCTTTGTTGCATAAATAGAATGTTTTGAAATTAGACACTTTCAAACAGAATTCATGCGAATTGTTGTATCAACTTGCAATGAAAGAACATATGACACATATGTGTCATGCAAAACAAGTCACAGAGGAGATAACTTGTTTTCCTAGGAGTTAGTTGCTTGAAGGGGTCTGAAAATTCTCAATAATTTCCGAATAAAACGTTCTCTGAAGAAGTTCGCTTTTAATGGATTTCGTTCAAGAGATGAATACAGATAGCTTATCACAATATCAAGCGGTAGTTTTGATGATTAAAAATAAAATATTCATTCTACACGTTAGTGGAAATTAATCAGCAATTCCAAATATACCAGATTTAGAAAAAATAAGTCCTAAGTTATGGATAATTTATTCTAATTCAATACCTTAATAAGTGAAACGGAATCCCATACCTCTAACTGTTAGTACATAAAGTTAAAAAGGAAGAAAATAGTTTCATATGAGCTAGATTTAAAATAATTTCTCAATTCGAATATCATGCCTAATGCCCCAAAAGGTATGCAATCCACACGACAAATCACTCCTAACGATGAGATATTCACAAAAGACTTCCAAACTAACCAACAAATAAGACAAATTAAAAAGTGGTGTACTGTGAATTGGAAAAACTTGTTCAGAAAATACTAAATGAGTTGCACAAAATAATACAGCCGACAGTGCATGGAATGTGATGCCAAAAAAAAGCACCCCTCTCAAAGAGTTGCTCAGGAAAGCTACACCATTGACATGTCCTCACAACGTGAAAGCTTCCGTACGGGAAAACTCTTGTAACATCATATACCTTCTCCGGTAACGCTTCCTAGTATCATAAACTGAAATCAGAACTGTTCTCGAATGCAAGCGTGGCAAATAGTTGGCACAACTTTGCCTCTTACCTTACGGCCGTGCACACTACAAACCCGCACAGCTTGTGGATAATGTTACGCGTTCTTCGCTGCAGCATCGCTCGGCACGTTGTCTTAAGCAGTGTGACGTTCTGTTTTACGCTCTTTCCCCCGTGTGTTTTACGGTCGTTCGTTTTCTTACCGCCAAGTTGATGATGAGTCATTTCCATTTGTGTTCCGGCTGCATGCGCTTCCAAGTGCAGGAACTTTTGTCCTCTCCTCGCAGCTCAAGAGCAAGGTGGTGGCGATGTTTTTTCCCCCCTTCTGTTCTTTCCATGCGCATTTCGTGCAGCTTCCGCAACTTTGACTATCTATCCTTGTGCTGGTGGTTGATGGTGGGCTTAGCAGCGTGCAGCAGCGTGGGCTGCTGCTGGAGTGTCGACACGCGAGGAAGGAAAAGCTTACTTTGTTGTTTATTATCACGGTTCCCGTCCACCCCTACCCACCCCAAATGAGATCCGTGGAGACAGTGGAGCGGTTAAGTTGAGCAGCTTTTTAAAATCACCTGCCGGGGTAATTTGATGAGCACGGGTGCCGTGCGCCTGACAATGGGGGAAGATTGTACCACCGGCCTGGGAAACCGGTGGAAACTTGAGTTAATAAAGTGCTACTTTGAAGTGACACGGTGTGAAGGAGGACGGCAGCAACGGCATGCTTGTTTGGATGAATTTATCAGGAAGTTGGAACGTGTTTTGACGGGCAGTTGCTAAATTTGAGAAAAAAAAACAAGATGAAGCTCAGCTTGGTTTAAAACAGCGCATGGTTGTGCAGAAATAATAGTCCAAAATAAATAATTTACTACTCCAGGTAGCTACGAGTACATTCCTCTTCGCTCAGTATCAACGCATAGCAGAATGTTCCGTTCGCTTCCACACCAACCGGGGAAAAAAGATACCGTTGCGAACGTAACTTATCGTTTTCCCCAGCAAAAAAAAATAAAGCGCGCAAAATTCGACTACAGCAAACTTATCGTTTGCTCATCTAGTGAGCCACTCACAACAGCTCTTGAAGGTAGCTCACTAAGCTCTCTTCTCACTCACGCCCGCACGGCCGTGAGAGCAGCTCTCAAAACCAACTCTCTTGCATCCGCTCCGAGCAATTTATCTCATTTATTGCTTAGCGATAAAATGGTCTCTCACCCAGCGCACGTTCACTGCACGTGTGAATGGGTTTCCCTCCAACAAGTTGTTGTTCCGAAGCGGGGTTGCTCTCTTTCTTGCACCGCTGTAGCGCCGTTTGATAAAAAGGAGGGCGAACATGAGATTGTATGTAGGAGAGTAGGAATTGATAAGAAGCGAATGTGCGTGCAGCTGAGACGATTTTTTTTTTCATTCACACTAAGATAACTCCGTGAGAGACTTTAGAGAGCGTTTGAAGCTCTCCGTTGAAGGGAGCGCTAGAAACAAGTCTCACAGAAGCTGTGTACGGCACCGGCTGGTATGTATGTAGCAGCCGCTTTTCCTCGCTCCTTTGTGTGCACGTGTGTATGTGTGTGTGTGTGTTCAATCCGGGGGCTCCAACGTCCTGCGAGAGAGTGTGGAAACCCGCTCAGTCTTCGAGCTGCCAGCAAGCAGGACGCACACGCAACAACAACGGTGGTGCTGTTTGGATTTGTTCGTTGTTGGTTGGGGGGCCCAACCGTCGACATTTACATTGGGACAAACCATCCCCCCCCCACTACCGCCCATTCCCCCCAACCCCGCTATCACATTCGGTGGGTGGGAACAGCCACCGGTCAACTGCTGCTGGAGTGCCGTTGCGGTTTAGTGGTGTGCCGCGGTCGAACAAAAAAAGGGTACTGGTGGTGACGCACAATGAGCAAAAGTGTAGTGTAGTGTAGTGAATAGATAACCTCCGCTATTGAGAAGGTGTGTGTGTGTGTGTGTGTTTCATCCGACGAGCTCGGTGGTTGGAACACAATCAATGGGGTCGATTGATACAATGGCCCGGTTGCGATTGTATCTGAACGGGCAAGGTGTGCCTATCGATGACAGATCTTCGTGATCATCGCGCGGCGACCGACTGATGACAGTAAGCCGAGGTAGACATGACGAGTGGCACGCGCACCCGCACTTTCCAACGCTCCTGTCCAAATCGCTCGATCTCCAGTGCGGATGATGACGGGACTGTGCAGCGTCTAATTGACACACGCCATTAGAGCGTGTGTGCGGTGGCGGGACAACCGATCGTGTTTTATGTCGAAACATACAAACACACACACACACACACGTACACATGAAATCCGTTCGTGGCAAAGTGGAAGTGGAAATGGTGGTGTAATTAATTTCGTTTCTGCCACTACACGGGCACGGCAGCGATGCCCAGGAGGAAAAGGGTTTGATTTATACCGTTCCACTCATCACTCGGTTCAACCGACCGAAGCACCGACGAGGCGGGGTGGATGTGGCTCGCTGCACCAGCCACCACCACCGTCAAAGGGGTCGTTTGCCAAAATTTTCTGCAAATCCGATCTGTCACTTGCTTTTAATCGGTCGGAAGAGATGCAATTAATTCAGCCACAGTGGCGAGTACGTGCGCGGGCCAGTCGTCGTCATCGTCGTTAACTTGCCTAATGCCCGCGATGTTGTGAATGTGTATCGAGAAGGTTGCTTGCTGAATGGTGCAGAGTGAAAAGGCGCTGTGGACCCGGGGATGAGAAAGTGGGTGGCAAAAATTGTGACACGATTTAAGTGTGAGCGGCCAGAAGCGATCGGAGACATCATTAAAATTTGTACCGATGGGATTTGTGCTGGCCAGTTCGGTGTCTGTTTGTGACAGTTTTGGGCCACACATAGGAAGCTGTGTGGGGAATTGGAGGGGATTCGAGTGCGGTTGTGTAGCGACGAGCCTGGGCCTGGTGACATGAATCTTGCTGTGTGATCAAAACAAATGCGCCGCTCGTGTGGTGAACGTGACATATTTTAATAATAGCTCAATACAGTTCAGTATTTATAGGATTGTAACAAAAACGAAAGAAAAACATGAAAATCAAACCCCAAATCTGGTGTGAGAAAAATGGCCAAATCTGATATCCATAACAAGGATGCTTACGTCATTGCTTTGATTCTTATGCCCACCGTGCTGCTACATAATAGCGCCGAAACATTACATTACACTCGCTCAGGTTCGTACAGTTTGGCGACAAGTGGCAAGCTTCGGTTGAACACGGCTCTACAGTGGCCTTTTTTTATTATTATTCCGTATGATTTGCTCGCCCACACAAAGCTATCGATACAGCAGCCGAACGAACACCATTTGCTTCCATAAATTGCTTTTTACACCCATAAACATAGAAGCGCGCGCCCGGCCATCCGAACGATCGATCCAGGGCGACCGCTCGGCCCGCTGCTGGAATGTGGGGGTCTGGGGAGGGTAGGCGAAAAGCGATAAAATGTAAATAAATAGAATATTAAAAAATAATTTACGGCCACGGCATTTGCCACACCACGGGATCCTTTCTGTTCGGGTCGCCAAGCATGCGAGTTCCTCGGTGGTGATGATGTGTTTTTCTTGCCTTTTTGTTTTTTTGCTGGAAAACTCATAAAATCCGCCCTCCGCGGATCGCAAGGTGGTAGAAACATCGGAGCTCGGATAAGAAGAGGAGGAAGAAGCAGGAAGAGCGAGGGGGAGAGAGAGGGAAGCGAGAAGGAATGTATGTGTTCAGTGACTGCCACACTCGACGCATGTCACCCCCTGCTGTAGGTGTGAAAATTGTTGCCATTTGTTGGTTCTACGGAACGAGAATAAAAGAGAGAGATAGAGAGTGAAAAAACAACTTTACAACAAACACTGTAAACTGACAACGTTTGGGCCATTAATGTGCTCAACCCCGGAAGGATGTACTTTGCATGCAGGGCACGAACGAAACGCCCGTAAAACCTTGGGCGGTTCGAAAGGGGAGCAAAGAATGCAGTTCGTTTTCGGCGGGTGCAAATGACCGCACAGGTGTTGTCCAGACGGATGCCACGTTTCGGCGCTCGCAGCTTGGAATACAAACAAACTTTCCTTGCCCGCGCGTTTCAAGGTGATGTGTTGGTGCAGGAAATGGAAATGCACCACGATGGGTGAGTAGGTGAAGAGAGAAAGAGAGGAAGCTTTTACGCCGTAGCAATACAGCTCGCACGGTGTGCTCCATTACTATGTGGATTTATGGGGATGTAAAACCAAGGGTCATTAGAGCCAAGACATTTCGATTATGTTTGCGATGAATCACGGGGCCCGGAAAGGGAGCATCACTTTGAGGGAGGAAGGGTTTGCAAAACACTTGCCTTGAAGTCAATCGTACGGCTTGGACGGGTATAATAATGTTTGCATAGTCGGAGACACGCTGGGAGATTAAATTGTACTTATGAAGAAAGAAGTGTTCACGAGCAATTCATGCTTTCGTAAGATAAAGAATTAATGTCTATAAAATTGATTTCAATATTTCGTTTCGATATTTAACAGCCCGGTAAATTCACCCAGTACAGAAAAAATGGGATTTAGTGTGAGACAGATAATTTCCAAATTTAATAGCCAAGATCTTGACAGAGTTTTACAGTTACATACAAAAATGTATGTATTGGCTGGAAATCATCAACTTTACACTAGATCTGTTTTAGTGTAAACTTTTATAAAGTGAAAGTTATCCCTTGTCAACAAATTTAACAGACTGAAACATTTAGCTTGCGAGCATAAAATGTTGAAGAATGTATATTCACTAAAACACATTTATGTGAATTATGAGCATTAACTTGATGTATTCAACTAAAGATCTTATACGAAATGGGTGCACACTTAAATGGCTGTGTTAACATAAGCGGTGTTATGTATTTTGGCTACTATTTTGGATGAGTTGAAACAATCAGTTTTGTCATGGTTTGATAATCTTGGCTTGGCATAGACTTGGCATGCATGGATGCTGAACATCAAAGAAAACAGCTTATTACATTGTTTGACAGTTTGTGAGGGTTGTTTGTACAATAAAGTTTGACAAAGCACACTCACGTAATTCTACATGCTTGGTTGCTGCTTAACTGCTGCCTGGGAGTATACATTATTGTTTGCATCATTATGCTGTTGATTGCTATTGATAGCTATAGATATCTAGAAAGAAGTACTGTATACCATTTTTTAAACATTATGTTCTATTTTTAAACTTTTAGAAGCACTTGCAGAAAAAGGATTTCTGATCACAAAGTAAACTGTACCCTACTGTGCAGCTGATAAAAATGAAACACTGAAAAAGATAAATAGAAAATGATATATTTCGTAGCAGCAGTAACGATAGCGAAGTTGTGCGATGTGCACGTTCACTTGCGTTCACGTGGCATAGCGGAGTGTTAGAAAACAGTTAGACATTGCAACAAAAAAACACACACACACCTTTGGGTGCTTCTATTACCATTCTCAGTACAGCTGCCAAAAGCAGCAACCCCTTGGAAGGTGAAATACGACGCGAAACTGTACTGAAAATGGTGCAAAAGAAGGGAAGGGAAAATGTGTCACATGAAAGCGCAGTACGCAGTGGGAAAATGGTTCGATTTTCCACATACTCACACACACACACACACACACGCAGATGCGCTTACCTACATTACGTTTGCCGTCCCACGATGGGTACGTGATCGTAAATTATCTTTCAATCGCAGTTTCGATTTTTTCTTCTTCTCCCACCTGCGCTGCCGTTGCGGCTGCGTTTGGGAATGGAAAAGACGTTTTGGTGGTTTTTTTTGTTACTTCCAATGGAAAAATGGATGGTAAATTGAAACACACCGTCAGGCACAGCGAACGCGCGCGCACCAAAACTCGACTGTTTCGCTAACCCAGTATGACTAATAAATGGCTGGCGTTGGAAAAGTTTCTGGATAATGGTTGCCGCACCCGGAGCTTGTCCCGGAGCCGTTACAGAAGGATTCTGCTAGCGGTAGATCTTGCTGGCCGAGCTGTTGATAAAATGATGCAAGCAGGGCATGAAGGAAAAATGGGAAGGGAGGGTGAACAGTTTCTCCCTCTTCATATTGATTTGCACGCTCCGGGTGGGAAACGGATTGGTGAGATGCCGAGCAGTTCGCTTTTCGCCATGAACACACACAGCAGGAGCTGTCTGCTAAAAACAATGTGAAAAAAAGAAGAATAAGTTGTTGCGCTAAGCAAAACAAGTTTTTATAGATATTAAAAATGGAAGTGAAATGAAACAAATAAAAGCGACATTTTACAAAAAATTAATAAAGTCAAGTAAATAACGAAACATATTACTTTCAGGCTCAACATGTGGAATATGTCAGAAAAGCAGAAGATAAACATGTGAAATATTAGGTGTGTACAAAGAAAAAAAAACAGGTGAAAAAGTGTAAAAATATGTTAAATTCATTACTATGAAGTGTTCTAAAATGAAGAATATAAGAAATACATATAAATATACTCGCTGTGTTGAATATTAACAGAAAATATAATAGTGTTGTAGTGGTGTTACCTCAAAAAATTTGTACTATAAAATTATAATATTAAAAATAAGCGAGCGAAGAAGCTACCCTCGCCAAGTGTGACCATTCCTAAAGTATAGGCATGTGCTCGCGGTTCTGAAACGTTGCTCGCGTGTGTGCGAGCGAAACGGGCGTACCAACTCTGAAGTGTTAAAAAAGAGCCCGCGTCACGTTGCGTTAACTTGACAGCACTCGCACAGCAGGCACGTTTTATTCGCGCGTACGTCGCGTTCCGCTGTCAAAAAGTGCTCCAGCTGGCAGCTGTGGTACGCGCGTCCAGTGCAATGCAATCCCTTTTCTTGTGCGGGTAGCAAAACATAACAGAAAAAGTTCATTTGTGATCGTAAATATACACGCTCCTGTGTCACGGTGTTTCTATAAAAAAAAAATGGCGAGTTAAAAAAGAAAGAGTGTGTACTGTGTCTGTGTGCTTCTCGGTGTTAGTAGGTGTGCTAGTTTTGACGTATTATTAGTGGAACCTTAAAACGCTAAACTACCACGACAACAAACACGACGGGTGATATCGAAAGAAACGCAGCGATCGATGTGATCGTTGCCGGAAATGAGCCTGCCAGTTGGTGGCTGGAATCGGTGGAACGCTTCGAGCCGCCACGCAGCCGGTGTCCCAGCGTTGTCAGGGGAAAATCTGTCGCGATATGAATTTCCGATTAGCATAAATTGTAAGTACAAACAGACAACCAATATTTCTTCCGCACACCTCGGCGTCGACGAGGGGGTTTATTTGATTTAATTTTTGGCCTGCTTTGTTTTTCCGTGGTTTGTTTTTGCACCACGCGTACAGCCGAGGGGAAGCTAAAATAAACGACCTTATGGTTATTTGATATCGTTTTTCACCCGATACGCGCCCGAAGATCGATTTCCTGCGTTCTATTCGTAGCCTTCGTAGCAGTTGGTTTTGGCAAATATGCTCGGCCTGGTGAACTGGTGAAATTGCCGTTTTTTGTTTGTTTTTTCTTTGGTTTGTTTGGTACGTGTTTGTGGGGGAGCGCTGCCGAAAGTACATCGAAAGATAAGACCTCGATCAAGTACCGAGACGGAGGGAGCACGGAGAGTCCTCTAGCCCAGGGAATCACGCAGGAAAAAGTCAGTACTAAGGGCGAAGAAAAAAAAAGGCAGAGAAAGAGAGTTAGTACGGTAGCTAAATAAAAGATGCAAATTTTATTCCAACTGTCTATCCCTCTCGAATGCCGCCTCGTCCGACGTTCTACGGTTTTGCGCTCTGTGGAGAATTTCGTATGCTGCGTATTCTAGGGGCCCCGTGCAGTATTTTGTACGCGCAAATGGTTTCGGGGAAGCAAGTAAAACACACAATTTAGATCTTCATTCATGGCTTCCTTCCTCTTGGTGCTGTGGATGTGTGAGTGCGTTTGGTTTGCCAAATCGGGAGCACTGTCTTATTTGTTTAGGATTTCGGTTTTGTTTTTTTTTCAATTCATTTCATATTCTTTGGAAGGGTCTTCTTCATAAGGCCGAAAAAAAAGCGAAAAATGAATATCGACTCCCCGCATACCCCCTGTATGGATCGGTTATTTTTAGCTCACGATTGAGGGAGTAGCACGCATTCATGGGGGGGGGGATAAGCTCATAAAAATATGGAAGCAAATTCAGAAACCATCTAGGAAGAAGAGAAGAATGCTGAGAAGATGAGAAGGCAGAAGGTTGGGCAGCCCGGCGGGAAATGACTTTTCTTTGGCGGCAAAGAATTGAGGTTTCGAGCACAATTAAGGGCTTATATTTATGACGGGTGTGGAACACAGAAGGAAATTATGCGCTGCGTGGTATGGTGCACGTTTGTAAGCCAGTTAAGGGATTGGTAAGAATATAATTAACGGTAGCATGTTTGAATGTATAAAGAAGGGAAAAAGGATTTTTGTAGGCAATGATATATGCTACATTCGACTGTGGCGCTACAAAGCACTGGATTTTTCATTAGTGGGTAAAGACCGATACTGCGGGAAAGAAGGAAAAAGTGGCTACATGTTTAAGAAGCTGTTTTAGCATGAACTCTGTTAAATTCGTTACATTTGGGAGTAAAACTAATTTTCAATCATTCCTTCAAAACAATTTGGTGAGGATCTAATTTGACTACTAGATATCTTAAGCCATACAGATTGCTTTGTGTGAGTTTTTGGCAGGTTTACCATGTGAATGAGTTGTCGTGATCAGTAAGCACATAACTGCGGCAAGGACGGCAATTAAAGCAATGCAAAATATTGTATTCTGATGGTAAAACCATCCTGACATCAGAGTGGGAATGACTCAGGATGTCACTGAGTCGTAGGGGAAAAAGGATACAAGAATTTTTCGATCTGTTTATTTTTTCGATCTGATGATACTTCTGCGATATGCAGATTAAATGGCGATAGGCAGATGTCAACAAAGTATCTTAAATAAGGGTTACTGTAAGTCATGGACCCACCAGTAATTGGAGAAAGCATAAAAATCTGTAATAATCAGAGGACCTATGAAAACAGCAGCTATACATTATGCTGTTACATGAACCACGCTCATGAGGCTCCTAACGAAACCTACTATTTGGTAACATAATCGACTGTTTACTTCTGTGTTCAATTAACAATAAGAAGGGTAACTGATACGAACTGACTGAACTGATCAGCTTTTTAGAATAAATGAGAACTTTGATGTAATTTCAAAGATTTATATTGAAACAGTTCATTTTTGACTTCGTAGAAGAAATGGCATAAAATTTGCTGGGGTCCCGAACATGATTTATTTCCTAAAATGAAATCCTACGCTGTTGCTCTGTAGGCTTGGAGCAACCTCAACTGTTTGTGCTAGAGGATTCAACAGTGATTTAATTTCTGCATTCTACGAAGTATTGGAAGTGGCGCTTACAATCGGCAATGCAATGGCTATGTATAACGGCTGAGTCGTTGCAAATGATCATGATTTATCACATTGAAAATTTTACAAAAACCTGTGTTTAAAATATGTAATTTAAGGCCTGCCAGGGCAGCACAGTGAACTCGATGGCTGGACCAGGTGAAGCGAGACCTGACGGAGATCGGGTGTTTGCATGGATGGGAGGCTGCAGCCAGGGACCGAGCATCCTGGAGAAATATTGTTCACCGGGCCATGTCACATCGACGTGATTGAAAGATAAAAAGTTCTTTACTGTTCCTCCAGGCCTTTCTTTCTGAATTATTTTCCATACATTCAGAATGATTCTTCTGATTTTCCATACATTCAAAATGATTCTTGTTTTCATTGGATAAAATTCCTAGAACGTTTATCTTGCATATAGAAAACAACATCATATATAATAGAATAGACATCAACCGTTTGGTTACCTTTCTGCCACGAACACAATTCGCTTGCATTGAAATTCACTGTGATTTGTTCTGCAAGCTAGATGCAGCTCGCGTTATACCGTTACACGTTATACATCCCGGAAGTTTCGTAAGAATTGTGCCAGTTTTATGTAGAGTGCTGTTCCGGGTACATCATTCGAGGGGCCTTGCCAGCTGCGTTTGTGAAGTATGAAATTCTGAAAAACATAAGTATGCTCAAAGTGTTCCATGGAAAACAAAGCACACGGTTGCAGTGTACGGTTGGCTTACTGAATGAAAAATTCGGACCGGTTTGCGCAGGAAATTCTATACCACGAACCACGTTCTTGTGCTTTTAATGCAGGGGGAAAATGTCTCTCCATTCTAACTGACGTCAGCAAAGCACGAGACAACCATGCTTGGTTTGTTTGTTTTTTTTGCTCGACCTCAGAGACATCTTGGTGTGCCTCTTGATAAGGCAGCGATATTTACGACCTACTCGGTGGGTTTTTCTTCTTCTTCCATTGTACGAAAAGCGGAAAACATACCCTGCCGAGCAGGAACGTATCGTACACGTAGTAAAACTAATTCCCGTAATGAGTTTGTGCACATTGGCATCTCGCTTGTTGAAGGCGTGCAACAGGCACATTCATCTTGGGAGGGCGATGGCAAGAATTTTGCAGATTCATTCTGCTTAGCTTGCGACATTTCGCACGTGTCGTGCAACTAAATAGAAGTGAGAGTTTATGAGAAGTCTATAAATTTAAAGTATGCTTATGAGTAAAAATCTTAAATCTAACAAAAATTAACTAATTTTTTTGATAAGTAACTATGTGTGAAATAATGATGTATCCCTGCAAGTCTTGCTAGTAGATGACATACTAATTTTCTTCTCCATTTGCTACTAAACCTAGAGCAAGTTAATAAACTACCAAGGATATGAAACTGTAAACCTCTCCAACACTATCACCTTAATTTGGGTAGCTTAAAGTAAATCCGTTTTGCCGAGCGCTAGCGCTCTGCTTCCACACGCTCGCCAGCCATGTGAGCAAGTTAATTAAAATCTCGCTTACATCGCATCACTTGTTCGTCAGGCAGGCACCATTTTGAGGAAGGTTAGACGGTGAAGGTTGATTAATGGTTACCGTGTGTACGCCAAACCATTGCGTTGCCATTCCGCGTGCCAGCACCGTTGAAGTTGCGCTGTCGGAGGGAGAACTTTGGAGCCCATCTCCAAGACGATCTTATCGAGAATTTATCGCTTTGTCCTCGAATATGTTCCTCTTGCTGCTGCTGCTGCTGCTCATTCGGCAACACATGACCTAGTTGGGAACGTTTCAGCAAAGTTTGAATAGTTAGTGGCTTTGGCAAATTGAGTGTATGTGTATGTGTATGTGTATGTGAATGAGTTGGGATGAACTGAGGGCAAGAAATTGGGATGCCAATCTTAATAAAATTTGAATGGAAAAGGAGCTCAGTGGAGGCGCATGGTTGTTCATTTGAAACGGGGACGCAAGCTCTGGCAAATTGCTCTGTGCGTGTAACGTTGTGTCCATTGCAATTAGATGAAGGAATTAGAACAAATGATCTAGCTTCCTTTCAGCATGGAAGAAAAGTAATAGCTTATAGTGCTTTGTTTTAACCTGAATTTTATTGCAGAGTTTTCTTGCATTTATTTTCAGATGTTTTCTTTAGCAAAAGCAAATGTGGTAAAAATGAACAAAGCAAACAACTGGCACTGTCTGGAAAAATCAATTTCACGCCAGAACGTATTTACGTGCTACAGGTTAAGATTTGTTTTTCCACCGCTGTGGGTTTCATGTTTTTTTTGGTGGCGGTTTGCTCTGCGCCTTTCGTTCCTACCTTGTGCGCTATAAGCCGTACCGCTGCTGTAGTGAAAAGCAACTTTCAGCCTTTTATTTGCTTTCCATTCTCCCCAACAGGAGATGAAATTCACGCCATTGCGATCCTTTTACGGTGGGATTTTTGTTGCTTTGTTTATAGTGCACACACGCACCTATTTGACGGCCGGCTTTTCTGGGACCTTTTATAAAGTAAAAAATACAACATTATGCTTCGAGCACTGGAGGCAGAAAAACAGCGTGGTGACAATATGTCTTCTTTTTTTGTTCGATTCTGGCTAGTAGCTGAAATGGAAAAAAGGTCACAGACACACAAACAGCAAACTGTGTGAAGAAGTAAATGAGCCCGGTTTTGTACAGCGCTTGTTGGAGTTTACTTTTTGTTATTGTTGTGCGTACGCATTATTAATATTCTTGCTCGAACAACGAAACACAGGGCAAAACAACGTGAGCGAATAATTTCCGTAACATGCTGTTAGCTTTGTGTGAGGTTATTTTGCTGCTAGAGCGTAGCTGGAACTAATAAAACTGGTTACATATGGCCCCAAACACAGCATGGGATGGGGTCTGGGAAATGTTTCCCGCCCGTTTGAAGCTTGCAGATCGTTTAGTGTGCAAGTGAAGCATTTGAGTAGACAAGCAACATCGCCAAGCTTGTGCCGGATTCCGAGAGGGATGTATAATAAGTTCTCATCTTTAATGCCGTGGGGTTTGTGGTAAACCGAAAGGTTAGCCGCTGTTCAATTTGGGAAGGTTATTGTGACGGATCGTTAGCCTGACGGTGGTAAAAAGTGACTAAAACGAATTAGTACTTTCAGATAGGGTTTAGTGCGTTTTGATATAATTGTAGCTTAGAGATGTTTTATATTAAGAGTACGTTTCAACGTTAATGCTAGTGATCTTGATCATCTTCAGCACACATATTTGTGATTTTGAACTATCACTCGTGTCATTTGCTTGAAGCTGTATAAAATTTATCATTTGTTTTCCAAAGCACTGAACTAAACCCCTTCTTCGTGATTAATCAAACAATCAGTGCGAATGCGCGTGACGCACGGCTTGAGCAAACATAAAGCACACTCCAAGTGGCTACAGAAAACCATTAACCGATGGTTTTAATCGTGATTAAAAAAGTTTTTAAATGAATGCAAAACTGTGCTTCACGCCCGCTGCCTGCCGTCTGCCTGCTTGAGCGAATATCAATTCCGAAGTAATTATTCATTTTTCAGCCCTAAAAGCTTTCCTATTGCTGCAAGCGGTAGAGAGAAAATAAGGCAGCTTATTATTATGCGTTCAACGGTTCAATGAACGGGAAAAGAGAATGCTTTCCTGTACCCTATGGAGTTAACATTCATCTGTGTTATAGCGAAAAAAAAAACTAAAAATAAAAGAAAAGCGAAACAGAAAAGGGTCCAGTTCATCCGCTTGCTTTCGGTTTCGGTTTCGAGAAAACGATGGCAAGGGTTGCGCATAGAATCGGCTTATGTATAAATTTGACCAAATTATCACATAAATTCCGAACAAAAAGCCTCTTGTCGTTGAAGATTGAAAGTTCGCTAGTGAATCGTTTCCACCCGATACAAACGGCGGTGCTGTGCAAAGGAAATGTTGAAAGTTGTGGCTCAAAACTTTTGCACCAAGGAAGAGAAGGGTCGCTTCATTCGACCAAAACTGGGGCTGTGTTTTTGTGTTATCTTTTTCCCTCATGCTGTAAAGAGACTTTTGGGGCTTTTTCTTTCTATTGGAAAAAAAAACCTCACTCAAAAGGAAATGAGGAAAATCTGAAGAAAACGTTCCACTGGCACCGAGCGATAATGAGGCTGGGTCCGGTAGGTAGCGAAACAAAATAAGATTAATTATGTTTCGCTCGCCGAAGGCACGGCAGCATCCTTCCGGAACAGACAGCACGATCAAGGAGCAGTTTCGGGGCTTACAGTTGAAAGGGCTTCAAGACAATGGAAAAGGGATTAAAATCGCGGGGAGAGGGAAGGAAGAGGAGGGTTAAGTGAAGTTGGCATAATGGTTTTGATGGTTCCGAGGGTCGGGTAGGATGCAACAGGACAGCTAATAATTTCGTTCATGTTTTTAGGTTATTATTGAGGCGCCGGTGGTCAGTCCGTGATCGTTCAATTTGCGATAGGCAAACTGCGGGCAAAATAAATGAACCTGTTCTCATAGATCATGTAAAAAAATAAATCAAAAGGTTTGGTTTTTCTGACTGTTTTTATTTGTTGGGATTAAGAGATTGCGTTTGATTGACTATACCTTGGTTTTGGATTTAGAAACTGTTATTAGAAACTTGAATTATGTAACAGATAAAGTTATTTGTATAATTTAACGTGATTTATCCAATGCAATTTGAGTAACAGAACAGAATCTCGATTGCTGCGTTGGAAATTTCATAAAAGACTAGGCGTCCCCATCAGCTTTAATAATTTTATTCTATAAAATAACACAAAAATGCTGATAAAATGTACAATTTTGTGCATTGCATTGGCTGATTTTCATCCGTGGTGCAGTTTTGTATAAAAGCGCGGTCTACCCTACATTTTTCATGTGATGTCTCACATCCGCGGGACAAAATCGATACTGGGCGACCTATTTTGCGGCCAGGAAATGCTACAGCGCCAGCGGCTGGAAGCTGCAAAGAAGCAGCGTACCGGCGGGCTTAAAAAGAAACAGAATCTAGAGCACAGCACATGTACAGTACCGCTCTTTGCTCATTCTCGTGCCCATTACGCCACCTTCTTCCTCCTGGATTTCCTCGAAACAATAGCAGGGTAAAGGATCACTTTGGAAGGAAAATTTTATGCTACGTTCGTGCTTTCCTTTACCTACCACAGGGGTATGACCAAAACGGGAGGGAAAGGTTAACGCAAACTAATAAGCCATGGTCTTGAATAAAAGCAGCAGCAGAAAGGAAAGGCAAGATGTAGCAGAAAGGGAACGAGAAAGATTGTAAAAATGCAATGATGCGTGCATGGGAAGTATAGGTTCTTTAGCGGGAATTATAGCCCGAAGGAAATGGACCGAACGCTCACCAGTGTAAGGAAAACGGGTGATAAAAGAATACCCAGAAAAGACAAAAAAGGTCCCCCCGATCTCTATTATTAAGCGTGCGGGAAGAATCTGAAGGCCAACAAGGGCGTAGCGTTATGAAGTCAAAAGCTGGAGCTCTTGTGAAACAGCGGTTGACCCTGTTTTAGAAAGGGAAACGCAATGAATAGGCAGCATACGGGGCTTTCTTATGCCCGGAAGGTAGCAATCTGTGTGCACTTTAGCTACTGAGGGCGTTAGTGCTAGACTGTCAGTGAGATAGTTCACTGACGGCAGTAAGCAAGCGACAAAGGAGGAGAAATGAATAGAACATTCGACATGGTGGCGGTGATGGTTTGAAAGAATGGAATAAACTTTCCAAACATTTATGCAAAGTCACAGAACATAGTTATACATACGGATGCATTTCATTCATAGAACATTGTAAACATATTTACTTCACTAAAATCAGTGCAATGAGTATATGCGACATGTCTCGAGTCGCAAACTGTGATACTTCTGTCAACGGTCCTTCAGTTGCTCTTTAAAACGAACGTTTCACAATGACTGGTATGAGTTGGCGATAGTGCACTTTTGCATTCTTTTTAAAGCGATAAGGCATGTTTTAAAAATTCTAGTTGTCATTAAAAATTTAAAAAAATAAATAAAATATTCTCTTCTAGTGTTTGTCACCTACAGGGTATTTCTTTAACAAACAAATATAGTCAGCAAAAGATAAGTTTAGTGTGTTTATTGGGTTTTTATTTTACATTTTATCATGGGTAAGTGTAAGTGCAAAACAAGCCCCTAAAGTTATACTTTTTGCATAGCAGAATGTATCATTGTGTGATCGGTAGAAGCGTTACATAGCTTTGTTAATAAATTAAAATGTTTTGTCAACAGAATGGTTCCAGTATTTTTTTGCTTTATTTTGTTCAAATTTATGATAGTAATTACCATAAAAGCTTATTTGATTAATAAATTGTGTGACAACATTCATCGATTTATTTTTGCTACTAGGAACTACCATTGCTATGCATACATTTAGGCGTTTATAACTCACCGCGCAATAAAAAGGACACTTGCTTAGCAAATTGATTTTATTAAAATAATTCAAATATTCATTTTTTTTTACTCACTTCACTTGATTGTTTTTTTGTTACGTTGCGTCCCATAAAAAAAATCTTTTCGATGACAGAATCGTACTAAATAGAAATGTTCTCCCATTCTTCGCTGAAATCGCTCAAACTCGGCTAATCCATTTTCCGCTCAGTTTGTTCTTCTCGGTACCCGTGTCCCGGTCCTCAATCCATCAGTCCGCTCCAGTCGGCAAACTGTCACCGAAATGCGACCGTGCGGGACCAATCGATTAATCTTCATTACAACCGATGCGACAATGTGTCGTCTTGGCCCACCGGTTTTGTGAGCTGTCGTGCCCGGGGTGCCCGTTCGTGTCGTGTTCCGGGCGGGGGGAGTCCAGGGACTGATTGTAATCCTTTCGAACAATTACATTCACTTATCATCGTCGCGGAATTGCCACTCGGCGAGGAAAGGCAAAGGCTTAGCTTCTTGATGCGATATTGAAGGAAGGATTCGTATAGCGCTTTCGCTCGGCGGCTTCGCAACGGTGAGTGGCGTAATGAAGTGTTCGGTTACAGAATGATTGATAGTGGTGGGATTTGATGATGCGGCGAATGGTTGATAGGGGTGGGTTCGTTGTTGATTTTTTACCAGCATATTGCCAGATGAATAGTAATTTATTGTTTCACGTAAATTAAATGCATTTGATGATGTGACGATTAGGCAGAGGAGATGGATGAAGTGATTGCTATAATAGCTGCTGTGTCGAAATGATTATTAAAATCAAAGATCTACGCTTGGATGAGCGCAATCATTGTAGAGCTTTACTGCTTTTATTTGAGGGGTTCATATGGAGTTTTACATCTGAAGTCATCTGATATCTCACACCTAATTGATATGAATTCATCAGGAAACTTATTAAAAATAAGGATATTGTTCTCATCTTAAGTCATAAAATTATTCCTCGTTCATGAATCGCTCTTTCATATTTCCTGTTATCTTGCTGAAGATTAGTAATCTTTATTTTATTCTACGAATAAATTTCGCGAGTAAAATTCCTGTGAGTCACAGGGGTAACAATCACCGTAGAGTCACTTCTTCGATGCTACCAACAATCGATTCTTTCATTCCACCACACTCACCTGACCTTCGCCACGCTAGACACTACCGTCCAGACGTAGATGAACAAAGTGCTCGACCAGGCACTCGCACTGGCAGGTGTTCGCCACATCCCTCGAGACCATTCACGAAACGTATCGTATTTTCCCAGTCGACCGTCCTAGGACAAATAGCATTCGTAGCTTTTGCGCCACTGGTGCACACCGACCGGTTCGATTGTGAGCGGTTCCGTTGAGCGGTGCCAAGTGAGCGTTCGATCGGACATGTTGAAGTGGGTTGAAATTATTGCTGTGATTGAAAGCGATTTATTGCGTCTCATTTGAGGTTACCGATTTGCACGATGCAACACTTTTGCCCTTGGTACTGTTGGGCTGAACCAATGAGGTACCGAGTGGATGCATCCTTCCAGAGCAGGAGCGTTTGACTGCCGGATCGGTAACAATTTTGCTCCCTTTGCGAATACGGGTTCGGAAAGGTATCAGTTAGAAGCGCGCTTTGCTGTTCTGAAAGGATGGTTGTGTATAGTTCGACGAAAGGGTCATGACGATATCGATCAGTACCGGTGTGGTAGAAGTGTTCTTGAAACTTCCAATAATTGATACCGGGGACAATTTCAATTCTCGTTTTGTAACAATCGTACGAGCGATTCCTGCTAACGTTGGGATTTATTCGATACGTTGATTTTGCAGAAATTTCGTAACAAAAATGTGGTACAGTGAAACTGTGATTTGTGATTATAGTTAAAAATAATAAAGTGCTGAAATCGGACAAATATCTATCAAAACATTAGTTTAAGGTGGAATCATTTGCTGGAATGTTACCAGTTACAGTTAATGGACAAAATCATAAAACAGGAAAATAAAAAAGACAACATCCAACAGTAAAAGCAATCAACCTTATCATGTTGATGTACCCATCGTCGTTATCTTATCACAAACTGCCCTGGAAAGCTTCCTGATACACTGCCACCTTTTTCGCGTGTCAGCCCTCGATTCGAACATGTTTGGTGGGCGTATTCGTAGCAGCGCCGGTGAAAAGAAATGAGCTTAATAACAGCGCACCGCTTCCGAAACGCTGGTTCACGAAAATGGAACGCTCGTGGGAACGATGATGGCCATCGATTTATGGGCGCGTGTAGTGAGCAGTAGGAATGGGACCGGGGAATGCATTAATCAAGATAATATATTCAATTAAAATATTGGTCCGGTGAGTGCTGCAATAACCGAAACGGGTAGTAATGAGCAAGTGTAAGCAAGGAACTGGAAGGATTGCTGTAAATGGTGAGTTTGGTATTGTTTTGAATTTTAATCGGTTAACGGAGGTCGCTAGCAATGCGTTGTAATGTTATATAAGTAGTGTAACATAGCGATTGTAGAGTATTGATGAGGCTAACATTATAGTAAGGTTGTTTAGAACGTTGAAGAAAATCTTTTTCTCTTTGAGTGTCTAATGGAGATTTGTCAAAGTACACTGCGCCAAATCATAGTAAAGAATTTAGTTAAACAAATTGTACACTAAGCTCAGAAAAAAATACATTAGATAGACATATTTCTTGTAGCTACAAACAACAATTTTCTATTCAAGTCTATGGAACGCTAACAAAATCATTTAAAACAAACCTGATTTACAGAAATTCTTTGACGCTTAATTTAAATTTAATAAATTAACTAAAACAAATTTAAAACAGAACAAACACACTGTCTATGATTATTAACCCTTTGAATACATACAATAAATAGCAAATAATAAATAGTTATGCATTTCAAAGTTTTTGTAAATATCAGCTATTGCAAACATTTAGGAGCATTTCGCCTGAAACGCCTGAAGCTATGCAATAAGTAAAACATATTCATATTTATAATAATCCGGTTTCAACGAACATTTAATCATTAGTGTATGGCGTTTTTAATAACTATATGAAACATATGACTAGCCAGCATAAATTCGCCACCAGGAACATAAATTACAATTCCTGTTTATGCTTCATCTAGCTCTCCATACCAATATGTTTGAGAAACGAGATTAAATCCAACCCGATGCAGCAATGAAAAGCGTAATTAAACTTTCGTCTGCCGCTGCACAATACGCCTGACAGATTCGCAAAAACAAAACTGCACGAAGCAACGAAACGATTCCTATCAGCGCACAGCCCTCGATCGCTCTACCGATGCAAAAGAACTTCTGTTCCATGTTGAATTGTTTTGTTGGATCTGCCCTCCCCCACCCACTGCCCACTGTTTGTATTTCTTTATTAGCTTCCAATTGTGTTGCACGACCCGTATTGAATATTCACACCCGTGCGCCCCGGTGGATGAATGGCGTAACTCAACCATAAACTTTTCATTCCATTCCAATGGTACTGTTCCACGTGCCCTCCCGGTGCAGAAGGTTAAAGGGCAAATACTGTGCGGGCCGTGCAGCAATGGTTGAACATTTACGTACAGGTTTCTGTGCTCGGCTCGGAGGGCATGTAGACCTTTTCGCTGCAAGAGGCTCCACATGTGTATGGATGCTTGTTTTCTTTTTCCTCACGCCCACTTTTCTCGTCGGGTGATGCCAAATTTGCCGGTAGAATGTCTGACTTTCGGTCGAACAAGCTGTCAAAAGCATATCCACTGGGGGCGAACAACCGGGACACTGGCTAGAGAAAGAGCAAGGGATGTTTCGGTACACCGATTAGGAGAAAGTTGATAAACCGAACCCAGTAGGTTGAATGTGGTTCATCCGTGGCGGGTCGTAAATATTCGTTTGTTCCGGATGGGTTTGCCCGGGGAGCGTGATGGACAATCGTATTATTTAGACAGCAATTCCGTTCGAGCGAAGACGCAGGTTGTACATGGTTTTGTTTTTAAGACTGCAAGCGACCCTAACCCACGGTTCCAACAGACGCCAGCCGTGACAGTTTCGGGAAGATGGTCATAAATATTTACAGCACATAATTTGATGCAGTGGGTTAATAGAAATCCTGCCCTTTCACTCCGGCGCTCATGCTCATCACTCATCAGCGTCACGCTTGCGGGGTTGAGGAAACAAGATTAGGCAAATGTAAAGCACCCGCAACGACAACATGCTACACATTTCGACAGACGATGTACATCCGGCAGCGTTGTTGCTGAAAGGTCGTGTGTGTGGTCCTGTTTGCCGCAAGGCGACCAAATCCGACTCCATTTCAGGAGCTTTGTACCCGCCCGTATGTGTGTGCCCATCCCGTCGGTTAGGGAGCTTGGTCTGCAATCTGCAAATTATGGCAGCAGGATACATACACACACACACACACACGTTCCTCCACTTTAGTGCTGGATCGGGTGGATGGGCTTCTGGTGATTACGGTGAGCATTACGCACAACACGAGCGAATCTGTGCAGCACTTGTGCACGGCAAGCTGGCCCGGAAGTGGATGCAACACCACTTGGACCGCTTGGACGCGGACCGCACGCTGCCCTAAGCCTGCCATAGGGCCGTGTGGCCTTCCTCGCTCAAGAAGCTTTCCTTCTTGCCGTCCGGTCGTTGCAGTAAACATGGCATCGGTTGCCTGATGTAAATGGATCTGCCATTTGGTTTTCGGTTCGATGTTTGAGCGGTTAGCATCTTTGCACACACACCGCGAAGGCAATACACAGCAGGTCCTCACCCGCAAGCAAAATACCGGAAATGTTTGACGCGTTCGGTGGGCTTTGCTGCTTGAAGGTTGAGCCTAGCCCTTGCCTTCGCTTCAATCGTCTTGGCGGTTTGTGTTACGTTGCGTGCTACTGGCCAGCGTTTGGGAAAGCAGCATTTGATTGCAGGAATGGTCGGCCGATTTATTGCCTGAATAGCATTTCCATTTACGTGCATTATCGTAATGTAGTCCATTAAGATGAACGGATGGAGTAGAGCAGCGTTGCACCGGCGCTGGTATGGTTGCTCCAGTGCGGGATGAATGTGGATCGAATGTCGAAAATTGATTGCAGCGTAATAATATACGGGGAATTTTGTTATTTTGTTTATGATTATTAGGAATGCAACATTTCTTAATTTATTATTATAAAGTTTGGGCTAGTATATGAACTTTAGCAAATAAATTATGTTTCGTTTGAATTATAGGTAGGACGAATTGTCTATGCTTGGTAAAATGTGTAGTTTCTTTGTTTTATTAGTAATTTAATACACATTTTAGCAATTATTAGAATTTTTAATAAATTCATAGCGTTTCCCATCAGATGTCGCTACTTGTCTTCTTCTTCTTCTATTTGGCGTAACGTCTTACGAGGACTCTTCGGCCTGTACAGGCTTTCGAGACTTAATTCATTACCACGCACAGCCGTATAATCAATCCTTGCTATGGGGGGACGGTCCATTCTAGGCTTGAACCCATGACGGGCATGTTATTGAGTCGTTCGAGTTGACGACTGTACCACGGGACCGACCCGCTACTTGTATGTTTCATGATTGTTTGATCAGGCAACACTGTTGTTTCAGACTGTCATATTTAGGCTATTTTTCTCACTATTAGGCTGGTGTCAGTGCTTCATCGGGTGCAACTTTATTGGACGTATGTTTAAATATTTGTATGGGATTTTTAATATAACATCACTCAAATATATCGCATTGCAATTCGACGTCTGAGGTTATCTGTCTAATTCCATATAAAATTTTGATAGTACTTCCGTGATAGTGCTGACGTCAGCATTAGTCATTTCATTATTTTGTGGATAAAATATTGCTTTTATAAGTTCCAAAATTAGGTATCTTTTGTAGCGAAAAGTGTATTTTGTTTAATATTTTTGGTTCATTATTTGCAAGTATGACAAACACAGATGTGAGAGTTTCTATCCCATCTGAAGTATGGCCTGTTTGTTCTGGTCAACTGTGCATGGTCTGGCTGAACAGATAGGATTAATGCAGCAAAAGACACATTTTTTTAATGATTTCCTATGGTAAGAAATCGTAACATTCTTTAAAAGGCTTAAAATTCTTAACTGAATTATTCCTTAGTTGAGCAAGTCTCTCAAATACGCTTTTTTAGTAGTAAATAAACAATAATTGCGAAACAATTTTAGTTGCTGCGCCTGAATAAAAACGAAAGAATAGCCCATTCTGATCATACGAAAAGCTCATTTCTTTCGTATTTGATTACTCCACTATCTCAAGAGCAATTCTTACCAGAATAGAGGAAATGGGAAAATTAATTGCCCGCTCTACAGCGGATCCACCTTGTGTGTGCAAGTGTGTGTGTCTCATTCGCAATAATCGATTATCGCAAACGTAGGCAGTAAAGCCTAGTTCCCCTAGATCCCCCGTGCATTGACAAAATTGATGAAGGACAAAACATGCTCTATCAGAAAATATTCAAAACATGATCAGCACCCGCCTGGCCTGCCCGCGAGCCCCTTTGTAAGTATGACCTTTTTTCTCTCTCTCTCTCTCGCTCCCCGTAGCAATATCGCTATGCATACATAGACACACTCACAGCCCCGAGGGTTTGCATGTAATACATTAGCATCGCAGCATCATGGCCTACATGGTGAGCCGAAAAATAGTCCCCACCCCTACCCTGGGGGACATGCACTGTACATGGCCTTCTTTTTCTTTTCTTCTTTTTTTAAATACCGTTCAGCACTTTCTGCCAAACCAAATATAAGCACCACCCCTCGGGGGCACAGGATGGAAGGGGCCCAAAAAAGAAGATAGAAAAAGATCACCAGCAACGGTATGTCACCCGATGTTGCGCCGACAAACTTTTGCTGAATTACAATCTTCCGCCGCCCTCACCAACCCCAGACTGGCAGGCGGCGTGATGGATAAAAAGTAAATCCGGAAACGTTCGATGCATCCCTGGCAATAGGGCAAGCACAGCTTGCTCTTTCCTTTTTGTTTTGCTGCAAAGCATATAATCCCGCCTTCTCTCGCCCTCTGCCCAAAGCTACCGGCCTTATGGGGTGGTTGTGTTTGTGGCTTCGTGCAAGGGATTGTTTCTCCGGTTGCTGTAGTCTTTTTTTCTGTTTGTTACCTATTTATTTTGTGGCTACCTCAGCAATTTCCCACATGGACTTATCTGCTCGGGCACTGCAATCGCTTCACCCACCCTCAAGGCCTTCACCCGAATATCCGACAGGGAAGTGCATGGGGGCTTCAGCTTCTGCACAAGTGATATGAATAAGTTTTCCTACGTGCTGCCGAGAGCGTACTGGTAGGGTTAGTCAGTTACACGCGTTTTCCATTTGCCGTGCACCATCACGCCCTCCCGATGGAATACAGCGGCTTAGTGTCGAGCTGGGTCGAAGCAGTGTGCCACAAGTAGCGAAGTCACTCCCTGGGCGGTTGGAAGGGGTTTACGGGGAAAGTTACATTTTGAACTAAAGTTTTACCGTTTTTCGACAATCTTGGGCAAAGCGGGCACTGGCAGAGTTTAGTTTGAGTTGCTCTATTTTTTACCGCCGGCCCCGTGAGCTCCTTTTTCCAAAATTGAACCAAAACAGGGGTGCGAGTTTCCAAACGATGGCAAGCGCTTTTGCATAGCGTACGGGCGACCAGTACCGATTCCCGTACAACCCGCTGCCACTGCGGAACAAAGGAACGCTGCAGGAATTTTAATGTTGCACATGTTTTGCTTGTCCAATGGCTCATTGTGTGTATCGTCTTGGGAAACAGATTTCGTGCCGGGGGTGCCGAGGGGAAGAATGCTGTACCCAAGCAGCCAGGCACAGACGGCATTGCACTGTGCAATGCATTCCGATGGCAGCCGTGCAAGTGCCCGACCCGGCTCGGGGCTACCACCGGCATCAGATACGGAACTATTTTCTCTGATTGAATAAGTTATGCCTCGGGAGTGGCTTAGGTGCCGGTGCACCGGTAGCTTCCTGCGCGCTGGTGACCTTTGATAAATGGGCAGCAAGCATTACTCGTGTTTCGCTCCCTCCCTGTGGCTCGCGCCAGCCGCTGGATGATGGATAGTGGGCGGTCGTGATTGAAAGTTAGCAAGCGAAATGGAAACGAGTTTTAAAATATTGCCACTGCTACGCGGGTTGCGGGAAGCCGTTGTTGTTCATTTCATCCCTGTCACCGGTCAGTGCGGACACAGTGGAGTTGCAGAGCTGCATGATGCAGTGCTGGTATTTAATAACGACTCACAGACGCAACGGACGGAAGCGTCTTTCTGTTTGGAAAAAGTTTCTTCTAGCGTCGGATATGCTGTCGGATACTGTGCCTGCTGGCTGGCTGTCAGTTTCGTATGGGGTTTCACGTGTTTTTGATTTGTTGCGTCGTCTGAGAGTCTGATTTATGGCGTGAATGGTCTGATTCGAGTAGGAATTAGATTCAGGATGTCTAATGGTTACTTTAACTTTATTATGAGGAAAGCTTAATTTTGTTTTTCAGAAGTCAAACAGACCATGATGTACTTAATTGTACTTAATTTGAATTATTTTTTTTAACAAAGGTTTCGTTTGTATACTGTTTAATTTCACAAATTGGAACATAAAATAAAGTATAGTTACAATAAATATTACACATTGAAAACTACATTCGCCCGCTCCTAGTCAGAAGTTTCTATCCTAACCAGAAGACCTTAATTGGTGCATGAATCGTAGTACGTAAAAGCCGACCTTGAACATTCATGGGATTGATTAACAGCGACTTATTGATAACTCATAGCAGGATAACTCTATTAGGATAACGCACTCAGTCATTATTATAAGACTGATTTGGAGGGTGTGTTCGATACGAGGCTTGAGTCCACCAATGCCATGTTGTTCAATCGTACGAGTTGGCGACTGTAACACGGGACTGGTCCAACACGGTGAATATCATGCGCCTAAATTTAGACAGCCTGTGTGACGCTTCTTGGAACAAGTTTATAGCTTATGCTTTTAGTAATCACTATTTCCTGGAATTACATTGTCATTGATTATGAGGAATGCTAATCGCTCATACCTTTGTTTGAAGTACTGTGTATCTGCAATGAGCAGCAAATATAGCAAATAATTAAACTTCTATTGGGAACTGGTATGATTAGCGACGTTCAATGGTTGGTTTGTAGATGAGTAGATTTGCTGAAATGCTTACATTTCCATGGTATAATATAGTGTTGATGTTATTGAATTAAATTAAAATTTTGCAACTTCATTTAATTCTGATGAAGGGGCCCTTCACGATTCTAGTCAGCTTTTTGTATGGAGTTTGACAGTTTGACATAAAACTAGCCTGCAATTTTCAATCTAGATTATTCTAGCCTCAAAGCTAGAATTAGATTCGTGTACCTGCTCGAAACAATGGCAAAACAAGGCGTTGTTTACATTTACCCCAAGGTGCATTAAAGAGATCAGGTGGTAGAATCTAGAATCAAAGTGTATGTAGTCCAGGTGGTTTCATAGCATTTTTTATAACCAAATTTGAATATCACTTTTTGACAGAACGACTGAAAACTTTTGCTCCAACGAGCTTTCTGGAGGCTTGACGAATACTCAAAACACTCTTAAAATCTTCATTCAGAAGCTGAAGTGATAAATATCAGCCTTCTAAATTCATTCATTTTGCGAAAAGCTCACCTGTATATTATACTCAATTAAATAGCTGCTCGAAAACGGCTATAAACAGCTATCTGTAAACAGCTGAAGCCTACGAACTTAAAACGGAAAGGGCTCCAAAGACTGCTTTTGGCAAATCAACTAGCGCCTAAAGCTATGCAAAATATTAAAAATAATAATATTATTTATTTATAAATATGGCCTAGCCGCTGCACAACATTAAAAATATCGGTTAGAAAAACATAATAAAATGCAATTATAAATCGCATTCGTAATGTTATAATAATAGCTTTTCTATAAGCATACAACTTTAATGATGTATAAAAAATCCTAAAATACACATTTCGTACAAAACAACAAAAAACTCATCCCTTGTGAGGGGTTTCAATTTAAAATTAAAAACATTGATTTTGTTCTACCATGAAGCAAACTGTCTGCTTTTACACCATAAACTGAGCTCAACCAGCATTTTAACCCTACTTCGCCGTACTGTTTCGGGATGGTGTACAACAACAAAAAATCCATAATCCCCGTTTGCATGCAAAGGTTTTAAGCGCTCGGCTTCGTGCGCTGCGAGGAGTTCGTTAATTGTGTAAAATTATGCTGCGAATATTTCTCGCCATCATTAACCGGTCTTAAATCATCCGGCGCTGAATCCGGTCGCTAAAACAAATTAATCCAACTTTACGTTCCCCGATTGGGAAAAGCCGGGACTCTCGCCAGCTCCGGGAGATGGGAAGCAACGTTCCTGCGCGTTGATTGGTGCGGGTCGGTCACAAATATCATTAACATTTATTACTTTTGAGAAATGGCGGACGTCGGCGTCGACGTGACGTCAGGTCAGCGGGAGAATTATTCTGGCGAGCGCGATATGGCGTGGCTGGCAGGAATATTTATGAGTGGTACTATCGGGAGCGAAAGATTTCTGGTGGCAGAAAATCTGTGGCCGAGCATTTGTTTCGATATGAATGGGAGGCGTTTTACTGCGATGGGAATGTTTAGTAGCATTACGAATAAATTGAAACAAACGTCCTTTAATGAGTTTCGAAGCAGACTGTACCGATTATTAATTAAATAAAATCTGTTAAGGGCAACATTGAAAACTGTGCTTTTGGCAAAGTGTATTAAAAAAAGCAAGTAAAACCATGATAAATGAACTACTGTTCGTTAAATATTTGTAAATTAAAAAAATCACTCAAATGATCAACATCTGTTGGCTGCATAAATTCGCAACTTTAATCCTCTTGCTGCCTTCAATATCAACCCCAAAATATCCCAAAAATGCCATCACGTCCCTTGAGTACGGTGCCATCGTAAGCCGAGCAATGAAATTCAAGAGCTCTCACTCACCTTGACCATCCAGCGCACGAAAGCCCCGGGACCAGGACAACCCGAAACGGAAATCCATCAAATTACCAGTCATAAAACACGAAATCAATAAAGCTCTTCAAGCGTACCGGCTCGAACCACTGGCTGGCGTGTCGCTGAAGCTGGCAACGACACGGACGACAACAACGTTCGATGGTGCCTTTCACCGGCACTGTTGAGCACTCTCTGCGATCTCTTCCCTTGACAGGTGCACGGTCTCGGCACGGCACGGATAAGCGCAAGGCAGTGAAATCTTCGAGTCGTTGCCACTCGTCGCTCTGCATCCCATCCAGGAATGCACGGTAGGTAGGGTTGAGGGCAAAAGGACATTGCAGCACTCTCTGTGTGAGTGTTATTTGTATGTGCATCTGTGTGTGTGTGCCACATCGAGTATTAAAATCGCATAATAAATCAATAAATTGTCGATTTGTGAGGCTTTTGCCTCAAGCTACGAGCTTGATGTTGACGGGTGTACTGGCTCGCTGAGCAAACATCTGGCAGAGATGCAACAGAAATGGTTGAAATACCTGAACTGATCGAATCGAAAGAATCATGTTGCCGGATCTCTCGCACTCTCTTCCCGCTGCTAGAAAGGTGTGTTCATAAATAAGGCCAAAGAAAAGAAGAATAAAAAACGGTCCCGGTAGTCACCATCTCCACGACCGGTTTACGATTCTGGTTTACATTGGGGCTTTGCTGCATTTTTATTTGCCTTCTTCCCGGCCGAGGTCCTTCCTTCACTCTGCACTGACTGCAGCTCAAATATCCTGCAATAACTATCAGCTGCAGCACGGCAGGCGTTACTACCGATAAGCTAACGTACCGATGAACATCAGGGGAAGGGAGTGGTCCTGAACTTCAGGGTGCGATCTCGATGCTAAAGCTATTACTCCATCCGGTAGCAGGATCGTAATGGCATTTTATTGCACTCGGCGGCTACCGGGGGAGGAAGCGCTAAGGTAAGGTTTACGAAGCTGGCAGCCAGCGCACAACTCGTTAACGGAAATGAAGCTGCCAGTAAGACGACTTGGTGCAAGACGGAGGAATGGGTGGGCAACTTTTGCCGGTACCATTCTTTGCAATATTGGTGCGAGCCAATTATGAATCGATTGCCAGCCGAGGGAAAATTGAATAGAAGTAAATTACATACCGGGTTATGTGTTTCATTGCATCGATCTTTTAACGCTGTATTGAAAAACGATAGCAAATTATGATTTGTGTATTGGTAAAACAAATCGGATAATATTTGATTAATAGGCTTGCCGCCACTTCAACCACCACATCGATTTGATTTTTTGAGAAAACAAAATGCAAAAAAAAAAACGCTTCAATTCGATGTTGCAAATTTGTATTGAATGGAAATCGTTTTTCCTGAAAAGCACTTCATTTTTTTTTGAGAGCATCCTTTGAAATGGGGTATTTTGCTTGTTTTTGTAAACAAAATTCACTACCGAGCTGCAGCTTTGAGAGATACATTTTATTGAAAAATCGCTCAAAAAGAAGGGACTGCTCCAACAGAAAGGAAAAACAAAACCTACCATGAAACGAACTCCATTTCCACCGGGTCCGCATGCGATGGAAGGGCGAGGGTCGGTTTGGTATTCGGTGAAAAATGCATCCCATTTTCGATTGATTCGATCTGTTAATCCAACGGAACGGTGACAGCGCGGTGGTGGTGATGGTGGCCCACTATCTGGCACTGTACAGGGATGCGATTTTTATTTGCGATAGTTTTGTTTGCTTACGGCGCAGTCCTTCGAGTTTTTCATTATTTGGGCTACCGGAATGTCAGTTTGAAATAAATTGTATTTAAATTGAGGCGTAAGCGAAACAAACAAAAACCCAAAAAGGAGGCGTACGGGATTACAGAGAGAATGCAGTTGTTGGGCAATGGGGACGTTGATGCACGGGATGACACGGTCTTTGTTGCTGCTCAGCTTGATAAGCGGTTCGTGAAAAGTGTTTTTTGTAATGCAATATCGTTAATGGAAAATTGGTCATATCCAAGCGCCTGCAGCAATGTTATGTTTACAGGGTTTCCCACGATAAGTTCCCGTATTGTTTGCGCTCGTCTCACGATTTATTCGTTAGGATCGTTGCCAAGGATATATTGGAATCATCGGATTGAAACGTCGTAAAAATTACATAAAAAAATCTGGAACGCTCAATAACTCGTGGGAACTGCAAAAACACCTATAGGAAATATGGGAACTGCAAAAATACCTATAGGAAATATCCTGTTAATGATTTTGCTATTGTCAACCAATACTCACATTCTTATTCGATTTTTTTCATTTCAGTCCACTGATGCCGTTTGCAAAACGCGTGAACGTCAAAGGTAATAATGAACTAAGTGAAGTAATTATGAGTGATTTCTATTTCACAAGAATTAGCATTATCTCTGTGTAGAATTGCGCCCTACACTAGTTACCTTCAACTCGTGATTCGAGTTTCAATGGGAGCAAAAATCAGCACAGTAACCATGTACTTCGGAGGACGCTAGTAAGGTGCTTGCCAGAGCTACCCGCCAAGGACTCTTGAAAGATTTACTAGCACCGTGATATGAAGATAAAGAATAATATGGTGGCAAACTTCAAATCTGTGCTGGTTACTGAATTCTGGCTGTATTTCTTGGGGTACTTATTACGAAGTACCATTAGCGATGTTTACATTTTTGGGTTCGATACGATGGTTTAGTTTACTCCCCCTCTTTCTGTTAGCATACAAATGTTTCCTAATCATTAATCAATACATCACCCTTTGACCCCATGATTTGCATAACTAACCACGTAGATGGCGGTACTGTGAAGCGGGGAGTAGTTCTTTCATCGCCTCGAGATGGCGCTGCTATTGATTTTATGGTGTAATGCAAGTGTACAACAGATTGCCTATATTTTGGCGCATTTCAATTCTAAACAACCTTAAAAAACTAAACCTGACTACCAATCTCAAATGTCCTATTAAGCGAAATTCGTTATCACGGTTGCATACATGCAGGCGTTTTAATATATTTTTTTAAAATGTATATTTCACCTTCAATCTTTAATTATCTTAATTTATTTATTTTTATTTAATACACATTATTTCATCTGTGTAAGTACTTCGCTCTTTCTTATCCCGCCCAATCCAATGCAGAGCCACATTCTCAGCTTCTTTCATCTTAAAATGGCTAATAATAATCATAAATAATTTCTGAACGCTCTTCCTTTGGACGTTTAACTTTTGGACCATGTTTTCCTTTGATCCCCAAAATCGCCACCATCTGGTAGTCTGTTTATGCTCATTTATTGAGCCGCTTTGTCATCCCTGCAAATGCCCTTGTGCCCTTGCGCGTCAAACCTCCTGCGTAAACACGGGACGCGAGAAGCCGTACAACGCATGCTTTGCGCATGGTTAACAACGTACTTAGCACTGGCAACTGCGATTACTGCTAGCATCACACAAAGCACCAACCCACATACTGGGGGGGGGGGGGGATTTTTTTACCATTTTTTGTCTGCCGAAACACTGCCGGAAACCATATGGCCCACCCGCAGATCGGCTTCGCTTTACCGCTCGTTAGAGGCGAGTCATTTATTTACAAACAATTTGCACCGCTGATGATGGGTAATTAAAATTACTGGACGGCTGGGATGGTGAAATAAAAAAGCAAAAAAAAAAAAGAAAAAGCTGGATGAAAAGTGTTCACGTTAAATTGGCAACCGTAGCTGCAGATCGACTGATGTTTCTTGCTCCGTTTTTTTTTTGGCCCCGCGATCGGTTTGGGAATGAGTCGTCATTAAATCTTTCATCATTCTGGCCCGATCATGGTAACCGGTGAATAAAGCAAAACAAGGCAAAGCAAGCAAGCAACAACAAAAAAAAAACGCTCCCTCTTCTTCCTTCCACCGCATATTATCGCTTTAACAGGGCAGTTCTCATTATAATGAGCATATTCCCGCTTTTCGCCACATGAAAAACAATTCCAACCCCATTGGGCGTATATGATTTACGATGATTATTTTAAAGTCCAAATGTGCAAATAAACGTTACACACTCCGAAACAACTGTCCGCACACACACACACACGCGTGGCTGGTGCGCCCGGCTGCTGCATGGAGCATAATGGCAATTTTCTTGCCAATGGTTGTTCAAACCATCCCGCTTCGCTCAAACCCCGGAATGTGTGTGGTGTCGGTTGTTGTTTCATGTCTTTCTTTCAGTTTTCACAGCGAGCGGGGTTTTCTGTTTTCACCCCCCAACCTCCCCCCCCCGGGAATGTGGACTCTCTTCTGGCGGTGTTGTTTTTTCTTCTACTGCTTGCGATTTAAAAGAAAACATAAGCAGGCGTGATTTGCTGGGGGCGGTAAAAGGAGGACATGGGTGAGAGTTTTTCCTTCAGCCTTTCGAGCCAGACAGCGTGGGGCAAGTGAAACACGTGTGGTGATGGAACGTATTTATTTACAAAATTGTTCATAACGAACGCTGTTTCGCTAGTGCGCTTGGTTTTTAAATCGTTTTTATTTGTGAATCATGTGGAGCTGAGTTGATTTTTGGAGGGTTGTTTTTATTCTTTTCTTCTTACTGCTGATGAGAGCACCTTGTTGTGCTTCTCCTTTTTTTTCTTAAATATTTTTAATGTGTGCGTGTATACCGCCAGCGCTTGTGCCTTTACTATTGCTGAGAAGGAAGATTTGCTTTGATGCCGTTCAGCTTTCCAGCTGCGTCTGTCGAAGGGGCGTGATAGTCAAACACCTACCGTCCTTCTGAGCCTTAATGAGGGCAAACGCTTTTTTCAATTAAAGTGAAGCCATCGAACCAAAACAAACTTTTTTGCACTAATGATGCATGTGAAAGTAATATATTTTTAACTTATTTTCAAAAATTTACACCAAACACTGTTTGAATTGGATACAGCTTTTGATGTTTCAAATTTCATTTTATAGAAAATACTTACAGTAAAATTTACACAAGAACAGTTGGAATGATGTATGCATAAAAATATTAGCAATAGATTAAAAAAAAAACATTATTGGCATATTTTACAGAAGTAAAAAAACAACTAATTGGATTTATAATTCGCTGAAGAAATAATGCCAATAAACATTACATAACCATCAAGATAAACAAGGAGATTTATGTAGTGTTAAGCACACTGTCCACTGTCTGACAGAATGAATCTGTTAATTTATTTGTAAATGTTAAATATTTTCAATATTGTTTCACAACAACTTTTGGCACAAAATAAATTTGACCAAAAATCAATAATTTATTGTCTTAATAATAGTTGTATTACGCTACTTCTAGTGTTTAAGTATTTCTTTCCTCTTCTTCCTGAGGGTTACACCTTGTCAACGATTGATGAAACCATTTCCTTTGTCTTAAGTATGTTTGGGTCATGGTGCACAGGCTGCCATTGCCCAGCCGAGAGACTTCCAACGAAGTGCTGCTGCTCCAAACAATACCAGAAACGGAGGAATCACGTGCTTCATGCGATGAATGAAATCATTCTGGGATAAACACACGTCAACCTTGTACGGTACAGCTAACCTTGTCCTCCCGGGGGAGGAAAGTGATCCCGAAAAGCGTCGAAAAAGGGGGGGGGGGAGTGGCATGAAGAAAACAAAGAACGCTTACCCTTATTATGGCCCATCTGGAATCCATTTTTGATTACGGTCTCATTACGGTTGAGTGAAACGTACGATTTTCGTCCCTTGTGTCCCGTGTTCCCCTTCCTCACGACTGGCCCCCCTCTGTCCAGGTAAATAACAAATGACGAATGCTTATGCTGCGCCGTACGCAACGACGTCAGCCACCGAAAGGTTCGAAGGTAGTTCGCGCGGTGACCTCTCGAAAACGGTAACAAAACCATAATTTTTAGCGGGGTACCGAAACCGGTACCGGTGCTCGGTGTGACTTTTGGCAGGCAGGCAGGCGCAGGTTTGGAGAGCGCGCGAAACCGAAAACCCCAGTCCCGTTTGGGCCAGGCCGGCTGGCGAGCGAGCGAAAAGGCGTGCTCGTATATTATTTATGAAATTGATTTCTATTTTTATCCTCCCGCACAAACCCCGCCGCAAACGTGCACTGGTTCGGTGCTGCTTTGCCTGTCCCTGCTTTGTGGCTGTGCGACTGGGGAGTCGTTTGTAAACCGACTGTGGAGTTGCTCTTGTTTTACGGTGCTTTACCACCGATAAGGGTTTGGGTTGCAGTACCTTTTGAATGGAAGGTATTGATTTGATTGACTCGGTTCGGTTCTGTAGACTTTCTGGTCCGGCCGCTCAAAAAGACAAATTACCTAGCCAGTGCTGTATTTGGGAAATGGTATCACGGGCTATAATATTACCGTTCATTTTAGAGAAGACAAGAAATGGGTTTCAAACAACCACTTTACTAAAAAAAACAATTGAGACTACCAAGAATTGCTATAGGATTGCTTTTGAAATGACGTCACGTAAAAGCGTTTCCCGAATCATGCGTATTTTTTGTACCAAAATGATATGTTTTAAATGAAATTCTTTTTTTTTCTCCACACCATTTTTTTTCTTTTGCGTTTCATATGTGGGTCAGTGGGTGTGTATTTATATTCGATGCCATTTGGTTCGAGTTTCTGACAAAAAAAAAGGAAAATCTGTCATTCCTACAAGGTCGGGACTGATGGGTTGATTGCATTTTGTTTAGTCTTGCGCTTGGGGCGTGAATTGTTCGCGTTCAATCGAAAATTGTTTCTACGCATAATGGGGTTGAATGAATGTAAACAAGTTGTTTGATTTTTTTTTGCTCTTTTTGCTTAGTGGTTAAGTGAAGAAAATACACGTGGATGCATTTCTAATAATCATCTTGATGTACTGTATGTCAAAATAATTTTAGCTTAACCTTTTTTTAAGTTGATGTTTTTGCCACAGCATTGTTGGGATTTGTATACTTGTTTTTTATCTTTATCTTTATAATGTTTAAGTAGAGTAACGATGCCAGGTTCCGTCAGTGAACCTATTTTCGGCAATATAACTAAACGCTTGAAATTTTACAAAATTAGTGAAAATAACATTCTTTTCATTTGTTATTCATATAGGAAGTTTAACATCATTTCCTTGCGAAGATTACAAACTATCAAATAAATGCGTTTTTGTTTGCAAAAAAAATTGTAAATAATTTTTACTTTAAAATTTGCTGTTTCGGCAGGTTTCCATAGGACCAATAGTTTGGCTTGAGTTCTTGATTAGGAAAATCAGAGCAATCAACCACTGATACTAAAGTTTTTATGAAATACTCCATGGTAGGAAAATTGATTCTAACATCATTTTAATTTTTATGCTGCCAACAATGTAACTATGTAAATGTTGATTTTTGAAAGTTAAATGTTATGTGCCTCTGCAAAAACATGGAATAATAAGATTTTTTCTATTGGATTTTTTTTTTAATATTTCTTTCAAAGCTCAATAACAATTCACTATTCATATTGTAAAAACTTACGAGAAAAGTAGTAATTAGTAAACCAATTAGAGTTGTACTCTATACCAAACAGACTGTTACTTAGCATCAATTGTACAGGGTTTGTAATTCACATAAAAAATAAATGTAAAAATTGTCAAAACAATGTACAAAATGAACTACATAAACTTAATAATTAAAGTGCTTCTCAACACCAATATTGGGAATGTGAGAGTGAATAACTGCTTCAAACCTGAACTACTAGCATGCAACTCGCTACCTGCAATGCGAGTTGCATGCTATTAACATACTTATTTAGCTTTCTTACCAAGGTCTTATAAGTCTAAGACTATTTTAAAACAAGACACACAAAATTTAAAACAACAACAATGTTATAAAATGAAGTTGGTTAAGGTAATAAACTCTCATTCCATGTCGCCATTTTTTCTAGGCAAAAATAAATTATTCTCTTCAGATACAGCACCACTTTACTAGTTTCTTTGCCGTACAGACGTCAACTGACGACACACACACACACACACACACACACACACTGTTGCAGCAAGATACATTTACCATTCTCCATCTTGCTGCAACGCACATCCTGCAATTAGGGTGTGTACGCTCATTGAAATTGCATCGTTTCGTCCTGGCGCCCCGCGTCACTTACATTCCATGCAACGGTCCATGCCGATGCTAACAAAGAATGCGAAAGCGACCGACGACGGCCCCGGGACTAGCGTGAAGCATTAAACTGTGTGCACCATTACGGATGGGTTGTGCTTACTGGACTGCAACCAATTTCAAGAAACTCCGCTTTAGGATGCAGCTTGTGTGTGCGAGTGCACTGTTTGAACACCGCAGGGATAATGCACCAAAAATGGGAACCAAGCACAGCGTGTGCGTCATCGGGTAGCGTGTGGTCACAATAAGCATCGTCCCAATCGTTGTCACCGACAACGGCAAGCAACCAATATATGGCAGTAGAGCGCCGCGTCCGGGAGCAGATGCGGGAGGAGGAAGCATGGGTGCACCCCTGGGAGCTAACCCTTGCGTCACATTTTGAGAAGACATCCGATTCGTGCGCTGACTTCAAAATTCTACACCCGTAAGGGACTGCACCGTTGCTTCGTCAAAAACATTGGCGCAGCGCAAACGTGGTGGAGTTGTGGAGCATAAAGTGAAATAGTTTCCCCGCAGCTTGATGATGCAATATGTTTGAAAAAAAAAACGGGTATAGGGGAAAAGATGCTGGAGTGCACTTGGGTGTCCGTGGACAACTGTGAAACATTTTTACGAAACGGTGACTGTGAGTTGAAGCACTCAGAAAGAGGAAATAATTACAGCGCGGAAGCTTGACATGGGATCACGATATTGCTTGTAAAACTTTGTACGGTATTGCTCGTGGTTGTCGAAGTACGCAAGATATGCTTCCGGGGAAAAGCATCAAGCATTCTTGCATGGCGCACATCCGCGTGGTGCAGCTATGTTGTTATTTTAAGGATTGCTGGAAAAGCGTTGTTTTGCAACACAGCTGTACAAGCGTACAATACAGTCTGCTTTGCCTTTTGCAATGCACTTCTTTAAACGTCAACCCACGACCAACGTCCTCGACATCCCACGTGTGTACTTTCATTCACCACGACACGTTCGACACGTTGCGCATTCTTCAGTCCAATTCTTAGTGCTCGAATCTGTCTTACACCAACCCGAAACAATCGGCAAGATGTACTCCGCTTCCTGGAACTAGCACCGACCATTAAGTGCAAGCTATCGAGTACTTTACTCATACCTGGGCCGTGCTAATGTAAGCTTAAGCTTAGTGTTTCGTCTTGCTGGCTCTTACTTGTGTCTCATTTTTCACCCCTTACCACAAGCAGCTCCGCACTGTTAGAGAGCGGGGAACTTTAGCAGTTCTGTTGCTCCATGGATTTGGTCCATGGAAACGAAACATTCATAATTTATGTTCCATCTCGAAGCGGCAAATATAGCAACAGCTTCGCCAGCAGCTCGGAAGCTAAGTCGAGGGGCTGCGGGAGAACGTGTAGCATTAGAAGCAGTAGCCTTCCAGCCCGGATGCTTCTGTTGTGCTAGTTGACCTGAGCTTTTTGTTGGCAGCGGAGTTTTACCCGCTCATTGCAGGCCATTTCATGTACCGTTTTCTTACTAGCTTAGCCCAGCGCTTGAGAAGAAGGCCGGGCTGCAGTGTTCTCAGTCGTATTAGACACGCTTGTCTGTACCCTTTTCTTGGCAGCGGCATCGCAAGGCAGCTGTTAAGTTGTCGCTTTTAAAACATTCATTGTGCTCCTCCGGTGCTAGATGTAGCGAGCCATGTTGGCCTATCCTCTCCCACCGACCGACCGGACGGCGACAGATTGGTTGATGCATTTTTAATAGCCTGTGTCTCGGGTCTGGTGGGGTCGATGGTGCATTCGCAGCTGTAGGAACGAATCTCTGTTTACCAGCGGGGGTTTGCTCCAAAAGCTAATCGCTTGTTTAGCTTAAGTTGATTTAAAATATGGAGCTGATTGATAGCGTTGCATTTGTGTTTGCATAAATGACGCCTTTTTTGTTTGTTGCTGTAATTTGCCTTGTGATGTGCGAGAGGCTCGGCATGTGTGGCTTGTTGTTTAATGGTTTTCCATACATTTGTTTAACTGACCTTGGGCAAACAATTTCCATTCATCTTTCAAAATGCCAATTCCATTCCGATGCAGATCGCTTCAGCTACACCCAGACCCACTTACACACACACACACACAGTCTGCTTCACACGGTGGCATTGACCGATCGGTCTGTCGGCTCATTAGCGGAAACCCACATTCATAATTAATTTTCCTCGTTTATCCGTGCAGCGGACGCGTTGGGATTTTTTTCACTCTTTTAAAGAGGGCGTAGAACCACACTAGAGCGCACAGGAGGGAGAGCTGCATGAGAGAGTGTCTGAAGAAATGGGTGCAGCTAACCTTGCCCCCCCGTTCCGAACGATCATCAATTACATTTTCGGAACGGTTCACAGAAATTTGATTTATGTTTTCGCCAATGTGGCTTCTTGGCATGGAGGATTTTTTTTTATTTGTTAGTTTCTTTAGCATTTCAACCGGCACGTGCCATGCGTTCGTGTTAGTGATTTGCTGTTGGGAAATTGCACCCCACCGTTGTTGGCCACAGGTTTGCTGATGGTGTTTTCTTCTTTTTTGTTTTTTTTTCGCTACTCCAACTCCACCACCGGTATCCCATTATTGCTTTGTTTTGGCTTGCTTGCGTGGCCACGTGGGAGAGTGCAGAGCTTTGTTTACCTTAACCTGCACATCGTGATGTGTTCAGTTTGCTGTAGCGAGTGAGAACAACATCAGCCTGGGAAGTGGGGATGAGAGGAAGTGGTGAGGACCGCTGAAATCAGTTCATAATGAGTGGGTTTGGGATATAATAACAATAATAATAAGGCGTTCGGGGAAAAATGGGACCCATATGCTTCCTTCCCGCTTATAAACATAGCAGCAATTCAATAAAGCAATGAAAATGATACGTGAGCGTATAGATAGCTGGTTAATATTTTCCCGGTAGTAATTGGTATAGTTGCAATTAAAATGTTTTGTGTTGGAAACATGTCTTTCGTAGAAATTCAGGCGAATCTATGAGAAGAATAAACAAAGAAACCGTATATTCATTCTCATTCGTTGGGAAGGATCGTTCGATTGCTTGATGGAAGCTGAAGCTATTTACGGGGTATAATAAAGCTTGAATTTCCTCGAAGGTCATGGTATAGCAAAATCTTGGAACAGCATGAAATAAAGTACACTCATTATGCAATATGGCGCTATCGTAAGGGACCGAGCTCAATAGTGTATCTCAAGTTTTCGCGTATAGCAGATTCTTACAGAAAAAAAGTGTATACTGCCGGTTCGAGGGTCTAAAATTATCGAAACAGCATTTTGAATTAAATATTTATATAGATAAACATATGCAAAAGATAAAAAATCGATGTAATAAGCTTTTTAAACATAAGAGAAATTCAAAAAGCATGAGATATATAAAGAACTAAAAATATTTCCAAATGCATTAGAAGCTGTCAAATTATGAGCAATCGCGCACTAAGAATTAGCGTACATCGAGTATCGCGTCCTGCGGATAATTGCTGTAGTAGTTTGATGTAGTTTGGAGGTAGGGGAAGGATTTAGGCTCCTAAATTAATACTATAACATTTCTCTCACATGGCCTAGAGATTGTTAATTCTTACATTTGTTAGTTATCAACCGATTTGAAAACATGCTGGTTGTTCATGTTAACCCTTTGACAGTCCTATGATTTTTATAAAATGCTCATTATGAAATAATGGCAAAAACTTACAATAAAAGAAAATAATTTTAACCCATTCGGCAAACCGTTGCTTTACTCAACAGATTATGTGCAAAATATGTCATTATCATTATTTTGTTTCCCACCCCCTTTCCAGCACGCGACGATTGTATCGAAACGGAAAACAAAAGCACTACCCGAGACTTGTTTGCGCAAAATTACTCTATGCGATAAAATATATTAATTTTAACATTTTTCATCCTTGGGGAAAAACGCATCGAATTGTAAATTGCATACCATTAGGCGTTTATCTAATCAACGTCTAATCTATTTTACCTGACAAAACAACTTTCATCCTCTTCATGGATGTCATTTTTTAGCAAAGAAAGGCTAACGTTTGTGTTTTCTATAACATATGGCTAAAAAAATATGTTTAAATGTTTTTAATCTTTTCAACTTAAAAGAAAGTATTTGAGAAATATTATTTTCTTATGATTGTGCTTTCATAGTTCTTCGTAGAATGCATTAGCTTGGGCTTATATTTAAGATCTTATAAAACATACTTGAAAAACGCATTACATTTTCTTTCATTGTCACAACTTGTAATTCATTTTGGTCTATTGAAAAGAATATACACATGTTCGTTTGAATTTCAATTTAAATTTCCATGTTTACGATTCTCATAAACCATGATGTCACAACAACAACAACCAATATCTTTATAGCTACATCCATCCTTACAAATGTTCAACAGGTCCCAACAGACCAAGGCCCACAATATATGCCCGGTCTTTAGCACAAAAAAAGTAAAAAAAAAAACAAAAACAATGCCAACAGCTTGCATTTATTTATGCACCATTGTGTACATTTCGTGCGTATGCGTGTAGATAAAACGTCACGGATTCGGAACGCGCGCAAGGCGTAACGTGGGCTTCGGAATGACATGTGCCTGATTCGGTTCGCTGCGTGATGTATGAAAGAAAATAAGTTGAACAAAAAAAGGTCCAACTCTGTCTCCAGGGCTGGTGGGAGAACCATGCTGGAATTTGTTTTCGCATTAAACATATCGCCGGTCTGTTTGTCTTTCGTACATATCGAAGCAGCAATTTATTTCACGCACGGGCAAGGGGAAAAACAAACAACAAATGTGTTGGGGGGGGGGGGGGGGGTTGAGAATTTACATACAACCACAAAATATGTGCAGGTCATTTAGTTTATTGGACGATTGGTGAGCATCGTTCGGGCTACCATTTTTATGACAGCGTACCAGCAAACGAGCGTGCAAGTGTGCAACTGTAGACAGGCAATACGTTGCATTGTTTCATGTGGTCGTACTCTATACATGGGGACGGTATGCCTAGAAAAGCTGACGTAATGTAGCAGTTTGAGGTTCACTGTATGCTTTTTTTTCCTGCGAAGAGAATAGGAGAAAAACCATTGCAGTGGCAACCATGAATCTTACAATAAATTGCACAAAAAGACCTTCCATCCCAAGCGGGTCGGTTTTATGTTTTAGAGCGTTTTGGCGCGGTGTAGCGCACTATAAAATGTTGCTCGTTTGAGCGGCATCACGGGGTCAGTATCAGCGCATTTAGGAATATTTTATTTCCATTTGATGTGGCGGGTGAAAAAAAAACGGAAACGAGAGCAACCAAGTTCATCTCATCCATTTCAAAAGCAGCTCACGGTCGCGGGTCTGTAGTCGTTGAGCTTTATATTATTTTTCACTTTCGACCCAAGCTTCCCAGCTCTACCACCAAGCGAAAGATACAAAATATCAAAGAAAAAGGAGAAAGAAAAAAACATAACGATTCAAACCAATCCGGACCATGGTCAGGGTCAGCGTGACGAACCACAAACGACTGTTGAAGGCGAAACTAGCGTCTCGCGAACAACAGCTCAAAGCGCACTGTCAGATCTAATGTCCCTGGCTGGGTCGTTTTTTTGTGTGGCCTTTTTGTGCCTTGAGTGTCCTTTTTTTGCAAGCGTTACCCTTTCATTCCGCCGATACTACCTTACACATTGCTTTATGACCGAGTGCGATAACTTTGTTTCTATCGTTTTGCTTGGAGCTAAAAAAAACACACACACTTACATACACACATACCTACTTGCAGCGTCCAAGGACAATAGGAAAGGGTGATGCTCACGGCAAATAGTCGTAATCCTCGAATTACCTTCCGTGCCGTCACGAGAGAGAGATAGAGAAAGACCTTTCGCAGGCTATTTCATTTCGTATGCAACTGTGAAGTTGTCTGTAAAGGAAGAGCAAACGCCACAAAGGTGTGCAATAAACGTTTGTTTTCTCTATGCCCTATGCCCCCCCCCCTCCCCCCCTAGCAACCTTTGTTAGCTTTGTGAGGCCAACGCCTGCTCCCGGGTTTTTGGTTCCGGCGCGAAATTGTGCGGATTACATTTGCATTCCGTAATCTGCAGAAGCACTGGGCGGCTCCACCAAAGCCCGAAACCGTGGTGTGTTATTTTAAGTTCGGCGCGTGATCCATCATCCTAGCATGCCGGATGGAGCCACCGGATTGCCATTGCTCGGCGCGCCAAAACGCAAATAAAACCGGAACCTCCAAGCGCTTCGAAGCTTTAAATGATAGGCAAAGATTACAGATTTAGTACGGTCCCTTGACGGTGCGCAACCTCGCCAGCCAGAGAAACTATGCACTGATGAGATGTTGCTTTCCAAAATGGTGTCGGACAAGACGGGAGTGCAAACTTGCTAGAAGCAAAGCGTAGAACAAATAATTTCCGGACGCTGACAATGGGGGGGGGGGGAGGAGGCGGCTGATGTTGCGAAATATTTTACTGGCACCGCTGCCATTCGCACGCCATCCGTCGCACCGCTAGCTAGCTAATCCGCTTTTGACGGCTGTGGGATGTTTCGGCTGCCTGCCCGACAGAAAAGGATATGATTATTTTATTCTTTTGTCTGCGTGTGATGCGGGCACGGAGGGGAGTTGTGGAGCTGCGGCCCCGGGTTGTATGGGGTTGGGTTTGAGCTGGCTCGAAAATCCACTACCACACTGTGAGAGGTTATTTTACGAGTGCATTGTATGTTTTCATTTGCTACACATTGAGCTGCGCGTGGTGTAGGCAGGACGGGGCAGCCAGGAAAGAGGAGAAAACAAAGAGGTACGCTTTCAAGATAGTTTTGGGTCAGCGTAATCGTAGCGCTTTGAGGGTAGGGATGATTTTGCTCGTGATTCTTATCTGTTTGTAGGAGAGTTTTTCCTTTCTTTTTGGTAAAAGATAATCCTAAAGTTACTTTTCCATGTGAAGTAATATGAACAATTACATAGATGATTTTGTACAACATATTCTATATTGCATAATGCAATATATATATTAAAACAAATATATAAGGCCTAGCTGCAAAAATATTTTATTTTAATCTGAATGCTTATTCAATTTTCTAAATGTAATTTGTAAAAAAATTAGGTAGGTTAGAGTAGCGTTATTTATGTTTATTTCATTATGACGTTAGTCCCTTAAACTTAAATAAAGAAATATTAAAAAAATAAAACAAATGCAGTACTGCTACTGCTACTGCTACTGCTTTTCAAGAACAGAATCAGAATAAAAAAACATCTTTTTGCATAATTGTTCAACCAAACGAAATGTTACGGTCGCTTACTGGCTAATCATAAAAAGATTAAAAAAAAAATACCATGCAAAACGTGCAGGATAACGTTTGAAAGTAAGGAAGTGTTTTTTGTTTTGTAATCGTCACGACATTGTGAAACAAAATTAAATAATAAAAATAGCAAAACAATCAATTAATCGTGAGATATTTAAAAAACGTATTGGAAACGATCAATTAATTTTAAAATATAATAAAAAATGTTGGAAGAACAGTTATAAAACATTGTTCATTAGTAAAACTAAAAATATTTCAACAATTTTTTTCTGAAACCTTTTCGTTAAATCTGAAACTTGCAATAAAGTTAAAAAAAAACAATAGTAAATTACCTTTATGATAAAAATCTTGGTACAATAATCCCTTAAAATATTAAAATCAATCATTGGAAACGATGAAACAAGAACAAATATTAATTATACCATTGACTGCTTATGGTATGAGCTTTGTACATTAATTTTAGTTTCTATAAGAAAAATAGAATAATCCAAATGGGTATCATGGGAGTCAATGGGAATCAATTCATACTTATCTGTGAGGAACTTCAATAAAAATCGTTGAAAAGCACTTGCGCTACTCGTTCAGGTTTGAAACTCAACAAACCATATCCATAAAATGTTTAAACAAAACACTTTCCAACGATACTGGATAATCCAAACGTCCATATATTTTCATAAAGCTGCTAATGCCGTCAAATCGGTTCGAAAGTCCGGACCAATTTCCATAAAGCGAATCAATAAACTTCACTGTTCCAATCACCGCCATGCCTTTGGTGGTACAGGAAAAAAAAACACTTTCGACTTAGCCACCGAGCTACCATAAACATAAAATGTAACATCAATGACGGTGTGTGTGGTTGAGCTCTCGTGAGCTTGCGTGACGCTGTATGTATGTCTAATCCGTTCGTTGCCATTACGCGATGCCACCATGAAGCGGGGCAATGTTTTACAAACTTTTCACCGAAGAACATCAGTTGCACAAATTCATGGCTCTATCGCGCGCTTTGCCGTGCACAAAAGCGAGCTCTAATCCGGTACCGGTGAACCGAGGCAGCGATAAGTGAATTCACGCGCTTGACATTGAACTTTGGCTAATCTAGTAGGTAAATAAAATCATATTAGAAGTGGATACGGCTAGGCTAATCCTGATCGGACGATTGCATGGAAGGGGTGCAAATAATAATGTAACGAAACGATCGGGAGTTAGAGTGAAGCAGGTTGTATAAATTAGATTAATAACCGTCCAGGATGTAGGAGTTTTTGGAGGAAGTTTTTGTATTTTATTATCAAATGCAATTACTGACTTAGCAGACAAGCAGCGGAAATGAAGAACTTATTTACTCTTCTAATAACCCTCCGCTTCATTATGAGCATGCAAAGCAATAACTAGAAACTTTGCAAACAACCATCCTGAACAACCTGCCCAGTGAACCAACAACACAGCCAATTAGCTCCATTTGCCATGAAATGCATTCGCTAGCTCCACAATGTAAGCGTCGCGATCTCCTGCAAACCAATCGCATCGATTGCAAGCCTTCCTACATACTGTCCTGGTACGATTTCAACTCGTGGGCACTTCTCGCAGGCGCTTCTATTTTTGCACAATTTTATACGCTTGGGATGTGAGATCCAACCGCTGGATTCGACCGGTCAGCATCGGTGCACGAATTAGCAAACGCTTTTGTGCGTGGATAGGTGAGGCTCTCGAGCACGGAGCAGGAAACGACGCCAATCGAACGATGCTTGCGACCCAGGGCAATTGTTTCTCGATAGTGCGCCTGGTGCAGTGCGTGCTGGAAAGGATTGTCTGCAAAGGATAGAGCCGCTCAGAAACAGATGTCCCAGAGTGCCGTTAGCAACAAGTGTACTAGTAAGCGATAATATCCCGCTGCTAGTAGAGTGGGATGGTTGCTGTAGCTGCGCTTTATTAGCGACTATTTATGGTTTAATTTTTTTATTTTCTTTGGGTTGCTTTAGAGAGGAGTGCAGCTTTACGTGGTGCAACTTTAAATTTGCTGCATTTCATATTAAAGCCTGAACTGTTTTTCACTCGACAGCTTTTCCACAGTTTTGGAGCATTTGTTCAGATAAATTAGACATGGAATATAGCGTTAGTTTAATCGATTGATTGGCTTTGATTTATGCTCAATGTAGTTCACATTTACAGGGTTTCCCACGATTTATTGGTCAGTTCCCATGATTTTTTGGTGCGTTCCCACGATTTTTTGGTCGTATCCCATAGATTTTTGGTTCGTTCCCATAATTTATTGGTATTTTCCGATTGGATATCAATACAATTGGACCAACAAATTCTGGGAAACGACCAAAAAATCGTGGGAACGCACCAAAAAAATATGGGAACCCACCAAAAAATGATGGGAACCAACCAATAAATCGTGGGAAACCCTGTATTGCACAAAGCTGATGTATTCACTGCACAATAGCATCTAGCAACTTTGTGCCTTCTTTAACAAAAGCACCGGAAAATAATAAATTAAAAAGTGAATTTTACATTTAGTTTTCATGTTTATCTGCAAAAGCATGTGAACACAACTTTAATACATTTAGTATGTTAGTTTTTGAGTCGTTTGATATTATCGGTAGTTCTTAGCAATTTTTACGATGAAATATCATGTTTTTGTGATCTGCATAATTGAAAATACTACTAAAAGCTTTTTTCGTTCCAAATAGAGGTATAAAGCATTCGAGCAGAGATTGTTAACGTCGTCGTAGATTTCTTCGACTCTGGTCGTCTACCAACGTCTTTAATTGACAAGAAACGTCCAGAAAATTGCAGGAATTTGTTTCGTTTGGTTCTACAGTAAATAAGAAGTTTTAGGAGTTGTAGTTTGCAGATTGAATGTTTCAGAGAGAAAGTACATAAAAATCAGCCAGATTTGTGGAAGAACAGCTAATGGATCTTGCATCATGACAACGTACCGTCTCACAAGGCCCACATTGTGAATGCTTTTTTGGTCAAAAAGTCAAACCATGTGTGAAATATATTAGCTTAGTATAAATTTTATAAGAAGAGTGCACCTTAATCGCCGGTCTGTTTGCAACTGTGTATACGTTTGTCCCATAGTTCATTACATAATTCATTACAAAGTTCATTCGTGTAGTTCGAGCAGTTCATTTCATGCAGTCTAAATTAGTCAAGTTGTTTTATCCATATCCTATGGTTTAGTTCCTTTCTAATTCATAAGTATGTGTTTTCTTGTTTGAATTCATATTAGAAATATTCATTGTATGAACCCAAAATCCAGCATCATGCTTAACACTTTGACATTTTGTGTCATTTTTCTGGGCCTTAAAACTGAAATTACCTCTCTGGGTCAAGTCTTAAGTTGAGGTGAGCGAAAAGAAGGTTATCACTACATGAACTGAAGACGCTCTCCTCACAACTAAGCACTTACCTAATTTAGTGATCCTTTATTCTGATTCCTTTATGAGAGACTGTATACAATATTAATACATTACATTTGTAGTATGCAGGTATACAATAGTTCTTCAAAAAGGAAGGATTCGTTAATGTTCGTGTAACGTTACGCCCGTCGCAACAGCAATCAAACACATTTAAATTTATGTTGCCGTTGCATCGCACATGTTACATTTAAACGGTACATTACAGAGACAGCTGCCATTGTAGCTGTAAGATTCTTCACATCCGCTTCGAGATGCAATCGGTCCACTTTCTAACCCATGCGCCAGTGTGCAGCTATCCGCGTTAACTTATCCATTCCGAAATGTGTTCATTACGGATGCAAATATTATTCCACGATGGGGGTTGGCCCGATGCAACGCTCCAGTAACGTCCGGCGCCACAGTGGGGAACAATCGGAATGGGTTGAGTTTTTTCGGAATTCAATCGATAGCGGCGACGGAGACGGATGTAACGTTTAAGTTCGCTTTTACCGTTTTATCAGCAAACGGTCGGCAGAGATAGCTGCCAGCTCCGATCGATCGATTGCTGGTCACTCTGGTAGAGACCAGTCCGTTGCGGTCTTCTCTCGCCGACATGTTGAAAGCGTAGCGTAGCCGTTTGCAAAACCCGGCTAAAGACGATGATCAAATTCAAATAGATTCAAATTAAAAGCAAACACAGGAAACTCATTAAAGAGCTGGGCGCTTATTTGACCTGCTGTGGCAAGCAGAAGCTTTGCTGTGGAAAAGCGAGTATTGACTGCACGGTTTTGCATCCTCTGAAATAGAACACATATTACATCCTTTGGTTGGGTGTGGATGCGGTGCAAATGATCGCAAATATTGGATGTTTTCAGCTCCAATGTGTGAATTGTAAGACTTGTAAAAATTATTTTTAAAATTTTCAACGCTGTATTTGCTATTGTTATTATTGTTCATAATAATTATAATTTTAAGTATAATTTATCTTTATTGCATGATCTCAGCTCTATCCTACCTTAATGTATTTGATTTGAAAAAGTATTAAATGAAACCGGAAATGACTTACTCTAGGCGCAGTTTAAATTAAAAATAAAAAAAACTCCAATCTGCAAAACGATTGCACTTCAAATGATGATTACTAGGAATCAAATTTAAGCCCACTCGTGAAATATGTGGCTTTTTCACGTTTGATTAAGCAAATGAAACCATTCGGATCTGATTGAGATAAGCTGAAGCGAGCCTGCGACCGGGAATAAACAGAGAGAAAGAGAAAATGAATTTTTACTTGTAACACAATTTTGCGAAGGATTTTTCAGAAAACCTCCATGATAAAAAAAGCAAAGCAATGGGTTACGAAATTGGAATTATTATCCCCTGTCTGCCTGTTAACAGTACTCACTGCTATAAAATTTCTTGGCAATTAAATTGAATGCGCAATTTTTTTCGGTAATTAATGTCTGCGAGTATTGATTCGCTGAGTCGCCAAACAAGAAAAAAAGAAGAAAAATGAAAATAGTCAGGGGCTGGATTAATAATAAAACATTCTGCAAATTTCGGATATTAATTTTTGATTGGAAATGTAGTGCTTTCTACAAACGAATTGGATTTTCTACAGCTTGCAAAAAAATTATTTGTGTTTTATTGTTGGAATTTCATTACTTTACAATGTGGCAAGTGCTTCAATTGGAGCAACTTGTATTCAATTAGAATCATAATTTTTTTTTACCACAATCAATTTATAGCAGAGAAACAGTCATTTGAAAAAATCAACTGAAACATGTAAAAAACTAACAAATCCTTGATTGAATATGACTGGTCTGGTTATTCGATCATCCAATCATTCGATATGTTGCTGTTGCATAAATTTGTCACCCGAAAAAGGTTCGGTTCCACTTCCCACTACGTGAAATGTAGAATTTCCTGTCATTCATCATGCCGCATGCAAAAAAGAGCGAAATTTCAGGAAAAAAAAACTGAGCATAATCAAACGTCAGAATCAAAATTTTAGAGACAGACAGAAGCAAAAAGCTCAACACAAATGCCTCTATCAATGATAGCATGCACCAGCTATTCCGATTACACAATGAAGCCTTTTTTGTGAAGCAAATTTTTGATGGAAATGTAATGTGTGCGACTACTATTCTGCTCCCGCGGCAGGGCGAGAATTGCCCAGTCTTTAGGTGAACTGCTGCAATAGAAGCACTGCGTGTACTTTTTATTATCCCCTGCTAGCTAGTGGCGGAATTTCGTTTTAGGCAACAGCAGGAAGGATAGATTAACGTTACTCAGCTGCATTGAGCCCTTCCACGCCTTTTTGGCGAAACACCGGTGTGTCTGATTGGGTTCGGAAAATTGGCAGAGGTTGTGTATCATATCCCCCCCCCCCAAAAAAAAAGGCTCATAAAACCGCTCTATACTCCCTGCGTTCCTGATTGCTTCAGGCGGCCTATGAAATGGAAGCATTTTTTTTTGGTCCTTCGAACCGTCCGTAGTGGAGCTTTGCTCACAGCATGAGGGTGCTTTAGAATTTAATTAAACTGAACATTTCGTCAGTGTTGTACTGGCTCAGCTGTGAGGCCCTATTGTATGCATGGAGCTTTTGGTCTGGCTGCTGTGAAATATGTATTCCTTCCGCCAAACAGCGTGGTGTGCCTTTTTTCAGCTAGTCTCTGTTTCACCCTGAAGCATTATCGGAAATGAAGCGAGGAAAGTTGTTTTGCATTTTCGGACAGTGACACTTGGGTTTTGCTATCTTTCTTTTTTTCCTTATGAGCCGTTGTCTCGAGATCATGAACGTCAACAGGACGCACGAGCACGAACGAACCGCTGCGAACGTCTGCGAATGCTCCGGCGCTCCGATGCTCCGACGCGAGGGATAAGTTTGTCGGAAAAATCATAATAAATTCATCACGTCAGCTTCCGCGTGTTGCGTGCAGCCGTGTGTTGGTGTGATACCATCCACACGAGCAGCAGTAGCAACGGCGGTGGCAAGGTTTTGCTGAGAGTCGGGTTCTTTTTTTCTATATATTTTTTGTTGTTTTTTTCTCTTGATGATGGAGTCTGTTGAGCAAACTGTTGAAACGATGCAAAAACAAAGTGGTTAATTGATTTAATTTTCTATATCGTATCGATGTAGGCTTTTTATTTTTCTTATCTGTTGCCTTTTAGCTTCACGAAATATATGTTTATTTTTTTAGCGTTAATTTAATATTTCAGTATGTTTTTTCGGTGTTTGGTTGTTTGGCATGACGTGGAACTAAGGTTTCTACAAAAATATGTCTCAAAACAACGTATACACAAACAACGATTATAGCGAACGATAGTTTCTTTGTAGCACGAAAGTAAATTCTAACTTGACTTACTTTGATGCTACAACATTGCATACTGTTAGGCGTTATGGTCGCTAAGTGCGTAGCGTTGAAATGACAATTTTTAAGAATTAATGGTACATTTTAAGGAATTTGCACATTTATTGTTGTCATTATATGTACAGATATTGTACAGATCTGCTACGAAAGTTTTTTGACTACATGCAAGCATCGATGTAAGTGATTACACCACAATATTTCTATACTAATCGCAAGCAAATTGAATGACTTGTATTATGGCCTTAGCAAGGCTGTTGTTGATAAATTTCATAACATATTTTATCATATAAATAACGAATGTAATAATCATAACATTATTCTATTCAGTTACCGTACAATCTGTACAGCTTTCCTCGTTTTCCATTACTCTTGCTTTAACCAGGTTAACTTTATCACGTCACCTCGTCACTTGCTAATCCAATCGGTCACAATACGTTCCGAAGCCTTTCCTTCCAATCAAGAAGGTTCTGCCGTTTCCGAAATAAATCATCCTAAATTCTTTTCCCACAGCTGAGATTTCTGGTTGACCCACACGACTTCGTTTGGTAGTTCAGTTAACGCACCGAAAAAAAGGCTCACCCAACAAATGTGAACCACAAACAGAACGACCACCCGAAACGCAATGGTAGATGTAATCACGCAAAATAAAATAAAAAAAAGGAGAAAAATGATTTCCTTTACCCAACCCCTCACAAGACGGTCATTGTGGCAGCGTTCTGGGACCCGAATGCCATTCCGGTCCAATCCTAGAGCTATCGGTTGATTTCCTTCCATTAGCATAATCAAATCGATTGAGCTAATGAACCATCCCCAGGAACCATCTCCGCATGGGGTTTTGTTCTCCCTCGTGACGGTAAGTCGTTCGGGTAACTATTTGAACCCGAGCAGCGATTTTCTCGCCTGCTTTCGATGTTCCTCCGCCACGACACGTGACGCACCGGAACGCGTCCTGTTATGCGCGTAACTTGGTTTGACAAGAATAAACAGCACCATGTGTTGACATTATCTAAATCGAGTTGGTCCGATTTCCGATTTGGATGTTTCGGGGCACTTCGTGATTGCGAAAGCGAGTCTAGGCAAATAGTTGCGTTCGATGGTGTTTGGCTGTGCCACGAGCGGTGGCTTTGTTGACGATTTTATTATCGATACCTGTTACTCATCGATTCCATCGTTAATTTATTTACGTGTCCGGTAGCAAAGGGAGTTTGAAGTATTGTATTGTTAATATTTCATGCGCTGTTTTGCTTCCGTTTGATGTGGTAGGTAATTCAAACTTCATTCCAATAATGAATTTTTGGACATATTGGTTCACGCATATTTGAATTCGCGCACACGCGTGGAGTGGCAAAACCCCACTACTATTTTCACCACTTTCACCGGATGCTCACTTGCAACAACTCGGCATCTGAATCGGGACGGGTGGTATCGGAACTGGCACCACTTTGCCGGTGCGTTCGCTAGCCGATTGATTATTTGATGTCAACAACCATTTTTCGGTGCGAAATACGGGAATATTCCTAGCTGCTGAAATGCATGACTGGGCCCAAAAATGTGGCAGCTTTTATTGAATTAGCTATTGGGGTGTGGGTTTTGAGTTGTGTGTTATTTGTTTTTGCACCGCATATCGCGTGAGTGCAGCTGGAACGGATTCCTGCACAGCCGTAACCAACCCACCTGAACACATTCCGCCACGGTTGAACGGTTTTAGCGGTTGCACCAATGTTTTTTTGCGACGATGGATTGAAATTATTGCGTGCCAGTGCTGCGGAACACACAATGTTTGTGGGTCGTGGGAACATTTTATCCGGCTGAACGACCATTGAAATGATTCAAAACTAATGAAAAAGTTTCGTTATTTACGGAAGCATGTAATAGTTTTGCTTGCACGTTTGAATATTGGTCGCAAAAGTAATGTTTATTTTAAAAAATGCGATGGAACTATACTAGATAAACCTTTAAAACACAATAAACAAAGATTTTTTGCAGACGCAAACAGGCAATGTACTTCAACGGTCTTATAGTATGTTCATTGATATATGATAATTGAATTTTGTGATGCAAATAGTATACTGTAAGGCGCTTTCTGTGCGACACACTCAGTTTGTGTTATAATTATAATATTTAATAAATTTTTCACAATTATTAAAATATTTCTTAAAAAATTGAACCTTTTGTTTAATAATAATGACTTTAGGTATGATGCTAAAATGGCGCAGACGATGGATCTTTTTAGGTACTTAGAGTCTTTTAGGTTGATTTACCTCATTTCAGGATTTTCCAGGGGTTCTCATAGTTGTGGGACAACTCAACTCTTTCTTACGGGAAGTGAACTACATATGATGGAAATTGGAGTCTATGGCACCCTTTTTGGACAGGTTTCTTTGAAATTCCTATTGGATTTGTCCAACAAGGATGCTTTTCTACAAGGAGTCCAATTCCCGTTACATTAAGTTCATTTCACTTTATAAAGAGTCAATAAAGTGTCCCACAGCTATGAGAACTCCTGGAAATCCCTCTATTAGCTATTGGTCAATAGTCTTTAATTTTTAATTAATCGATAACGCATGGTCATAAAAATCCATTATTTATTCCATTTTTTAATACTATTGCCATGCATTCAGATATTAAAATTGAAAGAATTCAAAGGTAAATCATTTCTACCAAAAAGTCACTTAGCTTTAACAAACTGCGCCATCTGTTGGAATACACGCAAACTTAAATAACTGCAGGCCACAGCAAGCCGCGTTACTGATGTTTTTCTTTAATTACATACTTAATTTTATTCCATCGAACACACCTCCAAACACCACAAAATCCATCGGCAGCTAATCGGCAGCTTTCGTTCTTGTTTTTCACCTTCTCTCCAGGGCTATTGTGTTCACCGTGCCTACCTTAGGGCGTCAATTGTGTGGTCGGCGATAGGCGGAAACCACCCAAATTGCCCACAATGATCGCCGCAGCTCATCTCATCGACCAGCTGGGACACTGTTAACGTGGCTACGGCACCGGGCTCGGCCGGCTTTTACGTTCACCCCTGCGGCAAGACGATTACACGCTCCGGCGGGTGCAACAATGCGGGTGCAACTGTAGTACCGACGCCATTATGAACCCACCCGACAGCCCCACGAGTAATGATCGATCGAACGGAGGAGCATTCCACCGTTCCGTTACGGACAATCGGTTCCGCCGAAAGGCACTGAAAATGACATCATAGTGTGTGCGTGTGTGCGTGCGTGTGCGCCAGAGCATGAGTGAGTGTGTGCGTGGGAAAGAAGGTGCAGAGTGGTGAACGATCGGTACCGGGCACCGTCACCATGCTGGGGCATGGATTGCTGGGATTAAGAAACGGTGACCGAAGCAGCTGGAAGCAGTGTTGATGATTCGAATTGTGTATGTGTGTATGTGTATTTTGTGTATTGTTAGCAATTGATAGCTGTTTCAAAGTGATCGATGCTTTGGCACCAAGTGTTAGTGTGATCACGGTCAGTCCGCGCAGGAAAACAGAAAGGTTGCCCGGAAGAAGAATTTACAGCAACGTGTGTACATGTGCTTGCGGATTAGTGCTAGCGTAGTAATTAGTTTTGTAAAACAGTGAAACCGATTCGGCAGCAGGCAGGCAGCGTATGTATGTAGGTCAGCGAGCAGCCGAAACGTATGACAAACTATGGCCCTGACGGACGGTACACGCCCGACCATAGAATCACACGCCTGGACCGCCTGGCCATGGTCTACCGCACGGGACGCGTCGTCCAGGGTGACGCCGGGCACTAGTATTTCCGCTTTCCGCCCAGCCGAACCGTCCACCATTACCTCCTTCACCGCCTCACCGCCAACGGTTTCCTCCCCAGCGGCCTTCCATTCCAGCAGCTCAGCAGCCCGCACCACGTTCGCCAGTACCAGCACTGTCGCTGGCAGTACCAGCAGTGTCCGTTCCCGGACCCGGCTGACGACCGTGGTCGATCAGCTGTCATCGCTAGCGTCGTCCACCGTGACCGACGATGATGCACGGTCGACCGAGGACGGTGGCCTCTCAACGGCCTTGTCATCGCCGTACGGTACCGCCACAACCGCCCCCTTGGATGGCTTCACGTCCGAGGCAACCCTGCCGACGGCCCACGGAGAAACCGTGCACAACCTTACCCAGTCGCTGCTGTCCAACTACACCGCGACGGTGGCGACGGACTATGGCGTTGACATTACGAACGGCTCGTCGCTCGCGCCCGACGCATCCCTGCTGGCCCGGGGGTCCTCCTCGGCAGGCCTTTCCCTGTCCCTGCCCGACCTGCTCGAGGAGGACGAGCTGATGGCCCTGTGGAACTGTACCAACTGTTTTTTGCTCAATTACGGTGCGGCCGCCGCCGCCGGTGCAAACGGTACGGCCAAATTCTACGGCAATGGGACGGTCGATCCGCGGGACGTGCTGCCGACCGGGGAGGATGATATACTCGCCAGCGAGACGACAATCTATCTGATACGTGTGATCGCGACGGCAATCGTGCTGGGAATTGTCATCCTCGCGACCGTTATCGGTAAGTGCTGGTAGATAATGTAGGGGTACATGCTTCGGGGCACACTTTGGGGCACTCCATGTGCTTTGTCACTTGAAGCGCTCTCCTGGAAAGAGAGATATTGGAGAGCGTTATGTTTAGAAGGCAATCATAAACATAAAAGTTGTGTGTGTCAAAGGGACTTTTCTGCGTATTGTTGTTTTGAAAAGTGCGTAAATATAAAGAATTGGTAAAATATGATACAAATTATAATTCTACTACCCAACCAATGTTAAAGGAGACATCAAGATGAATCCTAGCCCTACTGTTTCCAACCAGCCTGGTCTATTGTTATACGCCGGGTTATATATTTACATGAAACTGTCTTATTGCAACGATCGAAGGAAATCGAAAAATATTCCTGGAAACTGTTTTGATAGAAACAGCATTTCGCCATCAAAGGGAAAACTGATCTGAGCATTGTGCGGACGGATGTATTTGGTTTCGAAAGGATTTTGAAACTTCCGATAAAAGTATTAAACTGTTTTATTCTATTCTGTTTTCGATTCGATTTCAATCGAGAAAGTGAACTCCAAAGTAATATTTTATATCCATTCGAATTGATCCATTCGACGTTGAAATGATTTGATGTGTAAATCTAGAATGATTTTTTTTTGCATATTTTGTTTTTGCAAAGTAGTTGCTCAGATGGCATAATATAATAAAATGCTTGCAGCAGTTATTCATTGATAAATGTCACAACATTTGCCATTGTTATTCGTTCAGTTCAAAAATCACGAAATATTGCTTTCAATGATTCATGACTTTCGGGTCAACAGATGCAGCAAAAGGACGCAACAGTCTATCAACGATACAACTACAAAGACTTGTGTTTTCATCAAGGTGTGTTTATTTAGAAGGTGAATTATTAGCGCGTTTGCCTGGCACCATCGTTGAGTATTGTTATGTCGAATCGCATACTATTTTCTATACCCACCTCCAGCCCTTCCCGATTTTAATATCGGAGCACGCAGTATTGTTATGTCAAGTCGTGAAATGTCAATTAGCTCTGAAGCACTTCACCTCCTAATATCCATACACCTTGCATCCGAGTTATATCCAATTGACAATAACGTTCCGCCATCATGGATTTCATCATTTGTGTAAACACTAATCAAAGCCATTAATCATTTTCTTTCAAAAATGTTTGAGGAATAAAATGAAATAAATATCAATTTTTGAAAGTGTAACGTAAAATATTATAATGTTGGAAAAATAATTCTATGATGTACAAAATTGTATAATTCATATGTGACATTAAACACAGAAAGTTTGTGAGCTATTTGGTATATTCTGGTCATACAGATGCAAAGAAATTTAGTAATACAGACAAATACAGAAATAGTGAATCAATAATCAATGCTTTTAATTTGAAATTTAAATTAATTTTTGTATTGTAAATCATACTGAAAATAGTACTTTCAAAAAATCTAATGTTGCTCACTTTTATTTGATCCACAAACTTCACAGCTCAACGAACAATAGGACCGTGCGTTTATACTTTCCTTAGCAAAGCATGTAAATAAACATTCAATTTAGTATCATCATTTTAGATTTGCCAAATTTAAAATGTAACGTCTCTTCAATATCCTCCAAGTTCATGTTTGGAGTGTATCCTTTTCTGCTACCATTTTTTCACCTTTATCAAATGCAATGATTTGTGTTCCGCAACTGGCATCAGCACAATATTTACATTTGGTTTGACAAGTTCATCCCATTCACGAGCCTCCAGGTTGCCAGACGCGCCTGGTGAAGCATACTCCAAAATCCAATCATAATATCGAACGCGCATCAGTTAACATTGCCGATACCGTTCATAATACTTTTTTTTCTATGGGAGAAGGTAGCAGAATGTTGTTTTTTTTTTCTTCTTGTTTGCATTTGTTTGCTCTCTGCAATGTAAACTTTCCGATTCGTCTGCAATGATAGCGATAGAATAATAAGAGAGAGAGAGAGAGAGAGAGAGAGAGAGAGAGAGAGAGAGAGCAAAAAGAAGAAGAAAAACATACGAAATGTAATGTAAACCAACTTGGCATTTCGAGGCACTTTTGTTCATTTGACAACATCTTCCGCACGGAAAGTGGAGACAAATTTTCCCTCTCGTCAGCTTTTTCCCTCTCGCGCCCTTCCGCAACGGTTGGCGCACGGTGAAGTTTACTCGGTGACGGAAGTCAAGGACACAAGCTTTGATGGACGAATTACATTTCACTGTTCATCGCACTTGCCCCAGGACCGCGCGATGTCTTCATCGCTTGTGACAGATGGTACGAGAGAGAGGAACGGGAGCGAGTGGGACAGAGAACAACTTCAAACTGCTCCTTGCTGTCGCCGAACCCCCGAAGTTGTTTGGAGTGTAGAGGAACAGGGTGCGCAAGTCGGAGGATGGTTCGATGGTATTCGCGTGCCCGGGTGATAACATTGGTTCCATCTTGCACCGCTCTACAACCACGCAGCCGGATTTCAAGGGCCCAGCGGCGATGCTCCCGGGGGTGAGCTTTTTTGACAGAGCTGGAGCAACGTGCTGGTGCTGGGAAGAAAATATTCTTAACGCTTTCCACGCTTTCACAGACCATCAAGATCACCGTCAAAGTCATTGCCATTTCGAGGGAACGTCACGCGCCACGTCGACGTCATCTGTGTCGGGGAACTGCCTAGTGCGGAACCTAGGAGGCTTCGGTGTCAAGTGAATATGGTTGCTGGGTGTTTGATATTTATTTCCCTCCATCGTCAGTGAGGCTAGAGGGCCATTACAGAGGTGATGTTTTGGTATTTGATGATGTATGTAACGTGAAGTACATACACGCGCTAGGAAGTACGCATGAAGGAAGCACATCCGCACCATAGGCTGAGGGCGTTCAGTTTGCTTGGCGTACTTGGAAGCTAGCACGTGACTTGCCGGTGTGCTCTACCGTGGCATCTTGCACGCTATGAGATGCTGGCTCTGAGATTGGACAAAACATGGCACTGAGCTGTTGGGTGAAGACGTGCCGCTGTGCCAACAAAAAAAAAACGCCCTCCATGATGTGCACTTCTCTACGACACGTGCCTCACAAACCGGCGAGGCCCAAACCGCAATTATAACGCTAACACATTAAGAGTGATGCGACGTAATCTCGCTCTAAGGGTAGCATAAATGCAATTTAAAATTCAATTTTAAGCTTCATATATCATGACGTCTAGGCGAACAAAAAAAAAAGAATCCAAAACGCTCAACGCATCCCTTGCTGGGTAGAAGCTTCTCGGCGCGGTAGAAATCCTCATTTGCCCCGCACGCGAAACTGTGCTGCTTCCTTGGAAGGCTCTTCTGCACCTATTGCCCGTGCCAGTGCGGCACGGCTCGAAGCAATAAGCTCGTACTCGTTATCATCTTTAAAATCAAATCAAAATATTCGCTTCTAGTACATCTCTTTTCTGTAACATGTCTCACGTTTTGCCGCGTTTCGGGGCACTACGAAACGAAAACTCTTGGGGGAAGCATCAACTCACCGTTGTGCATCTACCCCTGGCGGGAAGCCTGAGACTGATCGTGGCTCTTATCGTGATTGTTATTTCATGACGTACGAGCACACGGCTCGCTCTGCATCAAGCGTAGGGTAACGTACTGAATGTCTAATAACCAGGGCAGATAGCACCGGAGGGCCCGTCAGAGTCTGTTGGGAATAATTTGCGTAAATTTACAATTTTTCAGACGAAACCTTTTGGGAGAAACCTGAAGGCAAAAACACATGCACAGGATGTTTGACATTTGCCGTTTAGTTTTGCGGGAACATTTCATACGGGTACGAGATAGTGAACCGAAAAGGTGAACTACTTAACGTGCCGAGCGTGATCGCCGGTGGGAAGATGATACCGTCACTTAAACAAACAGCTACCTTGCCGCTTTACGTGATGAGATTGACGTGAAGAGGTTGCTCTTGCCGGCCGAAATAAGCTTATTTCCGATGTCCTACAGCAACATTTCCCTGGTTTCATCGCCACACAGCCTGAAGCCTAAACGTCAGCTTGTTGAGAAGTTGGCAGGAGTCTGGTGCAATATCCATCCAAAGGTACCTATCGCTCACAAAACATCGGTTAGGGTGGAAATGCTTTTTTGTTCCCAGAATTGACCGGAGTGTTCGTACCGAGAACGAACATTTTTGAGATTATATATGTGTGTGTGTGTGTGTATGTATGTGTGTGTGCATGTGTTGTCTTTCTTGTTAGTGAATGCGTCTGTGAACGAGTCACAACTTTATTGATATCTCATGCATTACGGAGAAGGAGGCAATCTCCGGGGTATTGAGTTGCGACTGCTCGTTAAGGTGTTTCATGTCAATGTGCCATTTCGGATCATGGCTTATTGTGAGTGGCTGTAAGGGACCTGTTTTCCCCGGAAGTGATAATGCTAGTGCTAGAGCGATTTCAGAGCAACGGTTGGAATTGAATACGGGTTTCAGAATGTTTCAATGCTGTGACCTGCCAACCTAAAGCATTCTGTGTCATAAATGAATAAATAGATGTTTTCTGCCTTCGTCCTTTGCTATGACTTAAGCAAAAGCCAGTGTTTTTGTTCCTGTTTTCTAGTTACATTTTTGGATATTCTCGACACTTGAACTGCTTCTATAAACAAGTTCTGCGTCAAAACGATAAATTTAGTCAACAAAGAAGGGCAACTAACAACAGCTTCACATGCTATGGTATGCCTTTTAATCGTTTTGTTGTAGTTTAACCTCTTGATTTATTATAATTTCTACGAATTCTGAACGATGAGCTGGGAGTTTGAATGTCTCTTTTTAACAAATAACTCACAATGCGACTGTGACAATTGTTAAAAACATGTCATAATATTGTAGATATAATAATACTAACTTAGAGCATATTTCAAGAGGAATCCATATCATTAAAATTCCTGAAATTATGCCTAGATGTTGGTTAATGTATTAATCATTCGATGAACCAAGGCTGTAACACCATGATATATGGACGTGGAAGGTTCTATGGTCGAATGGCACTAATTCAAATTGAGCAAAACTTTAGATAATTTTTTCTATTTAGTGTAATATCCTACGCGTACATGATGTCCCAAACAGGTTTTCGAGGCTGTTTTTGGTACCACGCAACCAGTTAGTCAGTCCTTACTAAGGTGCGACGGTCCATAAGAGGCATGCTCCCTTGCGGGACAAATCAGTAAGTCGTACGAGATGATCACTATACTTTGTATTCTTTTCATTTTTTATTCCGTATAAATCTTTAATGTACGTGGCATAAGCATTTTGTGATAAGGCTAAAAATAAGACGATCAGTGGCCTTGTCTGTAACATGCTTTTTCACCTCAGGAAGCCGCTCAGCTCAGCTTTAATGCATTATTTTTACCAATATTTTCCCCATTCTTGAGTAGTACAGTGACATTGCGCCAGGATACAGGCAGCTATAAACCTATACCGAAGGGTTTGCTCATTTTTCCACCAATATGTGAGTTAATTAAGCGTTTTCTCTTCGGGAAAACACTTCTACGCGAAAGCTTTCTCAAGCTTTATTAGCATCCACTCAGGGGCGTACATACGTGCTGTGCTTGTGGGCAAACTTTCCCTACCTTGCAGCCTAATAAAACATCGGTAAAATCATTACACACTTTCTACCCACCGTCCTTGTTGTCTCCCTCGGTTTAGTCTCCGGAACTGAACCGAAAACCTCAATTATGCTGCGAAAATTAAATTACTTTCCACTTCGCAGCGCTTCGAACCGCACAGAGTGTGTGCGGTTGATTGGTTCCGTTGTTTGGGAAGTGGCTAAAAAACGCACACACACACACACCCAAACCGTGTTTGGTGTAATGGTTAAAATGTTGAAAGGCTCCTCTGCCACCCGCACGCGCACACACTGATTTATTCCGGTTGTGGGCTAGCTGGCTGTAGGAGTGGTTTTCAAGAAACGGGCTGTATCGTAGCCACCATGGCAGTATCGTCGTGCAAAGTTGTGCGGGTTTTGCTTGCCTGTTGTATAATCGACTCGCTCCGGATGGAGAGTTAAAGTACACGTTTCCAGTGTGCTACACTGCCCAGCTTTTGGGGTGTTTGAAGTAAGTTTCCCGTAGGTATACCACAACTTCCGTCGCCCACAGAGCTAGTGCCCACCACGCGTACAAACCGGGTTGGGGGTTTAGTTAAACGCTTCCTGCCCAGATCCGACTCCGGCTCTGGGCGGAGACTGAACAATATCTTTCCTCGCCCGTATCTTGGTTCGGATGATATTAGATCGCTGCAGCCTAGGCAGCGCGATGGAACTGACAGAATTAGCTTAGCTGCGGGCATAGCAGGCGAGAGTTTTCCACTCCACTAGTGGCACTAGGGGTTAGGTTCGTTAGCTGCCGGTTGCAGGACGCGCAGTGGACGCGCTAGAATAGATGGAGCGAAGCTCTCGAAATTGACGATTTATGATGTCTCTGGGAAGATTTAATACGGTGGCCCACGTGGTTTCGGTGCCCTTTCGCGTGCTTCAAAGACATTCCCGGTTCGCACAGGCGCATCCAATTTGGGACTGTTCACCGAAGCGGTACAAGCGCACACGCGCACATCCAATTCCACAGCTTGGTTGGGTGAACCACGCTGCCCAGAATATGTCAGAAGTTATTGATAAATGGCCTAATGGGGCATCATTTTCGCGGGGCCAGCGCGCTCCTTTGGGCGTTGGGCGGGGAGGTTTCGCCTTTTCGCGCCAAGCCTTCGGGAAGCAGCATTAGGAAATGAAGCGTATCGAGTGTTTCGCTTTTCCGTGTGCGCAACAAAACGTAAAACAAGGCATCGGGAGAAAACATTAGGCAACACAAAAGCGCACTGTGAGGGATGGGTTTGTTGAGAAGCTAAGTTTTTTTTTCTTTACTTTTTGAGTGCTTTACAGGCTTTGTATAGGGTGTAGCGAAAAGTTCCGAGAAGTTTCCATTGTTGCAGAACGAATTAATAGAAGGAAATTAAAAGTTGAACAAACAATTTGTCAGCCCATTTAGGTAACGGGCTTCTAGGACTGTCTGAGCGTGCGATGGCCAATTTTGGTCCTTCGAACCGGATTGAACTTTTGACGGGTAGAAAAAATCCTTCATAAGAAACCGTCCTATGATCAAGCAGATCACTGGGTTCAATAATTGAAGAAAGAGTTTAAACACCTGGAGTATAAAAATGAATATTTTCGTTAAAACAAATAAAAAAGATCTTATCGTCGTTCGATCGCACACCTCTTTGAAATACCTAATAATTGTTACAACCGCAACAAAAACCGCTCTAATGCCACAAAGCCTCCGTGACCCGGTTTTGGCATTGCCCGATTCGCATGATAAATGACATTAATAATCGTAAACCAAGGGAACAATATATGAAAATTATTTATGGTCTGCTTGCCACTTTGCTAGCGATCGGAACCCGCCAACGATCACGACCTGTCGACTGCTGTAAAGCTGAGCCGATTGCTTGTCGCTTAAAACACAGCTTCAACACAGTTGTGTTTGAAGGAACGCTTCTCAGCAGCGCGTTATTTATAGTGTGTGTGAAAATTAAATTACATTTCTACAGAAATCCCTTCAACACGGTCGAAACTTGTGAACGCACTCCAAAAGGTGAAACACCATACATCAAAGTGCGAAGAGAGCGAACGAGTTTCCTCGCTTCCCCAACGGCACCGGGGCACAGCAAACGGTCGTTACGTTGAAAGCGTTCCTTTTCCAGCACAAATTAAATACCGGTGCATTAGCTTTAATTCGTTCGGGGAAAAAGAAATCCACCATCAGTCAAACCGTGCTGCCGGGACGGGCTGACATAGTTGAACAAGCTGCAGTAGTGAGTGGAAAGCAAAGGGAGCTGAAGTATGAAAGAATTCGTCCGGAAAGCGTTCCAGTTAAAATGTAACAGAACGGTTCTGCTACCGCATAGCGCACTAGTATTCCAGCAAACCCAGAGGTATATTTTTTTCGGGGCCATGCTTGGGATAAGGTTTGCTTGGGGTGATTACGGTAGCTGGGATTTTGAGACTTTCTTTTTTTCCTGCTTTCTTGCCGTCGTTACTTCCAGCTGCTTCCGGTTGGATTGCAATTCATGGACCGTAAATCAATTGAGCGGAAGTGCAATGGTCATTGCAAGAATCAATGTGAATAATTTGTGATTCCAGCGCATGGAGTTGGAATTCCTCAACAAACTCACACGCGCGAACTTTGCCCACTGAACGTAACGCTTCCCGGAATGAAAGTGATTATTTTCTGTTTTACTATCGTTTAATTCTATTTCACCTGGAACAGTGGTGAATTCAAAGAATGGAGCACTTGGAAAAGGGGGTTTTGCTTCGGTGGAATTTACATTTGTTTGTGAATGTTAAACTTTCAAAGTTATTCAAATGTAATCGCGAATGGAAATGCAAATCAGTTGCAAAAATAGCATTGAGCTGTGTTGTTTCATTTTCAAAATAACTGAATTTTGAATTCGATTTTCGGTGTCTGAATTCAAACTAAAATAAGAAAATAAGAGAAATAAGAAAACTTTTTTATATGTTATTGTTTAAAGTCTGTAATAAATTTAAAGCTCCCCAATTCTCTAAAAAATAAATGAACTTCATCGTTTATTGTTGAACTCATTCTCTCCCTCCAAGCGATTACCTCTATGCTAATTCCGCATCTGATCGTATACCACCTACTTGACTCTGGTCAAGTGTGGTCACTCGTTTTTAGCGCATCCTCGCATCTCGCTTTCGCACCTCGCGGTACAGCTGCAATATTAAAAAATCCGTGGAAATTTGTGCGAAACATTACTACCACTCGTGCGTCGTGCGGAGCCCGCGCAGGAGGAGACCAACCGGGTCAACAAGCTATTGATTGGCATTGCGGTACAAAACGGTGAGATGAACTCAAGCGTGTCACAACCGAAGCGAGTCCCTCACTCCTCGATGAGTGGCTGTCAGTGGAGTTGCTACACGAATTACCCCCGCTGACAGGTGGAAAATTGCTTACGAGGTGTGCGTTGGTTGGAAAAGCGGCAAAAAATGAATATAATAAAAAAAGCATTAATTAGAAAATTAAAGCTATGCATTAAAGTAACAACGGGAACAGCAAGTTTTGCAGTAGCTTTTAATTACAATCCTTATTATCACACAACAGAGGGGCAAATGAACAATAGAACCAGCAAAACAAGGTATCAATTCACTTGGGAATTTCATTGCAACACGTGTCGAACACTAAAGCGCACACAATAGTGATTTTCTTTCTGCACGCATAAACCGAGCGAACTGTCGTCCAGCCGTACTCGCCGTGTGGCTGTACGCAATGTTCAAAAGCTTCACTCAACCATAATGGTGCCAGTGCTGCACTGCAATTGTGGTTTCCCGTGCTTTACAAAGTGTAAACACCGCCACATCAGACAGGCTAGGGCAGCATCCTTCCAGCATAACTCCGCAACTAACTGCGATGGGTGTACTAGCGAAAGCGTCAGTGTTCATAGAGATTGATTACCACGGCCCGGGAAATGCAATCATGTTGGAGCAAAAATGGCAAAAAGGAAAAAAAAAACAGCACGATACTAAACAACACTACCGCTTTGTGCGTCGATCCTTTCGGTCGCTGTTGCAGCGGGTACGCCACGGCGGGGGATTTGATGGATAATAAATAAATAAAATACCCTTATTCCGCTGGTGGTTGGAAAGGTGACGCGCTGGGTGCGAACGCCACCGAGGGAACAGGATTGATTACAAGGTTATGGACACAGTCCAAGGCCCACGTCCCCGGGCTAGATGGAACGCTCGTCCGCTCAGCACCCGAAGCACCCCACACTCACGGTAAAGATAAATATAATACACAAGGCACCGGTAACAGGTGTCACATTCAAACGCCGTTCGGCACCGTTCCGGCGAGCAGGTGCAACGTTCGCAACGTCCAACCCGTCGGGGTAAGCCGGCCAGGAACCAGCGCCGGGTCCTTTTGTGCTCCGTTGCAGAAGGGTTAGCGATGTGTTATGCGATGTGCAGCGTACATTCGTCTTCATCATCATTAACCGGTGTGGTAAAAGTAGACACGGTCGGACGGTCACATCGCACTGCCCTCCTTCTCTTTCCATTCCAGCCAGTCGGGAGGTTCAAAAGGTTTTGCAAACATTACGCACCCGATCGAAAGGCACCGCTAGCTGTCCGGATGATAACGGACTTCATCAAACTAGCTGTCACCTGAAGGATAATAAATTACACGACAACGCCTCAACCGACCGTGGACAGTGGTGATGCTGTTCGATAAATCTTCTCGTGCGTTTTTTCTTTATTCTGCTTTCCCGCTTCGTAAAAACACTCGTTTGTGTGCTGTTGTGGGACAAGCGATCCCTAAAATAGGTGGAAGTTTTGAACCGATTGTAGTGTTTCCGGGCAGATAAGAGTGAGGCTTTTCGGATATTTTGTGGGAAGAGCAAACCTCCCTGAGAGCTTGTTCCAATGATAGGCAATTAGTTTGGGGAAAAGGATTAACAAGTTCGCTTTTACTTGGGCTTTCCGGCTTTTGCTGGACGGTTTGCCGGTGGTGCAGGTAAACACTGGTGATTGATTTCCGAGAGTTGTAAAGGTGCGCTTTCTGATCTTTTGCAGGGAATGATGTGTGCCGGTTGGTGACGGTTAAAAGTGATTGGCAGCGGGATTAATGATGCTTACAATTTTTGTTACAGATTTTGCTGTTCCTTGAACGCGATGAAACCGAGTAAAAGTGATTATACGGAAGGGGTTTGTCAACAGTTGTTCGTAAATATAATGAGTTTATGAGTTTGGTGAATAAGTAGTTCCTTTGTACTTATCAAGCTTGTAAATATGAATACATTTATGCTCCAAATCCTATTAGGCAGTGTACAATGCATACTTTTAGGCGCATTTTGTTTTGTTTGAAGTTGAAATTGAAGATGCTCTTGATGCTACTTTTTGAGCATCTACTTAGGTTTAACTCTAGTATGCGCAACTTTGCCATTGAATAAGGCTCAATATTAAAAAAATCATTTTTTGAGACCCATGACCCGTCATGTTGTTATGTCGTACGAGTTGACGTAACATCTCGTAGCACCCTGCTGTTATTCGATACATCTATTCGTAATGTGTTATTCACAATGGGTCCTATCACTGGAAACAATCACCAACAAAACCTTCGCTGAAACGAGCGCTTGGAAAGCGGTACAAACAATACCAGTTCCAGTTACTACGACCACCTACACTAGCCTCTTTTATGGATCACTTTTCATTTCAGCTGACCGTACAGACATGGCGAGTGTTGTTACTATTACCCTTCGTGTACTGTGTCCTTCTTCCTGTCTAGCCTTCTACTGTCCCTCTCGTATGTTTTGTTACATCCAGTACCATCAAACGTACGCAACAAATCAAACCAGACGGGTCGTAAAGGACCAATGGAGCGCTGCAAACGTCAGCAATTTGATTGAAGGTCATCATAAAAACGGGACAGTAATTTGATTTTCCATAGTTTCGGTTTTACTTTCCGCCGCAGTCATCGTGAGCCGACGCGCGAGTTGTTTTTCTGACCGTTTTTCGAAGGTCAGGAGAGGAAAAAACCGTGGTCGTACACGATCGATGTCATGTTCCTGTGGTTTTCATTTGGATGTAAGTTTTTTTCTTACATCAGCTCTTGCACGCGGTATGAACATAGTGAACGTATGGTGCAATTCCAATGTGAATGTTTTTACGACTTGTGTGCTATGAAATCAATAGGATAATTTAAGGATAATATGATTCTATTTTTTCGTGATGTTTTCTCAACAGAAACACCACGTTCAGTTTGTTTTTGTACATCATTGTGTTTAATGAAGGGAAATACTTCTATCATCAATCAGGACGTTTTTTTTTCTATCACATCATATTTTGTATCATTTTCGTTATCATTTTGTCTTCAAGCTTTTGAAGTTATGATGTTAAATCAAAAGTTGCATAAATAGAACTATTTTTATAAGTACAATTTGTTGCAAAAATTAATCATCCCTGCGCCTAATTTTGCCCCAAAATCGAAAACAAAACTGAACGCCTTTTATTTTTGGATGATGCTACCTTCTAAAATTATCCAGCCGCCTCAAAGTGTCGGTCGGAAACATGAAAAGAAGTCCCTAAAAGGATATTTTTAAACAATGCTACACTCAAACCAAAAACTCCGAGCTGACCATACCCGCGGTGGTGGAAAACTTCAACGCGGCTCTCTTCTGTCACCTTCGCTAAGCACCGGAACAAAACACGATCTCACCCACGGGTTCGCTGTTTTCGCCTAGTCGCCCTTAACCCCCTTCCGGGAAGAAAAACGAACAAAAAAAAAAACAAAAGCCCAAGCACAATTCAATTCCGGTCACCCACCCGCCGAAGGGCCCGATCCTATTTACAGCGACCCATCTTTTCCAATTATAACTTGTTGAACTTTTGTCTTTTCGGCAGCAAAACGGCTCCACTGCCGGGGCCGGGAAAGTCGTCGAATTTTACGATAGTGACACTCAGAAGAGCGAGAGATAGAGAGAAAAAAACAACAGCCAAAGAGTTGAAGCACGATGACAAACGGTTTATGATGACTGCAAAAAAGCCGTTCGACCGTGTTTCGTCGCACTGTATCGCTTAATGGATCCGAACGAAGGGCTTCAACCCACATCGTGTTTCGGTGAAACTTCCGGTCAGGTTTTTTTTCGGTTCGGTTCGGTTTGGTTGTCGTCGTTGTTTGGGCAACTCTTTTGTTGGTTCCCGGGGAGGGAGGAACAGGATAGGACTTTAGGTCACGAAACTTTGGCGAGCGGTGCCTGCTTTCGTTCGGTTGAAATGACTGGCCCTGCCCGGGTGGAACCGGTGACGTGATAATCATTTTTTCCCTCCACAGTGACATTGCTGACGTCACGAGTCAGGTTATTAGCCGGGAGGCACACGGTACCTCAATGTTTCACAATGGGCTCACCCGTTTTTTCCTTCACTTCGTACAGGGTTAGCGGGGTGATTGTGATCTAATTATTAACGGACACTGGAGGGCGTGATTTGGGCTGTGGGAAGTGTTTTCGCCCGGCAAAACGTTCTGGGAAAGAAAGCTATTTCCAGTACCAGGAAATAGGATACATCCTTTGCATTTTTGGGTAAAAGTGTAATTAGATTGTTCAAACGGGTTCGGTGGGTAAACTAGCTTTCCATCGAGAGGGCTGAGGGACACGATGGTTTTAAGGAGAAAGTCATTTAAGATACGACAAAACCCCACAATTTGTTAGTTTGTCCACTTAGCCGAGGAGCTCGATTCCGTAAATAGGTTGTCCAAAAATAAATTAAACAGTAATTGGTGTCGTTCCACAATTAACGCAACGCCCAAGGAAAGACTGACGCAAATGTTGCTTTCTTGTAGGTCATGTCTTCGAACAGAGAGAGAAGCTTGACGACACATGTCTTCTACGAATGTAATCCCCTTTTCGCTACACAGTATTGATCAGTGATGCTCGCTAGGGGTGTGTGCGTGTGTTATACATGTTGGCAGGACGTGGACAAGTCCCCAGCACCCAGCGGGAGCGAGATGATCCGGACAAGTTTGATTTCAATGTATTAATTAATTTTCTATCCAAACCCATCACTAATAGCGTTTCGGGTTAGGCTCGTGCTGGGGACTATTTATTATGCTGGACCTGTGGAGCTGATCGAACCCTCGGGGCAAGCATTGCATAAAGATGAAGCAGAGCTCGGTTCTCAGTTCTCGCAGGAAGGTATTTTCATCGCACGTAATACTTTCGATCGTGTTTGATAGAACGACGAGTAAATCACTTCTTAGGAAGCGGGCAGAGCATTCAATTAATTCTGCACGAGCTGCTTTACTTTATTGAATCATAATCAGGGGGGTTTGCAAAGGTATTTGCTGCATGACGATATGCATGAAATATACGGCAAATTAAGTGAACCTTAAATTTGCGCATTTTATATCAAAGTTTATTATATCGTTCAAGAACGTTTTCATACACCATCACCAGCATGATGCTAGGCTAAGAGCATGCTGGAAAGTTGTCCCCCCGTACTACAACCGCGTACGAACAGCTGTGGACTAAAACAACCTGCAAAAGCTATTAACAGACAAATAAACTAATTATCCCGAACGGTTTCCCACCCGGCCCACTGAAACACCCTAGACACTCGCTGACATCCCCTCACATCCACTCACACACATACACACACTGCTTTCCAAAGCGTGTCGTTAAAAAGTGTACCCAAACTGTGTCCGAGCGCCGAGTGAGAACGACTTTTCGGTCAAGTTTTGCGTCGAAGTCGGAGCGTACTAAAAACGGAGGTGACGTTAAACGGACCCTGCTGGTTCGGTGTGGTAGTAGGGTGCAATGAAATCGCTTTCTAGAAAGTTTGACACTTTCTCAGCCTGCTTTCTCAGCACTCCTCCCCTTTTTCTCTCCTTCGCAACCCTCGGGAGCACCATCGCGCGGGAGGATGTGCTGTCGTCTGTAAGCGATTCATATTGGAAAAGTTAGAATGCGTTTGAAATGTTGCTACTCTGTGTGCTACCGTGTACCTAGCTGCCATTATGTCGCTTTTGTTTTTAGTGGCTGGTTTTGCACGCTGTGCTTTCGATGCTCAATTGAAATCGAATGGAATGAGGGATTTGTTTTTAAAGGTAAAATGTAACAAACTGAAGCAATGGTTTTACGGCTTTCGGATGTATGGAAGCAGTGTTAGTTGTTTCAGTATAGCTATCTGTTAAAATAAGACGTTTTTAAACGACAGAGTTGAAAAAAAAAGAACAAAAATTTCGGAAAATGTATTCATATTCAATTTAAGCACTTGATAGAGCAATAGCTATCTGTTATCACACACTAACATTTATGATATTTATGGACGCTGGTTGGCAAAGAATTTATGACAAATATTGTCACATGTACTTGAAAGTACTTAACGTCAACTAACAAATTCTTCATATTGGAAAACTTCAACAAAGGTTATTCTAGTTAGCCTCGCTTCCTAGTAAGAAAAATTAATGTACGCCTGAAGGTATGCAAGTATGTGTTTTTTTTACATGATTTTACAAGTCACTTTCGAATGTAAACGTTGCTATTCACCGCGTAAAAAATGTTATTCCACTACACTCTAATATTTTATTTCGATCATAATAAAATTTTATATCTTCAGCATGATATTCAACACTTCAATGGTCTGTTTGCCATCATTTTTTTACCGAGACTTAGCCGGATAGTATCATTTGCAGACAGTTGAAGTATTGAAAATCATGCAGAAGAAATTAAACATTATAACAGGGATTTCCAAATCAATTTTAATTTCTTCAGCATGATTTTCAACACGATTGAGTTTGACATTTCTTTGGAATGTGTTGAAAATCATGTGATGAAACTGAAATTTCATTTTGAAGCAAATACACCATTTGATAGCTGTTGAAAAACATCTTGAATGAAGTGACTTGGAAAAGCCTTTATGATGGAAATGAAATATAAGAGTGATGTGGTTAATTGGAACGCAGCAAATGTTTACTACTGAAAGTTAATTGGAAAACCCAGCAATGATTGAATGATAATAGTATATTGAAATCTGCATATTAGAACTCGATCAATTTTTTGGGGCAAAACCGTCAATTGCAACACAAGATAAGTGTTACATTCTAAATTGTGCCAAATGGTTCCCCACTACTATCACGAAACAAAACTGTACATATCTCCCACATCCACAGTAAACCTATTTCATTTAGACTTTATCAAATCTGTCACTCCCTGCCCACCGAGGGGAGGGAGACTCAATCGGATGTTGTGCCAGAGGTTCCTTTTTATTTTTGCTTGAGTGTTGAAATAAAGGATACATCTATGTATTTGTGCTACCCTGCTCAACTTTCCAACTACCGGATTTACGTCATTCAGCTGTCAGCATCCAGCTGACGAAGCTGTTACGACCACGAATGCCACCAAGGATGCCGTCGTGTCTAACGAACGATGACACTTTCTATTACGGGCAGTTCGCTTCGAAGTGGTGCGACAACGCTGCACTATGTCTGTCACTCATTGGCCAAATTCTCCGAAAGAGGAATCGAATATTTTTCTCATGAGTAACATATAAATCAAGTGTGTCAAAATTTAAAAAAATTGAATAATATTTAAAGAGTTTTTTCAGTTGTAACAGTTCGTTTATACACTGTAAAATGTTATCGCCTTTTCTATGTTTAAAAATGAAACCTCTGACTAGTGAAACTCCTTCCCGAAAGCTGAACAATAGCGCACCCAGTGTTTCGGAGCGCACAGCCAAAGCTCTCACCATGACACCGGGGCGATAAGAGTGATTTGATTGGTTTCTCCTCGCCGTGCTGGCAAACATTTAGGGAAGTATTATTTCGCTCCCCCTGCCACTCCAGGGCTCTTGTTTGTGCCGTGTCGCTTGATCTGCCCGTCAGACATTTCGGTATCGCTACCGTTGCCCTGCCGGACGGACTCCCCCTTCCGGGACACATATCAATTCGTGTTCGGGATTCGTCAAAAAATCCATCAAACGTCGCAGTCGCCCAACGCCGGTCGACCGGTCATGTCTTGAGAGTCAGCAAGTTATCCGAACCGGCTGCCACTCCATCGCTGGTCGGTTGGCTGTTGCTCTCTTCGTCCACCCTCTCTCTCCCTATTTCTCTCTCTCTCTCTCACACACACACACACACACACATACACGATGGGGACGGTGGTGGTTGGGATCCTTGGACGATAATCCATTTTGTCACGTTTTCGGTCTCGCCTTTTTGAGCTGACCGGATTGCTGGCCGTGTGCGGTGTGTTAAAGCGAACGAAAAGATAGTCGTTTCGAGATTTGGGCAACGTTTCTGGGCGTTCTTTTCTGGTCTCTTCTTCTTCTTATTCTCCATTTGCCCTTTTATCAAGACGCTTAAAGCAGATAAACCTGCTGAATAAGTTTCACCCGTCCCCAATTTCCTGTCCCGTTTCTTTTTTTTGCGGGGGAAATGTTTTTCTTCCCTCCCTGGAAGGACTCTAATCCGTCGTGTTATTGTAACGTGACCGACAGAAGAAAAGAAAAAGGAAAAAAAGCCGGACCGCCACATTGTGCCGGTTTAAACTTATCTCCCGATTGAGGCTTCTTTCGAGAGCTTCTGGGTTTAAGGATTTGGCGCTTTTTAGCATAAATCGAATCGATTTTTGGGAGCACTGTCTTCCCTACGCTCTGATGTATCAATGCTGCGCACAGGGCGAGTGTAAGCCCACGGCCCTATTGCTTCGCGTGCAGCGCAGGCAAGCTTTAAGACTCGACTCGACGTGAAAAAAAAAGCGGGCAGCTTCTGCCCGCGCCACGTGAATACAACGTGGTACGCTCACCGGCACAGGGATGGGCGTGTTCTTTCACATTGTTGGTGCGCGTTTTCCAGTCGACTTAGCGGGAACCAAATCTCGTGGCTCTGGGTAATTCGTGGAAACGGCAAAAAGCAAAACGTGCCAAGCATTGCTGCTTCGTGGAAGAAGGAGAAGAGAAAAATACACCCAAAACTAAGTGACGATGCTGAATATTTCCAATTTAAAGCACTCTTAATTATGGCTTAAAATGTCTTTGCCACTGGGTTTGTTTGTGTGTGTGTGCACAGGGATGGGTAAAACTCGATCGATGAAGCAATGACATCGGAGAGCGTGTCCGGGGTTTGGGCACGGTTGCTCGGAGTTTTGTTCACCGAGCGAGACCGGCCTGTTTCCTGGTAATTGTAGAGTCATTATGTTTATGTTGCCTTACAAAGTTATTAGGGAAATTGTGGGCAAAGCCGATGGAAACGATAACAGTTTGTAGAATTTAACTGACGTAGGGTGTGGTTTAGGACGGCTTCAAGCTTTCGTTTTGTGAAATTATGTAGCAGGAGAATATAACATGTAAGACGAGCAAAGCATATTTACTTTCACGTTTGTTTGAAGAGTTCAAATACAATCTGTTCCTCGGATTCAGAGATATGTCGTTTTATAAATTTGGAAGTTAATATGTCAAGTCGGCTCAATTGGTACCAAGAGTCGTTTAGAAATAATTGAAATAGCTAATCTAAAGGCCGGTGGACACTGTCCGTACTCGCTAGTGTAGCTTCAATTTTCACTAGCGCACCTGGCGAAGGCTGACCGAAGCATTTTTTCCAAACAATTTGGAGCCGCTTCAAAAAATACGTTATTTTTCCATGCGTTTTTACTTAAATCGGAGGAGAAAAGTTTTGTTAAACATAGATACACATGTTTTGCACGCATTTCATCCATTTTTGCAATGGAAAACGATGGAAAAACTACTTAATTTTGAGATCCGGCATGACCATTCCCTCGATGACCAAAAAAAGCTCCCACCAGTTGCCGCCAGATGCTGTAGCGAAAATCAAAATTACGCTTGCGAGTACGGACAATGTCCCCCGGCCTTTAAAGAGAACGATAGAGGGTTTGAACACATCCGTCAGGATGAAATCCAAGCTGGCTTGTTGACTCCTGTACTGTATAATGAATTAACTGATAAAGCTATTTAATATATTGAGAATACAATACAGAATTCTCTAAACTGAACATGCACAGCTGAGCTTTTTTTAGGTTAAGCATTAAAGCCATTTGGAGATGGACGATTGGATCTAAAGGCCGGGGGACACTGTCCGTACTCCCTAGTGTAATTTAGATTATCACTGGCGCATCTGGCGGCGGCCGGTGGAAGCTTTTTTTGGTCATCGAGGGAATGGTCACACCGAATCTCGAAATTAAGTAGTTTTTCCATCGTTTTTTTGTCATGAAAATGGATGCAATGCGTGCAGGACATGTGCATCTACCTTTTACAAAACTTTTCTCGTCCGAATTAAGTACAAAACATGGAAAAATAACATATTTTCTGGAGCGGCTCCAAATTGTTTGGCAAAATGCTTCGGTCAGCCGCCGCCAGATGCGCTAGTGAAATTCGAAATTACACTAGCGAGTACGGACAGTGTCCTCCGGCCTTAAGAAAGAAGCAAACCCCACTGCTCAATTGAATGAAGTGAATAGTTCATGAAGTAACCAAATTATTTAAAAATTGTGTGAAAACCACCGAGTAATTCCAAATGAAATCACTTCCGCTCATCAACGCAGAGTGAAATTTAATCATTTAAAATGTACAACCATTTCATACATTCTCAATCGCCAGCTCTTTCTCTCTCACTTTCCTCCTCTCCTTCTACTCCTCACTCTCTCTGTCCCTCTTAATTTGAAGCCCATTAAGTTAACATCCTTTTAAATAAATTGCGCTACCCGCACCACGGAGGAAGTGGTTTGTGCAGCAAACTCCAACCGCTGATGGTTAAATGATTGACGGTGCGGTATTTCAGCAATCATGTATTTTTTACTGCATGGAAAAGGTGAACAGATTTCCACGCCACACAATGATTGGCGACGCGTGAAGCTGCAAACTGGAACAAATACACACAAAAAAAGCATTGAACGACTCCACTCTCATTGCGCTCATAAAATAATCATAAACTCAGCCCAATCGCATCATCAGCATCAATCAAACCGCACAAGTCGCAAGCGTTGACGTCCCTGGGAGGGTTCGTCGCTTCGTACGCTCCCTAGCTTACTCACCACAAGAAAAAGTCACACCCCCACGGGTTCATCTCTTCTCTAACTCTCTGGCTTTTTTTTCTGTTTGTGTGTCCTTCTTTTTGTTTCCAGGAAATGTGTTCGTTATAGCGGCCATCCTGCTCGAGCGCAACCTGCAGAGCGTCGCCAACCACCTGATACTGTCGCTGGCCGTGGCCGATCTACTTGTTGCCTGTCTGGTGATGCCGCTCGGTGCCGTGTACGAGGTGTCGAAGGAGTGGCGGCTCGGGGCCGACCTCTGCGACATGTGGACGTCGAGCGATGTGCTGTGCTGTACCGCCTCCATCCTGCATCTGGTGGCCATCGCGCTGGACCGGTAAGTGCTTTTCGCCGTAATTCGATCGAAGCCTGTCTATCGCCCGTGTCGGCCCGGTCAAAGTGTCTATCGATTACCGGGGCCGGGGCTTTCGGGTGCAAATGCGCATTTGGCTTTCGCTCGCTCCGATGCCGTACCGAGCCATTACGGGGGAATTCTTGTATCGGTGCCAATCGCAATTCACACACACCAACGATGGCTACACTTTATTGCGTGTGGGGAGAGGGAGGTAAAAAAAGGTGCCCGGCACAACAACCAACCGGTATTAATCTTCTCGAGAGCTTTTTTGAGCGTAGCTCCGTATAGCGCATCCGACGCTTCTTATAACTTATTGGACACCTTAAGAAGCGTTACCGGTTGTTGGGGTTTTTTTTCTCCTCTTCGTTGCCGTCGATATGAACCGTCTTTTCTTACTTTGTCGGCGAAGACGTTCGGGTCGGCAACCATATTGATTCTCAACCTCTTTTATCTCAATATCTTGAAGCACCATCCTCGGTAGCTAAGCCGCCAAAGCCGAAGGTGCCTTTTGCCCCGGCAGCAAACAAAAAAGTGGCAAACAAACACAGCCGAGCAGCGAGGAAATCGATTCAAATCAACTCGTTCAAATCTTCCCTGATCAACCCACCCACTCAACTTTGTTGCAAAAGAGAAGGAAAAAAAACGCCTCCCCGATTTGCCATGATATTGTTTCCGGCCTACGCTCCTACGTAGTGCTCGGCTTGCCATGTTTGTTTATTTTCTCGAACCCAAACAACCTGTAACGGCCTGAAACGGTTCCCACTTGGGGGCATTCATCCCCCACCCCCCTGCTCGCTTAACCCACTTTGCCACTCAGAGAAGATGAAATCTTCCCGTTATATCATCTTTAATTCTGCCCATTTTTGCACGAACGTGTTCGTGTTCGAAGGACCAAAAACCTGAACAGCGACCGTTCTTGTTCACCGGTCGGTTGTGTGCCCCCCGCCCCAGGAGGGATCGTAGATTGACAGGAGGCAAAATGATTTTTGCTAACATATGCAGGATCAAGTGTATTGCCCGGGAGAGGCGGAAGTTATGTCTGTTTTTTCACTCGAGCGAATTGGAGGAGGAGTCTGCCTGTGACGTGATGTTGCCGTATACACGTATTGCGAGTATCACGCTCTCCCTCGAGACCTTCCGGCTTTGCCGTGCAGGTAGGTTTGGCAGGTTCATGTAGCTAAAAGAACCAATCCATCATGTTCCATCATGTGTGTGTGCGTGTGTGATGCATGTGTTATTCTCTAACCCTGTCTTCGTTATGGATTGAGTGCAGTGAGCCGTATGAAGGAAGACGCATAGCAAAAAATGGGGAGAGCTACTAGCAAGGTACGCATAACGAGCCCATGGTTGGTCATTGGAGTTGACAGGCAGAGCCTAACTTTACAAAACCAACGTATCTGTTCAGATGTCTGTCCAAAGACGCAGCTGATGAAGTGCGCTGAATCGGAGACATGCGTTCAGACAAGGTGGCTTTGCTCCGGGAACGACTCGTTTGATGTGCGCGCAGCCGCCCCTGAGTGGCCATGAATAAGTAAGATGTGCAGAAATCATCCTTTGCATAGACATCCTGTAAGATGAATATGGAAATTTTGTGCGGGTAATATTCTTCAGAGCTCGATATCTTACTAAGAGCGCTACGATATACACAAGAGATCTTGTAGGGAAGGCATTGTGATTAAATGCGTATTGCAAAACGGGTCTCAATTTAATATCTTGCACACGCTCTTCTACATCTTCTGAACTCTGCCCAACGACAAACCTATTAAACTCCATTTGCACTAAAATATTTCATTGCCTAACTTTAGGCGCCAACGATTGCATGGTACTGTGTGGTTCTAATTGTTTTATTTTGGATTATTCATTTAGCACCTTTGCTTTTGTTTCTCTTCATCTCTCTCTCGCTCTCTATCTGTAAATCCTATCAAAGTTTATCTTACTGGAGATTGCGAGGAATAATTAGAATGAATACCTTTCGTGCAATGACTTCTCTGGCCCAAAAACTTTCCCCGACAACTTGCTCGCGGTTTGCCTGCTGATATTGAAACAACTCGATCTCTGCGGCCAAAATTGCTGGGATGCGTGTGTGTGTGTGTGCTCGTTTCGTTTTCAGTCGACTTTCTACAGAAGCACACGGCAAACACTGGATGGGGGCGGGAAAATTCCTTCTCGAAAGTTTTGCATCTAATCTGATTAACTTCAGCTTCAGTCCAGAGAGCTCGTGTGGCTCGACCGTCGCCATACCACGCGTCAGTGTCTGTCTCCGGGGTGCTCGCTGTGCGCTTGCTAGTGTTTGCCCGGGCCCCTAAAACCGATGTGACTCCACGAGCTTCACCAACTTTATCCCTGACCGTTTTCATTAAAAACAGCTGATACCAGCTGACTTTTGTCGGCAGGGGATGGCATAACTTTTGCATAACTTTGTCCGAGCCTGCCCGGGAAGCTGGGAAGAAATCTTCTCGCTTGGTCCGGACGAATCAAGAAGTCTTCTACGCATGCAAGTTGCGGGCTAAAGTTGAAGGCCTAATTTCATTCCAAATTCAGTGGCATGATGTGCAAACCTGGCCCACGGGGTAGCAGGCCGAGCATCTGCTGAACCGAGCATCCGAGCACAACAAAAGAATGCTTCACCCGCTCGTGGCACCACTAGATGCAGCCAGCCACGGTGGAGATCGGTGCGTTCACAAGCGGCAGCAGCAGAAGAACTTTTCGATATTCTTGCGGCACAACACATGTTGGAAGTTATTTCTGAACAGAAGCACAGCTGTAAGCGTCTTTTGATGGAACGAGCTGGACGAGAGTTTTGTCGGATGCATTTTTGCACGGAAGCGATGTTTTAAGGATGTCAACAGCGATGGGAAAGACATACACTGTTGGCATCAGACTTGCCAGCCACCGTGGTTGCGGGTAACTTTTAACTGTGGAGTTGTTCAAACATTTTCCCATTTGCTGCAGGCTGCTAGAATGCTTGCGTTTTTGTGCGATTGTGTGCACCCCATTTTGTACGGAAATGCCTTGCACAATCTTGTCTTATCTGACCTTTAGCAAGCACTGAAAGGCTTTTAAGTCTACAGCACAGTACCGGATGTTGCTTGGCGCTTCCTCTGTATGCTGATTCGAACACCCATTCTTGCGAGAGTGTAAGGCGACCTTCGCCAGCAAAAGAGTTTAAAAAACGCACACAGAAAAATAGCATAGCCTTTTAAACGCCATTTTGCGAGACCCATTAGCGGTAGCGTGTCGTATGGCTTTTGCCTCTTCCGGTAAAAGTAGTTCACACCCATTATCATCAGGGTAGCAGGTCGCCCCTTTGGGCAGGTTCCACGTTTTCATGTGACAAAACCGGACACAAACGAAGGGCACGAATAATGCTAAAGCAAAGATGGCTAGAGCTAGCAGCACCACGGTACCAGCTTTGCCCATCAGCTACGAATACAATTAATCATCTTCTAAAGAGCACAGACGACATAACAGCAACAGCAACAAAAAAAAACATCCATTCCGTTGCACGTGGCGAAAGATAATTTAATTGCCGGGTACTATAAAGCGACAGGATAACAGCACTAAGCTGCCGGTGGATGATGCAATTAAAGGCAAAGATTTGCTGTTGTTCACCCAAGGGTAAAAGCTGGCCCGATCTTTAGGGTAACGTCTATGAACACATTAATGCGTTGGAAGGAGAGGAGCGTCAGCCGTTTCCACGTGGCCTAATGATGGCGGACAAAAGCATTGCGCGGGCATGTTGGCTGATGATGAATGTAATAAACAAAACACCGTTGCTTTTACTCTATGTCCGCTCTACACTAATGAAAACATCAACTTTTAATAGGCAAAGCTGCTGCTGAAACTATTTGCGGGCGAAATGATGGCGGTGCATAAGCTGAAAAGCTTCGATGTGTTTGTTGGTTTGCTGGCGGTTTTTTGAGCTTAATGGATGTATTTAATTTTGCTCACGTTAGGGACCCACATTTGAATCGGTTTTTTACTATTTTATTCTTTTATTGTATGATACATTGCAAAACAACAAGACACTAGATGCTCTTGAGTAAATTTTGCAATGCTTGTTGCATACATTTGGGCGTAATATATTTATTTTTGCATTTTAAGCTTATTTCCAATGCTACTTAGATTTGTAATTAAAATCGACAATTGAGCTTAGCCTGTTTGGAATGAAACAAAACACTTAAAGTCCTTTAAAAGTGTATTTTAATCAAAATTTCTCTGAAAAGGTATTTTTGAGAAAATAATTCAAATGTATGAAGCAAAACTCCTATAAATTAGGCGTTCAATAAATCTCCAAACAATCACTTTCTACTCCAAACATTATTCAAGGTACCAAATTTAAAGTTGTGAGAGCTTCATTTTCCATGTCCATCGTCCGTTCAAGCTTAGCCGTCTCCTGTAGGACTGATTATCCGGAAACTTAATGAATAAGTCTCGAAAGACTGTATAAGCCGGCACGTAGGCTGTGGGACGTTACCGCTATAGGAAGAATTTTAAGTTATATACAGATAATAACATTAAACTGTTTATTTATAATAATAATCACTTTACGGGGACGCATAAGAATTCATATAACGAAGCTTCGAAGTACTTGACAGTGAAATACCAACGCTGATCAAAAGAACTCTTTATGTCAGGAGGAATAACGCAGCACGTCGATCGCAATATCCTCCTCGTTGCGTTCAACTTTCATTTTAAAAAAAATTAAATTCAACGACCATAATTACACATTTCAATTACATCCTGCTAGCAATACATCTAGAAAGTATGATTAAAAGTCTAAAATCCGACGCGTTTACCAGTTGACGCTTCTTCTTAACGATATGTGCGATGAACATCCTAACTGAAATGCGAATACAAACCACATTCTGATTCGTGATAAATATAAAACCCAACACACAGCGCTACCGTAATGCTCTCTACAAATCCGTACTTTCCAATCGAATCGGAAGCATTCAAATGGGAATTGTAACTCTAACAGGATACTGAGAATTCAGTTCATCAAGCACTGCAGCCAACTCACACACCACGACCACTTGTCATACGGAAAACGAACAGCCGAGTGGTTCTCCGGTAACGGGCCCGTAGATAAGGCTCGTTCCGGCGTGGAGTGATTGCTGCCGGGGTAGAGGAAGGGTAACCTTTTCTAAAGGTGTTGGAATTATGGAAATGTCTACCCGGGGTCCCGATTGCACACCGGAACCCTTGGCCCATCCATTCCCATCGTTATGTCATCATCTTAATGCGTTTTACTGACAGCTTTACAGCTGGACGTTTTGCTTTGCTGCAGTGCGAAGAATTGTCCCCGGTGTGTTCCGGTGTGCTCTCCGGTGACACAAAAGCTAGCAGGCAGCAGTGGGGCTGCATACCGGGAAGTAAAAGCAGCACCAGCAGCAAGGTTGTGTGTGAAGGTGTGAAGGTGTGAACGAAACAATGCACAATGGAGTGCTGTGGTTTGAGTCGTAGTGAAAGCCACAAACGTTGCAGTCCCTCGCCAGTGATGGTTGTGGCGTAATGTGCAGTCATACTGTAGAACTGCGCCAAACCACAGGTGAAAATATTGACGTAATGAAATTGTCCTGTTCCCTTTAAAGGTTCACTTTTGCCCTCAACTTTAGACAGTGCTGTTTCGCAAACTGTAACGAATTATTGTCCCGATGGCTATCAGTTTGAATATAAGTTAATTGATTACGCAAATCTTCTGTTCCAATTTGATGTAGGAATTACATTTTGTTAAAACTCAAATGTTGTGAAACCTGAAGAGTTTTATAAAGGGAAGCCTAAATGTGTACTAGGCGCCTGAATGTATACAAATCATTTGAATGCATACAAAACGCCTGAATGTATACAGCTTATCGCTTCACAGTTTGCGGGCTGTTATTATCTCTTTTATTTTACCTCATTCTTTCCATTCTTCGCTTTGTAAGCGGCCTGTAATGTAAAGGAATGGGTTATGTTCGATATAATGTGAAAATAACCCTGGTTTTCAGAAATTCTTTACATATTTTTTCAAATTTTCGTTTAGTTTGAAGAGAGAACCTCATAGGAATTAAAAGCTGATAATACTTGCTCAGCTGATGTTACTAAAGTTCTTACTAATGTTACTGTGAGATTTTTGCGCATGCTTTTGAGATTCCTTAGCATTTTTGCACGTGCTCTTCAGGAATCGCTTTCAGCTCATTACAATGATCGCAAACATTGCTTACGATTCGCCAAATTACACGTAAGCTCTGCACGAGCCCCTGCCGAATCGTGTACACTATTAACATAATCGTGCCCTTAAACTGTTCCCCAAGCAAGTGCACTGCTAACATTTGATCAGCGAAGATACCGCACCGCATGGTGTGTCGTGGAATAAGAAGCTGCTCTACTTCCGTGCCATCGCAGGCAAGATTGCAGCCCTCCGATTGTGTTGTGTGCTTTTCCATTCCAACGCCACAATCACGTGCGATAGATTATGCAGATAGTTAAACAGTTTCCTTACCGCGGCAGGCAGGACCGTTGAAAGGCGCGTGATGCACAACCAAAACACACTGGCAGATGCACGTATCTACAACACGCAAGAATGGTGCAGGATGCATCATCCGGAATGGGGAGAAGCTCTAATGTAAACATGCAAGCTTGAGAGTGGTGCAAATTTATCCGGCGTAATCGTAAAATAATTTATCAAATCCATATTTATGTGCGACATGTGGCGCGCGAACCGTAGTACGTAGCACGGGCGTATGCGATTAGGCACGCAACAGCACAAGTGTGTGTGTGCACTTTGTACCAACGCACAACATGTTGCTGCTGTTTTTTCATAGCTACAGTGTTTGATATAGGAAGTATGATGGACAAGCAATGCGTTCAATGTAAAATGCAAAGAAAGTATGTGTTAAGCGCGACTTAGCTTCTGTCAATTGGGAGTTTTTCGTGCCTTAGGGAAGTGTTGCGTAAAATTTTGACTTACATTGTATTGTATTACGATATAGGATCATTTATTACTTTAAAATGTACACAAATTGCAATTTAAGCTCTTCCACGTCTTTTTTCCCTTCCAGTTGCTTGCAAGCGTTAGTATGATAGCTATTTTCCAGAGCGCTTTTAACTATAACAAGATATAACAAGATATAACAAGATATATAACCACTCGAAACTAAACTATTACTCTTCCGCATAGCGTTTCAGTGCACTTCAACCGTTCATCCTGTCCCAAAGCTTGTCCACTCTGGCCGAACACAAAAAAAAAAGTTCATCCAACGCTCAGCCAGCGAGTCAAGTGTGTACAGTGGTCGCCTTGCAAATGCGATCCTACGAGTGTACGCAACACTAGTCGCCCATGCTGCTCTTCGACTGTTCCTATTTGCAGCGTCGGTTGCTGTCGCAGCAACATATGTAAAATATCGTACTCTGCATTCAATTTGTATGCAAATTTTTGCCAATGCATGTACCGCACTGGCCAGTGGGAAAGAATAGCTTCACTCTCGCTTGGAGAGCGTGGGCTAGGCAACGGTGGCTCAAGAACGGTGGTTCCTTTTATTGCTCTAGAAGTAGCTCGACCGTAGCTTTCCCTCATGGACTTACATATTTGTTGTGAATGTATGTCTCGAGAAGGCAACAGTGCGGACATGCCTTTATTGAACTTCCCTCACATTTAAACTTCGAAAAGCTCTAGTCAATTGACGCTTCTTCAAGCATCCGCATACATCCGATTGATGCGCTGCAAGCATTGATTCACAAACGATCGGTACGGAATTGAGTGATGCCAGATATGTTGTTATCACAGTATTTATGAAATGACACTCTATTGATATGCTTTATCCCATCCTCCACCCCACCTACTTCCTAAGGTACTGGGCCGTAACGGACATCGATTACGCGCACCAGCGGACGGCCCGCCGGATAGGCTACATGATCATCATCATCTGGACGCTGTCGGTGCTGGTCTCGATAGCGCCGCTGCTCGGCTGGAAGGACCCGGAGTGGGAGACGCGCGTCTACCAGGACCTGCAGTGCATCGTGTCGCAGGACGTCGGCTACCAGATCTTTGCCACCGCGTCCAGCTTCTACGTGCCGCTGCTCGTCATACTGTTCCTGTACTGGCGAATATTCCTGGCCGCCCGGAAACGGATCCGTCGAAGGCAGCAGGTACGAACTGCACCCCGTTGTCACACGTCCATGTGTTTGGTGTTTCGTTTTTGGTTTCTTTCTTTTTTCTTGTTCTCTTTCTCTCTCTCTCTCTCTTTTCCATTTTGTTTTTTCCACTTTTTCTCTCTTAATCTCTTATTGTCGCATTTTATTCAACCATGTTGTCATTAGTCATTTTCATTAAAATTTGTGATTAAATGCTGCTCTCGAAACGGAACAAAAACATACCATCCCATAACATCCCCATTCCCGTCATTCGAATCGTTGTCTACCTCTGTATTCCATCCGGGAGGTTGTAGCTGCCGGTTTATTATCCACTTCGTTATCCAATCCCGTACTACAGTCATCACCAGTATAGTGTATCGTTCGTTTTTGATCTCATCCTTTCCCTTTCTTCCCGAACGTGCGCACACATTGTCATCACGATTTCAACATTTTTGTACCACGTCACGTACCGTTAAATTTCATGTGTTCTACTGCATCCTGTCATTATTTTCTCGATTGTTTCCACACACACACACACACACACACATACATACATAAAACATTCGCAACTCCTCACCTACCTACTTCCCTGCCAGATGGCCCGTCCTTAACAACTCATCGTTACAATTGGTTTTGTATGATGCTCGGTGTGTCATGCTGGAGCGTGATGACAGTGAACATTTGCTTTAGTAACGAAGAATTTAATAAGAGAAGCCCCACTCTTACCCCTTTATGCTCTGTCATTACTCCCCTTTTTTTTTTTTGGTGCTGAGTTTCTCGACCCGTTCCAAAAGCTATTTCCAAAATTGATTCGTACAGCTTCCCGCAAGCCTCGTGAAAGCGAGGCGAGCGACACAAAACCCTTCCTACAAGTGGGATTTTCCACTGTTTTCTTTCCCTTTATCCTCAATGCCGAGTTTTAACATTGACTGTTTCAGCTACTCAAGTGTACTCTGTGTTTTTCTTTCCCTCGTTGGCTCGTTGTCTTTTTGTTGATGTATTTTTTTTTATGTTGTTGCTGATAGTCCTTCAACCGTACACTTCTACACGTACCAACACAGAAGACCTAACCGTGTGCTTCCCTGCAACAAGGACATACGCTCGCCAGGCGAACATCGAAACGTCTGCGCTGCATTTCTTTCCAAAGCTTTACCACTTTGATTCGCTACTTTAAGAGCTTCTCGGTGCAGTTTTGCTCTGCGCTCACGGGGAGGGTGTGTAAATAGTGTGAGGATGACAGTTTCCTAGTTCCACCCATAGTTCCTCGGCCAAAGATATGAATGTTGCGCCCCTTTTTTTCCTTTTCGCTGTATTTTTATCTTTTTTTCATCTCTTTGTTTGGGTTTCTCTCGTTCTCTCGTCTCTTACGCTCCACCGCGAAAGCCAAGCTGTGTGTTACTCTTTGTTTGTGCGCTTGATAAAGGAGGGAATTTTTGTTTTATATCGAAACCATTTGCAAGATAGTTGTACATATATTTGTGTACATGTTTTACTTTTCTATCTTGGTGCCATGGTTGTGCTTTCACGGGGTGGTAACGATTAATTTTTTCTCCTTTTGTTCGTGATCGTTTTTGCATTCGTGGCAAAACATGTGCATGCATTCATTTTTATGAGTGCGTTTGGTTGCTTTGTTTTGTTGTTTAGGTTTGTTTTCCTTTTTCCCCATTGGGTTTTTGTTATAAATTTGTTTAGTCTCTTTTATATTCGTTTAGTTTTTGGAATATATTTTAAATTTATATGTTATTATTTGTTGCCGTGTTTTTTATCCATTTTTGATAAATTTTCTTTTTTTTTCTTCATATGCTTTCCTCGTGATAGCATTTTTTGCGTATGTTTTCATCTTTTTTTCAAATTTTTTTGTGGTTTTAAATCACTTCTAGTTAATTACAGTTACAGTAAAGTTCAGTTGTATTCTTCAACACAATTAAATAATTCCCCTCTAATGCCAATTGTCCTTGGAAATTGATACCGCACCAACCCGTTCCGTACCGATTGACGTCATCGAAATGTTTATTTTCCCGTATCTCACTCCCTCTTTTTCGTCCCCAAGTTTCCCAAGGACTTCGTTTACATAAACCCACCCCGTAAAGTACGTACGTAATGGTTCTTGCTTCGCGTGCTGTCATGCTCACAATACCTTTCACTAAAGGAGGACGGGCCGTTCACGTGATTCTGTGTTTTGGGAGGAAATAGATATTCTTGAAGACGGTCTACCAACCAGGCCGAGTGTGGCAGAGCTTCGTCTATCTGCTCCAGCCAGTCAGCTACTTCCTTCCTGCTGGTGGATGCATTCAGATGTGAGCGTTTTTTTTAAACAGCCGAGATAACCCATTTCAATGCCACACTGGTAGCGAGCGTGTGTGCGTGTGTGTGACAGAGCATTCCGTACAAAAGCTCACTTGATGACGCGCTTACTAACTGCTTTCCCGCCTGCTTTGCGTTTTGTGTTCCACCATTACCATCGTAACGGGCAGACTATTTCAGGCTTCACCGATTGCTTCATCAAAGAGCAGCAGGAGCAGCAGCAGCAGTAACACAAAGCATTCCTTCACATTTGCTGCGCTGCACGGGATGCAGTTACACCGGTGTTCCGGCCCAGAGCGCGGTGGGTTGCTTTTCGCTCGATGAATTCGACTTCTGGAGCGTTCGCGTTTCACGCAGCTCAACGTTTTCCGCCCCGGCTGGTTTGGTTGTTCCGCACAGTGCTCCGCAATGGTGCCATCTTTCGGCAAGGCACATCTTTCGCCAACACTCTCCGTCCATTCCGGCCCATTATCTGCGTTGGTTGTACAGGGAAGCTTTCGTTTTACGCGTTTACAGTGGCAGGATTGCAGCTTCTTTTTGTCATCCGCAACGATATACCTATGAAGCGATTACTGCTTGTCGCGAGATGTACGTTCTCCCGCTCTCTCCCACTCTCTGTGTACCTTTTCCGATGTGTTGTCCGCGCACACACGAAAACAAAATGCAAACACAACAACATATGTTTGACGAAAAACAAAAAAAAAACAACAAAACGCTAATTTTCTTCATTTTACACACATACAGGGCAGAACAATAGTGCAATTGATACCAAAGCCTTTAGTAAGTATTTGGGTTAGTTTGTTTTTTCCGATTATCGTCTTAGTTTTCGGGATGTTTGGTTGTTTTTGTTTTGTTTTTTTTTTTTTTCAATTTCTAGTCCAGCCTGTGATGATTTTGTGCTTTTGTGTTCGTCTTGTTTAGCGCGTGTTTTGCTCCTGTTTTGTTTGAACGCACAAATGCCGATTGTTTTGTCTTTATTTTTGTTTTCTTTCTTTACGTAACGGTTTGCTCAACAACAATTGAAAGTACAAAATTAACAGAAGAAAGCCAGAAGATGAACAAAGTTATATTATGTTTCTTCAATTTATTTACATTTAATTTCGTTATTTCAAAAAACATAGTTATTTTGTTTTATTAAAACGATTAAAAAAGTATGTGAATGTATCTCTGTGTGTGTGCGTATATTTTAACTGCGTAATAGCGATTAGAGTGTTGCGTGCGCGTGTGTGTGCTCATGATGAGGGAACGCCCTTTGCGAAGGTGTGAAATTAAACTACTCACCCGTCAGAAAGGGTTCATCCCGTCATCTTCATCAGCACACGCTCATCAACCTTTCGTACCCGTAGGAATCTGCTCTAGTGCTAATCCGTACCCCTACCCCTGTTAGATCGTCTCGGCAGACACCCACAATAACACTCTCCGTACCGATGCTACACCCTTGTTTAGCAGTCAACGTATCCACCCGACTGCGGTGTAAAACGGTCTTTTACACCACCACGTCCTTTACTAGTGCGTAGCAATGTAGCTGAAATTATTCACACTGTCGTAGCGTTTCACCCGTAATAGCCTCCGCCTCATGTTAGCAACACACTGCTACACTGCTAGCTTACAAGTTGTCCGTTTGTCATCGCACTCGCGGTGAGACAGATCAATCAGCTTGACCTAGTCCACGGGAGCACACAAAAACACGCTCACTGTCTGTCTGTCTGTTTCTCTCGCTCTATTTTCCCTATCTCTGTCTCTCTCTCTCTCTCTCTGTTCGTACCAATACTCTGTCTCTGTCTGTACTCAACTCTGCTTGTAGTGATGGCAAATGATGTGTTGTTACCCCCTTAGTAAAGGCAAACTACAATATATACGCACATTCCCGGGGCGGTTGGTTCGAGATCGGCCAGCACCAGCAAATGAAGGAATAACGTGCGGTGGGACTTATCTGACCCTTTTTCCCGTGTCTGTGTATGTTTTTTTGTTTTGTTTTGTGTGTGTGGCTTAATCGCTTGTCAGCGCAAAACATAGTAGCCGCGTAGCGAGCGCCCTCTGCCGGCGACATTCACAAAACTGCTAACTCACCCGTGTTCGTTTCCCCTAGCTCGCAGCCACATTAACACATTTGTTTTGCTGTCATGATGTAGTGCACAACCGGCAAACATCATAGCGCTTTTCATAGAGAGACCTTAGGTCGGATAGTGCGTTCCGCTGACAAAGCTGGTCGGCAAACTGTAGCTTGCGTAGCATGCACACCGTTCCCAGCACGTGTAGGTCGTAGTGTTACAGTGCGCAGTGTGGTAGTGGTGCGTATGCGTGACAGTATTTACTGAGAACTTTAGCGTAGAAAAACAAATGCGTTCTTTTTAGCTTTAAACACATCTTCAGCCTAAAAAAAAATAAGTACGCATAGTGTAGTGTGATTCAATTACAACTACTATGGATTAAACTTGAGATGGATTTGAGACTTTTGGGATCCAATTGAAAGTTATTTGCTTTCAACGACAACAAAAGACGTTTTTTGGCCTAAGTTTACATATCTACAATTAGTTGAAGGGCTAAACTTTTAGAGTTTTTAATTTTTTTAATACAACCAGAGCTGCAAAATATCACTGTCAATGTCATAAAAAAATCTGACTGAAACAAAATCCATATCAGCGTCACGTATTCAATTATGATAATCAGTGGTGATACTCAGAACGGTTGGTGTGACTAATACATGCTCATGACATGTTTACGACCGTCGCTTGGTCAGTCACTATGTCACGACTTTTTTTTGCTATGATCAGTTTTGCAAAATGTCACTGACATATTCTTGACAAATTACGGCTGAAACAAAATCATCTCAGCGTCACGAGCTCTACTGCGAAGATCAGAGGCGGGCCTCAAACAGTTGGAGCGACCATCGCATGCTTGGTGACATTGTGTGCAACCAACTCGTGTTCAATCACTTGGTCGCGACATTTTCAGTCGGTGATCATCGCGGTGGTCATGGGAGATATGCGGTGCGTGCGAGTGGTTCCAAGAAACAAAATGAGCATGTTTTCTCGCTCTGTTTGACCCGACAGATAGTTAAAACAGATAGAGGGAGAAAGCATGCTCATTTTGTTGCTAAAGCCCACGCGCAAAGTATATTCCAAGATTGTCGTGATTATCGCCGACAAAAATGTCGTAACCAAGTGAGTGACCAAGAGTTGGGAGCTAATCAAAATGTCACCAAGCATGTGATTGATACTCCAACTGCTTGAGTCTCGTCACTGATCATCTCAGTTGTGTACGTGATCTGATTTGAGCTTCGTTTCAGTCATGAGTGTTGATGACTGAAACAGTGGCATTTGGCAGCACTGTTCACAGCCAGAAAAAAATCATGATTGTGCTTGCGCCGGCATTAAGTTAAGCTTGTCAGTCAGAGTATCGCGTTCGACTCAAGTATTCACATGTCGTGTTCTGGATGTCATGACGCACTTTTATTGACTATCAGCAATGAGCATCAAGCAGCATTGTTTTCCTTGGTGAAAATCTCGTGATATTCATGACATTTTGCAGCACTGAATACAACAAATCAATTGGGAAGCTCGATTTGATATTTGTCACATTTTCAATATAAAAATATTAATATCTAACGATTCGTTTCGACATGATGTGAAAATTTTGCGCCTCAAAGCACATAAAAGTTGTTAAAAATAGGTTATCAAGGTAAAATTAACTTAAATAATGGTTACAATTAAAGTAAAGGATGGTTCTAAAGCTAATGAAATAGCATTTTTTTGTCCAAAATGCTACAAAATTTCCAATCAAACCTATAAATAAACATGGAAAATCTGATTTTAATTGCTTTGAGGTTGAGCAATTTCTTGTGCTCTTAAAGCAGCGCTTCAGCTATGCCAAAGCTTGTTACCAAAACAATTTTTTTTGCGTTCTCGAGCACCCACCCCGTACCAAGTTATGCTAATATCAAACAAATAAATCCGATAACTGGAGCAAACCGCCCTGGGTAAGGTTTCCATGCACATCAAACCACTGTTTGCATCAATGCTGCACCTCACCGTTGCTTGCTACCTTCTTACAAATATGGATTTCCTTTCCCGCTACTACCTCCCAGCAACTCACCTCCACTCTTTTACCATGTTTATAAGTTTGTGGTTTTGATACGTTGAGTAAAATTGTGCCCATACTCTTGCCCATACTTACGTGCACAAAGTGCAAAGTTTTCCAGCACCTACAGCTTCCCGCGCTCGTAGTGCTTCGTTGGTAGATAGAGAGCGACGCAATTCAAGTTTTACAGCACTGAATTGGCATTGATTGGCAAGTGGGTTTGGGTTGGGCGCGTCTGCCTCGTCTACTACCAGCCGTTCTGAACCCTTTCCAGGAACATTCACTTTTCACTCACAAGAAGAGATGCGCCGTAACCCGAACGCTACAGGGGCTGGCAAATTTCACCGCCTGCAAAACCCGATTCGATTTGTTTCTTGATTGAGTTCTATTGTACTGCACGCTAGCGCAGGAGATTGAAAAACGATGAAGTTTTCTACTGGTTGCTTCCGTTGCCACTTTGCCCCGCACAAACCTCCACCGTGATGTGGACGATAGTTTTAAGCGCCATTTTCCTGAGGTAAAGCTCAAGTTATCTCATCATCTGGGGGTCGGAGAATTGAAAAGCGTACCGTTGTTTTGCTGTTCAAATGAGAATGCGATTTGATTGTGCTGGTGTGGAAACAGTTATGCCTTGTCATTTTTTCTATGGTGTTGCACAGCAGAAAATATGTTTCTAAACAATTCTTTTTCTGCAGGAAACAATTTACTTGCTACGCTGGGAGCAAGAGCTTGTCTTTTAGTTTTCGCCTTGTTCCGAGAACACGTTCAATCTGTGTTTGACATTTGTTTCCCTAAAAACAAAAACTCCTAAAGGTATGCAAAATGCATGCCTGAAGCAGCTTATTCCTCCATGTCAAAGTAGTTTGACGTGAAGATGTACTCTTCGGTTATGGTCCTTAAAAAACACCAAAAAAATTAAAACATTGGATGCTTTTTGAAAATATTTTAAGTCCTCAGTACTATTTCATTAATTTAGTACGTTGAAAACAAATTTATGGATTTTTTTTTCCTTTTGAAACAAACGATCGATTTTAAAGTATGCATAACGCATAATAATTTTGCAACTGTTTGAAGGATTCTGTTTATGCAGTACACCAGTAGACCTGTTGTGGTTGTGGTCAGTACCCGCATTATGTTGCTTTCATGTAGTTCAAAGTCCAACACATAGCGCAGTGGTGAAATTTACTTCCACAATTGTACGCCGCGTCGCTGCACTGCACTCCATGGGCTGGTCGTTATGATTGATGTTCCCAGGAGACGTAAAGTTTTGCTAACAATCCTGCATTGGACGCAGCAGTCATGCTGCGGTTTGTCAATAACATTATTGAATCTGAAAGAGGTGTTGTTAAATTTATACTGTGTATGTTTTCAGTAGTCGATACATTCATGAGATTAAATAGACTTTCAAAATTGTTATTAAAGCCTAGCCTTATTCATGTTAGAACAAAGTAAGTAAGATTATAATTAAAGTGTTTTTTTTATTTCTTTAAATATTAGAAATGCATATTAGAATATTCAACATTAACCAACATTGATCTTCCTATATGAATATCAAAAAGCTTTTTCTTCGATGGCTTGTAAGTGATTGTGATCACGACTCAATAAATTAATCGCAGTACACCACTTTTAACCATAAAACTTCTAGTTCAATAGAACCTTTTACAGCCATTATGCTGCAAATCATAATGCCATAATTATTGAACGATTTCCCATCAACAAAACCATTAAGCCTCTTCTTTCACTGCGGGCAGGCAAAAGATGAAAAGCTTCTTCACCAGCGTGCTGGCGCCGTTGGCCAACCGAGATAACGAATGCAAAACGAGCGACATCCAAACAATGGCGCTCAAACGCAAACAAAAGAGAGGGCCCGGGTTTTTGTGTGTTGGTAATTTTAAAATTATGTTATCCATAATGCGGAGCGGATACAATAAAAGCGCTCGCCTTCAATCATTGTCACCTTAATTGGCTCTATACTTATTGGACTTGGCGAGACGAGCGAGGCGACATTTTCCTCCCTGTTCGGGTGACATTCTCGGGAACAGTTGTTGGTGCTTCTTTTCGCTCCCTCCCAGTAGAAAGTAAAAGACCGCTTGCTTCTCTTCCACTTGTTTCCCCCTCGCGCCCGAAACAGGTACATTGAACTATGTTTGCACAAAAAGCCATTCATTAAAACGCCCAAAATCTAGGCCCGGAAATCAGCTACACGGTATGGAGATTGGCAACATTACCGACACTAATTCAATCAGGACTATCTTTTGATAAACCACAGCAAGCTTGGGCGACCTTGGCGAAAGCATTTGCCAGAACCTGCACACCACTCGACCACTGGCTGGGAAAGGATTCGCTAGAACCATTTTGGGAGGTGCTCGGATGAGCCGGGCTCTTTGCTAATGTTTTACGCCATCACCTTAATTAATTTTGCCCGAGCGTGGTCCTCAAAACGCTAAGGTGGAGCTTTCGTTCTAAGGGTTTGAAATTTTGTTCACAAAGAATAACTTTGCGATCACAAAAAGACGCCTAAATGAGCGAGGGAGATGTTTTGAGAGTGAAGCTTTAGAATCCAATTCAGAAGGGCAATTGGAATTTAATAAACGTGATAATAATCAAATGTGCCGCAATTAGAACCAAACTTAGAAAAACAATTAAGTAATGTTGTTAGGATCAAATCATTTGAAAACTTATTTTTAAAATTCAACAAGCCACTGATGGACTATCAACAAATTTTTTAAATATTTTGACTATTGTTTGACAGAACGTAATTACAATAAAAATTGTACAGCTCTTCGCATAGCCACTTTGTAAAGAGCCTGTTGAATATCTGTTGAATAATTGAAAAACGACTGTCGTTTACTTTATTTCGTTTTTCTGTAACAAGCGAAACAAAAAAAAAAACATTTTTCACCATGGATGGAAACCGTCCAATTCAAAAATTCCCATCAAACATCAAAATGCAATAAATGAGTCTTCGTTGCGCCTCGGAAACCGAATTCCTGCGATGAATAAAATATTTCGCAGCCTCTAAATACAATTAAGTCCTTCACATACACACACAAACTCACATCCACACACACACACACACACACCCAAAAAAGAACCACTTTCTGAGTCGTACTTGTGTTTTATTACATTTCCTCCCACTCAAACGCCTGCGTTACATCGGTAAACTGTTATCATCGCTTTCCGGTATGCGTGTGGATACTTTCTTTTTGCTTCGTGCGTTTCTTTTTTGTTTGCTGAGCTCATTCTTTACCACGGTGAACGAGCATTCGCTTTGCAATATTGAACGAAACGGTTCCCCACATAATGATGGGTTTGTGCGTGCCCGAGGCCCGCGGCTTTGATGGTTCCACAATGCTTAACCGCCCGTCGATGGTTTCCGCGGTTCGGGCCGACCTGCTGCTTCCGATGAAAAAAAAAAACTCAACCACATCCACATCCTGCAACGTGGTTCGATGCACTCAACTGCTTTCATTGCGTTGCTGTACAGGAAGAATTTTTAGATGGCAATTTAACAGTGGATTTTTGAGGCTGGAGTTTCCAAACAAAAGGCGAATTGCTTTTATTGAATTTGATTGGTTTCATTTTCGCAATTTTGTGATTTTTCACAATCGTTTTGTTTTTGCTTTCGCTTCAAAATTTGTTACGAATTCTTGTCAATTGAATTGACATTAAATTATTCATTTTTGCAAAACAAGCTGTTACAATTCAAATTTGTGTAATCAAAGGCGGTGTGATCTTATTTTTCCATTCTGGTTACATAAATTGTAAGAATGCGATATTGCAATCTCCCCTGCAATTTACAACTTACGACTTGTGTTTGGCACAATGCATAAATCGATTTCAATTTTTAGACGCCATAAGTTATGCAATCTGCATGACAACGCATTGTTTTCAACAGGTTAGGTGTGCTTAAATTTGAACCTCGTCTTAGCATAGGGTATTGTTTGTTCGGTTTATCTCTGTAATCTTTTCCTAAAGGTAGCTTCGCGTCTTTTGTCCTTACTTATCGCATTGTAACGTTTCACCACTCACTCACATTCATTCGTTGGAAAAGTATTATCTTCCATCCAACATTAAAAAAACCTGTAATCCATTTCACTCTCAGACGGAAGCCTTCATGCTGTGGATCGCCAAAAGCAAAGATAGCCCCATTGCCCTAGATCAAGTTCATCGGGTTAAACTATTTCACGCGGGATTAGGTGGCCGTAGCAACGGGAGAAGCAATCGGAGGCAGCAGCGAACGAAGGCAAAGAAGATAAGGCCAACTGCTTCAAGCATTATTTGGCTGGCTAGGGAAAATGTTCAATTGCACTTTCTTCAATCGAAAAAAAAACACGAAGAATCCCAGCGCTTTGCCGTCTATCAGGGCACGGATCTTACAGAGCACGTTGGCATTCGGTCAAAGTAACGGAGTTGCTACCGTATCTGCTTCGTTTCTGCAGTAAATTACTCCGTCCCAAAACCTCCTTCTCTTGATTGGCGATCGCCCAAACGGGCTGAAATATGAAGCTGTAGTCAGGGAAGCATTTCATTTCTCGCCTTTAACGTCGGCTATTTGAACTTTGAACTTTACACTGTTCCGTTCCGCTTTGAACTGCTCGCTCTTGCTGCTGAAACTGTTCGCATCGTTACCCCTTCGACGGTTTGAAGCAATTGTGAATCTTTTTGGGATTCCGGTTTCCACATTCTTTGAGTCCACACCACACCTTTTCATTTCCTTCATTTTCTTTAATTTATCTCAATTCAAGTACTTTCAATACAGTTGAGATTAAAGTAAACTAAAGCACAAGAACAGTTAAACATACTTGAGAAATCTCTGAAAACAGAATATGTAGCGTTACGTCATTCAAGCTTTCGCAAGCTTTGAAATTTTGAAGTTAAAAAAGTATCATTTTTAGGCTGAGGTTATAACCAAGAGTGATAAATCTTCCGAATAATGTAGGAAGCATAAGTTGGAAACAGTAAATTACTATCACAAAAAATCAGGAAGTTTTTTTATGTTTTTATTAACTTTAAATTGAAGAATATGTTGTAAGAATATTTCATTATTATTTGTTTAATGTTTGACAGCAAATTCTCTGTAATTGATCGAACAAACAAACTATAAAATCTCTTAATTTGCAATGCATATTGCATACTTTAAGGCGTTTAAAAAAAATCAGTCTGTTTGAAAAAATAAAATAAAATCAATCAGATTATATTAAATTAAGCAGTGTTTTAAGAAACTTTATGAGTTAAGCTGTTTCAGGCTAGTCAATGTCATCAACAATTTCTAATATGAAAAATAATGTTTGCAAGCTCTATCATAGTATATCTGTGCATACTTTTAGGCGTTTTATTTGCACTTTTTAAAGCTATTCTTTAGCTAATACAAAGAAAACCAATCAATATTAAAGGTTATTTTTTATTGTGTTGTATCACCAATTTTGAAGTTAAATCAATTAAACAACTGCCTAATAAGCATCTCCTGTATCATTCCTATTTCTGCATGATTGATTGCGCTGAAATGTGTCAATGTGAAACCATTTCGTTCTATTTACAAGTGGCCATTGACACCCGGCTACCTCAAGCATTGCCAACCGTTGCGAAACAAATTTATAGAAATATATAGAAAAAGAATAAATAGCTGCATTAGCAACTCAGCGCCCTTAGATGTAGACAATAATATGGCCAATCTTACAACAATTCTCGACAGCACACCCGGTGCACACTCTTTTATCACTCATCACAAACACGCCTCACCAAGTACACACAAACACGTTGCGTTTCCGTTCAATTGCTTTCGTTGAACCCCATCTCGTATGCTTCGTCCATCGGCTGCTTACAAGTTTGTACATTTGCTTTTGCTTCCTGCCACTGTCTTGACCGCCCTAAGTGTGCTGCATCTATTGTTTGAATTACGCTCGAATTCTTCACCCGTTTGCGCTGCCTTCCTTTGACACAAACGCGTGTCCCTTCCCAGCACGTCCTTAAATCCTTCTTTCTCCTCCCTAACCCTTGAATGCTTCCTCTGCTATGTACGTGTTTGTGCGTGTGCGTGTATGCTTTTTCGTTTTGCTTGCTCTTTCGTTTCACTCTTCCGCTGCTCTACTTTGTAAGTGTCTCTCTGTGTGTGTGTGCGTGTGCTTTTCTCCTGATTTCGTGATGGCAAAACCGTTTCCGAAACAGTTTTCCTTAGATAAGTCCCACTTTCAATACGTGCGTATATATTGTATACGTGCCCCATTGTTATTAGGCTGCTCAGACCCATCCCGAACCTTTGGCAAAAGCTTCCTGTATGGCACTAACATCGATTGGTTTCCGCTGGAAGGTAACTGCGACGCAGACGGCGAGCGGCGGCGGTATGATAGCGAACGTGGCCGGCGGTTCCGGCGGCATCGCGGCGGCGGTCGTCGCCGTGATCGGGCGCCCCCTGCCGACGATCAGCGAGACGACGACCGCCTTCACGAACGTCTCCTCCGCCAACACGAGCCCGGAGAAGGGCTCGCTCGGCAACGGTATCGAGCGGGACCGGATCGAGATCGATCCGCCGACGGCGGACATCTCGATGGCCTACCCGTCCGGCAACCAGGCGTCCTGCTCGTCCACCACCCGGCCGCCCGGCTCGTCCGGGCTCGCCTCGCGCAAGAAAGCGCAGTCGTCCACCGACTCGAAGCGCGAGCGGAAGGCCGCCAAAACGCTAGCCATCATTACCGGTGCGTTCGTGTGCTGCTGGCTGCCGTTCTTCATCATCGCGATCCTGCTGCCGACCTGCACCAGCTGCAACATCAGCCCGCTGATCACGAGCGTCTGCCTCTGGCTCGGCTACTTCAACTCGACGCTCAACCCAATCATCTACACCATCTTCAGTCCGGAGTTTCGGCACGCGTTCAAGCGCATCCTTTGCGGGCGAAGGTACAGCTTGCGGCGGACGCGAAACCTCGGCGTGCGGCATATGCGATAAGAACGAGAGGACCCGAAAGAGAGAGAGAGAGAGAGAGAGAGGCTCGGATCTTGTACTGCTGTGTCTGCTGCTGCCGCGACTCAACGGGTACGACGGGTGCTGGACGGTGGTGCCATCTGGTGCGAAAACCCGCCAGCCACCACCACAACTACTAATTACTTAGCGAGCTGTGTACGAATTACTTTATACTATTCTAGAGCAACTAGAGTGTACACCGCATCGCACCACCACTTGGAGCGGTGTTTGTGCGTGTACTGCGTGAATGTCCTAAGTGTGATCCATAAGTACAATGTAAGCAGCGGCAGGCTGCTGTAACGCCAGTGCTACTAATAGCCGCGTAGTGTAAATATAGTGAAGCGAAAGCAGCGAGCAGAGACTGTACATCTCCTGTCGGACACAGTCGGCTAGGAAGCACACCACACATTCACAGAAACGGGAAAAGGCGAGGGCAATGGATGGTGGCGGCGGTGTGCGAAGGTCAGCCAGCCAAAACCTGGCGGTACCGGTGGTACCGTACCCGTCACATCGCCCAACCATTTTGCACTCGCTTCTTAGGAAATACATAGTTGACGTAACGTTCGTTTATTAAGCCAGTGTAACCTTACCCCTTTTTCTGGGTCGATAAGCTTCAGAGGGAGGGGGTTGTGGAAGGAGTGCTAAACGCGGGCTAGCCCTGCGGAACCATCGTAGATGCCCAAAGAGATTTAGTGTTAAGTGCATGCAAGAGCTGATTCTAAGTTTAGCGGAGCTGACGCGGGTATCGCCTGATCGCCTACACTCTCAGAATGCTCGGGAAATGGTAAAGGATGTCAAAACAATCATGTCCGGTAGGTGTAATTGTGTAAGTTTTTGTTGGTCGTTGGGAGATTGTGTGCAATTACGTGATGGAGCACTCCAACTCTTCTAGGAATGCATACAAAGCAATGTAAAGGTACATTTTCAGACAACTTTGAGTGTTATTGGAGTAAGAGTTCGTCTCAAATTTATTTTCCATCCCTGTAAACGTAGTCTTATATGAAATTGATTATAATTGCTGAGTTCATTTCAGAACCACTCTTTAAGCAGCTTACCGGAATCTTACCGAGTGGATTCGACTCTTTTAACTGTTGCCTACTCCAAAAACAGATCTTCTTTACTTTTATCCATTTAATCGCTACTGTATTGCAATACTACTGCCAATCGTCAAACCCACCTCATCATCACTTCGCCAATTCACTCCACTTCCGAAAACCATCATGCTGTATCACAATCGTACCAGAATCCACCGAAAAGCGTGCGGAAGCGTACTCTCTCGAAGGCATTAAAATGCGTAACACGTCTGTTAGGCGGGCCAATAAAACTGGACACAAGCATAAAACAGTGCCCATGAAACGTCACCTCGCACTGTGTGTTGCGGCTACGTAGAAGATAACGATGTTCCGGCTGGTTTTGGGGCATCTTAATTTAAGAACTCCGCCACGAAGGAAAGGGCGTGCTGCTTTGTACGCCCAGACTCACACACCGATTAAGGTTGGGAGATGTTAATTTTTAATGAATCACGTGAGATGAAAGTCTAACGTTCGATTTACGACGCAGCCATGCCATGATACGGTACGCTCACTGTTTGTGAGAGTGTAGATAAGACTATATTCCGCCTCGAGGCGTTGGAAGGAACGGTCAGCGTTTATTTTGGGCAATGTTTGGACCCATTCTTGGAACCTTGGTTGGTGAGTATTTGAAGCATGAAGCGAGTACAAAGCAGTAACATGCGTATGTTTTCTATTGGATTGTTGAAAATTCTTGTCAAAAGGCTGTTTTCCCCTTAGAGTTTTACGATGCAACAAGCAATAAATTCCAATTCTAGAAATATGTCAAATTATTTAACAGAAATGATAACGCGCCATTTGAGAGCAAACGACGCTCTGTTTTCCTCATATTGCGCTATTTTTGTCTAGTTGGCTATGAAATTAATGAAAATGACCGCAGGACTCAAGATCTATTAAGGAGAACAGGTCGATGCAAAGCCCGTTGCTAGGTTGCCATTTTCAGCTCGCTTTTGACAGTTTCATGAAAAAGTGTTTACAAACAAACGGCTAATAGTCAACGCGCAAAAGTGGACGAATTTACTATTAGGAAGGTTATATTGGTTAAATTTCTTGCGGTCAATCACTTCTGGAGAATAAAGGAGAAGTAATTGCAGTCTACTCTGTATTCAGAAACATTGATAACCTTTTTCATTGTTTGCCATTCCGTGACCACAAGCCACTACCGTTTGCAACGGTCCTGCTGGAAAAACGAAATGTTTAACATGTTCAACTGGGTTAAAGAAGTCCTTTTTACTTTCAATTGAACACTGAGAGTAAAATGAAACATCCAATCGACACACACTGGTACAATATGCATACCGTCATTTACTTATAACCCGGTTACGTATGATAAATGAGATCTTTGGATTGTATCAGTCATGTAATATTCTAATTGGATTTTAATTCTTCAAATATTCTAACAGGAATTGAATGTAAAATGCTGGACAAAACTCTCATTCACTCCATAGCAACGTCCATCGCTAAACATAAACAATGTTCACTTTAACTGTCAAAATTTTCCCATGGCTTTCTGTCAATTTACTCTAAGCGCTTCGACCTGTTCTCTTTCAAGGACCTTGGCAGGACTCCTCACAGCATAACACGGAGCGCAACATAACAACTGACAGCTGCCAAACGCTTCACAAAACGCTTGGGAAAGGAGGTAAAGCGTTTCATTAACCGTCGGTCATCGCAGTAGGTTGGTAGCATTTCAACGATAAATGAGCAGCCTACTAAGGATATTCAAAACATGGTATCGGCAATAAAGCGTTTTCTGAAGCGTTTGGCAGCTGTCAGTTGTTATGTTGCGCTCCGTGTTATGCTGTGTGGAGTCCTGCGGTGAGCGTTGAAGCGAAAGAACGTCTTTGTCGATACCATTTATTGTTCATATAAAGCAGGCGCTGTATAAAATTAAATTAAATTAATACACCCGCTGTATCTGGGCAACTGGTTATACCGTTTTTTTTTCTTTGATTTCATCCTGGGACACTGGCGGCATAACTTGTGCCACGCCTGTCCTAAACCGAACAATCACATAAAGAGTTGCTGCATTAATTGAAATCATTTGAAACCATCGAAGCGTAACCGAAGCTTGATTATTACTTTAGAATGCTTCACAAATTGCAGGCCCAATAACCATTCTCCCCGAGCGCAGTGTACTAAATGAACCGAACACCAACGCATTGAGCTCAAATCAAACGGAAAAGCCTATTGTCGAAAAACAATTGCGCACTAATCCGCTTATTTTACGCTCCAAAACTAATCACAAAAGCCTTTCAATTCAACGTAAATTACTACGCATACAAACAGTTAATATTCAACGCGCTTGTGTTAGCAATTGGTTTGGGGAAAGAGAAGGATCTTAATCTGATGCGATCATTCCATTCAATGCGATACACGTTCAGCGCTTTAAAGTAACTTTATTTTGATTCAGCTCCTTTAATCAAACTGAAGTGTTCTAATCAGTGCAGTAAAGTTGAAGCGAGCTTTCGTGTTGTCCATCGATTGTTTGTTTGTCAATGGAGGGAGGAAAAACTACGAACCTTGTTTCTACTAATGAATACACTCCATTCCGTTCAATCAAGCGGTCTACTCGTATGCAAGCCAGCTGGCGAGTGATTGTTACTAATCAATCCGATTAAATGGAGAAGGAAGTGTATCGTCCGGAAATCTACTACGACCAGGGCCTGTTGTCATGTAGGAGTTAGTACGGTCATCCCTTACCCTACTGGAAGCAATCTAATCCCCATACCCTTTCAAGAGGATTGACTTTGAAATAGACAATCCCCTCTCGACGACCTGCACTCAGTTTATCCAATCTCGGGTTTTAGCACAAGAATGTGCCATTAGGTTATTGTACGAAATGTGAGCTTGAATTTCAAACCAATATCGATCCCAGGAGCTCAAGATGAAAGCTAGCTTCCAGAAACACTGCCAAGAAGCAGTACCGGCATCTAGTCATTATCATTTTCCGACGAAAAAAAGGAAGACACACACTCCGGTAGCTTCCTGGAACTCCCCGGCGCTCGGTGACACCTTTTGCCGATTGTCTTTGACTTGCTCGCGGGACAACACTAATCCGCCTAAGCCGACAGGGGACTTACGGGTAGGCTTTACACTTCAGGCTTAACCATACCAGCTCTCCAACCACAAATGTCAAATCGTATCCTTTTCGATTCATCCACTCACCTTGCTGCCGCTGGGACGTTGCGTGGGTTCTTGGTCGCTGTGGCATTCCTGTACTGCTCGGGCGTACCGAAAAACGGCATTCCGTTCTACCTGTGCAGTTCGGCGGTGGTGCTGTGCGTCATCGGTGATAGGTGACTCTATTCTTAGGCTTTTTCCTCCCCCGATTCGGATAATGACAGCTTGAAGAATCGGCTTTGTACCGTTGGGCCATTTTTTGAGGATTGCAGAGAACGGTTCCCACACAAGGTTCATGGGTTTGATACATGAAGGTACAGCATATGGTACAGCTGTGGTATAGAAATTTCCAAGAAATGGTTCCTATCGATCGTAGGTTTGGTCTTTTTTTTTTTGCTTAAAGGTGAAAGTTGTACGATGCTCTGGGAAGACAATTTAACCATTTTCAAAGTCGTAAAAGGGAAGCAAAGGATACTTTAAATTTTAATGCATAAAACGGAGTCGAATTTCATGAGTGAAAAGTTTTTATGAGAATGTTTAAAAGTATTGATTATTATTTTTACCATTTTTTGCAGACTTATTTAGGAACATCTTGAAAATACGAAAAGTTATCGTATTGTAAATTCTAATATAATATTGATTGGCCTATAACATCATTTCAATATACTTTGTGAACAATATCACTTGAGATAATCAACATACACTTTCTACAAAACCTTTACAATACTACAGAAGCTGACACAAATATCTTTGCACAAAAGAATACCACCACAATGCCCTCTTTAAAGACAAATGAAACTGCTGAACGTCACATCTCTATTTAAATGTCCCGCGATGACACACTCAAGCCATCTCATGTGCTGGGCCACTTGTCAACGGGACGAAACAAAGAAGAAAAAAAACAAACAGCAACGAAAAACGAAAAACAGCCTTCCCTCCTCATAAAGCTATCCGTAGCCGTAACCGTACCAAACCGAGCGTGAGCAGGAAAATCCAGCTCTCCGCCCGGCCTTAGCTTACCCGGGAATTTTGACTTTAGGATCGTCGCCCATTTTTGCCGAATCTTATCACGTTCCAATTCGTGCCTATTAAAAAGCAAATCGCATGCGGGATGTTGTTGCTCGCACTGTGGGCTCGCATGGGGTTTGGGGTCCACTAGAACGACGAACGAGGTCCACGGGACACGAACGAGCCCTGCTCCACTCCAGGGTCCAGTTGAGTATTTCGAGATGGCCGAAGAACGTACAGAGATTAGATGAGATTGTTCCCAATCAAACAAGCCCTCGGGCAGCAGTGGAGCAGCAACATGAAAGCGTCAGCTAGATTTGTTTCGCCTTTTCTGTTATTTTGTGTTATTCTGTACACCTATTGCAGTGCTTTTTTGTATTTTTCCGTTTTTTTCTGTCCCTTGTTTCACCATCAATAATAGGTTCTCTGAAGAAACAAGAGCAAAAAAAGAAATTAAATTAAGTTGATCCTCATAAATAGAATGTTTTTTTCGATGTCACTGAGTAAATGCTTGCTTCGAATGGAATTATAATTTAATTTTCCAGCGTTTTATGACTTAAGGGTAAAGCCACGAAAACAACCACATAAGAAACATCATACTACCGGGGTTTATAGAATCAATTATTTACTTAGGGAATTTTAATTGTTTTTTCCACTTACTGCTACGATCTCTTGCGTGTCCTTCACCAACAGAATGTCTGGAAAAGCAAAACTGCATCAATTATCCTTACACTTGCAAGGACGCTGCTGAAAGAAGGTCCGACAAAATCATTCCTCTCTTACGCTCAATCAGTTATAAATTATCCTAACAAAGCTTAACTGACCGTTAACGGTCACCGTGTTACCACCTCTCCCTGTACTTTCTTGCCTTTTCCTGCCCATATATTATCCTACCGACCATGCTAGAAGGATGCTTCTCTCTTCCTCGGTAGCGTTTTTTTTCCTCTTCTTTTCTCTTGAGCTCATCCATCCTAGTCCGATGCGATTGCCATTAAATCTTCCTTTCGCTCAGCTCGGGTACACCCAGCACACACCGGCCACAGGTAAATCACTTCATCCATGATCCGTGAAACCACTTTTCCGTACCGTGGACAACGGTCGCCCACCAGGATAACGGGCCACCTTTTATCCCTTAGTCAGCTTCCGTGCGGCCTTAGGTTAACGGTCGCTCGATTTCTTCGCGCATTTTCTTTTCCGAATTGATATTATCCGGTTGATTGGTTAGCCAAAAAGAAAAAGGTACCGCTTTGCTTCATAATCTAGGGGTAGCAAAATTATGAAAAGTATTGCTATTGGAATGGTTTAGCGCAGTGAGAATTCCAATGGAGACGCCGGGTACTTTTCGGTTCACTAGAAACGTACCTTCATGGAGACGCATGGTAATGGAGGCGCCTAGTAGTTTATGATTTTAACAGGCTTGCTTGATGTTTCAGCTTTAAGAATAGCGTACAGCTGCAGGCTACCATGCAATCGAATCACAATGGACTTTTTCATAAAAAACGTAATCCAACTTCAGCACCAACACCATTACTCTGGGTGTCTTCATACAAAAAAAGGTCACCAAGGACTTTTCCTTTCATGGAGGACAATGAAATATTGCACGAATGGAAGGAACCACTGCCCTGTTGGATAGCAAATTGGCTATAATTGCTTCTGCCGGTGACAGGTTTGTTTCATTGTCCTCTAGATGTTAGTGTTTTTCTTTCCGTTGCAAACGAGTAGTGACAGCGAACGTAAATGAAAGTATAATCCTGTTGCTAGTATGAAGATAAAGAATCAATATTACGGATTATAGTATTAAGTTGCATTGAAAAGCAAGTTTGCCTAAAACGATAGCAACAAAGATAAATAGGTGTAATTGTATTTTTTCCATAATTTTTCTGAATTTTTGAACCATTCAACAAAACCATGATCAAGCGTTGAAGCAATCCAGCACAAAGAGAATCCAGGAACCAATGCAGGTGGTTTCACCTCACCTGATGAACACCACTTTGCTTGATGAACGCCACTTTGATAAATGAATTTTGTTCCAGGTCTGGTTCGTGCACTGGTTCTTGTGCCAAGCCATGCCCGGCACCAAAACAATCGCCTTCTGTCTGGCTGCTACACTGGTCGAAGGAGTTTTACACCGAGCACCGAGAACGTTCGTGCCAGTTGGCTTGATTTTATTTAACACTCTCACACACCCACAGACACACAGGCTGACTGAGCAAAAAAGTGTTTTCGTTTCTGCTCGTTGCACCGCAAAACAGGGCTGGAAGGGAGGGAGGGGGTAAAGGTGTAAACTTTCTACTTTCTTCGTCAATTAATAATGGCTGTGCGGTTGAGGGCACACGCTTGCAGCGAGACCTGTTGATTCGAGGCCTAGTCGGGGCCCCGCAAGCTATTACCGTTTTACAACTGCATGCAAAAACACTCCTCGGAGCGTCAGTTAGGCTGTGTTGCTTGCGGCGTTTTGATTCAGTGGGAGAAAACTTGTGAGCAATACGGTTTTATACACTCAGTTTTAATAAATTGAGGTTGTTTTTTTCTTGCTGGGGGTTAAAATAAATGTTAGTCTTTACTTATGCTAATTAGCCTGTTTCCTAATTTAATACCTGCCATAACATTTACATACCACACCATTGTGCTGCCTTCGTTCGTCCATCGCCGTAGAATGTGGGAAAAAAGGGAAAGCGCAGAGTGAGAGTGTTTTTTAATCCCTCTCATAAACAATTAAACACAGGCAAAACGACCCTTTGCCCAGAACAACAGTTTGAATGAGTCTGTATGTATATATTGTGAAGTGGGTGTGTGTGTGTCTGTTTGCTTACATTGCTTAAGCAATAAAACAAATAGAACTTAACCTTCCAACAGCCACGGACCCACAGACCTGAGCCATGTCTATGAAACAAACCCACAAAAAAAGGACAAACAAACCCACACCAACCACACATACGCAAACCATACGCAGCACATAGATTAAAAAAAAAGAAGAAGAAAACTTTAAAACTTTTCTAACAATACGGGTGCTAGAGTAAGAGATGCTGTACCAGGAGATAAGACGTAGAGCCAAACATGAAATGTCCAGTGAATAAAAAAACTACACCTACACACGTGTGTTTGCTTGCTAAACAGCAAGCATATCATCTAATAAGGCAATTGACAAATTTCACACCGTAAAACTGTGTACATATAAACACTTTAGCTGCCTCACAATGAGGCCTGTAGAAAGGATAGGAAAGTGCCCCGCGGCGGGAAAGGGGCTGTGTACATACGCACAAGCAAACACCACTTGACACAGTCCCAGTCTCCCCCCGTATGTGCTCCACCACAGTGTCCCCAAGCGTGCCCCCGGGTACCGGGAACAAACTACCATGAAAGGAACAGAAACTTCGCCCCCCCCCCCCCCCCCCCCCCCCGACGGTTGACAAGCACCTGCCCATGTTTACATATTTGAAGTGTGCGTGTTTGAGGTGAAGCACTTCTTTGTTTACATCCGTCGACAGTTTCGAGGTTTCGAGGGCACAAACAAGAGCGTCCCGCCTCATCCCGAACCTTTTGCCAATCTTTGATGTGTTTGAGCCTTTATTAGCCCGTGAATGTTGCGATACAGATTAAAGCAAATCAAATTAGGCAGCTGAGCTTAGAGGTGCCGGCTGCAGCTGTGCATCACCAAAGACAATCCACGGTTTTGTTATTTACAAAAAAAAACAGGTGTTAATAGGTGAACGATTCAAGAGCTTTTGAAAATTAATAGAGGTAGTTAGGACGAGGTGAAATTAAAACACTTACATTGTTCTGCCCAAAAGCCCTACAGGTTGAGCACAGTTGGTAATTATTTTTCGCTCCTGAAAGTAAATGTGAACCGCTTTTGATGCGGTTTATTTCTAATTAGTTTTTTTTTTGAATCAGAACATTGAGTGGGAATTTAATTGGACTAATCAAAGAATCCGTAACAATTCCTATTAGAAAAATAAAGATAGATAGAAATTCGAGCACTTTTCGAGCTGTTGTAAGCAGTTATTTTTTTAAATTTTTTTTTTAAACACGTAGATGTTAGGGTTTTAGAAGTTGAATTCTATTATTTCGAAATTATGTTCCATTTAAAAAAAATAAAATTAAATAACATCAAGTGCTCAAAACAATAAGCAGTCTACTATAAAAAAATGCGTATAGTTTACAATAAATTCCCTCACTCAGCTGAAATTGAAAGCATTCACATGTGAAAACAAACTACAAACCAATTCCTTTTCACAAATTCGAATGCTGCAAACACAATTAAAAACTAAATTCGTCCCCGCCGCGAGGCACCAGTGTCCGTATCTTGCAGCCGTTTACTGCTTTATCTGTCACGAAGAAAATCACATTTTTTTAATCCCTCGGCAGCGCGCTCGCTCACAGTACCCCACCGGCACCGGCCCTAAAATCCTACAATCGTCCCTTTATCTCGTCTCATTTCTTCTAACCAACCATTATGTCTATCCTCCCTTCTGTCCATCCACTCTTTCCTTCCGAGCCCCCCACCCCCACCCCGCGACTACTGTGTGGGCGAGCGCCTGATACCGATGGCCGGCGCTTGATAACACAATTATTTGACGATTGTGCTGACGTTTGCTCGTTCCGTCGGCCGTGCGTGAGCTTCCAACTGGCTCACAAAAGGGGAGCAAAGCAATGAAAGCAAAAATGTTGTGCTTTTCGTTTTATTCAAAAGTGATTTTGCGCTCGTGTTTTGCTCCTTGCACACGCGCCGATTTATTACGAGCCCGTCACACGATCGTCGCTCGGGCAGCAGTGGAACGTAAAGCTTAAAGAAAACCCACCGACTTACTAGCACAGATAGAAAGAGAAGAGAGAGAAGGAAGAAAAAAAAAGGCCAAGCAGAACGTGGAAATAACAGAGCATCCCGAGACAGTGCACACTCAACCGCCGGTAAATGAGCCCAAAATGTGATTTTCCATTCCGACATGCTGGCAGCACGTCTTGACGCGTGATACACATGCACACCATCTTGTGCTGCCTTCGACGACTGGGACGAATGGATTCATTTTTTTATTTCTTTCCCCCCGTTGCCTCAACACAGACAGACAGGGCTCGATTCCACGGGCTGTAATTAACACGAGATGCTCACGTTACGAAGCCACGCGTAAATAACTAATCCGCTCCCCTGCCTCTGTCGAGAGCCGTCGATTCGAAGCAATGGCAGCGAACGTAACGGTCATCAAAAGCCGTGCACTCATTACACTCATTATCGTTACACAGGAGTCGGGCAAAGCCCGTGGAAAAGCTCGCCTACTTTCGTGTAGAGCAAGGGTGGGCGCTGCTTACCACCGTGCTCAATCTGCCATTCTGCTCCGGGTGGCAATGTTGAGGCAGAAGAATGATGTTTTATTTCCCCTTCATGTATTCATTTACTGCTCAGCCGTGCTCATCCCACACCTTCACACCAAAACGGTAAACAAATCCTTCGTCGTGCGTTTTGGTGTGAACCGGTGGGTTTTGCGAATATCAAGGACATACAAAAAGAGAGAACGAGAGAGAGAGAGAGAGAGAGAGAGAGAGAGCGAGAACTAGTCCACAGACAACAAAACACCGTGTGGTCACAATGGTCACCTCGTTAAAGCTAATAGCCAGTTGGAAGCAGTAATGGTTTCGACAGCATTTTTCGCCCGTGTTTTTCGCTTTCACTTTCAGCGCCACCGGCATTAAGGTGCGATGACATTTTCCCCCAAATGGGATTACACATTTTGTCATTTAGGTTTTGCTCATTCTTTTTTTTTTACTGCACGGAGATAAACTAAAGAAACGGGGTCAACCGTGGGTTAGACTAAAGAGAAGCATTAAGCCCTCCACCTCGACTTGTGCTGAGATTGAAGAGGTGGCGCTAAGAATAATGCTCTGCAAATCATTTGTACCGTGACCGACCGTGGTGGGAGTGTAAATATCGTTAGAAGAAATCCCCATTTGATAGATAGTCCTATATGTGTATATTTTTGATACCGTAGGTAGGAAAAAAACCGTCACCTTTACCAAATACAAAACATGGCGATGAAAATAAACACCTAAAAACGCTTCCCAGTTGTATTCCCATTTTCCGGCAAGCGAGCAGCACGACGCAATGCAAGCAGCTCGATGTGATAGACAGCCGTGTGTGCGGTTAGCAGATACACAAACATCACTCCAATAGGCATCACGACTCACACACACGCACACACACGCACAGGCGTACAAACAGTCAAAACTAATTTAGATTAATCTGTGGTTAGAATGGCACGAAACGAAGGCCGAAGCATGCACGATGATGGCGAAGGTTCTGAGGCGAAATCTGATTCGCTGCCAATTACGCACGTTCCTTGATTAATTACCGCGCGGAATGTTGCTCACTTTTGAGTGTCACCGTGTAGTGGCAACGCGGCACCGAAACCGAAAGGGCCTACTGGTGGCACGTGACCGACACAGTTTGGGGCGACACACTTTGTGTCGACACCTCGGGCTGGCGGAATGTGTTTGGATGGCATTATTCAAATTTTCACTTACACACGCGCACAGAGCAGTCATTTGAAGCCTGAATTCCCCACTAGCGAAAGCACACACGCGTGCTTTGCATAACTTTCGCATTTTCCGAATGTGGACCGGAACTATACTTCCAATGTGCGGCATGTACACTGCTCGATTGAAGTCACATTCCTGCTCGGCCGCTTAAGATAATCGGCGTTTTCTTGGCAGGTGTCACTAGGAACGTGATACGCGTGCTGCGAGCATTACACATTTCTTAAAGAGTGACTTGATTAATGGATGCGACTAGCTTGGAAGCTTTAATATGCCTTTAAAATGTGAAAAATTCATTGTTTTTGTTTAGCTTGGACACTAAATCCAATCGTATTCATTAGAAGCGAAATTTACTAAGTTCCTTAGTTCCCGTTTTCCTAAGGAACTTAGATATTTACTTAATACAATAATTTAATCCTTATTTGCCATCATGGTTGTAGTATTTCGATTTAATATGGTTCCAAAATGTATCATGTAAGCCTGTTTTGTGCTAGCTTTCAAAACTGTTTTACTATCCTGGTCACGGCACCATTTGTGACAGCAATAAAAATAAAACAAAGGGAATAAGTAATTTATCTCAATTTTTTGTATAAGTTTTTTTAAGTATCATTAAGTTGTCCTTGTTATCTTCTTCTTCTTCTTCTTCTTCTTTTGGCTCAACAACCGTTGTCGGTCAAGGCCTGTCTGTACCCACTACTACCCACTACTACCCAGGCTTGGCTTTCAGTGACTCATTAATCCCCCCATAGCAGGATAGTCAGTCTTACGTATGGCGGCACTGTCTATTTATGGCTTGAACCCATGACGGGCAAGTTGTTAAGTCGTACGAGTTGACGACTGTACTACGAGACCGGATTTTTTATGTTTATGAGTCACAAAACTGTCTAACGAACCCTTAAAACAAAATATGCTTATTTTAAGGAAGCGGTTGGTGACAATGCTTAATCAATTTTTGATAACTAAGACACATACAACAATTATTCGTTTAACTATTAGACTATTCTGCTAGACATTTGTTCACAAAAAAAAACAAGAAATTTGTGAAGTATCTAGGTGTCTAATAAATCTATGCTTATTATTTCTCTAAGCAAGCAAACAAAATAACATTGAAAATGAAAAAAAGGGAAAAATTAATTTGCTCCATCTCAATATCGCAACGAATCTCTCCACTTCCGCTAATCACGGCAACCAAGCAATCCTCCCATCAAGCAACAACTTCCTCTTCTAGGGATCGCTTCGGCTGCTCAAGTTCATGCTCGACCCAAGGGCAAAGTTTTACTTCATTACCATCACCACCAAGCCCACCAGATCAGCCTCAACACCGGCGCGCACGCAAAAAGGCTCACGGCAAACGCTTTTCGCCAGCCCGCTGATTTCATCTCATCCGTGTGTTAATTTGTTCTGCCGGGTTGCCGTAATCCCGATCTGCTCATTTGTAACGGCGCCGAGATCTCGAGACGCACCACACACACACACACGCCATACCATGATGTGCGGCCCGCCATCGGTTCTGTGAATCAATACTCCCCATGTTTCCCCGCGTTTTGCGGTGATCGGGCAGGAAAAATGGCTCCGATTTCTCCACTTATTATCGTTTCATCGCAAATACTACACCATCCGGTTGTAAGAGTTCAAAGAATTCACACTTCATTTGGTGGCGAAAAATAACGCCTTCTTACCCTTGCCGGGGCGAGGCCGGTCGTGCTTCCCGCACGCTTCGATTAGCTTCCGCACGCAGTGGTACAGGGTGCTTCCGTTTGCTTTTGCAACACGAGAGCTTGCATTGTGTACTCCAAACAGATACATAAACACACACACACACACACTCAGTAAATGAAAGAAAACATATATATATATATATATATACACCCGCAAACATAATACGTCTGGCGGTCGTGGCGCGCGTGTGCTAAAAACAAACAACACCGCAGACATAATCCTTCGAAACGGTTCGAAGTTCGGCACCATAATTTGTCATATCACAAATCATACACCCGCCCCGGCTTGCCGCCCTTTTTAGCACACGTGCCTCTCGAATCAAGTGGATCGATTCCCCCGCAACGCAGACAGCAGACCCAGCGCCACCAACGGAGCACTTGACGGGCTGAAACGGAAGAATAGCCAACCACGCGGCAATACAAAACCTGCCGAAAGGCATCCAATTTCGTCGAGTGAACTTCGCCAACCAAAAAAAGAAGTGAACATGAAATCTTAAATTAATGAGAATCTTCGACCCCGTCTTCGCTGCGCTGCTCGGTCTGCTCGAACTGTTAATCGTGAAGCTACCGAATTGTGACGCACCGGAACCGGAAACGCTCCGGAGAGGTGATGGTGGTTTGCTGTCGAGCTTGCCGTATTTGCCACATAAGAATAGCAGGCAATAAATGCAGAACCCGCTCGCTGTACGAACCTTTGTGGCACACGTGTACATGTGCGGGAGTGGCAAAATACACCCAACATAAGGATTGCTTTCAGCGTTTTTTCCCCCCTCTTTCAAACCCCGATCGCTGAAGTTGACAGGGTTTTAACGGTTTTGTAAGGCATGGTTACGCTCTTCTTTTGCTGTTCGCTTTTAACGAGCGGCTTTGAAGGAAAACGAAGAGCAGCAAAACATAACTGACAAGACAGGACGAGACTTTCTCTTGCAGGTTCCAATTTTGATTCATCAAAAGATCCATCCCCGGGAAAAGGATAATTCTTTCGAGCTTACCGTAAGGAGGGCGGGAAATGTAACGATGGAAAGAATTTGAACCGGACCAAAAAAAAAAACATAGCAGCCCGGAGAAGGATATTAACCTTCGTTCGATTCGGGATGGGAGTTCAAAGTAACCGCAGCAACGGATGCCGGTGGTTGCTCACGGTGGTTCGGCTCCGGGTTTCATACTTTGCTGGCGGTTTTGAGTGACTTTCCCGCAAATCGATTATGGTTTGCAGTTCCATTGAATTGTACAGTGAATTGTATGGAAAAGGGTAAGCAAATGAAATTTCAGTATCGTTTTACAAGCAAGTTGCATTTTAGGGGGAATAATGTGTATCCTGGTCACGGCACCGAATGAATTAAAGACGCTCAAAATTAATATCTTTGATGAATTTCATTGTTTAGACATAAATTGTATCTTTAATGGTTTAAAGTGTTTTAGAAATATTAATTTTTTAATAAAAAAATAGCACTGTTCGAAAACTGATCGAGCATTGCTCAAATAGTGCTCGATTTACTAAGATATTTAGCGATATTTTCATTTTGACATTTAAATCCCATTTACATGTGTCATTTTTGTTTTATTACATTATCATAACAAATATGAAATATTGTGTAATTATCACGTACATAATAATACAAAATCCCCTTTTAAAGGTGCAAAATTTTCCCATTTGTACACCTTTCACCATTTCGGATGGCACATGGTGTAGCCGCGTGGGTCGTCGACAACGTGGCATTCTTTTTCCAGGAATGTCTCATCCTTCTTTTGCTACGTTTTCCGCACAAAACCACACCCCGCTCACCGTCCGCTACGATGTTTAGCTTTCCAATCAGCTTGGGTATTTTTGCATTAAATTCATCTAAACATTACAACATTCCTGTGCGCGTGTGTATTTCGGTCGCCCCACCCGCCAGGAGGCATCGGAGTCGGTGCTGAACACGGTCCGCACGTCTAACGGCGTACACCACCAACCCAGGTGCCATGTAAATAATTTCTTGCCCAACCAACAAACAGGCTAGGAAGTGAAAAGAAACGAAGCGGCAGAACGAGAGTTCTACCACAATGGTACGGGGAAACCGTGTGTGCGCGCCTGTGGCCCGTGGGCAATATGAAAGGATGTTTGAAAGTCTTCTCAGTCTCACTGCTCGCTGCTCCCTTGCGGTATGAAGGCGCAAGGTGGTCCATGTTTTATGTTTTTTTTTTGCCCCATGTACGATGAATTATTTGCAACCCGAGCCGATGTCTTTGCACGTGAAGACAACCATCAGTTTTGTGAGCTTTCATCTGGTTTTTTTTTGCTTAATTTAATGAAAATGATGTGCAAGATCAATGCCGCACACTTCAATGCAATGAAGAGGAGACTAGAGCAACACCCTCGAAAATGAAAGTCAAAAATTTGGAAGCCACATTATGAATTTCATTCCCACGATTGCTGCCATGAATTGAGCGTATTCAACTCGAGCCAAACTTTTTCGTATTCATTATTCAAATTTGAATCACCCCGTCGCTGGGAAGCGGATCAGAAGGAAATGGAATGTCTTCTTAGCGTCTTAACGAGCCGTATGTGATAAGCTTCGTTAATCGAGTTTTTTTTTGTTGTTGTTGCTTCTTCAACAATGCTCGCGGAAGCTTGTCGGTTGTCTGTCGGCAAGTCCGGACTGCTGCCAACGGAATGGATTATTATTTTACCATTCCCTTTCCCGTCCAAAATCGCCCAAACCAACGGCAAAGGTCAAAGTACGACGCTGCAAAAAAGCAACAAAAAACAACAACAAAAGAAGTAGAAAGGATTCCATCATACCCATATCGTTACATCAACAGTATTTCGACACGATGCTTCACCATACCCGAAATGGGGAAGGGAGCCATTCCCTAGGACACAACCTTTTTCGGCGTGGCTTACACGACATGATCCTATTTGAAGCCGTCAACCGACCGACCTGTTGTTCGGTTGGTTCGACCCTTGCTGCTTCCCTTTTTGCACAGACCGAGAGAAAAATTAAATCTCATCATCTTACCTGTGCTTCTTGCCCGCACAACAGCAGCAACAGCCCAACAAAAGCACCCGCGGGAAGAGGCTCTGGGCGAAGGTATGCAATATATTCAATTTAATGGATGAGTTACCGTGTTGGCACATCGCTGGTTGGTAAGCTGAAGATTAGTTTTGCCACTTCTCGGCGCATCCTCTTTTGTTTGCTGCCGCTCGAGATTGGGATTTATTGTCGGGAGTTAATTTAAATTTTCGTCTTTTTGCAACGCTCCCACAATACAGGAGACGCGTAGCGTAATGGAAATTCTGCTGAATCCTTTCATATGTCCCTTTCGAAAGAAACGCCCACCACCCCTCTTGGAGCGAAGCGTCATTTAACTTCATTCGCCTACTTAACCTTGTTATGGCTTTTGATTAGTTCATATATCTATTGTCGAGGGGGCAAGACAAGCACACGGAGCTTTCGGTTGTTTTCTGTACCGTAAAAACAACATCATAAAGTGGCTGCACTCGTGTGTGTGAGTGTGTCAACACACGTGTGTGACAGCACAGATGTGCGCCCACTTGCTGGGCTTCATTTAATAAATAAAAACCTAAGATATTAAAGACAACCCACTCCTATTCGCTGCTCCGTTCTTTGCACGAAACGAGTAAGCACAATAGAGAGCTTTTTGAAGAATAAAAATAATTAAAAAAAAAGGAAAGAATTGAACGGGAAAAACATTTCTCCATGCGCTATCGGAGATACGGTGAAGGCAACCGCTGTACAAGGGGTACCGAATCGTCGGACAGATAAACCACAACACTGGAGAAACCTTTACAGACTGCAGATGTTTATTTTTTTACCTCTTTTATCTCCCCCCCTCCGGTAGGAGTTTTGGTAGGCTGCTAGAAAGCTCTTTTGACAGCACACTGGGTGAAAGTGATGGTGATGCTACTCCAAACATCACTCCAGGGCAAAAGGGATCAGGGATGGAGAAAGTTGGTCAGATCAGATCAAAAGAACCCACGGCGTGCGGCAGTTTGGGCCATTTTGGGGTGACATTTCATCGACATTGCTCAGCAGAATGCGGCTTTTTTTTTGTTTGTCCCAAGCGCTGGAATGTCACGGCTGGCCGGGAGGTCTGCTTCTGTTTTTCACTGGTGTGTACTATTTTCAGCACCACAGCAAATACGTGGAATTGAGCATTGTCGTTCGTTTCGTAGCGAATGTGCTTATTCTGAGGGGGGCTTTTTCTTCCATTCAGCATAAAGCAACAGTTGACGTTGATCGCATACAATGCTGAGGGTTAAATGCAAAACTGATTTGCCTACCACGAAGCTGAAAAGCAATTTTATTTGTTGGTTTGTTTATTTGTTGAACTATATACAAATGGGAAATATAGTTCTTGTGTATCTTATTGTTTAATATTCATATTCTTTTTATATATTTCTTGATTTTTTTTATACATTTCTTGTTAGTTTAAACACCTGAAACAAAAATTTTAGCATATTTACCTTACTGTAGACAACTCCTGATTTTTGATGTTTTGGCTTTTATTAAAAATAATGTTTGCTTAATTATCATTTATATTAACACTATAATGCAAAGTATGTAATTTATATTCGTTATCTTTATCTTAGTTTGGAGAAAATGTAACATTTATCAATTTTTTTTATTAATAATAGAATAATTGAAGTATATTAATTTAAAATGAAATTTTGTTGAAATTTCAAAAGTCCTATTCAGATTTTAATATTCAACTTTAAATCAAATTGAAATATAAACAAATCCTGAAAATCAAAATTGCAAAACAGAAACAACATCCTCAGGGCAATCACGGCACTCACAGGGAGGAAAACAATTTTTAATATTGCTTTTGCTTTGACATTTAATATGATTAATTTGCTCTGCTTTGCTAATATTTCAAAGAATCGAAAACAAAACCATTTGCTCTCAAATACACAAACACACATGCGCGCGCGCACAGACTCAAAAATCACGTACCTTACGTTGAACCTAATGGAAATTGGAATAAATATCACTTTTGTCGAAATTGCACCGCCGGCACCACAGGGTGGCTGTCACGAGCGTTTGTTCATCTAATTTATCATCACCGTGTAGTTCTGTTTGCTCGTTATGGTGGCTGGCAAATGGACAAACGGCTCCTGCATCAATTGCAGCACCGCACCCACCGTACCTACCAATCAAACCGCTAGTGAAGATGGCGGTTCGTAACGGTCAAAATTATATTGTTTTTTTTTTATTATTTTATTATTCTTTTATGTACACGCGGCTTGAGCCCGTCCAATTGTGCAAAGTGAGCAAAGTCGCCCACCAGCGTCCCACCCATGAAAAGGGCAGCTAAGGCGAGCTCACGAATTGAACAGTCAAGGCAAATACTGAAAAGGAAATTTACAAATCTTCAAACAAAGCCAGGACCTACACCACCCACAGGGATGATCGAAATCGTCCAAACACGTCCCCAACCGATAGCGACGGTTTTATTTTTTTGATAAGAAAAAAAAACTCGAAGCAGAAGGCACATTTCGCAATGCTGGTAATCTTTTCGCTCAAATCTACCACACCGGCAGGTAAATGCCGGCGGTTGGCGTCTCAGAAGCTCCACCAAAGCCCAACAAATACTTCCCACTGGCAGGCCGAAACTAAAAAAACACAAATGTTAATCAAAATCTTTGGCTTAGCATTTTTTTTGCTTTGTTTTGAGAGCGGAATTACCAACAATCAATCAAGCTATCCGCATCCCGAGGCAGAATTCGGGAAGCCAATGCCCAAGCACCGTGACCAATTATGCCCTCAAACATCCCCGATCCAATTACACTGGAACGTCGTTATCTTGTTAATTCGCGTGTAAAAATCGTTTGCGTGTTTTATCGAATAAGAAAAAAAGCATGCTTTAATTGCGTAAACATCATTTTCATTGCAAACACTAAGGTTGCGCTTCTACTACCAACTTTCAGCCGAGCATACATTGGGGCGTTTTATTCTATGCGCCTAAATGTTTGCAAATCGTTTGCATCTGCTAATGGTACTCCTATTCGGCTGCTATAAATCAATGTTGCTGCTGACGCCTGTCGAATGCATTGCTGTAGCACTGTTCGTCTGGTGCAAACATCGTTGGTACCGTTTACCACAGCTGTGTCAACAGAGTGGACAAGAAAAATGATTCCTGCAACACGAAGATTTTGCCATTTCCTCACTGAAAGGCACCGCCACTCCAAACCAGCTGATGCAACTAAACGATGTGGATTTTTGTTCTCGCTTTTTTTTTTTGGTTTTGGCATGAAACTATCATCGTACAATCAAAGTGTCATTTTGGATAACACGTGTGATGTTGTTGATATGATTGAAAGGGTTTTGTAAATGGGGAATGTTGCGGGGCGGTACTCTGCTCCACCATACTCGCAGGCTGTCTGAAAATGTACCATCTGTGTAGAGCAGTTAGCGTTCACCAGATTCCGACCAGATACTCACTGTGCAGTAGGGCTTCAAAATGGGAGGCAAAAAAGAAGTGTTTCAAATATTGTTGTTTTCCAAACAACCAGAACACCCTGGTTCTTGTGAACATGTTCATCGGAAGAACTTCAACTGTTCGGTTCAAACTGCTAGCCCTTAAAAGCCTTAATTACCTTTCATACTTCCATCGCCCCGATTACTCTGCGTGCCTTTAGTTTGCTTTGTCTAGTTAATGTGGCATTTTGCCACAGCCGTCGCAGATCAATCAGATACTTAATTGAAGCAAACTAACCTTAACTTTAGTTTCTCAAAGTGTGTTTCTATGCCATAATGCAATGCAAATGTTTAACATCTGACGAGATGAGTGAGGAGATACATGTGCACTAATTTATGAAGGGCATACTGAGGAGCTAGGCGTCGGAAACTGTTGAACAATTGTTGCGAAATAAATAGAAAGAACCTAAATAGACACCCAAAATCAACTTGTAAACACCATCCAGTGTTAGCACCATGAATCAATGGTGGCAACAGTAGAAAAGTAAACCGCGGCCAGCGCCGTCTGTCCGTGATTGCATTCAATGTCCGTGAATTGACTCCTTCCGTTTTTTGCAACAACAAAAGAAATAAAAACTGTGTGTAGGTATGTATGTTGTTTGTGTGTGTGTGTATGGATGTGTCATAGACACCAAAAAACCAACGAGTATGAAACCGCGAGACAATCTCTTCCAACCGAAACCTAATAAAACATCCCACAACGCACATCAAACTCATGCGCAAGGGTTGCGCAAGTAAAAGAAAGAAAGCAAAACACATCCACACAAACAAAAAGGATGCAATAGAAACATTAAATAAAACACTGCATCAAAAAAGCAACACACAACACTGATGTTATTAGCACACAACAGAAGAAGAAAAACACGGATGAAACAAAAACTCACAAACAGCAAAAGAAACAATGGAAGCAAGTTGTAGCATAAATCAAAACTACTTGTTATTTTTGTCCCTAGAAGGAATGAAAAGCTTACCCCCCCCCCCCCCCCCCCCCGAAGACGGTCTCCCTCACTACTCCCGAGAGGAAAAATTGTCGTTAAAGGGAGGAAAAACAACTGTTACTACCGCGAAAAGCATAGCGAACCACCACGCATAGAAAAGAAAGCACAAACTATTCACACGATAAGCTAAGAAGTATTAAATAATAAATCAAAATCTCAACCAAAGCAACGTAAGCCGATCAAAGTGTGTCATGCTTGCCAACTAAACCTATTAAAGGGCTGTTTAATAGCGCAAGGAGCAGGCAAACCAAAAACCAGACAAACGTAACAATGTGTAAAGTAATATAAGTAAGAGAACAAGTTTAAGAAACACACACACTCACATACACTCTCAATATAAAACAAATGTTATGTTGCAACACTGTTGCAAAACAAATAGCAAACCACAAAACCAAAACAAACAAGTAAGCGGGTAAATGTAAAGTACACTAAAGCAAAGGTAGTAAGGGAAAATTGAAAACAGTGGAGGAAAGAAATTCACAAACACAATCGATAGAATCGGAAGCAACTCCTCTAAATGGCACATTCTCTCACAGCAAAGTGGTAGTGCAGGTAAGCAAAGCAAACAACTAAAATGACAGTGAAGCAGCCCACTCGGCAAATGTTATGAGGAAGTTAGGTGTGAAGTGAGAAAGTAGGCGATGTGTGAAAAACAAAGAGAAGCAATGAAGGAAAAGAGGACCGCTGTAGCGATCGAAGGAATTGAGAGGCCGTTTTTGTTGGGAATAAAGCAGACGAAGGAATGGAGAATGTTTTTATGAAAAAAAAGCACTCCTCGTGTTTGTTTCATTTTTTTTTTTACAATGAAAGAAACACAATGTTCGGTTACATGTATTGCGTATTATTGAGTTTTCTATGGAAGGTAAGTGTAGCACCCAATACAAACATAACAAACAGAGTAATTATTGAAATGCATCCTTAAATGTAGCTGTTTAACTCTCAATTACAGTCCCCATCCCTTCGTTGTGCAAATGATAAGCCCGAGCGAGCTGTTGCACATACACCAACCATTGCCAGCTCGTTAACTGTGCATCCATTTGCTGTCCACATTTAAATGCACTCATTACACCAGACACTCAGTCCGCCAACGTAACCCGGTGTGTTGGCGCCCATGGGACAGGAAAAGCATTTGCGTTTTGTGAAGCTTTTAAATGAAAAGAAGAATCAGAGCGCATCATCATTACGCAGCACGGCATCCATCTCAGTGGTCACGGTCAGGGTACCGGGCTAACGCTGAACCATTTGGCGGTACTGCACGATACCACAGCACAATCTCCCGTCGTAACGTTCCACTGTGTTCAATTAATTTTCTGTCCAGCATACACACGGCAAAGCTTAAAATCAATCATTTTACGTACACATTCGCATTGAACCTAACTGCGTGCAACATGTCGGGACAGGCGAAAGGGTAGCTAGAGCAAAGAGCGCGTGCCAAATTGCATCACGGCTAACGTTGGGCGCACTGTTTGGGATGATATTAAATCCGCTTCATTAGGTTCGGTGCGGTGCGGGCAGAGGCCGATCATTAGAGGTCATTATGATGATGTCTGCAGCCGGTCTGGTGCTGATGTGTATTGAAAAGGCGAGACACAAAGAGCGAGAAAGGGAGATTTGGTGTTTGTGTTGGGAAGCGAGGAGCTTTATTTGGTCTTATGGTTTTATGATAATTTGTATTTAGTGTTGTTAAAAGATACATTTACTACTGAAACGGGAAACGTTTTTCAATATTTTTTTGATATCCTTTAGTTTACTGTTTCAAACAGCATACACATTCGTCTCGTCACAACATAAAATACCTCTAAATAAATATATCAGAAGTTTCAATTCAACTCTCATTATCACTTCATTAGCACAGGAAAATATGAACCTTTCCGGGAAATGCATTACCGTCAATCATTTATAAGAGGATTTGGCGACACTTGCACACAGGCATCAGCAGCCGGTGTTGGCGTATGTCTGCGTTATCAAATTCTACACCACTTGTGGGCGTCAGTGTGCTACGAACTGCCGAATCTTTAGTCGTTGATTCGAAATTACTTCAAAGGAATAAAGTATTTTAGGGCAATGTGTTAATTGGATTCATCTTTTTTTATTTCGATGAAGCTATTGGTTTTGCTGAGGACTTTGTGTGAAGTTATTGTTGTTAAGGCCGAGGGACATTGTCCGTACTCGCTAGTGTAATTTCGATTTTCACTAGCGCATCTGGCGGCGGCTGACCGAAGCATTTTGGCAAACAATTTGGAGCCGCTTCAGAAAATATGTTATTTGTCCATGCTTTTTACTTAAACTGAACTGGAAAAGCTTTGCAATTGATCATGTTGTGCAAGTATTTCAACTGAAAATACTACTTAATTTTGAGATACGGCATGAATATATTTTATTTTATTCGGTAGTTTGAAATTATCTTTGGCCTGTTCCGTAGTGTTTGAATGGTAAATGGTTCCATTCAAGGCTAATACACTGAACTGGGCACAGAACAATTATTATGAAAAATTATTGTTTTAAATACGTTGATTGTGTTTTGGTAACTTTGTTTTAATTTTTTGAGTTCTTCTTTACATCTTTTTGCATTATATTGACAGCTTGTTTTATTGATCATATTCATAACATTATTTTATTTATTTTATCTTTATTGAATGACAAAACCAAGACATTTGACAGATTGACGAATGAATTTATTAAAGCTCCTGTCAAAATTAAATGAAATAAATATTCATATACTACTGAATAATGATGCATCGGTGCAGAAAAGTTGATATAAGTTTATAAAAAAAACACTATTATTGCTCCTCACCTCACATACATAATAGGAAAATTATTATTATTATTTAGTAATAAAGTCATATATCCTAGACTGACCGATATTTCAGTTTAGTTTCAGTTTTTACATGCACTGGTTAACATTGTACCTAACTGAAATTTAAACCATAGAAAATATAGCGACAACGAATTACAAACATGTAAATATGGCAAACGAGTAAAAAATAAATAGATAAATACATAACTTAAAAGCTTCTGATCCTCAATATGTGCTTCGTAGAATCATTTAAAGATAATTTACACAACCATTGAGATCGATAAAGTTATTTAGAAAGCTATATGCATTTATTGTAAGATGTAGTGGATCTTTGGAGCTAAATTCCGTCGTCCTGAATTTAGAGCTAAATAGTACTCGTAGCCTTAAATTTCTGCTAGGAACCTGAAAATGAACCTGTTTTTTCAAGAATGGACGATTAATCATGGATTAATCATTTAGAAATTAAAAAAAAAAATCATTGAAATAATTGCAAAGTCGTCAATAATTATCCCACAATGAATCACTAGCAGGCTTGATCATGCAGAAAAAATAAAAAAATAACCCCACCTAGCATCCGTGCGTAGCTTCATCATGATTCATACCATATGCGCGCACAAACCCAAACGAAAAGCCCATACACACTGAACAAACATAAACAATCAACTAATGAGCGTTGATGATGTGTGCAGAAGCAGCCCGAGGAGAGAGAAAAATAAAACAGATAAACACAATCCCATCGGGAGCGCCACTTTTCTGCCACTAAACTGATAACAAATCGCAACCTAATTGATGTTAATTAATGTCGCCCGAACCGAATGGTTGCTCCCCTGTCTTTCGGTTTGCGCTCTTTTTTATTGATTCCTAGCCTACTGGTTGATTTGTGAGTGCGTGTGTGTTTGCGGATATAATGTTGTGTGCGTGTACGATTGCCGGAAATTATCTCACCCGGCGAGTATTTGCCTGCGCACAGCCACCGTGCTATCGCCCGTTTTCGTCACATCGGGAAATCGATGTCCAACCGCACCGCACCGTTGGTGCTTCGCGGGCCCTGTTCCGGGGCTATCGATTTCCGAACGCAGGGCCGGCCCCAGCATGACATGTGTAAACTTCCGTCAGCATCGCACATCAAACCTGTCACGCGAGCCTACTTTGTGTCGTTGCGTAGGGAAGTACGCAAACGGGCAAAGTGCGTACGCGCGCTTCCCACTTACCACCGACTGACGCAAAATCACATGGCACTCGCAACAAAGGTCACCTGTCCCTCACGGTTGCTCTTTTGGTTGCGTTTGTTTCTCAGTTTCGTTCCCTCTTTTGCTGCTATGAGCGCGTTTGGCAGAGATCGAGAGGTAAAACGGGAAGCACAAAACGGCCATTTGCCAAAACGGGTGTAAAACGTGTGTATCAGCTTGTCTCAATCTATCAAAGCGCGGGTATTTATCAATTCAATCAATCATTTTGCTTCCTAAAATCATACAACCCGCGTAAATGCTGCACGTGGATTGCAAGAGGCAGGGGATGTGGAGGAGATGCAGAAACTTACGTGCTAGAAGTAGAAAAGTACGCGCGGGAGCAGCGACATTGCTCGATACGTTTTGTGAACTCTCGGAATAATATATGAAGTAATGACGAGAGGAAAATTTAATTATTCAATTTGGTAAGATTTATTATTAATTCTTTGCAAAGTTTTATTTTGTTTTGTGATTTTTTACATTATTTCATTCTTGCAAATCGCATTGATAGTATTTCTTATTAAAATCATAAAATCTTCATTTGCTTTATTTGCTCATTTTTTTAACTATTTGTTTACTTGATGACTTTTTTTAATTATCCTTTATACTCTTTTTTATCATAGGTCTACATTCCTCTCTGTCATTTCTTTCCATAAATACTCTTAAGTTGTTTTATTTACATTTATTCTTCATTTATTTTCATGGGTAATTATTTTTAAAGGCCGGGCTACATTGATCGTACTCCGTAGTGTAATTTTGATTTTCACTAGCGCATCTGGCGGCGGCTGACCGAAGCATTTTGCCAAACAATTTGGAGCCGCTCCAGAAAATACGTTATTTTTCCATGTTTTTTACTTTAACTGGACTGGAAAAGCTTTGTAATTGATAGATAAATATGTTGTATAAGTATTTCAGCAGTTTTCGCAACAAAAAACGATAGAAAAACTACTTAATTTTGAGAATCGGCATGACTATTCCCCCGACGACCAAAAAAAGCTTCCACCAGCCGCCGCCAGATGCGCTACTGAAAATCAAAATTACACTATGGAGTACGATCAATGTAGCCCGGCCTTAAGATTTTTATTAATTCTTTGCAAAGTTTTATTTTGTTTTGTGATTTTTTACATTATTTCATTCTTGCAAATCTCATTGATAGTATTTCTTATTAAAATCATCTATTCTTCATATGCTTTAATTGCTCATTTTTTTAACTATTTGTTTACTTGATGACTTTTTTTAATTATCCTTTATACTCTTTTTTATCATAGGTCTACATTCCTCTCTGTCATTTCTTTCCATAAATACTCTTAAGTTGTTTTATTTACATTTATTCTACATGTATTTTCATGGTTAATTACTTTTAATGGTTATTGAAATCGTTTGCTTCTTAAGGCCGGGGGACATTGTCCGTACTCGCTAGTGTAATTTCGATTTTCACTAGCGCATCTGGCGGTGGCTGGTGGAAGCTTTTTTTTGTCATCGAGGGAATGGTCATGTCGGATCTCAGATTTAACTAGTTTTTTCACCGTTTTATGATGCGAAAATGATTGAAATATGTTCACAACATGTTTATCTATCACTTACAAAGCTTTTCCATTTCAGTCTTAGGAAAAACATGGAAAAATAACAAATTTTCTGAAGCGGATTCAAATTGTTTATTTGACCAAACGGCTTCGGTCAGCCGCCGCCAGGTGCGCTAGTGAAAATCAAAATATTCCTAGCACTTTTCATTTACTCATCCTTGGAGCTCCCCGGACAAATCCTGAAACCATAGCTTTCGGCTAGGTTTCACGCTAGTTTTGCGAGCAGAGAAAGTTTTCGATGCGGGAATTAGTTCATTACCCAAACCCCGCGTTTTTCGCGATACACCCGCGCAAAACCGTGAGCCAAAAAAACCGCTCAATCAAACATTTCACCATTACTTCACCCTCTATCCAGTATCGGCATCAGCAGCAGCAGTAGCAGCAGCATCAGTTTTCCGGAAAAGAAAACAACCTCCAAACATCGATCTCAAAAGCTCTACAATTAGAGCCGGATGCTTTACGCCCTATCCCTAGCAGCAGCAACAACGCAAAGAGAGGAAGAGCAACTTGAGGTAGATCGTTCGGATTAAATTAATTACTCTCGTTTAGGAGTGCGAAAGCAATGGTGCTGCGCCCGGCGTGGCATTCGTACAGTTTCTTCCGGTTATGGGTGGGAAGAGGGGCAATGCATCATCGTCATACATTCGGTGTAAGTTTATAAGATATATTTCCCCTGTCTGCACAGTGTTAAGTCTGTTATGGTGGTATCCGTGGTATTTTTAATTGCTCTTGTGTGCTGTAGCTCTTGAAAAGTTTAAATCCAGATCGAAATAAAAATGAACTGATCATAACCGTGCGTAACATGCACTTAAAACAAAAGGACAACAGGGGCATTTAATTTACCTTTTGAAGCTACTTTATTCTCGACTTTGAATTCAGTCTGTAGATGGACATGAAGTTGTGTCGTATTTTAAATACAAAAAAATCATACGCTTCAGTTTATGTTCATTTTATGCTACGACCATACACTTCACAACGTGTGCGTGAAATCATCATCTACATATTTACCACGATTTAATTATTAATTGTGAAACTCGATTGAAAAAATGTAACGCATTATAGATGAAACGGCATGTATCAATACCACATTTGAATAAATCAAATTGTTACCCTTCCAAATATTTTCAGATGAAAATGCCGTACCAAGCAGACCAAATGCACCAACCATATTCAGCGCAAGCATTGTCCGCCGTATCACTGTGCATTGCATTCCCATTTATTCAATGCATTTAAATTCTCGCTTTTTGGAGCGGGTAAAGCGATGCACAACCCTCGAGTCCCATCACCCGCAAGCAGTACAAATAAATGCATCATAAAAATAGCTCACAGATCGATGTTACGCGATCTACACACACACACACACTCGAAGCTCAGTGAAGCTTAACCGCCGTACTGCACATTGCATACCTTTACGCACTTAGTGCGCTCCCATCAGGTGGAACCCATCCGCACCGCTGAAGCATACGCACCGGCGGGCGCGTACATAATGGAATAACATTTGTTTCAATCAATACGTAATTTACCATGATCGGTTATTCCATCCCGGTGCCGGTCCCGGGAGCGATTCGTCCATCCTTCCTTCCTTCTCCGCTTCCATCCACACGCACACGCGTTTGCCATCCCAACCTTCCCAGCCCCGCCCGGGGTTTGGTTCCGGTTTTCATTCATACCAGCCACTTGAGCCGCTTGCATCCGATATGAGAGCGTTTTAAGCGGGTAATTAGATTTTAATTGAAATTATTCGCAACAGTGTACGACAGCAGCCGATGGCAGGGCGCACAGCGAGGAAGGCGCACAGATCCCTTCAACGGCACTCGGTGTTGCGTGATCGGTGCGAGATGGCTCACGCCGGCAAATGACGTCAATTGTGCTTTCGGAGCTAATTTTCAGGGCTCTTCCTACTTGTTATGTGCTGGTGTACGGAAAATGGAAATCGCACCAAACGATGGCTAACACTGCGATTAGCTCTTGTAGTACGTTGCGCACTAAAGCACGCGTGATAGGATCTTAAGCGATTTTACCATTCAGACATCGACGGGCAGGAACCTTCCGCGATATCTTTACCGTTCTTCAAGCTGCTTCAGTTTTGACTCAAAGCGTTTAGGGAATTTTTTAGATGGGTAGGGATTATTGCAACATTTTTAAAAGACATCTTTCGACGGTTGAATTTAAACGAACGAATCTACCGAAATATTTAATTCTCAAATCCTTTCAACGCTTATCGAAAATTTAGTTTTTTTTTCAAAAAAATTCACAATAATGAACTTCAACGCACACCTCAGCTGAATTCCTGCTGTTGCGACTTGCATTAATTGTTTCATTGTCCTGCCATTTCTCTCACCACATAAAAAAGTTACGCTTAATGGAGCTCTCAGCACTTTGAGGGCAAGTTTTGCAAGCACACGAGAAAAAAAAACATAATTAAAGGAAATTAAACAAAAAAATCACTCTACTCGCCCTGCAGCCGTGCTCAGTTCGATTTGTGTTCTGCTAGTTTTAAACTTTGCCATACATTTTGCTGCCCACCCGAAATGGAACTGTTTTCCACCCTCCCTTTGTGCAGCCCCACGAACCGAACCGCGCACCATCTCTAATATCCAATAACTGTCATCATTGAAAGTTTCCCCAACATAACTTTTCGTCCGGGGTGGTGGTGTGAATGAATGGAGGGAAGCACTGGGGGAAAAAAATCCCATAGCCCATTTCTTTATGGTGTGTTCACAAGCATGCTTAATTTGCGGTGGGTGCATGCTGGCCAAAAAAAAAACCTACCTTTCACAGCAGAAAATGCCAGCAGAAATGCCTGGCAGCATGCCAATCGCGAGAACCGCTCAAGGTTTTTTGGGTGCGGATTGAACGGCGAATGTTTTGCAGAAAGAAATGCCATCTTTGGTGCAATGATTGGTGTAATCGTAAAAGCTATCGCGCCAGTTACTTGATTCTGTGGCCTATTTGTGCACAAAATCATGCTCGGTTATGGGAGTGGGTGTGTAGTGAATGAGTTTGGTTTTTACTTTTATCATTCTTTGCTTGCTCCATGTTTTGGCACAATGTCTTTGGAACGTAGAAAGATTTATGACATGTAAATGGAATTCCTGGGAACTTCTGAAAACGATGGATAAAACTAAAATAAAATAAAAAAAAACCCATAGCTATTCACCATTTCAATGCGCTTAGTTTCCGTTAAGGCCGGGCTACATTGATCGTACTCGCAAGTGTAATTTTTATATTCACTAGCGCATCTGGCGGCGACCAGCGCAAGCTAGATGTCGGTATAATTTAAGTGCCAAAATTATTCATACTTGGTGTCTCATCAAGTTTCGATCAGGCTACCTGTTTGCCGTAGGAAATGTTGATAAACGTCCATAAATTGCAACAAAGTAGGCCGTTAATTGTTGTTGCTGGACAAATCGTCATTCATACAAAGCGCTGGGCAACATTTTTCCCCATCTTCCAATCTCTATCCATCATTGGGTAAAATTATAGCCTCCTCGACCCAAAACGTTTTTTGACAGATAAATTATGTCAGCATCTAGCTTCAACCCGCCGCTGCTAGATGGCGTACGCGTTCACAAAAATTACACTACGGAGTACGATCAATGTAGCCCGGCCTTTAGTGAGCTTCTTCTCAAATTTCAAATTATGGTTTCCGCTAGTCGCGCACAGATGGCGCTAGCAGCACTAACAAGATTTCTTGCGTTCGAATAGATGTCGCGCTCTTGAGGGGAGCGGAAAATCACTATGAGCCGTTTGTTGATCACAATACACATAACATTTATTTCCCTTAAAAAAACAAAACAAAATATGATTTTTTTAATAATTATCAAACATATTCCTAAAAAAAAAATGTTGTAAAATCACTTGCGTTTGCATTTTCTCGAACTTAAATGCTTAGTATCCTACTGTACGTTCACTACTACCCCCCCAAACTGCAGCATGAACGTTGGTATACACTTTCCTTAGCATTCCCCACTTTCATCCCGCTACCCAGTCCGAACCGATGCCGAGCTTCTCCGCTAGCGCAAGCCGCTTGAGTCGCTTTAGTAGTCGCGACTTCTTATCTTGCCCCAGTCGGTACACAGGAACGTTTTTGCTCCGCATCCGGACGTCTATCGTCTGCCCAGGCGTAAAACGTTCGTGTTCGGCTGATAAGCTGCAATCGAACCACCGCCAGCTCGGTTCCCGGAGAGCCACGGATTCCGTCAAGATTCAGTGACTACCACTGAGCCATTATCGCACGCTTGGATGCGTTCGATCGCAAAAGAAACCGCAGTCAGCAGGGCTTTTGTTTCGTCTTGCTCCAGCTAAAAGTGCAGCCAGCGGTTTCAGTGCAGTGTAACGTTTGATCCACAGCTACATTTGCAGTTGCAGTCCAGTGGTGACAAATTAAATTATCGCAAACGCAAACGCAAACGGTTTGCTTGTATTGGTGCCGTATCCCACATTCCTTCGCGCAATTGGCCTGTTGCTGGTGATGTTTGTGTTTGTCATCAACAGTCACACAATTAAAGATGACTTACTAGCGTAAACACGAGGGTGTGTGGAATAAAAAATTAAACAACATCAGGAACCTAAGTAGCAGTGCTCTATCGAGATCAGCGCATGTTCTATCAAGTGTGCGCAGGCAGTGCGATCAGTCTCGTTTTTTTAGTGTTAAACCATTTAAAAACAAAACAAACATTCTCATCATACAGTTAACTTTGAGTAATGGACCCAGTTGCAATAGTGTCACAGCTGGTTGCGTTAGTAAAGGCGCTCTTTTCGCGAGTTTTCGGGCGTATCCGGCGGTGGTGGAATCGACGCAATTACAACCGGCTTTCCCCGCTGGACGATGGCATCATACCGAGTAAGTACCCCAGCAACCCCGCAGGGCTTTCGGTTTGCTATGCATAAGTGATAAGTGATTTCAGTTTTTGCTCCACATTTTACCCAAAAGGCATTTAGGTTTGGTTGCTCATAATCATACCAGCGGGCGAAAGCAACCCAGTGGTGTGTGTTTTGCGTGTGTGCTGTTATTTATATTTCGGTCACTAAGGTGCAAGAAACCCCACGAACGAGTGTGTGCGTGTGTGCTCGAGAGCGGAAGAGAGAGAGAGAGAGAGCGAGAAGGAGCGATTTGTTTTACAGAGCGCAGGCGCACTTTACGCCGGGTGTCCGTGAGTGTGGGGAAAGCAAAACAAAATCAGCTGTTCACGAGCTGTACGCTGTGCCGGGATTGCGAGAAACGTTTGACTCCGCAACGAACGTCCGATGAATCGAAGTCATACGTATAACAGATTGATATCAGTGCAATACAAACATTTTGAGCGGACGCATGCATTTTTCATGTCGTATGGCAAGCAAAGGAAGTGTTTATTGTTCACAAAGATAGCTTTGGTTTCTTGGAAGCTTTGAGCTTATCATACATCCATACAATGACAACCGCTTTGGCTATGGAAAATACGCCGAATAAGTTTGGAGTGTTTTGTGAAGCATAAAAATGAATTTCTTTCCTATTTTAGTCGTGTTTTTATATTTTTGTTGCTTAGGAGGTAAAGTAAAAATTCAATAGTTGAACTTTTACTTTACATACTTTCTAAAGGCCGGAAGACACTGTCCGTACTCGCTAGTGTAGTTTCGATTTTCACTAGCGCATCTGGCGGCGACTGATGAAAGCTTTTTTTTTGCTCAAAACCGAGTGAGGAAAAACGTGTCAACTAAAAAGCACAATTTATGGTTATAAATATGTTCAACATTACGACAACATTTGGCCCATGGCAACACGTTAGATTATACTATTTGATTCAAAATATGTTCTGGTATATGTTCATAAAAAATACTTTAAATTTAATCGCGATTATTTGATGTCTGGTTTGGATTTTTGAAGCGTCATAATATGTTGATGCAACAAATATATACGTGAAAAAAAGCGATTTGTTTGTCATACTACAAAATATTCCCACAACATGAGATTTACCATTGACGATGCCAAAATATTTAAGTTATTCATGAAATAGGATTACCTTAGAGCTGCATACGAACCTAGTATCGTCATTACTGGGATAATAGCTGAAAATAAGACCCAGAATAGAGAATAAAACAGCAGCTTCTTAAGCCGCGGTACAATGGGGCTTTCTCAAGCCGAGAAAACATCACTCAATCACTCATTATAGTTTCTTAGGACCTCAAAACTAGGCCTCAACTCGCGAGCCAGTGATCGTCGTCAGTTATTGCCATTAAAGAGAACCTAAAACAGTAACTCCAGCTTTATTGATAATGATGTTGATGATGATGATAAGTCTCACCTCTTACCACAACACACGTTCCTAACATCCTTTGCGTAGCTCGCCAAGAACCAACGGTTAGAACCGGCGCACTACTTATCAGAACACGACTGCGACATGCATATGGCCAGTTCCACTAGTGCCAATGATTGGCTCTAGGGCACTACCTTTCCGAAGCAGGTGACCCTAATGTATCGGAAAATGACCACTTACAATGAGTGAATCTTGTTGTGACCTCCTATAACGAGTCGAAACTGTAAATTACCCCAAATAGATCTTCCGAATATTCACTTTTACGCGCGTGTGTCTCAAACCAATGCTGACTTTTTTTATATTTTTTTAATTTAAATTCTCATATAAACAAAGAAAAACATCTAATGATCATCATCAAGATTTGGAGTTTTAAATAGGAAAAAAGGATTTGGTCCCACATGTTTATAACCCTAGCCAATTATAGCATTGAAAACAACATGCAACGTAATTACCCATAAGCGTATAGCACAATGACCCATTTTTGCAGATAGCCAATTGTAGCTTCGTCAACGTTCTCAACGGTTCTCAAAAGTCTCTCAAATAGAGTTTGTACCGATTTCACAAACGTTGATAACGCAGTCTTCTGAAATGCACTGATGAGTGCCTGAGAAAATGAACGTTGAGAAAGTTTCTCAAGCCCCGGGACTTTAGCCTCCAACCATGCAAAACCAATCTGTACTGTTTTTAGGCCGAAGAACGGTATGGGCTCAATATTAGTTCTGCCATGGATTGGAGATTCTCTGGACGACCAGTACGGATTTGTGAGCAATTAAAGGATCGGTATAGGATCGAGATCCATTCCCGGGCTGGCATAGCGTCAGGTGCAGTACTAGGACCACTATTAGCTTCAGGAGCAGTATGGAATCAATAGCAAAACCCGTATGATTTTGATATAATTTCCAGGACCTGGTAGGTATGCTTTTTGATAAATTCCAGCACGAGTATGAGTCATGTGTTTTTACCATTTGTTGTAAAATACTTGTGCAAAAACGACAAACTGAAATATTTGTATTGAGTGTCTAGTGACGTTTCATCTTATGTTGTTGTAGCTTAAGTTATAATATACATACACATATTACATACACATACATAACCTTAATATGAAACATAGAACAACAGCAAAACATCAAATTATCTTCAACAAGCTGTTGGCAAAGAAAAACATATGATTACCTCCTTCTATCTCAAAGAAAGGCGGCCTATCATGTTCTTGTGATGTCCAGTTTATAAACTTAAAATTAAACATCTAGTGCGTCACTCAATATTCCACCCAGCAACCTTTCACAGCAGTAAAACACAGGCACACACACATAAACAATGAAACATCCATTATCAAAACGAGAACAAAAATCAACTTCCCATTCACAATCGATAGCTCGCTATAAAAATCATATTTTGAAGTTCCCTGTTCTTAATGGAAATATTTATAATTTACCTACGAATGCGCAACCCAACCTGCACTACCCTTGCGGTGCGCGGTGCTTGCGTAGCGTGACGTACCGACAACGAGAGAGATTTTTTTGGTTTTGCTTTTTCATTGGAGCACTGGCTGAACCCGTCCGACATAAAATCAATTCATTCCCGCAGACCCGCACGATTGTAAATATTTCATACGTTTCGTGCGAGTCAAAACACGGAACGGAAAAAATCATCATCCGACAAGCGCTTCCACTAACTGTCAGTCAACCTTGGCGTGGAACTGGGTTCGGGTTGTTACGGTTTGGAGTGAGCCTGGAAACTCTGGACCCCCCTCCAAAAAATGCCACTTCCTTGTGTCGAGAAACAGAAGCGCTGTGAGTGTCGTTTTCGGCCAATACTTAATGCATGCAAACTCCACTAAAATCATCACATTAAGTGTACTATTGGAAAATTGTAGGTTCTCGAACGTATGCTCAAAATTGAGGCTGGCGCAAACACGTTAATCAATAAAAATTACATGGTTTTGAAACAATTTCTACTCGCACAATAAATGCCACCCTTCGTTATCGTTGCCTGCCACATTTCATCTACATTTCACTGCCAGCACACAATCGTACACTGCGTACAATGTTGATTCGGCTGCTCTTCTACGGCCAGCGATAAACACAATCTGCTGGAATATATGGCTGGATCATAAAAATATCACACCCAAAACAACAGCCACCCGACGACAAAGTAAAGCAAACGATTCCAAACGCATATTGCCACAATGTAGTTTGGGAGCTGTTTGTTGCCCGGGGAAAACGAACCGTCCCGCCAATGTTAGGTCAACATTGACCTACAGTAACGTGTCCGGGTGACTCATCCATCCTTTTACCGGCATCACGCACGACATGCAGATTGCGTGTTGCATGCATTACTACTTGCTGGATCATAAAAGCAATGTGAGAGTGACACCATTAGCTTGCAATTTTTCCAAAACAGTGTAATGATGTGCATAATTCGCAAGCATAAAAGTGAAGCGAAATCATACCCCCTTCAGGCTGTCATCTAGCACATCAGTACGCTGAAGCTATCAGAGTCATAGCAAATGACCTGCTCATCAGTAACGTCTCCTTTTGCCTTGGTATTGCCTATCACGAAGCTAGTGACAGCTTCGGGAAACAGATCCATTAGATTGTCTAAAAGGGAAGACACACACACAAATACAAAAATGGATACTTTTCTACTTTCCTCGATTTTTCTAACTGTATTACACTATCCTTGGCAGGTGTTCCAGCCTAGGTGTGGCACCTTTGCTTTGCTAGAACATTTTCCAACCCTAACCCTGTCGGTAGCCAACCGACAAAAAACTGCAAGGTGTGCCTGTTATCAAAGACCGTCCTCACTGGCCATTAACTCGCGAACATTAAAACCAGGTTGATGGTTGCATTTCACCAACCCAGAGCGAGAATGAGCAGCACGAAAAAAAACTCTCTCCCGCACAGACACACTCCCCCTGTTCTACCTTTAATCGGACCTAAGCTAGACGACGGACCTGTCATCCCGGCTGACAGCTTTGATCCTGTGGGAAATGGGCCGTGCTGGCCTACACAGCGCCGCGACAACGATATCGATTACCGCTGTAACATTGTGTTTGGATTATGTCTTCTCGCTTGGTGGTGATTTGATTACACTCCCATTGTCACCATGCGTGCGTGACACTGGATGATTAGTATGCCTGGGGAACCGGCCCGCGGTTTAGGGAACTAATCACACTGTCTTATCGCCCTGGTTGCATCACCGGGATTGGGTTTGGTGGGGGTAAAATTTGGCCCTTCATCAAATTGAAGTGTTGTCGCTGGATTGGGTTCGGTTCTAGTTCGTTCATGCAGAAAAGTAATGCAATTGGGACTATTTATTAAAAAAGCTCATCGTCATCGTATGGGAAATCTAGATCACACAAGACTTAAATCAAAGTCAAATTTCTAATTAAAGAAAATTTGCTTGCGTGGCTTAAGCTGCAAAAGCTTCAACAGCTGTCAAGTCTTTACATCACAATAATGTTTCAGTTCTTCCACTTGATTTTCATCACGTCTCAAGCTGGATTGAGTCTGACAGTTATTTGTGGTGTGTTGAAAATCATGTGTATGAATTGATATTTTATTATGATGCAAATACAGCATTTGACCGCTGTTGAAAAACATCTTGGTGAATTATTATGTGCACATTCGAAAGTGACTTAGAAACTCCTATATGTAGAGTCTTTCCTCAAGTTCGAGAGGAAGTCTAATATCACGTTTTACAGCCGAAATATACTAAATATATAAATAATGATTTTTGGTTATTTCTGTCATTACTGATTGTACTGCTTTAACGGAGAAAATTGCACTGATTTGACATATGAACTGTCAAAAATAAAAATTCGCGTAACTCGGGGAAAGACTGTTATTGAATAAAGTATTTTATAATAAGTATAAATTAATGTATAATTGCAGTATTTTGTCATGAAGATTCAAACCCGTTTGAAACGATCTTTTTAACATAGTAAAAATATTAAAATACATTTTCAAAAAGAATACGTAATATTCAAAAAGGTTGAGGTCTAAATAAGGTAACTGCCATTTTTGTATAAAAAATACTTAACAAAATATTGAATTTATTCCATGTGAAAGGCTGAAATTTCAGCTAAAACCATCAGATAATAGATGCATACTTTTAGGCACAAAATGCATACATTTAGGAGCTATGAAGATACAAAAACAATATTTATTTACAGTTATTTGATTTATGATTTTGTATGATTAAACTACTGATGCTTCTGTTCTTAAATATATAAGTTTTAACTTCATTTCAAACAGTATATTGTTCATAAAATTACTTTAACAAATTCTAAAAAATCTTATTGCATATCTTTAGGCGCCAAAACAGATTGCTAATGAAAATATCTAATTAAGAAGAGACATTTTAGTAAGATTTCATGGTTGATACAATTACAAATTACTTTTTTTAAATTTCGTTCAACATGTATCATTCCGTCCCGCAATTCATACGATTGCAACATTTTAGCTTTTTTTGATCAATCGATGCTTTTATGCCAATTCCAATAACGCACAGCCCGTAGGAGGATTGAGCAATGGACACATCGAAGGAACAGTCGAAGACACTCGATTCACACGACCGACTCAATCGCCAAATATTTGTGTCGTAAATCGCGGGCACCAATCGGGGCATCATTCTGAACGCACCCCTCAAATACCCCGAATTAAACAATCTTCCGTTCTGAACGCGTCGACTTCTTCGAAAAGAGAGCAAAAGAAAAAAAATGGGAGTGAGCCCTTCGAAAGGCGCACAGAAAATGCCCGCTCCCGATCATTATCGCGTTAACATATTGCGCTTTTTATGACCCAGAATTCCACGCAACCACCAGCACGAGTCGTAAGGTTTATTTTCTCCCATCAGCCCCATCTCCCGTGATAAGGAACGCCTAATGGGGAAAGCTTTCATTTCGCTAATCGATTCCGCTAACCAGCGCTGCTGCGCGACGGCCGACAGTGAGCCGTAGTGGGTTGGAGTGGCGTTTTTCCAACCCACTGTTCACGTTCCCCTTAGCCGGTTAGCCGGTCTCATGGTACAGTCGTCAACTCGTACGACTTAACAACATGCCCGTCATGGGTTCAAGCCCCAAATAGACCGTGCCGCCATATGTAGGACTGACTATCCTGCTATGGGGGGAAATCAATAAGTCACTGAAAGCCAACCCCACAAGTGTGTTGGCAGGCCTTGACCGGCATCGGTTGTTGAGCCAAAGAAGAAGAAGTTCACGTTCCCCTATATTTGATTTCATTTTGGGAGAGTGGGCTAGAAAAACGAAAAAAAAACAAAAATACAAAACCCCAAAGGGAACAAAACCTAACCCGTCCAGGCTCGTGATTGTTTCATCTCTAATCCAGCTGCCCGGCGGGATGGAGGGATGCCAGAGCTATCATTTAATTGCCGCATGGTAACCAACTTTTTGTCGCTCCCTTTTTTAGCACCCCGTGACAGTTTAAGCTGCATCGTGAGCAAAATGCAATTTATACTATCCCATCCTGCAGATCGCTGTTTGTTTTCGGTGAAGTGAGGTAGTCGGTAAGGGTTGTTTTTTTTTCTTTTTTTTTTGCCACCTTCTACAGCAACAAACACAAAACAGGCAAACAGGCAAGCAGCCATGCAGCTGGAAAGTTTAGTCATTTGTCGTGACCTTATCTCGCTGCAGAGGTGCATTAAACAGCTTCGAACGAAGCTGCACCCGCGGTGGAGCAAATTTGCAGCGCATAAAAGCTCATCTGTTCGTGTGGAGTTTATCGTTCGGGAGGAGGGATATTATTTTTCGGAATAAACGCGCTCCGCCTAGCACATAGCAGCTGGGAAAACTTTGCACTGCCACTTATTACGTATGCTGCACTTTAAACTGTCTTTAAAGTGAGTGTGTGTGTTTCGGCAGCCTACGAAGACGGCGAATGAACGAACCGATTCAGCACTTTGAGCATATATTTTCTGCTGACAACAATGGCATAAATAAATAATTTATAGTTTCTTGAATGCTCTCCAAGTCCCGAGTGAAAGCGGACGAGCAGTGACATCTAAACCGATTTTCAAGCCATTAGAATCTACCAACGGCAAACGAACGGGAGGGGGGAAAAAGAAAGAAAAAAATTAAATGTGCCTCAAAAAACTAAAATCAAAGACTAGACTTTTCTCTTCCATGTTCAATGGTTCAATGTTTTGCCAAGATAGGTCTAAGCAAACAGCCCTCCTCCGGTTCGGCGTGGGTTTGAGAAAATGTGGGAAGAAGACGATGTTTTCCTCCTTTAAAACCCCCCTTCTAGAACCATTATTTAGTTAACATCCCTTCGTTTGCATAATCTTTTATGGACACAGTTCATCTACATAAGAAGATGCTCTTCGAGGTTCTAAAAATATTGCTGTAAACCAAAACTTCTTCGGATGTAGAGGAAATATCGCAGAAAAAACCAAAGCTTTATTGTCCCGGTCAAATTGAGTTATTGAGAGCAACCGATGAAGGATGAACTGTACCCTTCAGTTAGCTTATTAGCTTTATGGTTTTTTAATCATATATGAAGTTAAGAGTTTTAGAATTTTACTACATGATTTGAACGAAATGCCACAATATTCTTGAAAAAAGAAACGTATAAAAAGTTAGTTCAGAGAAAGCTTTTATTAAACGCATGTAATAAGGTCAAGTTTTCAAATGTTTTATTCAGTCTTGTTGTTTTTATGTCAAACATAACCTTTTTTTTATTTATTTCTGATTTGTTTGGTGTCTTATTGGTTATTTGCGTTTCATTTGTTTATTTTTCCAGTATGATATTTTTTCTTATAAGCTTGTATGTTAATAAATTTAATTTTAATTTAATTGTTTCCTACTTTTTATTTCAAAACAATAAACAATTCTTTTATGCAATTCGGCCTTTTTGGACCGTTCCTCCTTAATAAAAACAATATTTAAAAATTAAATTTCAAATATTTCATACAAAAACTGTATGTGTGTCTATAGTAATATGAAAAGCCTCGTGAAGTGAGTGATCAACAGCAAACTTCTTTCATGAGCCAAGGGGAGCCCGTTACCAGGCACTTCTTTCATGAGTCCGTTACCAGACACTATTAACGAAAGCTTTTTGCATAAACTTATGCCCAATATACATAAAATGGGGTTTTGTGCGGGACGATAATTTTTAATAAAAGATAACCTTTTTTTGTAAGTTGTGGACCTGTTTAACTATCACAAAACGTCCCGAAACATTTGCACACACGCGTCCGCCGATGGACACCGGGGGCCGTTTTTTAATTAATTTTCTATTTCAAATTTCATCACCACCTAATGGTATAAATATTTACTCAGCGAAACACACACACACCCCCAGCCGAGCGTTTGGGTCGTTCCTTTCGTTCGACCGTGGAGGCGCATGGTACGCCCACGCCGAGCGTAAGGTGGCCTCGGCTGTAGCTAGGTACAACTTCATGCCATCACGCTCCGCACTACCGGCTCCAAACCACTCCGCGTCCGATGCAGCGAAGCAGCTACGAGGCAAAATAAAATTGTCTATTATTCATCATTTCCGGCAATCATCTGGTGTGGCTGAGCATGTGCCACCCGCCCCGTGATAGTAGCGCCCAAGATGCGGCCGGGCAAAGTGCAGCTCGCCGTCGAGAGTCGTAAAGGCTGGCGTCATAAAATGCGTCCTCGTCCTCGTGGCGTCGTCGGTTGGTTTCCTGCTGCCCCGAGCATAGTTTGCGCACCACCCACTATCACGCCCCAAAACCCCACGCCCAGCGAAAGCTGGCTGCGCGAAGGGCCCGGGGGTATGATTTGGTTTGCGTTGGTTTTGTTTTATTCTGCTGCCGGGTGTTCCACGTGCTGATGACATTTAAAGAAAAAGCTGCTTTGAAAATCGAGCCCAAAACATCCGCCCTTTACTGGCCCGGGGTGAGCTTTCCAAAAGGGGAGAGGAAACACCCCAAACAAGGTGGAGGGCAACATTATACCAACGCTCAATGGACACCGCCACCAACCGGGTACACCCTGCGGCGGTAAACACTCCAGCCAGTCGTGCCATTGGCCACAACACAACACAATGCACACAGCCAAACGCAACTTTGCTCGAGGGAGTTAAAGGGAGACTTTCCCAATTATCGTACAGCGCCGACTTACACCCCGTCCGTCCGTCCAAACGACGTTATGATAATCAACTTCATTCAAGTTAAAGCTGCTCAATGAAAGCTGCCGATCGCTTGGTTTGGTGTGGCATTGTCCTTGTTGGGGGGGGGGGGGGTTTGCTCCGTTTGAGGGCGACCGTTTGCCAGCTCCGAAATTGGATGTGGTACCGAATGAGTGCCATTTTGTGGCCAGCGGGGAGACTGTGCTGATGGAGGGAAGGTTTCCCCTTGTGGTAGCAAATAAGACCACCGCACACACACACACATGCACACTCGTAGTGCTAGTGGCGATCAAACGATACCAAACCGGAGCATGGTTTTAATCCATCTTGTTCTCATTCTCGTTGTTTTTTTCTCTCCTTTCTTTCTTTGATTTCGCTATCCAGCTGGTTTAGTGGTGCTAACAAGGTGTTGAGAAGGTTTAGAAAATGTTTATTTGCCTTCCCGAGCGGGGAAAATTGTATCGTTTAACTATCGTTTTGAATCAATTGCATACTTTTAGGCGTTTCAATAAATTTATATTAAACTGCATAAGTTCAGGCGTTTTCTATATACCACCCTGAAAGTTATGCAAATTGCCCTACATTATAAGCTGTGTATTATTTTTTCTAGTTTATTTTTATCGTATTTTCTCATGTGTCTTCGAAGTAAACCTATGAAATAGTGATTGGTTTGGCTTTTAAAAACACTTTGCTGTTTTATTTTGCAACCATTCTATGACTTTTCTTCTTTTTATTTTTCCTTAATTTCTTGCTCTATGTAGATTGATAAATAATTTATTTCAATAACATTTTGTCTTAATTGCTACAAAGATTCACTAATCCTGTTGAAACGTTATCAACAGAATTCTTTCGTTCACCCGAATGTACAATAAATATGAAATACACAAGCGTTTTTTAAGCAACGTAGTTAGTTTATTGTAGCTAAAAAATCAGTCGCTTGGTTCGGGGATCGGTGAAAGAATGGCTAAAGATCGTAACCTTTGCCACGTTCGGGAATTTTCGTGTTATCGGGATTGCTCGACCCGATCGTTATCAGCACGACTCCACTTCGATAGTGTCCTCTATCGGGATTGACGGAAAGCACCACTGTACCATCGAATTGACCGTTAATATTTATTTTAATATTTAACACTGGCCCCAGTGTTTGCGAGCCAGGCAAACACTCTTATTGGTACAATTCGATGGTGGCAGTTGGGTGTTTTGTTCACGACCGCACATACTTTTGGCATTTTGGGGTAAATGCCTGAACTATCCTTTGCTATTTTTCTTCTAGCTCTTTTACGCCTGAATATTTTCTTGCGCACTAATAGGTTGCCATCCCCTGCCTGGTTGATGTGCACTGCATGACCTTTTGTTCCCCCGATAGAAATGGCGATTCACTTCTCCCTAAATCATTTGCAATGATTATCCAAAGCAACTTTAACAACACAACACATATTGAAACAACATATTTCATATCCATTTGGCGAAACGTAATAATTTCACATAAACTATTGAAGCACTACGAATTAGTCCTCTGTATGGTTCACTTATCCTGTTGCAAGTTCACTTCAGCACAACTATGTTCCGAATTTCCTCAGGAACTTTATATCGCTGGCAACGGGTGAGATGCGCAAGGAAACAACACAATTAACTTAACTTAATCCGTAGTCCTTTTCTTAAACACGCGCGTAATCCTTATAACCTATTTCCTCGCACAGTAATTTGTCTTGTATTCACTTCAGCACGGTGATTCCGATTTGCCTCAGGAATCATTATTAGCCGGCAACGGGTGAAGCAAGGGATCACAATGTGGAGAAAATTAATTAATCGAAAGCGAATGATTTTTTAGAATGTTGAAACGTTATCAACAGAATTCTTTCGTTCACCCGAATGTACAATAAATATGAAATACACAAGCGTTTTTTAAGCAACGTAGTTAGTTTATTGTAGCTAAAAAATCAGTCGCTTGGTTCGGGGATCGGTGAAAGAATGGCTAAAGATCGTAACCTTTGCCACGTTCGGGAATTTTCGTGTTATCGGGATTGCTCGACCCGATCGTTATCAGCACGACTCCACTTCGATAGTGTCCTCTATCGGGATTGACGGAAAGCACCACTGTACCATCGAATTGACCGTTAATATTTATTTTAATATTTAACAAATCCAATCATTTTTCAAAATCAAATTGCTTATATCTAATGTTTTAAACGGTTTTTCTGCTAACCAATAAAGCTCTTTTAAGCGACACACACAATAATTTACCAACGTATAGGCATTCGCAACACATACACCCAATCTTCCCTTGCCCCGAAAAAAGAACCAAAAGGCGGTGGCTTTAAAAAAATCCAAACATGAAAAAGCACCCCAAACCACCACAACGAATTGTGGAAACTGCTACCCCAATCGACGATATAAACAAAAATAAATCCCACCGACCCTCCAGTGCCTATCGTTCGTTCGCCTGACGGCGTCCTTCGGCAATTCGGCATTCGAACGTACGGCCCACGATTTCAACCAAACCACGTGGACCTGCGACCGTACTCGGGCTTTCCCACAATTCTCTCTATCTCTCTCAAGCTGCCTCACTTCTTCGCGTTTCGCTTTTTATTTTATTTCATTTCCCTTCGCACGTATGCGAATCCTTCTTCTGATGGAGTCAGTGCGATTGAAGTGTGTAGTGCCGAGTAGAAGTAAAACCATAAAAAATATTTCAAAAAAAAACTGCTACAAAACACAAACACAGTGCAGTGTGACATGATGCCGAGCAACGAGAACATCGAGCGTCCGACTTTTTCCCGGCGACTTTTCTGTGTCACAACCGGGGGCGAGCTGGAGGGTATACCTGGCTTTCGCTCGGCTGCTCTCTCTCTCTCTTTCTCTCTCTCGCTCCCTTCGTACGCTCCCTCCCGCTCAGCTTCGGCTAGCTCGCCCAAGATCGAAGCGACCGCACCGCACCCCCAGCAAGGACGCAAACCAGGACGAAGGTAGGCAGGTCGATTCGCCCGGCCGCTCGGATGCCCGAACGGGGACGCACAAACACATGCGCACCGCTCGCACCGTGCGGCGGGTGTACCCCGGTTTTTTCCCGGACACGGCAAACGGAGAGTTCGGCTTTCGCGTGTGCAAGCGAATCTGTCGAACGCAGGGACGAACCGCAAGATCAGTTGCCGCAGGAAGCTCGGCCCGTGACAATCGAAAAACAATACGCGCTCCCGCGCCGTGCTCGCCTCGGCCACGCTCACGTGAAAGCGGGTCCCGGGGAGAAAACCCGGGAAAACCATAGCGCGCTTTTATTCCGCGAACGGAAGGCGAAAGGAACGAACCAAAACGAAGAAGGAAAAAAAAGTCCCGAGTTCAGGCTACCAAAAAAAAAATCCCCCAAAAACAGCAAGCATAAGGTGTGCGTGAATTTGCGTGTGCGTGAAGGATAAAAGCAAAACAATGTAAATCGTGGATAGCTGCGTGGCTTCGAATGTGATGAAATTGGAAAACGGCAAACACCCAACAGTGAGCTTTCGTGGTTAGTGAGCAAAACTCCTGACAAGAAGAAAAACCAAACAACCAAATCAATTCACCGCCAAAAGTGCCCACCCGTGAAAAATTGGGAAATAACCCGTTCCTAAACGCGGCCGATAAGTTAACAGGCACGCATGGGCCAGCAGCCCCGGTGCCCGCTGCCCTTCAACCGTGAAAGGATACGGTGAGCCAATTTTATAAGCACATCGTGCCGTCGTGCCTCCAGCAGCAGCAGAAGCAGCAGCAGCAAACGTAATGTGTTCCAATGCGCTAAGCCAAGGAAATGGTGCGGGCGGATGGGAATGAAAAATTATGTCCTGCACCCCGGGGGCGGTAACGGTGGAAACGGTGTGCGCGGTTGGGAATGATTGCTAGTAGGTCGAGCCTCCACGTGTGATGCTGCTAGTTCTATTAGTGTTGGTGTGTGGAAGTGTGTTGCAAAAAGTTGTGTACAAGTGTTAGATTATGCGTGTGAGATGCTAAGAAGTGTAAGGAAGTGAAGTGTTTTAGAAATTAAGATAAATTATTAAGGTCGCTTTATGTTTCGAGTTTTCTGTTCGATAATTAATAGCTTTATTGAAACTCTATTTTATTTTTAACAAAAACAAATCTTTTAATTTCTATCTTTTTTAAGTTTTATTATTTCTAAAATAGTTCTCATGGCATTAGGCACACAAAACATCCAAAAAAACCAAACTACCAGATCAGCACTGCCTTGTTAGTTTTCTTATTTAACATTAAACGAGCTGCGATCAATTTTCAGTTTTTTTTTAAATATCCCTTTTGATCAGAAAATAAGTAAAGTACTGACCAAAAAATGATTCCAAAAATCCAAATAAAACAGAAAATAAATAAATAACAGACGCAAACAGTGACGTACATCAGTTAATAAATATTTTTTTTATTATTTTGTATATAATTTGAGCTCTGAATGAGTTGTTCTTAGTAGTGTTTCGACTGAAATATATCCTTTTTTTTGTCCTATTTATAACAATTTCTGCCATTCAAGTGAAGCAAACATATGCAAAATAGTAGCAAGCAACAACACACTCACTCAAATGCATATTCTTGACTGCAAATAATCGTTAATCCCAAACTACCACCCGCAGAACCGTTGTACCTCGACCAGTGAGAAAATCACTTGCTGAAAGAGAAATTAAGGCCAAAACCACTTTAAATCCACCCTCGCGCGGATGCATCAACAACGCGGCTGCCAGCCCTTTTTAACAACATCTTGCCACACGGTTTGCGGTCGTTCGCGATAGCGGATCTGCTCCATCTCGCGTTAAAGGGGGAGGTTGCAAAAAAAAACAACAACAACACTCCTACCCCTTGCGTTGCCTCACCCAACGACACCGCGTTTTAGATGTTTGTTAGGCAAAATCTGCCCATCTGCCTTCTGAACTCGCCGTCGAAACCGAGCAGCGAACCGAGAACGTAAGGATCGGCTTAAAGTTATTTTCGTATTGTCCCGACCGCCTCCTCCAAGTGCCGATCAAAACTATCGCATCGCTAAAACCAAACACCATGCACCCCGACCCGGCCCGACGGGGCGCTTTTTCATCGACGGATTTGTGTCGAGGAATTCATATTGAACGTGCCCTGCCGCGCACTCCATCCAGCGTTCACCCCACCCGCTGGCTTACTTTTCCCACCTGCCCACGGTGTGACGGGCGGGTAATATTTTTTGCGCCAATTGTAAACCATTTGGCACGTGCTGTGGCAAGCAGGGCGAATAGTAGTAAATACGCCAACATTCCATCGTAAAATTTCCACCGTGACTGACCGTGAGCGCGAGTGAGCGTCGCTGCAAGATGAATCTCTGTTGCTGGCCCCGAGCTGCATCGGCCCGAAGAAATGCGCTCGGCGCATGATTGACGGCGAACCGAACGAACCATTTGGATGCATGGTAATGAGGTTGAAAATAAGAAAGGCATTCGCTGTTACTGTTACTAATCTACTGTCCTGTGCCCGCCGGTGAGATGGATTACCGTTTGCTGGTTAATTTTTCAAAGCAAACCAGGTGATTGCAAATTAAGATTTAAAACATGATAAAAATACAAAAAACAAATGAAATTCCCCTTTTTTCATTATTCACGTTTAACTGTCTCGATCGATTGATCGGTTTAAAATCGGCTGACATTTTCCACCGAACGTTGTGACCGATTTTGCCCTTTTTTGCTACCATTCCACCAGTTAAAAGCATGTACATAAATTGTATCGAGCCGGCACGGTACATTGGTATGTACATAATGCCTGGCCAATTTATTATCCACTTCCACTGGCACGTTTCATCGCACGTTTATCGAAACAAAACCGATTCCCCCCCTTTCCCCACCTCTCTACCGATTCCAACCTAAGGCTGATATTGATCGCTTAAACCTTAAGACGCTCTGTCTTTCCCCTTGTGCGTCGTTTGTCTCCAATGGAAAGGAGCGGAATCATCGAAAGGCTAACAAAGAGTAAATATTTTAAAAAAATGCCAAAAACGTAGCGATTTGGTCTTCGGTGTTATTTATACCATCGTAAGCCCAGCTGTGGAAACATAAGCCAAACGACCGAAGGGAGTAAATAAGTTTATAATGAACCCGCGGTTACCGTGGATTGGCGGGCTTGTTTTATCTTTATTCAAATTCAACGCTCACGTTACAGTGGCCTCCACCGACAAAGGTGGAGTTAGATAGGCCGAAACGAATTGAACGAAGACGAACGAAGCAAATGCGTTGCGGAGGGTGCTGAAGAAGGATTGTCACACCAAAATGAAGCACAAATCTTTGGACTGAATGAATATTTAATGTCAATTAGAAAATAATCTAATCCCGCGACAGTTTGTTGACGGCTTAAACGAGGTACGAAGGAGGTGGAGAGGGTCTCCTATTTACCAAATTAAAATTATTACATTGACACTTGTTTGAGATGATTGTTGGTTGAGTCAGCAAACAAGAATAATCCCCTTGCAATGTAGTAATTATCATGAAACAAATAACACAAATTTATAGAATAAAACGTTGAAAACCTAGTTTTTTCCAGTTCTATATATTTTCAAATCACTGTTGAATGAAGTTGGAAATTTGATTTTGATCTCTCGATTACACGGTTGAACAAAGAGGCGGACAATTTGGATAAAATGGAGAGTGTGGTGCAAAACGCCTAAAAGTATGCAAAATGCATAACGGAGCTGTGGTACTAGCTAGTATTTTCAGCCTATTAAAGGCAAATTAAACTGATTAAGTCAACAAAAAAATCCAATCAATTAATAATAAACAAAAAACACGAAAACTGTCCAAGTTTTTGTTTTCCAGCTCACAGTCTGCAAACGACCTTCCTTTCCAGCAAAAAATAAATAAATAAAAAGAAAATCACATCAAGCCCGATTTCATTCCTCCCCATTTACGGGAAGAGTCCCTTGTGCTTGTACTGCTGTTTTGCTGCAAAAATATGCTCGCTTTCCATTAAATATGGCAGCCGGCACGAGCCTCAACATTCTAACATTAGACTGACGGTGTCACGTTAATGCGCGGACGGTGGAAAATTTAACGATTCTTAGTCACACTTCGTTATGCAGTGCTGTTTTTCCCACTTCCTTCCTTCAAAAATTTTCACGCATTTCGTCCTAATTTTGTTGAAACTTTTCTCTTTCTTTCTTTCTTTCTGTAACGCGCTACACCTAACAGTTCCAAACAAACACACACACTCTCACACACACACACCAGTACCCTCCCGGAAAGCGCACCGGAACACGCGGCTGGACTTCCGCTTTGCTTTAATAAGGGCGGCATCGAGCGGGCAAGCTTTCCCCCCGGCTGCTGGCCGAAAAGGAGCGAAATGTTGTGCGATTTTATTGCCGGTTTTATTTTTGACCAAAAATCCGTGCCAACCGCGTGTCCGCGGGAAATGGGCCGGCGGAGGCATGCCGAGGCATGGCGATATTTATTGGTACGATTGGTTGTGTTTTTATCGTTTTGGCTACGTTGTTCTTTTTTTTGTCGCTTTTTGTTTTGTTTCGTTTGGGCGGCGAGTGAGTGTAAAGGAAGTTATTATGCTTGTTAATACCTCCGCAGGGTAGAGCATAAATTTCGATCTAATTATCGGTGTGCAGCCAAGGTTTTTGGACTTTTATTTTGACACTTGAACACGGGTTTCATTAACGACAAAGCATTAAACAATCGTAAACATGCAGTGTGCTACTTATTCTGACCAGTTTCTTTTCGATGATTTTTTGTTGTGCTGAGCTTATAATTATAAGTATTATTTTAAGATTATTATGTAGTTTTTATTGATATTTTTTTGTCTGTGTTTATGATGTATAGACGCCTTAAAGTATGCAACAGATTTATTAAAAACATGCTTTATACTTCTGGTATATTAAAAGTGAAAAAGAAATCAAGAATTATAAAAAAATAGTACCAATACACACGAGCAGCGACCCATAAGAAAAAAATAAATATTTACTTTGCATACATTTAGGCGCTCTTCAACGTACCAAAATATCACCATTCTATAGGCTACGAGAGACTGTATATTATTAGTGCCGACAAATATTATCATCTTGTTGATCGAAAGCAACAAAACCAAACAAAGAGTGAACTATCAAAAGTGCATTTAACAGCAACGTATCAGCATCACTGCCAAGACCACGACAAACGAGCGTCGGTAAACGTGTTAAAAATTTCTGCTTCCAACGATTGTCCAACGCAATGCTGCCTGAACCAACCTCGAACCCCTACCGCTGTCCGTGTTCGGTGCGGCCAAAGACCGTCCACATCCGGGTGAGCGGTTACCGTGCGTGCCCCAACACCAACCAAAACCGAGTTGCGCAATCAAATTAACCCTCTAAACACTGACGCCACTCCCCCCACCCAACAACCCGACCGGATGTGGGTTCGGTTCGCGGTGCGCCAGAAACGACAGCCGCAAAACGGAAGCAGCATCAGCCCGTACAGCCTCAGTGGTGCCTCAGTGTCAAGCGTGAACGATGCGCAAAAGCCCGAACAGCCTGTCGCCCATTGCGATCCTGCCGAACACGCCGCCGCCGGCGCGTATCTTCGCCCAGCCGGAAACACCCACGACACCGCTAACGGATGGCGCCCACTCGCCGACCGAACCGCACGGGGGGCGCCCGGTGGTGGTCGAGCTGCCGACACCGCTCGCGCGGCCGTCTTCCATCCGCAGCGGTTCCGGGTCGGGGCCCCAGCTACGCTTCAGCAGCCTGCTCGATCCGGGCGACATTACGCCCATCACGTCGCCCCTGCCGAGCGTCACGTCCGGCATGGCGGACGGGTCGATCTACACGATCTTCGGCGGGGAGGGCTCGAGCGTTGGGCGGCGCCGCAGCTCCCAGCTCCTGCCCAACAGTGCCAGCAATGGTAGTGCCACCAGTGCCACACCGGCATCGGCCGGCGCCGGTTTGCTGCCGACGGCGACGACCAACGGGTCGGCCGTGAACTGTAGCAGTATTAGCACGAGCCTCAGCCAGCCCGCCCCGGCTACCAGTGTCAGTGCCTCCCAAGCCAACAGTGCCAGCGCCAAGTCGCGCTCCCGCCGCTCGTCCGAGCTGTCGCAGCAGAACTCGATGAAGTCGCACGCGTCGGCCGGCAGCAGCTCGCGCAAACGCAGCTCCCAGGCTCACCTCGAGCTAAACGGGCCGCCGGTTCGCGATCGGCCGCGCTGTCTCAAGTCGTCGTTCTTGAGGCGCAAGTGCAAAGAGTACGCAGGTAGGTGGGTTTTTTTGGGGGCGGGGATAAAATTTTAACTGGGCAAGGAAAAGATAAGCGTGTTTGTGTAAAGTTGGACGTTGATGCAAGTAAACGTAACCATCTCTACTACGGATCGGAACCTTCCAACGCTGTAGACCATTTTATAGAGGAAATTGGAGTTCAAAACCTTGCTAAGAAGCAAAAAATGCTCTTAAACCACCACCGTATAAAATTTGTTACATTAGTGGGGAAATGGACAACTATTGATGATACGTAATTTATGGATAATCCCTAGCCTAATCCAACCTTAGATTAGCCGGAACTATTAGCCATAGATATATCAATATTTATCAAATATTTTAATGCTTTCATAGTGTTCCCAAATTCTTCTTCTTCTTATTTTTTCCCACTAAAAACGTTGTGGGTCCACTATCTAGCTTGGTTCTCAGTGACTTACGGATTACGCATAGCAAAATAGTCAGTCCTACGTATGGGGGCACGGTCCATTCCGGGCTTGAACCCATGACAGGCATGTTGTTAAGTCCTATAAATTGACTACTGTACCTCTAGACCGGGTCAAAGTTATTAATTCAAAATAACACTAATCCACTACGACTTAACAACCTAGTAGACAGATATGCTATACCAATTGCATATCTACAGGCGGTTTTTTATTTTCAGTTTCTTTTCCATTATTAAATGTCTATTTTTTGCAATATAATTAAAATTTACTAAATTATTATTTAATTTAATGTTTTAAGAATGGTTCATCAAAGTTAATTTGAATACACCATATAAGCCGCTTTGGAATAAAACAGCAAAAAGTTTACATTATCCTACCAAATACATTGCCGCTATGTATCGTTCATATTGATTAGCAGATGTTGCACATCGTCTTTAAACCATGTCTTCATGCCCTAAATCCAAGCCAAACAAACAATGAAATCTCGAAAACGTAGGGTTAACTTTCTCTCCTAACTCTTTTTTATTGAACATTTTCTTAGATCCTCCACCATCCACACGCATTGGTACGGAATGGCCATAAAATGGTAAAACAGTTTTCCCGTTTCCTGGAAAAATAAAGTTTCCACTCTACCACAGCGTATCGGGTGGTTTGCAACCTTCCCTAAACGAAATCTTTAAACATAGAAACACACATATAAACACAGACACACAAACACCGTCACACAAACAAGATGCTCTGACACACTTGTTTACCTCGTTTTGACGCATTAATGAACTCGTACGCCCTAGAACCTTGCATCCTTTTTTCGAGAGGACAGTATATGACACCGATGTCCCTGCCCTTCCAATGCTCACACACAGGGACGTTTGGGAACGATGCGAAGCACACTGCTGAAGCGGCTGATAAGAGATCCTGCTGATGGCGAGAAAAGCTTACTCGCAACGCAAACGAAGGGAAAAAAGCATCCCAAGCCGAGAAAAAGCATCGTATGTGATGCTGAGGATGTGATGAGGATAGCGACGTAAGCGTCTTATTTTTCTGCCCTTTTCCGCACGATGCAGAAAGGTTTTCGCACTTTCTGTTGAATTAATCTTCCCTTATAATGGCTTGCTGGTTGGCAAGGTGGTTCGTTAATCAGCAGGTTGACGTCGAGACTTTCATGCTGTAGCATATTAGGTGCGTTGTGCTACAAATATTGCTACCAACTTGCTATTTGGCTCATGTAGTTCTGATGTAACATATATGTTATAGTGTGATACAATTGTATGTTACACATCGATAAACATTCATGGATTCACACACACACACACACGGTGAACAACAATAGAAAATAATTCTACAAACCAACACACAAATCGCCAGAAGGTGCAGATGCGCTAAATTATCGCCGAGTGCATATTCTGCTGAAATGCATGCAAGGCTAACATCAACGAGGACAAACAAAAAGGGGCGGAAACACCCACGAGCAAAAGTACAAATGCAAACATCCTTTCCCGGGACGGGCTTTGCTTGGGAGCGATTTATGGAAAAGGCTTTTTGAACTCCACAAAAAAAAACGCTCCAAAGTACGACAAGCCCGTTTCCGCAGCTACGCTTCTACGCCTCCTGCACCCGTGGTGTGAGGAAAAAGTATGCACTCGAAAACCGAAATACTTTAACATCCTACCGCGTGCACCAGCTACCCTTCCTCATACACGCTCTCGGAAAAGCGCTCAGTTGACGGAAAACACGTCCAACATGTTTTCACTGCAACTGCACCGGTTCCGAGTGCGCCGAGTAGCTCGACGGCTGTGGCAAGTTTTATGTTTCGCTTTCGGCGTACAAGAGCAATGCAGCAAATCTCGACATTGAGTAGGTATCGAGCAGCGGTGTCGGTTTTTGATCGATATTTATTAAATTCCGTTCCGTTTTGCGCTTCTGCTAAATATCGGGCGGACGAACAGGGGGGGGGGGGGGGGGGCATTCTGCCAGTTCGGAAAGTGGCAGTACCACGAAATAGTGCAGCAAGGCTTTATCGCTTCAGCGATGAAACGGAACCACAGTATTTAAAGGGTCAATTATTTGGTTTTGTTATTTTATTATGCTTTTTAATTCGTTTTGTTGTGTTTTTAACTGTTCGGTATGTTCGTGTAATTTTTCATCAATTGATCACACAATTAAATGCAATACGTTTAACTATACAAAGCGATTCATTACTATGTTTTCTCCATAATCTGTTGTGTCTTTTACAAAATTCATCCTTACATTCGAAATCAAATCTAATCATCTGTGTTTGATGCTATTAGAAACAAGCACCATTCTGCAGGGTATAATTATAAATAGAGAAAATCCGTAGAACACGTTAATGGATGGTGTTATAATCCCGTATTTGATGGGATGTTGATGTTAAGTATTACTGGATACATTCATCCAATAAGAAAATAAAATTTAAAAAAAATATTCATATCTGCACCACAGTTTAAACTTCATTTTTATTGAATAAGATAGCATTTTACCGTTTTACTGGACTGGTCATGTATTTCACATCTATTAACTAAGCTGTGTTCTTGCATTACCATATGATTACGCAAAATATTTATCGAATACTTTAAAAAACATCCAGCAAACGCCATACATGCATACTTTTAGGCGCTGTATCAAACGGCCTATACTTTCGCCTAAAGTTATGCAATGTGTATGATTTCTGTTTTATACGATTCATAAGTGGAAAAAAACCATTTACCATACCTTTAAGCATTGCAGTTCATCGATAAAAAAAACAACTATTGAAGCAAAACATACCAGTAAATATGTGTGTAATGTTATTACCTTAACAAATCATGAGGGCCATTACAATGTGCATGCAGCTACTAATAACAACGCCTAATTTCACCACACAACGTTAATCAATCTGCAATTTGCAAACATTTTAATCTTATTCATCGTATTGCGCCGTCTCTATCCCTTCCTTTAATGTTGGTGCCAGATTTCGCACATAAAGTTAATTGCTATAGTAAAGTCAAACCAACGCAAAAGAAGTACTCGTTCGTGCTTTCGTCAGTAATGTTTTCTGCCATCCGTCCAGCAGGCAAAAAGGGTGAAAACGAAAGGATACACATTTAATTTATGCCCAAATGTCATGCTATGGCACACCGCACAGGCGTGATAACGTTCCACTTCCAGTTGTGCCTGTTCGCCAAGACGGAAAAAAACCATCACCGGAACAACATAAACGTTCTGACAGGACAACTTGCTCTTCGCTTGTCGCGTGAGGTGCACTGACACAGAGCAACAGCAACAACAAAAACTAGTCCTCCTCTTGTTTTTGACATTTACCTCCACGGCATACCTTGCCAGCCTTGCAGGAAAGCATGACACGTGCGAAAATGGCAAATTATGACATTCACACTAAATCATCGTGCACATATCAGGCGGGGGAATTGGTCCATCGACACACTCTCACACACATACACACACCGACTTCTGGTGGCCGTACAAAACTATCAGTAAAGTCCCGCGCTGGCATTCGGTGGCCGGTCCCGGTGGATGGACTCCAATTTCCGGAACAAAGCGCACTCGATCATGTTCATCCTGTCTGCTGCGGTTGATGAAGTGCCATCGCCCATACCTGGTATGCTTTGAGACACCCCCCAAGGGAGCTGGTCGGTGGTGGTAATGGTGGAGCAAAACTTTACCGAATACCAGCGCAAATTGATGCGCTCCCGTGTTTGGCTGCGTATGTGGAATGAAGGGCGTTTGTCGTGCGCGAACGGTGGGGTCCGTGCTGTTGTGTGCCGCGTGCCTCAATGGGTCAATTTATTACGACTACTAAAACGATGACGTTACGTTTACGTTGGTTTACCTGAAGGGTTTAGCTTTATTCTTTATTTTATGCCCTTTTAAATTGGTATAAATCAAACCAGAACCCACAAAATAAATATTCAAGTTAACGCAATAAACAAGAAAATCAACTGCAACAATCTATGTATACCTATGACATCCAAGTTCTGGAATGGCCAGAGGAAAATATAAAAAAATATTTAGCGCAGAGTCACACATCATTTAACAACAATTCTCAATACTTTGCCGTGTTTTATCTTCTTTTTATAAGAATTTCAATCAAAATTACACATCGCACGAAAAAAAACAATGCAATTCCCAGTTAACGTCAGCGATCGTGTCGAGTTACGCCTAAAGTTATGTAAAATATTAGCTCATTTAGCTTACAAATTAGAATATGGGGCAAAAGTAAACAGTTTCTTCCAGGGCAGCTGTCTTAGCGCCTTAAAGAAATTAAATATTATAATTTATTTCAGTGTTTTATTTTTTTAACAAAACTTTATTAAGAATATTGAAACATTATTTCATAATATTTCAACAACAAAATTGTATTGAAAGCAGTAGATGATAGATATTATGTGAGATTCTATAGGTGATTTAGCATGAAACGTCTGCTACATTCAGTTCAGTTTCTTTTTGTTGATCTAGAGCGATAAAATTCGTTTAAATGCCGTATCAACAAAGCCTTCCATAGTCTGTCGTGCTATGGGCAAATCAATCAGGTCACAGAAAGTCAAGCCCAGCAGGGAACGTTAATCTAAACCAGATTTGCTTTGTAGAACAAATTATAAATAAGAATAAACCAGGAGGATAATATGAACAATATTTCTTCTTACTTACTACAACATTCTAGGATTTTTTGGAACAACTAACAATTAAACTAGATATTTCAAATATTCAACCATCAAAATTGACAGACGAAATAACAAAGTTCATGCGAGTTAATCCTCTTAAGAACATTCCAGTTTAAAGCCTAAAGCGCCTAAGTTTATCTATATAGTTTCAAATAACAAAACAATTACCCAACAAAACATTTAACATCAGATACCATACGACCTTAAAAGTAGAACACATCATTGCGTTTCTAAATCGTATCAAATTCCTGTTAAAATCAATATCCACCGTACAGAGTTGTCATTTCATAAAGCATCTTTCCTTGGGTTCATCATACTCCCCCCTTGGAGGTGACAGTTTCTCAACCTGTGTAGGCCCTCCACCCACACAAACGCTCAAAAAAAGCAACACGTACTACAGTGAGCAAACCCGGAAGTAAATTGATTTTACTTTGTGCTGTTGCTCGAGCGGTTTCTGAGGGTTTATTCGAAAAAGAGGTTAACTGCTGTTATTGTAGCGCACATGGAAGTCGTGGAGCCTTAACAGGGTTAGGATGTCTTCGGGACCAAATCAAAGAAAAGAGCGCTTTGATGACGTATTGTATTTCATCGCCCATTGCCGTTCCGTAATTGGGCCACCGCTAATGTATTGTTATGTCGAAATTTGACGACAAATGTCTATCATATAAAGCGAGTCGAAGTGAGAGAGAGAGAGAGCGCGCGAAAGAGAGAAAGAGAGTGAAAAAATCCACGAAAAGATGCTTGTTCAGAACAAGAACAAAATGTATTTTCATAGCTAAGGTTTCACCCTGTTTGTACAGATGGATGCTCTGGTTCTTTCGTGTGTAGCAAACGAACCCTCATAGACACGTTGTTCAGGAACCTTACATATGCTGTTGAAGCATTTTATTCATACTGCTTCTATTTTTGCGAGCACTGGAAGGGCAACACATTATAAATATGCACACCCATGTGTGACTTTTTGCATCCCCCATAGAACAGAACCACCACTTCCTATTGCGGCAACCGGGTGGCATTAATCCTATTCATCCACATCATCCTGCTGCTGTTTGCAGGGGCCGTCGCGCAAAAGCTTCAAGCCAAACTTTCGACCATAGTTGGAGTTTATGCGGCAGTCCAGCACGCACTGGTTCGAATACGTCTTCAGATCCGTGCCGCAGACAGGTCGGTACGATCGGGGGCAGCCGCAAGGACCTGCACTTGCGCTCAGCACCAGTGCCAGCACACCGAGCACCATCAGATTAATGTAGGACTGGAAACGCATCTTCACTTGTAGGCTTTTTTTATGAGAAACGACACCCAACAGTACTGGAACAGCTTTCCACTCAATGAGTTTTTCTTTGCACGTGTTGGATAACGCACAAACACTTTCTGATAAGAGATCTCCCACGATACTGCGATGTGCTGCCGGATTTGGGAGCAATTTTATTCTTTATCGCAAACACTTTTGAAGCGGGGCTTTTTTGGCAAAGTTTGTGTATGTGTGAATTTGTGTGTGTGCGTGTAATCAAAAACAAAAATGATACCAAACACAAGTTGAGTCATGTACGTTCTTGGGGAATTCAGAATAGGATCAACACATTCGTAAAATGATAACAAGATGATATTGATGATTGGCATTGTTTGTTTGAGATTGCTTTGCAAACGCATGCATCTTTTAGTGTGTGTGTGTGTCTTGTCGGCAGTGTTCTAGCGCCTGAGCATAATTAGTCATCATACCATTTTTAAACAATGCTTGAATTGTGGAGAATTCTGCTTAGGAACTATTTTGGAACTCTTTCATATGATGCCTATAATTTAGTGGACTCAAACCAATACTAATCCTTCTGAATAGAAAAATAACTGGAAATGGTTTTTCTTTTTCTTTCAACAGGTTCAACATGGTTAATAGTCCTTCATAAACCATAGCTCAATGGTCATCATTTTGATTCAATTATAACAAGTTCTGCAGGTTAATTTGTTTTGACACTATTTATTCACAGTTTCGTAAAAACACAATACCAGTAAGGCGTTATCCATGAATTAAGATACGTTTCATTTCGTTAAAATTGGAAAAAATCTCTCCTTACGAGAAGTAAGAGAGGAAAGGAAAGAATGTTATAGTATCACTAATGAATGAATGAAGAGGGGTTTCTTCCAGCGTTACATATTGATATTAAATTATAGGAAATGTGATAAAAACGCAGTTAAAGTGTTACGTAATTCGTAGATAACACCTAAAGATCTTCAAATCCCCTTTAAAGTATGGGGCGGTCGCGTGGTACAGTCGTTAACGCGTACGACTCAATAATATGCCCGTCATGGGTTCAAACCTAGAATGCTCCGTCTCCCCGTAGCAAAGATTTACTATCCTACTGTGTGGTACTGGACTATGTCTCGAAAGCTTGTTATAGGCCGTCATGTCCGCGTTAGGACGTTACGCCAAATAGAAGAAGAACCTAATTATCTTATTGGAAAGACAAAGCATACATATAGAACAATTTAACTAACTTTTTGTCGTAGAGGAGTTTTGGTGCATCGTTGTTTTGTTGAACTATGACTAATTTATTTCTCTTACATTATATTACAATCGTTCTTAAAACTTTCTTTACATTTACACTAAAACTACACCAACGAATAATATCTATAAAATTTGACCAAAAACATTATTTTCCTAAAATAATCTTCTTGGCTGGCTCTGAGAACGGATCACCCTGTTAGCATATTTAATAACATTTCTGAAAGGGGACTCACACCATCCGCACTATGTTTGATAAGTGACAAAGCGTTCTAGTAACTGTTTGTTTCCCCGCGCGTTTGTTACAAAGCCAATATTGTATATTTTGCGTAAGTGTATATGACACATGCTACATGAATGAACCATTTATGTAGTCATGATAATACATGGTCTTTGTATGAATATGCAAATTTGAGCCAGAAGTTTTACAGCAAACATGAATCAGTAAAATTGTTACAGTAGTTTTAAAGAAGAAAATGGAACAATGTCCGCAATGATCAACTGATGTGTAATTTAAATGACATACTCTCATGACATATGACCAGCGTACACCAAAACCTTAGCAATCGTAACGTTTCAAACGTTTGCCACGATCAGATGTCAGATCAGATATTATTAGCGTTATCGTTGAATGATTTTCACAAATGTCCTTATTTCCATCAGTACAGCATGCAAGTGCATCAAGCATTCCTTTCTGCAACCTCATCGTGAAATTCCTATGACGCCATGCGGACTATTACCATTCAATGACTCACGTATCGCGTTGTTTTTTCACCTGCGTCCAATATGTGTATATGGCCCAATAAATGGCATCATCGTCACCGTCCAGAACGCCGAGCCGAGGTACCGCTTTTTACTAACCACATCGCTAGCCCAAGCTAATTGAATATCCGGCCATTGAAATGTCAGGCTTTAGTGCTTCACTTGCACGTTAATGCAGCAGGACGTCAAAGCGAAAGCAAACCAGCGTATGAGTCTATACGTTAGTAAAACCCCCTTTTACCAAGCATAGTTTGGGCGATGGAAGAGAAACAAAATTTTAATACTAAGGCTGCCGCTATTCTGCACGTTTGACAGTTTGAACCCTAGCAGCTGGTGCCAGAACACACGCACATTGAAGGCTTGGCGGCGTTAAAAGCCTTCGAACGATGAAACTTCAACATTGCATCTGCTTGAGCTTTTGCAGTCGATGTGGCTTTCTACCACACCTTTCACGGAACGACATGGTGTTATGAAAACAATCACTTGCACCGCAGTGTATTTATGAGCGGTACTTTAAACGTTTCACTTTTTGTCCATTTTGTCCATAGCTTGCCTCAAAAGCCTTCACTCAAATTATTAATAAACATAAACGCTCCCGAGCATTACTTTCCGTAAGCATCGCAAACTACTGCGCCCTCTCACAAACCACACGTCACACACGAAAGTGCATTAAGCTTCGCATATTGAATTACTCCTCGTGCCTGAATAAAACATCACCCGTTGGCCCCACACATTGCCGGGGCGAGTCTTCAGCAACTCCACATCAGCGAACGGGCAGCACTATCATGCTGCATATGCGCGACGATGCATATGCAAATCAGGACAAAATTGAGTTAAGCTCACTATTCAGTTGGGAAGCTTCCCACATAAATCTACGTCAATGACTGGATGCAAAACGATGGTGACCCACGGTCGCCTGGCCTGCCGTGCCGTCGTACATTCCGGCGGCATCGTTTGACTGTTTGGACTGTAGTGCTAGAACCTTGCCATGCTCCGTCATCGCAGTGCTCTAATTCATTTTTTTCTTATTTTTGACAAGGTTTTTGGCCACTATGAATAGCAGTGGGACAGTTGGGAAATGGATAGCACTGCGGATGGCGTTTGATGTTTAATTGATGCGAGAAAAGAACCTAGATGTTGAAGTGAAGGACAACTGAAGGAATGAATAACTTGTTCAAATATGCTTACCATTAGAAATAGTTTCATGTTGTTATCATATTTGAACAAATAAGACATTCAAAATACATACAAAATTGGTCGCAAAATTCTTCCACGCAAAATTCTTCAACGCAAAACTCTTAGTGGCCAAATCCTTGGTCGCAAAATTCTTGGTTACAAAATTCTTGGTCGCAAAATTCTTGGTCACTCAATTTTTGGTCGCACAATCCTCGGTCGCAAAATCCCTGGTCGCAGAATTGTTGGCCGCAAATTTCTTGCACGCACAATCCTCGATCGCAAAATTCTTTGTCGCAAAGTTCTTGGTCGCAAAATTCTTGGTCGCAAATTTCTTGGTCGCAAATTTCTTGGTCCCAAAGTTCTTGGTCCCAAAGTTCTTGGTCGCAAAATTCTTGGTCGCAAAAATCTTAATCACAAAATTCTTGATCGCAAAAATCTTGGTTGCAAATTGTTCGTAAAATTAATTGGTCGTAAAATCTTTGGACGCAAAATCTTCGATCGCAATTGTCTTATTCTTTCGTTCTGGTCTGGAAACATACATACAATAATTTAGCTGTTCTTGGGATTATTATTATTATTATTATTATTATTAATATTATTATTATTATTATTATTATTATTATTATTATTATATTATTATTATTATTATTATTATTATTATTATTATTATTATTATTATTATTATTATTATTATTATTATTATTATTATTATTATTATTATATTATTATTATTATTATTATTATTATTATTATTATTATTATTATTATTATTATTATTATTATTATTATTATTATTATTATTATTATTATTATTATTATTATTATTATTATTATTATTATTATTATTATTGTTATTATTATTATTATTATTATTATTATTATTATTATTATTACTATTTTTATTATTATTATTATTATTATTATTATTTTTATTATTATTATTATTATTATTATGATTATTATTATTATTATTATAATTATAATTATTATTTTTATTATTATTATTATTATTATTATTATTATTATTATTATTAGTATTATTATTACTATTATTATTATTATTATTATTATTATTATTACTATTATTATTATTATTATTATTATTATTATTATTATTTTGCAAAAATATGTTTTGTATTTTGAAAACTTGTTTTCGTCGATCTAGACGTCAACTTAGGTCAATTTGACAAAAATGATCGCCTCATTAGAAAATTACAGTGCTTTAGTGCGAGATACTTTTGTAACGGAAGTGCCACGTCGGTTCTCGGTGCTTTCAAACCCACATTGAAACAACGAGAGAAAAAAACAAGTAGATTTTATCCAACAAAAAAACACCCCAAAATGAATACCATTTCGAACATACATTTTGTTGGTTCTGTACGAGATCTTTCCGTAACATGCTACCGATCGGCCACGCATCGAACGAACTGCGTGTAATAGAATGAAACCTTTCGCGCACAACCGAAAGAGAATGGTGACTTAAAGAGAAAGAGTTAATACAAATACGACCTTCTAAGAGCACAACAGCAACCATTGAAACTATGTTATGCTTTGTACAAATGTAGCATCGTAGCGTGAAGAACGCATGAAAAAAGGGGCGAAGGAGTATGAAAGCAAATTGTGGATAATGAATGGCGGTAGCGTAGAGTCTACAAAACCAGATAACCAAGGCAGACAGCCACGCCAGCGATGTTGATCATTCTCGGAAAGTTTTGACGTCAATTTTAAGCCATGTGGAACCGCAAACATGCGTTTTTATTAAATCATAAACTTCTTTATTATGTGTTGAAAATTTTTCTAAAAGATCTTTCGTCATTATGAATGAAACTTTGAAATATGGATGTAATTTGTATTTCAATTCAAATAAAACAGTTTAACAGTCTCATTCGACAGTGCATTGTCATATTTTATTACACTTTGAGAAGTTTAGCGCTCAAACGATCGAGTTCGATCGATGGATTCTAGTCTCCTTTGGCCTCTGTACTTCATCTCAGCAACTCTCAGCAGAATGAACAGCATCGAGCAAAAAGAGAGTGAACGGCATGTCTCAGAGATTCCGTAGAGAGTGAAGGAACGTAACCCAAACAACAAAATCAAACATGTTTTCTCATTCTCTCAAGATTGATGATCTATTGGAGAGAACAAGAAAGCATTTTGATCGTGTTGGTTGAGGAGCCAACCAAAAGGTTCTCACCACTCTCACATCTTCTTTTTTCGTGAACCACAGAAAGCCAACGCAACATGTCAATGCTCTTAGAACTTTTAAGCATCGATAGAACGCAACGGTTAAATGGTATTTATGTGGAAAAAATTAAAACATAATTTTCAAAAGTTTAATAGTTGGCATAGAAAGTTGTAAAAACTAATATCAAAATATTTTTACCTCTTCGGATACGCTACGTACGTAGTATTTAAGATAACGAAGAATGCACGCTTCGACGGCTTTACCGTATTTCTTTTCCTTTTTTATCAATTCTTTGCCTTTCATGGTCGACAGATCCTTCTGCCTCACTCACACACGCACATTAGCACAGTTGTACGTACAGGTAGACATTGTGCATACTGGATATACCTGTCGTAAGGACCTTTGACGTTCACAACCAGTTGGATCTAAAAGGTCCTAAATATTAAATATTGATAAATATTGGATAAATAGGATAAATATTGAATGAAAAATGTTTAACAATTAATTGCTTTTAGATGCAAACCGTTTCTGAGCATATTTAAGAACTTCTAAAGCAAGTTTCCGTTTTGGCAGGTTTCCTTCTATTGCCTATCTACAATTTATTTCAAATATGAATATCAACTTTTGGCCCTTTTGCATCGTCACATTACTCCCATTGTGTTTTGCTTTAGTGAAGCACTTACTTGCCGCCATGGGTCAATGCAGTGCCAGAGATGTTTCCGCTGCTCATGGGGCGAGAGCCGTCCTGTTTCGCTGTCGCGATACAGGCGCACTGAAGCTCAAGTTCACTCCGCTCAAGTCTCCGCTAATTGTGTGATCGTGCTCTATTTCTTGTTACGTGTGCTTCTTATCAGTGTGACAAAACAAATAAGCATCAACAACAAAACTGGCCGATCTGAACCGATCGGTGCATTTCGTGATCGGCTACTGTGATCGAGTTAGTGTGCAAAGGAAAGGGGTTTTCGTCCCCTTTTCTAAACCGGTTCAGTGTGCTATAGTGACGCGTACCGAGCAAAAGTGTGAGGCTTGGGTGAATTTAATTTGAATTTAGAATAATTTGTGATTCAGTAAGGAATGAAGAATTAAGAATTGAACAAAAAAAATATTATTTTAGATTGACTAGTACGCTGTTACAGTGCTATGATATTTTTATTAAAAATAACACCTATCCGAGCTTTATAAGCATTTCTCGAACAGAATACGAACTGATATTTCAATGAGTGACTGTACTGTTATTGTGATAAACACAAACAAAATCAGCATGCACGTGGCTGTTTACGTTCAAATAACTTTCACTACAGCAAGAAAAAGCAACTAAACCGTGTTGAAATACTCTTCCGGAGCACCCCTGCCTTTCCATTATCTTTGTATTTGTGACATGAAGCTCTCGCCTGTTATTTGAATGTGTTTGTATCCGCAATAGCATACACTCGATTGCTTCATTAAATAAGAAGAGGAAACAGCTATTGTTCACTACCCAACTAACAAAATCGGTGTGCTTTCTCGTTCTACCGAATAGATCAGTAAACCTGAGAGAGCGAGAAAGTTGGTTGATTTTGTCGCTTTGGGTACAACAACGATCGCTATTGTTGTGTTGTACTGTTTGAATCTAATCTGCACCCACCGCTATCTAGTACGTACGTTTAGCCGGTCCGGGTAATGACCGCTCCAGTGTCAATCGTGTGAAGGTAATGCACAGTTGCAGTTGCAAAACTTCACTGCAATGCCGCATTACCGTAGCGATTGTGGTTGTATTGAAGGGGTTTCTTTTTTTCCTCTCCTGTTGATTGTAAATTTTTCAACAGATATCGATCGAGATTGATTGTGCAGCTCGATTGCGAAAACGGAGAGGCTTTGGGGTAGCTCGGCGCCGGTCAATTTATGGTCCAGTTGGCACCGAGATAGCGGAATCCGTCGACCGTGGGAATCCGAGGGTTTGGCTGTATGTGCCTACATTGTGGTGCAAACCAACACAACTTAGCAATTTGAGATTAGAATTAAAATTTAGATAAAAAATATTTAAAAAAAATCTGATAAGGAAAGCATTTTTCTTGTTCAATAGGAATTTAATAGGCTCAGTTAAGAAATCAAAAATCTAACTTTTGAAACTTTTTTCAATAAAAAAGATTTATGTTTAAAGCAAATGATTTTTTTTGTAATCGTTAAAGATACGATCTGGGTGTGCTTTGGTGAGGGCATTACTGTAATGAGACCATAATTGGCCACAAACACACACTGACTGGGGCAACTGCCCGCCTGTAATCGATGCACTATTGTTGTCGTTTAGTGGAAAGCGATGGAAACTTCAGTAAATTAGTGTCATCAATGCACAACGACAATACACAGCCATTTGTTATTTTGCTGCCCTTCCGTCGTACGTCAACCAAGAGACGCAAATTACATGATGTTGTAACCGTTTTTTACTAGCTCTCTATGATGATACTATGGATTATCATCGGGTCTTAAATGAGATGTTTGGAGCAGGTGTTCATGCATATGCAATATGAAGAAAGAACGTGGCAGTTGACGTAACATATTTCACATGTGGGTTTTTGTGTTTTTTTTTTTTGCTCTGTTACTTTGCGTAAAATGAGAAACACGTGCTTTTATTACGAAAAAAAAGGATGTGCCTTGTAGAAAATCATCCATCAACAACTTTAAAAAATATACAACAGAATAGCGAGAAAATGGAATTACCATATGCAAAACACATTTTATTTGGAACGCTAAAAAAAAAAAGAAACCGTTTAACTACACCATCAGCATGATGTAGACCCATTTCAACCTTGAACAGTGTTCATCTTAATGTATCGGAGTAAAATAATACATCACCAGCCCATGCACAACGGTTCATTTATTCCTCTGTTTTCCATCTGCTGGCACAGGAGCTGGTTGAAAAATCTCCACGTTTCAACGAAAATTGTGGTGTGTATTAGGTCAGCTTTTACAGGCAGGAGATTTTCAAACAGAAACCAACAACAACAACAACAACACGCAAACGTACGCAATCCAACCCTCCCACTAGAAAATATCTCCCTATTTCTTAATTTAGAACCATCAGGGTGTGATGCTGCACGATACACAGCTTGTTGTTGTTGCGTCTTGTAGTGATCGGTTGCTACAGTGTAAATAAAAAAAAAAACAACGTCTAGTAAAACGATCATGGTCAAGCGCTTGGAGCGCTCGATATAGAAAAGAGCAAGCAAAGCAGTTGATCCAGTGTCTCAAAAAAGGACTAATGAGTTTCCAAATCGAGACCCGACCTCAAGAACCGTCGTGCAGCTTGAAGACAAACTGACCAAGCAGCGAAGGTTTTTTGTTGTTGCTAGATTTCCTATCATTTTAACCACAATCTCCTCCACAGCTATCCACCAGTGCCGATGGCACTACTACTATTCATGGACAATTCATCTGTGAGCAGTTTTCTCATTACCGGCGCCCTTCGGCAGCAGCATTGTGACACAGTCGGATGTGACTGCATGCGCTTGCAATTAAACGATGCATGCATGCAATCACAATGAGCTTACGTAATATCCAATATTTATCTCACGCCTACCCGACCAAACCAACCAACCCCGCCAGTTCAAGGTGACTCATGCGTCGAGAGCGTTTTCAAGATGACTAAACGGAAGAGTCATTTGCTAACAGTGGAGTTACGGTATTTCCTGACAGACGGACCGGAAAGAATATCTTTACACTTCAACACGCTTCTTTTATGGTGGATACGTCTTTAAACCATTGGAATGTGGGAAGATTCCACAGAAAACGGGTCGTTTGTGGTTAGAAATTGCAAATAGTTCATTCGAATTCTTTACTTGGAAAATTGAGACTGTTGCATAGTAACACGCATAACGCAGTAACATTGCAAGACTCGATCAGAGTACACATTGAGTGAATAAAGACGATTCCATTCTGAACTAAGGAATAAAGCAGTTGTGTTTTTCTCAAGATATATTCCCTGCGACATATCATTTTGGCGACGAGGATTATTACTGAACCCGGAACCCGAAGCTCACGAGATTCTGAAGCTAACGAGAATTAGCGTCAAGGATGAACAATGAAAACCTTGAAACCGTTATCAACCAAATGGCTCAACTTCTTCAACAGATGGCTGCTTTTAAAACTAGAAGTCCTGACGAAATCCTTGAATCTTTATCGAAAACCATCGAGGAGTTTCGTTTCGATGAAGAAAACAACATCACTTTTGAAAAATGGTATGTACGTTTCAAAGACCTTTTTCAAAACGATGCCAGCAGTTTGAATGACGAGGCGAAAGTGCGACTTTTGCTGAGGAAGCTGGAAACGTCCGCTCACAGCCGGTATGTGAATTACATTCTTCCGAAGCAACCGCATGAAAATTCGTTTGAAGAAACCGTCAATATTCTCAAAAAAATCTTCGGAAAGCAATATTCGGTGTTCCACAAAAGGTACCAGTGCTTGCAGATAGTGAAATCTGCATTAGAAGATATCATCACTTACGGCGGAAGAGTGAATAAGGCATGCGAGGATTCTGAGTTCGAGAATTTGAAATTAGACGATTTCAAATGTCTAATTTTCATTTGCGGACTGCAAGCTCCGGAATTCTCGGATATCAGAGCAAGACTGCTATCTCGAATAGAAAACGCGACGCCGGAGGCTAAAGTGAACATTCAAACACTAATGGCAGAATTTCAACGGCTTATCAATCTGAAAGCGGATACAACGATGATCGAAAATCAATCAAGATCGAAGCATTCCGTGCATGCAGTTTCAGAGAAGAAACCGTATCGTTTGCCACAGCCTTCCCGATTCGACAATTCAAAAGATCAGCGTCAACCGAAATCAGATTCGAATACTGTCCCTCGTACTCCTTGTTGGCAATGTGGAAAAATGCATTTTGTACGGGATTGCAATTTTACAGATCATCTCTGCAAAGTGTGCAAAAATGTAGGCCACAAGGAAGGTTACTGTAAAGCCATGAGATCAAAATCTTCAAACAACAACACATATCAAAAGAGTGAGAAGAATCAAAATCAAAATCAAAAGAAATCTCAGGGAATTTTCGTTAATCATGTCACGAAAAACACTGCTAAAAGGAAATTTATCTCTATCATAATCAATGGCATAACTACATCACTCCAACTGGACACCGCAAGTGACATAACAGTTATTTCTAAAACAACATGGCAACATTTGGGTCAACCGAAACTTTCTCAAGCATCCATTGAAGCATCGAATGCATCGGGAGAACAACTCAAGCTTATCGGTGAATTCGAATGCGAGGTTATCCTTAATGCGATTACAGAGAAATGTGTTTGTTTTGTTACATCATCACCAGTCCTAAATGTTATAGGTATAGATTGGATAGATAGGTTTAATCTATGGGCAATTCCCTTCGATGTACTGTGTAAGAAAGTTTCATCAGCATGTCCAAAGGATCGAATAGTACAGCTTCAATCGAAATATCCAACAGTTTTCGATGATTCGCTTGGACATTGCACAAAAACGAAGGTGAAACTGTTTCTGAAGCCCAATGTAAAACCAGTTTTCTGTCCAAAACGACCAGTACCATTCAATACTATCGCTCTTGTGGATGCGGAACTATCAAGACTACAATCACTAGGCATCATCACACCAATAGACTTTTCGGAGTGGGCTGCTCCGATAGTAGCCATTCGCAAGCCTAATGGTAAAGTTCGAATTTGTGCGGATTATTCGACGGGGCTTAACGAAGCTTTAGAGTCAAATCATTATCCTCTACCTACTCCTGAAGAAATTTTTGCACAGTTGAACGGAAGTGTTGTATTCAGCATAGTCGATTTGTCCGATGCATACCTACAAGTAGAAGTAGAAGACGAATCTAAACACCTTCTTACGATCAACACACATAGAGGTCTTTTTCAGTTCAACCGTCTCGCACCGGGAGTCAAATCAGCACCTGGAGCTTTTCAAAGACTAGTTGACGGTATGATTGCTGACATTCCTGGCGTTAGAACATTTCTAGATGATGCTATAATTTTCGGTAAAACTTGGGAGGCACACAAGCAATCATTAGACACATTTCTTCAGCGTTTAAAAGAATATGGCTTCCACGTCAAGCTGGAAAAATGTCATTTCTATCAAACTGAAATTGTCTATTTGGGGCATGTGGTAGATCGCAACGGCATACGTCCTGACCCAGAGAAGCTGAAAACCATCGCATCTATTCCAGCACCAACGAACATTTCCGAATTAAGATCGTTCTTAGGAGCTGTGAATTTCTACGGCCGATTTGTGAGAAACATGCATGAACTCAGACACCCGTTAGATCAATTGCTAAAGAAGGATACGAAGTGGAAGTGGAATTCGGATTGTCAGTCATCGTTCGAAAAATTCAAGAAAGTACTGCAATCTGACTTACTGTTGACACATTATGATCCGAATCTTCCTATCATCGTTGCAGCAGATGCGTCTAGCACCGGCGTTGGCGCAGTCATTTTTCATAAATTTCCGAACGGATATTTGAAAGCCATTCAACATGCTTCAAGAACATTAACGTCTGCAGAACAAGGCTACGGACAACCGGAAAAAGAAGCTCTGGCTCTTACTTATGGGGTAACCAAATTTCATAAGTACTTACTTGGTCGGAAATTTACTCTTTTAACCGATCATAAGCCTTTACTATCCATATTTGGTTCAAAAAAGGGAATTCCTTTGCACACAGCAAACCGACTCCAACGGTGGGCATTGATGTTATTAAACTACGATTTTACCATCGAATATGTTTCAACCACCGAGTTTGGGTGCGCTGACATGCTATCAAGGCTAATCGACCGTTGCAAGCAACCAGAGGAAGATTACGTTATAGCTTCGATTTCACTTGAAGAGGATATTCAAAACGTCATGCACGAATCATTGAAACAAGTACCAGTATCATTTGCTGACATTCAAAAAGCAACAAGATTGGACGAAACACTGCAAGCTGTTTTGAAATTCATCCGGGAAGGCTGGCCGAACGAAGCGTCGTCAATCAAAAATCAAGACATTCGTTCGTATTACACACGAAAAGAATCGTTAACGCATGTAGATGGATGTATCTTGTTTCACAACAGAGTTGTTGTTCCAAACATTTACAGGAAAAAGGTACTTCAACAATTCCATCGCGGTCATCCTGGAATGGTGCGAATGAAATCCATTTCTCGAAGTTTCGTTTTCTGGCCGGGAATGGATGTCGATATCGAAAACTTTGTCCGGCGTTGTACTTCATGTTGCACTGCTGGCAAAGCACCAATCAAAGAAACACCTGAATCTTGGCCTGTGCCGGAAAAGCCATGGTTACGGGTACACGTGGACTATGCCGGTCCTGTAGATGGCGTGTATTTTTTGGTTGTAGTTGATCCATACACAAAATGGCCAGAAGTATATGCAACCAAAACTACAACAGCAAAGACAACTATCAAGTTTTTAACGCAATCATTCGCAACGTTTGGTGTTCCAGAAACTATAGTCTCTGATAATGGTACCCAGTTCACCAGCTTTGAATTCCAAGCATTTTGCAAACAATTGGGTATTTGTCACATCCGTACTGCACCATACCATCCGCAGTCAAACGGTTTGGCAGAACGTTTCGTGGACACACTAAAGCGTACATTGCGAAAAATTCGAGCAGGAGGAGAGACTTTAGATGAAGCTTTGCAGACTTTTTTGCAAGTTTATCGAACCACACCTACACCAGATAAGTCTCCAGCTGAATTGATGTTTCAGCGGCCTATTCGAACAGTTCAGTCATTATTACTACCTCCAGTTTCACGGTCACGAAATGAAAAGCCAGAAGCTGGTAGAAAATTCTTCGATCCTGGAGAAGCGGTTTATGCCCAAGTCCACCGCAATAATTCCTGGGAGTGGAAACCGGCATCAATAGTCGAACGAGTCGGTAGAGTGAATTACAACGTGTTTTTGGAAGACAACCAGCGAATTATTCGCTCACATGCAAATCAACTGAAGAAGCGTCTACAGGAGGAAACATCGTGTGGAAATAGAAATTGTCACGACACTGGAAATTTGTTAACTATTTTCTTTGACGAATTTGAATTGGGAACTCCACAGGCAGTTGAAAACTCAATTGAAATGACTGAACAAGAACATTACTATTCAGCTGATGAAGAGTCCGCTGAAGAAATTGAAGGAGAAAATTGGCAAACATCATCGTCCACAGTTACTACTCAAGCCACTCCACCAATGCCTGCATCTTCTGCTCAACCCGTGAAAGCGGAAAGACCTCGAAGAATTCGTAGGCCACCAGCCAGGTTTGAACCGTATTGGTGAATTAAGGGGGGAGATGTTGCATAGTAACACGCATAACGCAGTAACATTGCAAGACTCGATCAGAGTACACATTGAGTGAATAAAGACGATTCCATTCTGAACTAAGGAATAAAGCAGTTGTGTTTTTCTCAAGATATATTCCCTGCGACATATCAGAGACCATGCCAGAGACACCGAGTGACATATCGTATTTATCAAAATAAACACAAATGTATCGGAACCATACGTCGAATGCAGATACGTGTCTGGGCATACTTATCATAGCCGGAAATTGTTTACGCAAAAACACTTTTACCTTATCACTAGAGTCTCCCTACTGATAGCCCAACCCTTCTTCTAGGAACGTCACTGTTATCATTCCGCAAACAGTGCACCCTCGGTTGAGTTTTTGGCACATTTTCAGCCAGCAGCTATCTGCCCTTGCTCCACCAGAAACATCACCAGACATCTTCACATCTTGTCTTGGACAGCCTGATGGACTTGGACATGGTTTCTTGCTCAATACATTTTAATTGTGAATGCACCCTTCAAGTCTGCCTGTCTGCGATGTCGTAAAGGTTAAACAATTTCGATTTGATCGAATCAGTCAGAGTCGTTCGTTTTGTTAAAGGGGAGGGTTGCGTACGAAACTGGATGGGCACTAGTGGGTAGTTCCGGAAGAGCTTGGGGTACGGGTGGTTATTGTTTGATAAGTAATACGAGAGCTTTACGTGCCTAGCGTGCGCACACACTGTATTCGTTTGACGTGACGGTTCACGAAACCGGGCAGCTGACGGCACACAGCTCATTCCGTCTCCGGCCGGCGATGAGGCAAGTTCACGCTGCTAGTCGCAAAGCAAAAGCAGGCGCAAGCTCACTGGCATCGAGTTTGGATCCCAACGGTTCCGTCGTTGGCGCGCAAGTGTTAATTGTTTGAATTGAATCTAAACAAACCACCGTTTACTGGTGCTCCAGTATACCCCCTTGGGAACACATGACGCAAACCCTGAAGACAGGCATCTGTTTTGTATCGATCTCAGTGCGCCCGCAGAGTGCAAGTAGGCACTCTCTTTGGGATAAGCTGGAAGCCACGTTGGATGGGGTTGTTAGCTGTACTTGAAGTTGAAGGTTTCTAATGGCAACGTGTTTCGGTTGACATCTCTTCCCACGGCAGTGCTGCCAGCAGTGTTATAGTGTTCCTGTGCTCGGAGTATCGAACATCTGTGCAAAGATGTAAAACGCTGCGGTTACTGAAGCAGCTCCCTCAGTGTGTTTGTGTGTGTGTATCCGACTACGTAGTAACGGAATTGGAACGGAGCACAATTACCGTTGCGTTGTTTGTTACTCCACCCGGTGCGGTGTGGAAAATGTGTGCTTCTTTGTGAGTGTTTGTTAAAAAAAAAAAAAAGTGTGCGGTTATTGTGGTCCGTTTGCAATATTCGACCGGTGTGGTGCCAGAGTGGCAAGAGTGTGTGAAAACAAAACAAAAAAAAAAACAACAGCAATCGCAACTTCTTGGTGTTAAACGTTAACGCTCCACGCATTTTCCTCGGAATCAATGCATAGTTTACGCATTTTCTCCTGCAAACGCAAGGCATTACGTATGATCGATCGGTCCACGCTGAACTACCGAAGGCCGCTGGAAAATCAACCCAACTTACTACGAACACTTGTCACCATTGCTATGATGATATCGCCATCGGCCAGAGCAGTGTGAGCCCATCTCGCACAAGCCTTCTTCACACCCCGAGTCAGGTGACAGATAGCGTCGTCGTGCAATCGTAGCACCGGTTGAGGTGGTGGCCTTAACTCGTCGACGTAATCGGCACTGCAGCAGCTGGACCGGTTTCCTGGGTCACCTGCCATCACTGCCAGCTCGCTCGCCGTACTGTGTTGTATGTGTGTGTCCCGTACTGTCAGCTGCGCCGACGTTACTATGCAACAGGTTGGCCGAACAATCGATGGCCTCCTCACACGTTTGCGAAGCTGTACCCTCGAGTACTTTCCCTGCCAGCGAAAGCCGCCAGCAAGACGTAAGCTATCGTTTTTTTTTCTCACTCCTATTCTTCCTGCCCTACTGTCGTCTGTCTTCTCTCGTTTACTTGATCAGTGACACGGGCTTTTTTTTAGCTATGAAGCCGATACATCTCCGCCACGTGACGATGTAACGATTTGAATTTCAAAATCTTGCCATTTTTCTCCCAATTTCTCCTTCTCTCTTGCACTCTCTCTCTCTCTCTCTCTCTCTCTCTCTCTCTCTCTCTCTCTCTCTCTCTCTCTCTCTCTCTCTCTCTCTCTCTCTCTCTCTCTCCCTCCCTCTCCTCTCTCTATCTCTCTCTCTCTCTCTCTCTCTCTCTCTCTCTCTCTCTCTCTCTCTCTCTCTTTCTCTCCCTCTTCCAATTTCTGAGATCAGATTTTGTGGTTTTATGGTTAATGACACTCTCAGATGGAATGACATTCCAAAGGAAACCTGTTCATTTAATACTTCATTTCCCCTCTTCTTCCCCTTCCCCTCCTGACAACATTACTCATCTATCAACAACCGTCTGCCAGGCTTCCGAGTTCATTGTGCCCCGAAAAAGTGTTGCGAAATCAAAACTTTCTATTTCGCCGACTTTCAAACAACTGAAACGTAGGCAGCACACATCCCATACATTGTTGTGTACTGTGGGTACCGCTATGTTTCAAAACCTGCAGCCAATAGGTGTAAGCAATAACGCATCGTTATTATAATCCCAATCTACATCATTCATGTATGTATGTAGTTGAAAACGGTAGAGTGTATGAAATTTTAATGATTATTTATAGAGGTATGTTTACGCTTGTTTTCTCCTAACACACTCCCACTTCCACTCCCACACTGCGGCTCAATGGAGGTCGCCGTGGCAAGTAGTGATGGGTATATTGGACAACAATAGCTGGAATAGCTTCCGAATAAATACGATAAAATAGCATGCGTCTCCGCTAGTCTTTTTTACGGTTATGGTAGCCGTCTAGCGACTCCAACGACTTGGACCGATTTCGGCAGGTTCGGTCCAAGCTCCAAGGGTTCCGACGATTTTCTCTCTGGAGCGCACCCACGATTCCGATCCAACTCCGACTATTATTAGTCCGATTCCGACTCCGGCAAGATGGGGTCTGAGTCGTACGGAATCTGTCGAAGTCGTATGGAGGCGGAGTCATTTGGAGTCGACTGGAATCGGAGTTGGTCGGAGTCAACTCGAGCCATCCGGAGTAATTTGCTTGTTTGCTGAACGACTCCAGGCGACTTCGGACGACTCTGGACGACTCCGGGCGATTCCGGACAACTCTGGGCGACTCCGGACGGCTCCAGACGATTCCGAACGACTCCGGATAATGCGGGGGGACTTACCTTCCGGAGTCGGTTTTGAAATTACAGGTGTCCCCCGAGATACGACTGTATATGGGACCGAAAAAAAGTCCCAACGCAAGGCGTAAGTCGAAAAAGTCGTATGTCGAATATCTGTCAATGTAAAGTTTATAACCGAAGTTGAAGAGTCGAAATCTATGATATCGTGTTTTTATTTGAAACAATGTTCGATAATGTATTAATTTTACACAAAAAGTCGTTTACACGATATAGATATTCAATATCGGGTAGTTGTGGAATCTTTGGAAATTTGTGTGTAACGGTTATCAGCTCAGAAATTCAAAAATATACCTCAATTTCTTCTCGATGACAACTTTTCACTGTCAAAATCAAAATCGTCGTATCTGCGAATCGTCGTAACTCGAGGGGGTCGTAACTCGGGGGACGCCTGTATTGGAATCGAATCGGAGTCAACTCCAGAGTTTTGCCAACTTTACCCAACGCTAGTTCAAACGGTTCCTACGATTTCAATCAGCTCCAATGGTTCCTAAGGATCGCTCCAACAGTTCCGAACGACACCAACGGCTTCAATGGCTACAACTGCCGTCTAGTAGCTCTGAACGGTTGCGGATGGTTCCTTAATTTTGAACGGATTTGAATTCGGCGGAACCAAAGTCGGAGTAACGATGCTCGGAAGCGGCTCTGATTCCAAAAACCCATCACTAATAGTATCACCCAATCCATTCGCACGTGTCCGCTAGATACCTTGAGAAACCTTGGTTTGGAACTCGCTTTCTTGTAGCCCCAACTACCAAAAATACACCCTCACCGAACTGCGACCAATACTCAGCCTTGAGGCATCCCTTTAACGGACGCACGTACGGTCAGGGTTAATTGATTTAACGGCTGTTGGCCACTGTTCGTGTTCAGAGTGAAGAATGGGAGCCAGATCGTTCATTTTCATCCCTACCACTCCCGAGATGATGTGCAAGACGCACAAGGGCGGTGAAAACATGGCGGTGGCATCATGTAAACAAAACACACCCTCCCTCCTCGTGCAGTGCCTTTGCTCATGTACCTTGCTGGTTCTGCATCAGATCTGAAATTTCACTACCAACAAGCAAGCTGCTTTATTATTTTTAAAACAAAGAAGTGAAGTTAATGCGTCCCGCGAAAGTAAACAGATCAGCTTTCGTGCGGAAAGCCATGGTTTGTCATCCAATTAAAAAAAAAATTGTATAAAAAGATACAAGGTTTAAATTTAAACAACGCTCCCAAGCAAGAAGAAGTTTAGTGATTCCTTTTTAAATTGATAAAATCCACAACCTAAGCATTCTATCAGTAGTGTGGACTGCAGCCTAAGCTCAAGGTTGCTAGAGATGTACTGCGCATGTGCAGCAGAACATCCGCCGAAGGGGATAGTGGTCGATTCTGCAGCAAAATATCGTCCATATAATATTTTCAAATGTGTCGATAGCTTATAATCACAAAATCTTTTGTTGAAGTGCTTCGATATGTTATTTTTCTATGGCCAGTATTGATAAAATTATCTTTTCATCTTGTGCAATTCAATATTACCCATATCAATTTTCTAAGTTGGCTGAACACCATTGTTAGACGACTTTATAATCGCGTTTTTATTCAAAAAAAAAAACTTCCCAACTTGACAAACAAAATGCCTCATCAATTGTGTTTACTTTCATCACTTAGTAGCCCCCTTGAAGTACGTCTTAAGTGTCACAATTTTCAAACTAATAAGCTTTATAGCTTAATAACGAGCGCTGAAAGTAGTAGAAAATATGGCAAATCTGCTTTGATTTATTTTTCAAATCGTCTCAAACAGTTTTCAAATAAATCCGTGCTACAAACTGTCACCTGAAATGACAGCACGCAGATCGTCATTGTGACCTTTGACATCTTTCGGCCAGCTGTCACGGGGTTATCCTTGCTCCGCAGGCAAGCACAACAAATGCGCGATGGTATTGATGTTTTGGATGTAGCGTCCTTTGTGCGTGTACGTGACAAATCCTTGCAAGGCGGTGGCACCGAGCGAGAGCACGAGTCCTGCGAGCGCTGTTGTCGCGTGTGGTTCGAGCAAAGAAAAACAGACACGGCGTCCGTCTAAACGCGTCCATTGTTTTGCACCGTCGTGTGGTGTGTGTTTGTTCCGCAATTTGTGTGCAACGCGTGTGAAGCGCAGTTTCGCGTCCAGGGATTTGGTGCAAAAGTTTCTAACCAGTTTTGCTATCGCAGAAGAAAACGAATGATTCTGGAAGCGAAGAAAATGCCCCCCCAGAATGCTACCATATGTGAGAGGCAGCTGCAATAATACGGTGTGACGCCCTTTCTGCGTAGCCTTTCGGAGGGTTTCCAGTGTGTTGTGCAGTTCTTTGGTGCAAGAAGTGAAACCTTTTTTTTTTGCCTTTTTTGTGTGTGTTTGCATCAAATGCATCCTGATGCTATCTCTCTCCCTCTCTCTCTCTCTCTCGTTCGCTGGGTCTGGTTTGGAAAAATCAATCAAGCTAATAATTCCACGCAATACATACACCCTTCGCCCTAGGGCACGGTGATTATATTGATTCGTGTGGATAGAGTTATTGCGAAACTAGTCCTGCGTGTGTGTTTCTCTGTGTTTGTGTGTGTGCTGCTAACTTGGTGATAGGGTGAAACGAAGTGGAACGTAATCCTGAACTTCCCCTAGCCCGCTCCGGTTTGGTGTTGTTATGGCAAGCCTTTAATGAGCTCCGATGACCTGTGCACTTTCCCGTCGTCAGTTTGCTATGACGCTCCAGCATGGACACGATATCGGAAGTCGGTACGGAGAGCCACCTTCCCACTAGCAACCGCCGGGACTCAAAGTAGCCCCCGAACGCCCGATATCGCCAGCGCCTACTGGACCAGCCAAGCTGCACGAAGCCACATCCTAGTAGCCGGGCTGGTGGTTTGGGAAGCATAAGCATAGGCATTAGGTGTCGCCCGAAATTGAAGCTATTCATGGCAACATACCAAGAACTACTCCCCCGGCAGCAGGATATAGTGGACGCCCAACCGAGACGAGATAAGGTTCGCAACATCTGCGTCATCCAGGCGCCTGCCCTACTTCGGCCAGCTCACGAACGGACAGTGGACAATCGCATCTGAAGCCCGTCCCCGCGCAACAGAACGGCGTGCTGCTGACGGAACGGAAGATATCGCCCCGCAAACGCGCTAGGGGAAGGAAAAGGAACCGTTTTGCTGCTGGTCATCCCGGATATGGCATTTCACTCCATGTACCGTGCGCTGAGGCTTCGTTTGGTGAACCGTAAGCTCCCGTTTTCCACTCTCCCCTCCCCCTTTTTCCTGAGTATAATATGAAGCTATATTTTTGATTATATTTTTAGTTGCCTGCTTTTTTGTAGATCATCCCGGGGCTTTTGGCGTTATTTTTCTGCATTATTTACATCCTGGGCAGTGCGGGAAGTTGTGCGCTCACTTCAAGGGTTTCACCACACCCGTGTATGGGTCTTGCGGTTCCGATCTTTGCCCTGGCATAAAACTCATTACGAAGCAATGTACTCCGGGGGAAAGGCAGGGTACCGTACGGTTCGTTTATGACTTTTCCGTGTCTGCTGCTCCCCGATACTACTACTACTACTACTACTACCGTGTAAAATCAATATTTTCTCCCCCCTTACCGAGGGAGCTCGGAGAAGCGTAACACTTCTCGCCGGGCAGACATTGGATTTGTGTTTGAGTGGAACCGGTTCGGATATAACGTGTGACCCTGGTTGCGCTAGACCTTCATCCCTTAGCGCGGGAAGCGGCCTAGAAAAAAGGGGAAACGGGGGAGCTGGCTCTTCTGTTGCTGCTACACACCGGAACTGCCTATTGTTAGGGTAACGGCTCTCGAAGGATTGTCTCGCAGGAAGGTATCACGTATCCGGAGCCCTTACCTCAACCATACCAAGACGTAGCTTTTGAAGCGCTTGCTCCATGCGGGTGTGTCCCAGTTTTTGTTTACTTTTCTATTTTAGCCGCTTCTTGCAAATGCCGATGCATGCAGGACGCGCTGGCAAACGGCCGGCAGGTGAAACTCTGTCGTACGGTGCACTATTCTGTTGCTATTTGTATGCAAATTGCAAACAAGGAACTACGGGCAGTACCAGCACGAGAGTAGGGGTAGCAACGCATTCACCTGCTTTGTTGCTTTCCTCCGGTGAAGCATAAATTTTCCCACTGCAGGCTGGTCTATTCTCACCTTTCGTGAAACTGCACCGCTGACCATGAAATGCAGTGTTTGCCCCCGTTACCTTTACGCTCTATACCTGTAACGGAGAGCGTTCCATTTCTTCTGCAAAACTCAGCCAAGTCCAAAGGGACAGTGGGACTGTGTAGGCATCACTGTGACGTCTTTCCCTCACACACACACACACATACACAGGGACAGTCGTAAAGAGCAGTAAATGCGGCAAAAGGTGTTCATTAGTAGGAGTACAAGCTTCCTTAGCTGCGAAGGGATAGCGCGCGTGTAAACAGTAATTAGTGCCGGGCGGTAAAGTTTCAAGCCGGACGAACATAGGATCCCAGCACACCGGAAGAAACCGACACTGCCTGGGTGGCACACACGTTTTAGGGGGGATAGTGGGTACGACCCACCGGTTGGAAGATTTATATCACTCAACTTCCTGGCCAGCTCGAAACTGGAACATCGTAACCGGAGTCGCTCCCGCGCTGTGCCGGGGTGTTCTCTGGTTGTGACGATCAACAAATGAACTTAATTGCCATTGTTGTAGCGGGTAGGACTGGGAGCGGTGTTGAGAAATCTACGGGTCGTTATTACCGTTCGGTGCTGCTCAAGGCCACAGGGCTCCCTGCTAGGCCCGGTTCGACCAACCAAAAACCACTTCGTCACTGAAAGCTTCGACAAAAGGGGCAAACGTGGTTCTCTAGCCGTTGGAATGGCCTATTTGTACACGCTGTTTCAATTGTTGTTAGCTCGCTACCATGCCGTACATGGTGTTATATGCGTCAGAAAAGGAGGTAAAAGCCAACGTCAAAGTCCTTGGCATGGGGTATCCAAATATTTAAAGTGTACAAGCACAGATAAAAAGCTTCATTCTCTTTGAAGTGATGTGTATGACGCACATTTTGAGTCATTAGGCGTTTGCTTTACCCACTACCCGGCTGTGACAGCTTACAGTGTAATACCCAGAATATAATGTGAGTATAATCGTTGTTCGCTTTTTTTATTGCTATTTAATATCTACCACCGCCACAACTGCCCCAACATTGGGGCAATAATCCTTCTCATTAACGTGGCTCCTGCCGTGATCCAAACCTGCTGCGAGGCACGTGTATTATTGCCCCTGCGAACAACCAGCTGACGACCACTTGTGTGCTGTATGGTTCATAATTTTGCATTTAATTCTGCACCTCATGCACACCTGACCTGCTCGGCATAGCGAGACATACGTTGTGGGTTGTACGGGTAGATAATAAACGTAATTCACGGGTGGATTTATTGTTTTATTCCGCTCAACCTTCACGGTGAGAGGATGCACACCGAAATCATCATCCACCCGGTATAAATGGTTACTCGGGTGACTGTGTTTGTGTGGCTGTGTGCGGCGGTACGCTCCAGCTGGCCCTCGGTGCCTTTTCCAAAGCTACACGCTAGGGAAAATACGATTACGAGCATAACCTTTGGAAGCGAACCAGGGGAGATAGAGAGGCGGTGTAACGACTTTCGGGCCACGATCATGGCGGTTTTTTGGCATAGAGTCAGCGGAGTCCAAGCGATTGTGGGTGCCTCTTCCGCCATCACGCTAACCTTTGCCAATATATGTACTCTTCCCAAGGCCCGGGAATGTGTATGGTGCACTCTGCTGCTCTGACCTGGCAATAATCTCCGGCATCACCGGGGAGAATGGGGTGGTGAGGAATAGGACGCTCTCTACACACGATAAGATGCAATCGGATAAATTCTGTTCAAGCAATCACCCGGATCGTTTGCTCCTTATTCGCTTCCCAGTTGCTGGGAGCGGCTCTGGCATGGTAGCCGTCGGGAGGGATTGCGAAGAAGGAGATTGAACTACGAGAACGAAAGGGTTACGGGTGTGTGTGTGTGTGTGTGTGTGTGTGTGTGTGTGTGTGTGTGTGTGTGTGTGTGTGTGTGTGTATGTACCAGGTATATGCGCCAGCAATAAGTGGCCACCGTGGCGTCTTGACTCGCAGTCGCCAGGCCGTGGAGTGGAGTCGTCCGGGCATCATCGATCCTGCTTTCGCTGAACGAAGGAACACTCTAGAGCTTCAAGCTGCCAGCTGGAGTACCGTCCATTTGCTGAATCTGGTGGATGTGGGATAAAAACAGGACCTCTTTGTGTGCGGCTTTGGTGTGGAGTGCTTGATTTGCTGTTTATGTCAGCTATCTTGAACGAAGTGTTTCAATGATATGAAGTCACCGCTGCTGCTGCGTTGAATTGCACTGGACTTGCTTAGGGGGTGGATCGCTTCTGGGTGAAAGTAATGATAATGGCATCTGCTTGCAGTGGGGATACAAAATGTTGGGTGGTATTCTAGTACATAACCATAAACTTGAAAGTATATAATACTGCGATTTACTATGGCGATTTGCTGTTCTACAGATGCTGGATTTCGCTGATACACGTTTTCCTAATATTTCTTTTTAATTATGATTTGCTTACCTTGGCTCATTGTATTTATGTCTTAGAATTTCTGCTGGTATGGAAATATTGATTCCAATACAAAGACCAAATCAAAAATCTTTAACAAAACTCTTTAAACTTTCACAATCCTTCTAGAATGTTTATATTCGTGGTTTTCAGCTACCTATTGCACTACAAATGTAATGCAGATGTCATGTCTGTGCAATCGTTTCTAAAGATGAAAGAATTCAAATTATTTGCTATTTTCTATTTAAAGGAAAATTCGTATAAGTTTGTTATATTTGTGTTAAAGGGTTTTGCAAAGGACCTGGTTGGCATAATTTTCGAACTGATATAAACTGATATAACTTGAAAACAGAGCAAATGGAGGTCAGAAAGTGTGCGATACTTTTAACAGAACCGCTAAAAGCCGTGTTTTAGCGTATTTTTCCAAATCATTCCCTTCTTCATTTAGCCAGGAATGTCAAATTGTTTTGACACACTTTTTACAGGGTTTGAGAACGTATAGTATAGTATAGAACGTAACGTATAGTGGAACGGGTCAACCTATGGGTGGAGTCTTCGCAATCATATGGAGTCTGCTCCGAAGATACCCGATTTTTAAATGAATTTAAAATTTGTTTTGTTTTATCAAAATTTTCTGTAGTATTTTGTCTGAAAAGCATGAGAACTTGTGTTGATGTCTTCAGAACGCATTAACCGCGTACCTCAAAAATTGACTTTATAATAAATTCTCCCATAAGGTCTAACTTTATTAACGAGCAAATCTAAATGCTACAAGCGTTTTGAATGAGTCAATGGGGTCCACCATAAACTCGTTTAGCGAGGGTCCGTTGTAATTATCTTATTCTAAATAAAAATTGAACTTTGATCGAACAGACATTTGGAGTAGTATCTGTTTATACTACATATTTCATTTGTCATATTTTATTTCACACACCCTTATAAAAAATCCCAGGTTTATCTCCTGGAACCCCTGGTTTTATCGTTGAAGTGAACCTGCAAAATTCCGCAACTATACGTCATCTGTGAAATACCATATAATGTAGTAGAAAAATAATGTCATGATTTTGAAAATCAAACATTATATTTTGTTACAGATTTTACAGACTTGAAATTACCCGTACAACCTACAAAATGTATTTTGAACCCTTGGTCCGCTGGTTCTATCTTTGAAATGGACTGGAAACCGCCGAAGAATTGTACACCAAACTGGCCTATGGCCCTTCCCTTTTTGGATGACAGATTGCATTAGTTGATTGATACATATGTGACTCAAACCCTGTAATGAAATCATGCAGAGGCTGATTAAGCACTACGCAAACTAAGCAGCCGCGTGAGACCCCTAGATCTCGAGGGGGCCCGAGAAAAGGGACTCTCTCTCCGCTTACAAATACATTTGCTTCTCAATTCTTCTCTGGTTTAGAATTCTTCATACAACTTCTCGCTCGGTACTTCAGAAGGCCTTACCTTCGTGTGACCGCTTAGGGCCTCCTCCACTCGTGTTAATCTGCCACTGGAAACATGAAACTTTGGTTTAAACGACTGCTTATACTTTGTGTTCCAGCTATAGAACCTACTTCAAACGCCCATAGAAGCTACTTCCCCCTGGCACACTCATGCACAGATCACTTGCATTCTTCGAAATGCTTGTTTACGTCACGGTGTGCAATAGTGTCCAAGAGACGGAATTTATTTGTTCAGCTCTTACATTTTCTGCCCGGTATGCACTCTTCAATGTTGCTACAATTTCGCGTTCCCCGCACACTTGCGACTCTGTGTCAAAGCAGTTCAAACCGTGCGGTAAAACAACAAAAACATTTTGTGATGAGTTGTCCACATAGCGGCACACACACACACAAAGTAGACCCATGCTTTCCAACAACAAACCATCGATCCAGTTCAACCGGCAGACAACAAACGGCACTGGTCTTGGGTGAGGTTGGTGGTGTACCTCATTCAGAATTCAGTGAACAATTCCGATGACTTATGCCGTTTTGCATACGAATAGATGAGATGGGCCAGATACTACAATTTTCCCCCGGTTTCGCCTTTTGCTGTTGCCACTGTCCTCTTGAGTTATACAAAGAAAAGTCGTTGAATCAAACTATACGCTATAAATAATTCAAGCGACTATTTAAAATGTCATTAATCAAACGGTTTGTGATGCTTAACATTGCTGTGAAATCGTACCGATTGACCCAATTATCGTGCGGGCAGCAAACGTAAACATTTGCATTCTAGTAAACCCCTGTTTCTTTTATTTCTTTCGCCCCCGTTTTTCTCTACAGATGATGACGACGCTACAACCTCGGGCATAACGCTGGATGATTCCGATAAACGCGTGATACGGCTGAACGAACCGCAGGTTCAAAAGTACTGTAACAATCATATCTCTACCGCTAAATATAGGTAAGCCCTTATTGCCACACTACCACCACCCGCTGTGTATGATGGTCGACCACTTCTAGCGATAGGCACGTTTCACACGTATCTCATTTCGTGCAACGGAGAATGTCGGAGCGTCCAACACGACCGCTTCCAATAATAGTTTCCATACCGCCTGCTTGGCATGCATAACGCATTAGGAGGTGTATCCTTTTTGTCCATGCTATTTCTGACCATTAACTCTGAGTCACACCGCTTTATCGACCTAGCCGGCAAACGAGAACGCATGGTCGTACGGTCATGTGTAACGGCTGTCAAGTTGGGGCCCGTTGGGGGATTTGACGAGCAGGGCTATGCTTGAAATTCCTGAGCAGTTCATCCCCAAAGTATCACAAATTAATTTAAATTTTATAACTGCGATGCATCAAAATACACTAAATAACGGTTTTCCTTTCCCCCACCACAGTGTCCTTAGTTTTCTACCTTCGTTCCTGTTCGAGCAGTTCCGGCGGTACTCGAACTGCTTCTTTCTGTTGATCGCACTGCTGCAGCAGATACCGGACGTGTCGCCTACTGGTCGGTACACCACGCTCGTGCCGCTGATGTTTATACTCGCGGTGAGCGCAATCAAGGAAATCGTCGAAGACATCAAGCGGCACCGGGCGGACGATGAGATCAACCACCGCCTGATCGAGGTACTGCAGAATGGCCAGTGGCACACGATCAAGTGGCAGGAGCTGTCGGTCGGCGACATCGTCAAGGTGCTCAACAACACCTTCTTCCCGGCCGACCTGGTGCTGCTGTCCTCCAGCGAGCCGCAGGGCATGTCCTTCATCGAGACGTCCAACCTAGACGGCGAGACGAACCTGAAGATCCGGCAGGGCGTACCGACCACCAGCCGGATCCTGGAGACGAAGGACTTTAGCCAGTTTCGCGGGACGCTCGAGAGCGAACCACCGAACCGGCATCTGTACGAGTTCAATGGCGTGCTGAAGGAGCATGACAAACAGTAAGTGTGGTGGTGTTTGTTTTCGTGTGCTGCCGGTCACCGGTGTCCTGTGTCTAGACGACGAAGGGATGGCACCAGTTGCGCGCACTACACTGTTGATGTAGGGGGGGGGGGGGGGGGGGGGGGTGTTGAGGCCTGTAGAAGGTAAACTATATTAGGGGGTTGCTTTCGTTTCTAACGTACCTTTCTGTTTCCGTCTCCCCACAGAGCGGTTGGCCTCGGACCGGATCAGCTGTTACTGCGAGGCGCCATGCTACGTAACACCGCCTGGATATTCGGCATCGTTATCTACACCGGTCACGATACGAAACTTATGCGAAACTCTACCTCAGCGCCGTTGAAGGTGAGTGTCGTCACCAGGGGCGCTTCGGTTTACCATTTTAAATCAAACCGCCGCCCAGTGACCTCCAACAACTACCCAAAACCACTAATACTAATGTCGTCTTTTGTTGTCCTTCTCTTTCTTCTTCTTCTCCCTTTCGTCCACAGCGCTCAACCGTTGACAGACTGACAAACACGCAAATTCTAATGTTATTTATCATTCTGATCATTCTGTGTATCGTGAGTTGCATTTTCAACCAACTTTGGACGAAAAGACATTTTCAAACGGACTGGTACTTAGGCATCGGCAGTAAGTATCGCTTATCTATCGCGCGGGTCGTTTGAAATAGATTAGCATGATGGGGGGGGGACCTGCCATCCTGCGTCACGTTGCGGGAACAGTGTGGAGCCCGTATTGTGCGTTACACACCGTGACCTACTTGAGGTGGTTTAAGTGTATTGTCGCGTTTCATGAATCTTTGGTTGAGATTCATTCGTATGAATCTTCAGCGAAGAGTGATTCGAATCTCTAACCGACCCCTCAAAGGTTCATGAATCTCAAAAGATTCATGAATCTCGAAAGATTCATAAATCTCTAATGACTCATGAATCTTCAATGATAAAATTATTAAAATTCATGAATGAACCTATCAATCTTAGGAGATGAATCCCTTGAGATTCATGAATCTTTCGAGATATATGAATCTTTTGACGTTCATAAATCTATCAAGATTCATGTGTCTTGCGAGATTCATTAATCTTTGGAGATTCATAATACATAATAATTCAATGTTCCTTCAGTGGACAAATTTTCGATTTTCGTCATCGTGCGGTCATTGGAAACCGCCTCAACGCGTTCGCGATGTCGAATCCGAGCAATGTTTGACAACTCTCACTAATTTTTAACCATTTCTTTCGCGATGCAGGCTACTACTTAAGTGTCCACCAGTATGTATTCTAAACTATTTCCTGGTGCGCGCGCGTTTGTTGCGCCTTGTAGGGTTGTCATCTTTACCGTTTAACATGTACAAAGCACGCCAAAGGGGGCAAAACACACGCGAAGAGGTCGCGTATGTGTGTATTGGATTAGCAGAAGCAGAAAATGAGGAACAAAATGCTCCAATGCAACGCTTTGAAGGGCAAATGCCATGACAATATGTTTGTCATCATCATCTCTCATACCTGTTTTTTTCCTCCACGTTGCTTTTCTTTCAGATCTTTTGAACAAAAACTTCGCCTACAATCTGCTTACGTTTATTATTCTGTACAACAATTTGATTCCCATATCGCTGCAAGTTACGTTAGAGCTGGTACGGTTTCTTCAGGTAAGCATCCAACCAACCCACTCCCCTTGTCGGGGGAGCCACGTGTAAAGGGTGAGAGCACCGGCAAACGTGACCGGGATTACCTGAACCTATCGATAGGTTTCGCCCACCGCACCGCTGGTCACCTGATTGCTTATTCTTTCTTGCTTGCTCTTCTCCTCCCCACCACCGCGCGCAGGCAATCTTCATCAACATGGACATCGATATGTACCACGCGGAATCGGACACACCGGCAATGGCGCGCACCTCCAACCTGAACGAGGAGCTCGGCATGGTGAAGTACGTGTTCTCGGACAAAACTGGCACGCTGACGCGGAACGTGATGGAGTTTAAGAAGTGCAGTGTGGCGGGCTCGATATACTCGATCGAGGACACGCCAGCCCAGTCGCGATTGGTACAGGTAAAGGTTACGGGCATACAACCCGGGTGGGGGGAGTTACACTCATTCAGCTCAAGAGAGAGGAGTATGCTGGTGTGTTGGTGGACGCTCGTAATGAATATTTGATGGCCATATTCCACAACTGGCACACACATACGCTCCTCTTTTTCTCTGCCGGTGGGTGTCATTCAAGTGGGAAATCGTTTTTCCATATCATTAGCAATTCGAAACCCTTGTTGAGGGAGAGGATTTGAAATGATACAAAGCAAAAATGAAACGACATGCTTACGCGTGACTGCGGAACAACTGCCCGGCTATTAAAATTAGCTTGTTTCCTTTAACATCGTACTGCAAAAACCAATTTTCCTAGTAAGAGCACATCATTATTACCATCGAACTAAGGTGATGTTTTATGGACGCGTTGATGAGAGTTGCATGCAAAATTAGCGCTGTCCGTCCGTCCATGTCAATCCTGTATGAATAAAACAATTCTCAATTTACAAAATCCTTTCCGCTTTCGCAGAATTCCGCTCGAAATTAATGTATACATTTGCATAGACACATGAAACTCTTCTGGTTCGTGGTAGAAGCAATAGTCTTTTGCAAAGAGCTTCGACCTCCTACCATGTCATCCTCAATAAAAACGTCCACACCCGGCAAGTCATCCGGACGATATCGATCAATTTTTATTATGATGTGGTAATTCGAATGGCCAATCGAGCTAGTTGAACGATTATGCAGCGTAGCGCAGCGCTACTATCCTATACGGTGTGCGTGTTGTGACGACCATGGCTGAATTGTTCACAGGCTGAATTGTTTGTACCTTTTTTCTTCACTAACGCATCAATTCCCCGGCAATAACGCGTCCCTAGAGGATGGGGGGCCGGAACAACGTCATCACTCTTCTGCTTTGTGCATTCCCAAAACGGGTCAATGTTTTATTATAGCAATGTTGTGTGTGTGTGTGCGGAAAGCATTAGTCGCGTTCGTGTCCCGCATCCCGCATGAACGTGTTCCCATTTGGCGCTGACAGATATATCCGGTACACGCGGTACACAAGCATATATGTTATGTGCTAAAGTACTACCGGCGGGGTCTTTCCCTTCGCGCGTGAGGAAGTGATTATAAATTTCATTTCTATTTGCGCGATTCATATGGGGGTGGAGGGGCTGTCCGAATGTTGAGCGTTGGGGTTATTGTAGTCGGCAGCCCCATCGTACGGCGGGACTGTCCCTTTTTTGGTACGCTGGCATTTGCATTTGTCTGCAGTGCGAGGTGTCACCGGTTAAATCGAAGCACCGGAAGTCTTATGGGGGGGACTGGTATTATGTCTTTTTGAACGCACGTCTTAAAATCGACGAAATGTAAGATCAAATAAAATTACAGGGTTTCTTACTTAACTTCGCAAGTGTAGTAACGTTTAAGGCCAGACACACCGAAAAAACCACGAAACCACGTGACAAAAAATGCCAGAAGAAATGTAACGCATTGTAACGCTTCTTTTTTCAATTTATCGATTTGGGTCCACCTGTCGCGAGCAAAATCTCTTCAAGCAAATAAACAATCTAACAGTAACCAACATTTTAATTCGAATATAGTTTTAATTAAATATAACGCCTTGTAACGCTTCTTTTTGTTGATGCGATCGATCAATACGAAACGTTGCGAGAGTTTTGTTAACCAAACTTAGTATTTTGTTGTTATTAATCGCTAAGACTAGCATTTCTATTTTTTTTTTTTTTGTAATTTTGTTTTCGGTATTTTGGGCAGTGCCTTAAACAATTCTAATAAGAAAAATAGGAACGAAATTATGTTCAATTTTTATTCAATTTTTTGTTTGTACTGCAGAAGAAACCTAACAACAAGTGGACCGAAATCAATCGACCAAAAAAAGGAGCGTTACGATGCGTTATATTTCGTTTTTCGTTACATTAATTTTTTTTTTCGTTACATTATTTTTTTGGTGCGTCTGGCAGCTATTGAATGTATTTTGTTGCGCTTTTGTACACTTCATTTGTGGCCGCACGGTTACGCGTAACGCTAATGTTACGCAGAGGATTGTTCTTACTGTTGTTTTGGCATATGCTGTGGCTTATGCGTTACTCTTGCGATATCAACTAAGAAACCCTGTATTGGTATTATTCTTAGGCTAGTATACTCTGATGAATTAAATATAAAATTTGAGAATCATAGCGTCCGTTTACGAAAGACAACAATTGAGTGGGACAAAACTAATCATTTCCAATCACTATCCGTTCGCATCTATTCCAGAACATCCTCAACAACCATCGCACGGCGCCTACATTGCGCGAATTTCTCACGCTGATGGCGATCTGTCATACGGTCATCCCGGAGAAGCAGCCGGGCGACAGCATGAACGATATCCAGTATCACGCCGCCAGCCCGGACGAGCGGGCCCTGGTGTATGGGGCGAAGAAGTTCGGCTACGTGTTTTACACCCGCACGCCAACGTACGTCGAGATCGAGGCGCTCGGCGTGCAGGAACGGTTCGAGATACTTAACGTGCTGGAGTTCACCTCCACCCGCAAGCGCATGTCGGTGATCGCGCGCAACTCGAAGAGCGAAATCAAGCTGTACTGCAAGGGTGCGGATACGGTCATCTACGAGCGGCTCGCACCGGAGGGTGTCGCGTACCGCGAGTCCACCCTGAGCCACCTGGAGGAGTTCGCGACGGAGGGGCTGCGCACGCTCTGCTGTGCCGTGTCCGACATCCCGGACGATGTGTACGAAGACTGGAAGCATACGTACCACAAAGCGTCCACCTCGCTGCAGTACCGCGAGCAGAAGGTGGAAGATGCGGCCAACCTGATCGAAACGAACCTGCGCCTGCTCGGTGCGACGGCGATCGAGGATAAGCTGCAGGACGGTGTGCCCGAAACGATAGCGTCGCTGCTGGAAGCGAAGATCAACGTGTGGGTGCTTACCGGCGACAAGCAGGAGACGGCCATCAACATCGGCTACTCCTGCCAGCTGCTGTCCCATTCGATGGATTTGATATTACTAAATCAGGATTGTTTGGATGTACGTAACGATGCGGTGGTGGACCAGCTTTAACGATAGTGAATGTTTGTACGATTCATTTTGATTCCTTTTTCCACGCAGAACACGCGCAGCTGCATACTGGAGCACACCTCCAATGGACGGTTTGATAATATGGGCCGCAAGGATGCCGCACTGATCGTGGACGGCAAAACGCTTAAGTACGCGCTCAGCTGCGATTTGCGGCGCGAATTTCTGGACCTGTGCATCTCGTGCAAGGTCGTGATCTGTTGCCGCGTGTCGCCCATCCAGAAGGCGGAAATGGTGGACCTGGTGACGATCAGCACAAAATCGGTCACGTTAGCGATCGGGGACGGTGCGAACGATGTGGCCATGATACAGAAGGCGAACGTGGGCGTCGGCATCTCCGGTGTGGAAGGTTTGCAGGCGGCCTGCGCGTCCGACTATTCCATTGCGCAGGTATGCATCGTTGCGATCACTGTTCAACGCAAACATTAGCACGTGCTAACACCGATCGTTGCATTGTCCTTACAGTTCAGCTACCTGCGAAAGCTGCTGCTGGTGCATGGGGCCTGGAACTACAGCCGTATGTGCAAGCTGATCCTGTACAGCTTCTACAAAAACATCTGCCTATACGTGATAGAGCTTTGGTTCGCGATGTATTCTGGATGGTTAGTATTTTACATTGCCTTGTTGGTGTTGGCAAGAGGAGCAAGTAATGATTTCCATTTTTTTATCACTTTAGGTCCGGTCAAATATTGTTCGAACGATGGACAATCGGTTTATACAACGTGTTTTTTACGGCGCTACCACCCTTCGCTATGGGACTGTTCGATAAAGTGACATCGGCGGAACAGATGCTAAAGTAGGTGCAAATGGGTTTTACTTTTGTCAAGCGTAACTCCGCACAAACCGTACCATTCTCGTCCTTTGCAGAGAACCAAGACTTTACGCGCCGTCGCAAAATGCCAAACTGTTCAACGTCAAAGTGTTTTGGCGCTGTATCATTAACGCGCTGTTCCATTCGATGATACTGTTTTGGTTGTCGTACAAGATCTACGAAAAGGATGTCATCTGGAAGAACGGACGCGATGGTGGATATTTAGTGTTAGGCAACATAGTTTACACGGTGAGTTATAGCATAGCTCAGCAGACGGGATAATGTTGAGGTGAAGTTGAGAAACAAACCGCTCTAACCATTGTTCTTATCATTCCCCATTTTTGCAGTACGTAGTCGTGACGGTGTGCTTGAAGGCGGGTCTTCTTACCAACTCGTGGACCTGGTTGACCCATTGTTCCATTTGGGGCTCGATACTGCTTTGGTTTATATTTATATTCATTTACAGGTACGGTTTCAATCAGTTTTACCCGTAATGGAACAAATCACCATTTTAAACTACTTGTAAATACAATTTCCATTTTGTTTTTGCAAATTTACAGCAACATTTGGCCAGCATTACCAGTGGGTGCGGTTTTCACCGGCATGGACGATATGGTCTTTACGACGCCAGTGTTCTGGGCTGGACTACTGTTAATTCCACTATCCGCACTGCTTTTCGACGTGTCTTGGAACGCGTAAGTTTCTATTAGCGAAAGCATTACAGGGTTTTCCGAGTCACTTTCGAATGTGCACATCATTGCAGGGTTCTCCAGTTCCAATCTCCAATGTGCACAGCATTACAGGGTTGCCCCCGTTAGTTTCGAAAGAAAACATTGTTATTCACCGCGTGCAAAATGCTATTCCACATCGATCTGGCATTTCATTTCCATCATAATAATTTATAATTTCTTCAGTATGATTTTCAACGCTTTAACGGGTTGCTGCCATCGTTTTTTCACCGGGTTATATAGCCGGATCGCATCACCCGTTGACAATTGAACGTTGAAAATCATGCTGAAGAAATTTTAAATAATTATGATGGAAATGTCATGTCAGATCGATGTGGAATGACAGTTCATACGCGGCGAATAACAATGATTACATTCGAAACTGACTTGGAAAACCCGGTATCCATCGCTAGCAAGACGTTTTTTATCAGCTGTCATGTGTTTTATTTGCATCACAACTGAATATTTATTTGCATATTTGCATCACAATGAAATTTCAATTCTTTCATATGATTTTTAACACATCACTACAAACTGTTAAACTCAGTACAGCTTGTGATGTGTTGAAAATCTTGTGAATAAAGCTGAAAAAGTGGGTAATACAATTACAAAATTTGACAGCACTTGAAAAACATCTCGCAAGCAATGAAAAATGTTGTGAAAATTGGACATTATCTTGGAAAACCCTGTATCGTAATAGTATTCTTCGGTCCGCTATGTATTTGATTGAATTTCCTCGTTGCACTTTAAATAGCGCTAACGTTCGATTCTTACCATCCCTTACCCCGCACAGGTACAGAAACTCTAGAAAGGATAATATACTAACACCACCACTGAAGGAATCCAGATCTTCGTAAGTATTCTTACGAGCTACTAAGCAAAACCCACCCAGTACAGTACCAATCAAAAACCATGCCAAAAAAACGAAATATCATCCCTCCCGTTCTTTTCCCGTTTGCTGTCGTGTTTCTCTTTTGCCCACTATTTACTGTGTCTCTGTGTCCTTTTTCACCATATGACTGTTTTTTCATGCTTTTTTTATTTTAACACCGGTTGGGTTCGAATCGTTCGAACTCATCGCCTGTATGTTTTGTCCACTAACAAATTCCGCAAATCCGTTCCCCCGATTGCTTCTACTGTTTCATCTTCCACCAATCACTTCCCTACTTCCTTCCCCTTAACGTGGATGTTGTTGGTTTCTCGAGAGTGTTTTCCTTGGCGTTTTGTTTATGTTACCATACTACGATGAAATTGTGATTTGAGTTGATAAAAGAAGAATGGAATAAACCGACTTAACATCAGTAAAGCTTCACATGTTTTGTTGCTGATAGTAACTACTAGTTACTGTTTGTTTGTTTTTTCTAAGCTTTTCAAGTGTAATATGTTGTTTATCTTATTTTTATTTTGTACATGAGTACTATGTAGTATTTTTAACTTTTTCAATCTCATTCTGTACTTTTCTACTTGATTGCTGTAGACATAGTTGAAGAAATAATATGTAATGCATCGATTAGTATACTAGTAAATTGTTTTCCCCCCTTTTCTATGTAGAGCATTTTGTTGCCTAAGATGATATGTGATTCCATTTTCCTCATTTTCCTTTCCCATCCACTCCTATCCACTTTTATCGACTAATACGAGCTTGATCTGCGCCTTAACAATGCTTTGGTGTCATGCCATTTTCAACCTAGCGTTTACATACATGTTTTTTAGTTTTGTAACATTGTTTGATGCTTTTGTATGTTTGTTGTGTCCTAATTCCAGTTTAGAATGAGCCTGAAGGGTTTTGGTTTGATTTGTGTCTAACCTCTATACGATACCATGTGTTCGTATTATCGTATGTAAACTCGTGTATCTGTGCGTCATGTGTGTATGTGTGTTTGTTTGTTCTTAGTAAACCGTTTGACAAACTAGAGCAATAGTATTACCCGGTAATCATGAACATTTATCACAATCAAACGATAAGAAACTCACGTAGAATTAGATGATTATTATTTACTTTTGTCTACACATTAATGGAATTGATATTGCAATCACGCATGGTGATATGTATTTTTTCTTCCCTCTTCTAATTGATGGTCATTATTTGATCAGGTTTAACTCTCCCTCAACACAAATATGATTAATAAATCACACTAGATGAAATTACTTTCGTATCAATCATTTAATGTATCGGTTACACACTTATCAAAACATCCTTGAACACACTCACATACATTAACTGGCACGCACAAATACACAGTTTTTATATGAACTGGCACAAACTCATACAGAGTGTAGTAAAATAACTAAGAACATTTTCTGCTAAATACTTTGCTGAGAACAATGATAGAAAATACATGGTAGCAATAAATTTGGTGTATCGAAAGTACTAAATGAATACTCAAACAGCCAAAGTATCGTTATATCGAATGCTATTGAATTCCTTGCTGTTAGTTGTTCATGAGTATTGTTAATTATACGTTTCAAAAATATTGTCTATTTTTATTTAAATGCGTTTACGTACATTTTCTGTGGTATTAGTGTACACGTTACCAACGTTGGTTTATTGATCAATTTTAGTTATGGAAAACAAACAGAACATAAACAAAAATTACATTTTTTTTCTACAATACACTCTACATAGCCATACAAAACGAACGTAGAACAGGGAATAATAGTTATAATATAATATAAGATATGGTGTATGTTTTTTCATGTGACTTACAATAATGATGGTTTTAGCATTAGCCAAATAAATACTTTACAAGTAGCTATTTTTAAAAAATAGTGGTAAAGGGATAGATATATGATAGAACAGTGTAATAATTATCATTCTGAGCGGGATGCGCGACAGCTTTCTCCTTTCTTGCGTACAATGCAATGTCCTTTAATAATATTTTATTAAAAAAAAAGAATATAATTAACTATTTTTCTCAAAATATTATTGATTGTAACGCGCAATGTAAACACTATTTTAACACCATATTTTGTATTTTGCCCCCCTTCCTTTCCCCCCTACATACCCCCCTTCAACACCTGACCACCGTCCCTTCTCTCTTTCCATCTCTCTCTCTCTCTTTTGCACACCTGTGTAGAAGCTTGTCGAAGATACTCTCCTGGCGTAGGCGTAACTCCGTGGCCCCACTAGCGGCTTGGCATCAGAACAGTATTAGCATAACCGAGTTGCACATGTAGATATAATGAAACATTTGCTAAAAAAAAAGAAAAGAAAAACGTTAAAGTAAAGTAAATGTTTACGTAGCGGGCAAAACGTAGGGCTAAAAATAAATGCAGGACTAAAATGTAGATGACAAAAGGGAACAGTTGTGATAGTGCGATCAAGCGTGTAAACGGGGCGTTGTAAATGTAACATTCCTTGTCTGTTTTGCTCTCTGTTTTTGGAGTGGTTGTTATCGTTATTTATTGTTATTCTGTAAAACTAACTGCTCGTAGCAATTGAACCCTGAGTCTCGATCGGGACGGGTGCGGTATCAGGTAGAAAAAAGGTTCGCAAGTTCGAAGTAAAATTCAGTTTTGCGAAAGCCTTCTCATGGTAGATGTTTTGACAACATTCCGTCCGTAGGCAGTCACACACTGCTGCTTCCTTAGTACGCCTTTAGTTAGCGTTTACTTAATACACAATATGATCGGCAACCGATCGTGTCGTGACCAATGCACCAGTATTAATCTTTAGCTCGTATTTGTGTTATCTATTTTTAAGCTAGCCGATCTCATACCTTCACGTAAATGGCATTCCCTTCCTTTTGTTTGCTGCAACATGTGCAACAACCTCGTCCTTGTGCGTTGGTGTTATGTATCTTATCGAGGCTTGTTTTGGTGCTCAGCCGTTTTCGGTTCGCTCTGAAGTTGTTTTACGAGCAGTAGAATCTGAAATAGATAAGACAGATGCGTTCAAATCCACTGTAATATCAAAAAAGTAAACAGCGAGAAGCGGTAAGAGGTGCAAACAAAAAAGAGACAGTAATATTGAACATGTGCAATAATAGATTGTGATTCTATGTAAGAGTACGTAAGGTTGTCAGTAGTGTACGATAAATAGATAGCGTTAGAACAGATAAAACTGGGAAGCTCAAAGACGACAGGAAATAGATAGGTAAATGACGACCCCTGCAAGGCGTTACTTTACGCGCAACTCAAGACAAAAAAAGGGGAGCGGGCCCTACCTCCAGCGCTTTGTTTGTCCTACCTTTGCTGTGCTATGTGTATGTGTGTTTGCTAAAAACAAAATCAAACAATGGTTGTGTCTATGTGTGCCCTTTACGTGGTGCTCATCAAAAACAATACTGCATCCAACTATCTGATTATCATTTGCTACTACTTACGGGTGTGGCTGTATTCGGCTCCAGCAACTCTTCCCACGGGTAACGCTAATAATATTTCCCTTGCCAGGCTAATAAGTATGGCGTTGAGGAGGGAATTAAATACATATAAATATGCAATAATCGCTTGAAATCGCAGCTCGCTGTAAATGTCACCCGTGACGCGTAATACGCCCTTCATGTGTTTATGTTTTGTGATATTAAACGAATCCCAGGGTGGTACGCTCAATGTTCTTAATGTTGGCTATCAGGTTGGTGGGTGCGTTACATACCTGTTCAAGCAATGCATCGCGATGGGGTGTTAATCTGCTAGATTGTTTGTGTTTGTATTTGTTGTTTATTTTCCAATGTGTCAGCTATTAGTCTCTTAGTTGATGCGCGTGCAAAACTACTGCGCTACCTTCTACTCTCCGCTACATGTTGGGCTGCAGGCTTTGGCTCTTTACTTATGGTGCCGCGATCGCTGTACTGTTTTTCCAGCCTATCGGATTATCGTTGATAAGCAGTCATTATTATTGTTATTATTATCCTTTTTATCTTTTCCCTTTTGTGTGATAAATCACACCACCCATTTTTGCTCCACGCTTTCCATCAAATTCCTTCTTCAGAGAGACCGAAGCATACCATATGGTGTCGCCCAGAAGCAGAAGCGAACGTTACGAAGAGCTGGCATAGAGTAGACATTTGCTGATCCTTCGAAAAAAAAGTTGTCCGGTTTTTTCCCATTTTTAAACAACAACAATAAGAACCACCTGTATTATATACCGGCATTGTAATATAGGGTTTTTCTTTCTATTTTTATTAAAATCTTCTTTCGCAATATTCATTTAAACAAAAAATAACTTAAAAAACGAACATAAATACACATAAACATGCACAGAGAATGGTAGAGGAGAAAAGGGCATTTCTTCCTTTTGAAAAATAAAACCAGTAAACATAAGCAAACAATACGGCCTTTGGGGCCGTTCTTTTTTACTAGAACATTACAACAACACCAAAAAAAGGAATTAATAAATCAAACATAAGCATAATGGACGTAAAGCAAACAATGGGCAATGGGATTTAGGAAGAACATCAGCTAAAGCTGTAGTTAAATGAATCTGTTTTTTTTTGTTTTATGCAAATAAAAAATAAATTAAATACAAAACAATTTTATACGAAAAAAGAGACAAAATAGACAACGATTTTGTTTAAATAAATGTTTTATTAAGTAACTATGTTCGAGACAAACTAACTGAAGCTTTTATATGTAGCAGAAAACTGTCTTGTTATGCTCAGCATACGAGATGGCACTTTGAAACGGCAACAGAGTTGCAAATCAATCGTGTTTAGTTTAACTAAAATAATGTTTATTTTCTATTCACTTCCACATGTTCGGTTTCGGCTTAGCCTAAAATATATTTATTTATTTTTCTTATACAATACAAAAATTAACGTCTTCAGGTGCAACTCATCCTTGCCGTCGACAAAGAACGGAATTCTAAAAGCTAAACAGTAAAAATGCATTAAGAGTAAGCGGTAATAGAAATGTTATTAGTAAGCTGTCCGGGGTAGTGGTAGAATAAGCAAGTGAAAAGTAAAAACGAAAACATTACAACACACGTTCAGTTTGATTTTATTTTTTATTAATTACACTCACACCATACACACACACACAAACAAATTCACTCCAAATCATAAACCAAAACAAAAAAAAAAACAAAAATCACCTGCAACATGCAACTATTAAAAGATGCACCGTGATTCATCATCACTCACCACCACCACCAACACTCCCTCCTGCAAGAGTGCATGTCGTTGCCAGATTTTCATCCGTTAACTATCCAAAAAGATGTTTTGATTTGTTTTGATTTGCCCATTCCAACAACCTGGTTCGGACAAGCAGCCGTTCAAATTGCATCCGAAATTAATGAATTACCCCTAATGCATTTCATCTCTTTTGGGGACGTTTTGGTTTCCGTTGCGAAGCTCCGTTGTTGAATGTTTCTTGGCGTGTGATTTTGTGTGTGTTTTTTGTTTATCCCTTGTCTTATCGTGTGTATTTTAGATGTGTTTTACCAGTCAGCACTTTGATCAAGTGTATTTTCATTTATCAAATTTCTAATGTTGTTTGAAATGTTTTTTTTTAAGTACTTGTATTGATTTGTCTAGTTTTGAACACAAAAGTATTGTAGCAGTTTTTTTTCTTCTCTTAAACCATTGCTTTTAGTACTTTTATATATAAAAGCAATATATACTCTACTCCAGCTTGTATTAGATGCAATGTGTAATGTATTACAAATCAGTTACTTTGCAAACAAATTCCAAACCACTACAGTAATCCACCAGTACAGCAAAGAAAACACTGGAACAAAACACAACACACCCTCCTTACTGCCCAGACCCAATTTTGTCACCTAGCCAAACACTTCGCACGATCGTCATCCTCTCCGCCACAGTCGCACACGGGCAGCGTGGCGAAAGTGAGGGAAGAGAAGACACCAGTGGAGCTCACTGGAAGTTCTTCCCACCCACCCCCCCCCCCGCCCTCCAATGCGTACTACTTCCCTCGCACACTCACCCACAAGTTCCCCCTTTACAAACTGTCTGTTACATTTATCCAACTTCTTCTTCAGAACTATGCATGCCTTGGGATCGATTATACGGTGTAAGTAGCTCTCCCTTTCAACACGGTAGTTCATACGCACGGTGTAAAACCAACCGCATTCGGTCCACACGTATCCACACACCGACGCGTACATCACCAAATGCGCTTGCGATAGTGCCACCCCAATCACCCCAAAGCTCAAGCATTTGGAAAGCCTTTCTTTTACTAGCACAATAGGCACACCACACAATTACAAGTACATTTCACGCACATTATTAGCACACCTATCCAGCTGCAAGAGAGAGAGAAAAAGAGAGTGAACGGAACCAAAAGACTTGCTGAGTAATGTGTGCGATCCATAGCAAGCGAATGCAGTGCACAGTACTTAAAACTACAAATAATAGAGCAAAATATGATAGTAATAGTACTTTTACACTGCCAAAGACATTAACACACGCACACACAGCTGCACAATACATTGCACAAGAACACAACTATAGCGAACGACAACAGTACGAAAGTGAAGAAAAACATACACTGATCGAACGACGGCAGCACGCAACTGTCGTGTTTGCTTTGTGCATTTTTTGTTTGTTTGTTGTGTACATACACGTTTTCTTTAACTATTTTTGAGTATAGATTGTTTTATAACATATTTATAGATTTATATAGAACACGTTGTTAGGTGTTTTACGTCATTTACTGGACGTTTTTCGCACTTATAGATGTTACATTCATCTATTAGCTGTCTTTGTATGTTTGTTAGTTGTTTTTTCACCTCTTTTACGTCTTTATTTACTGTTGCAGTTGGTTTTTCTTAGTACTGCTGTTTGATGTTTTGGACTTTTTGATATATTTTTCTTATGTTATTTATATCTATTCAATCTTAGAGGACTTTTATTGTGTTTACTAAAAATGGGTCATTATTTTTGTAAATATATAAAATTGGACTGTTTGTGTTTGTGTTGCCGCCCATACTTGTATTGTGCTACCGTAAATGGTTTTGAACACTTTTCCTATCAGCACGTAAACTAAACTAGTTTAGATAGTTTGGAAGGAAAAAAAGCCGCATCGCTGGAAAGCAGTTTTAAGTGAACCCAACTCTACGTGTTTGTTTGAAGTGATTCAGTTTTATCTGTTTCTCCTAACAAATTAACTGCATTAACTGGTTGAAGAAAACTAGAGTGTTTTTGATGAAGTTTGACTCTTTTCATCTAACTTTTATCATCATCAGTGCACAATCAGAGTTTTTTCTACATTTTAACTTGATCTTTTTTTTTATCTTTTGATTCATTGTTGGTTTTTTTTTGTTTCTCTTTGCACAGAGTTATTGACTTAATATTTTATTCCTACCCTATCATATCAGTAATATATCGAATTTCTCCCATCATATCCTTGTTTTTTTGTTTTTCACTTTTCTCCCTGTTCCCTGTTTGCTCGTGTGGCACATTAGTTTCGCCCATTAGTGTTTAAAATTCTCCCCATCTCTTGTTCGCCTTTGGCCCAAACCTCCCCTTTCCCCCACCCCTCAAACGATTCCACCTACAACATTCTTTAAAGCATCTGTGGTGTTATTTGATTTGCTTCAATCAAAAAAACAAACAAACAAAACCAAACCCCGAATTATTACAGATTAACCGAAACTGCACGGCTTCTGCGAAATGTACGGCGGGTCTTTACCGGAAGATCACACACGACCGAAAATAAAGAACTAGAACTGAAGCGTGAGTATTTCTGCACCAAGTGGAAGCGAGCATAACCGTTTTTGCTGTTGTTGTGAGAAGAAAACTAAAAAAAGCAACAACCAGAATGCAACCATTGTTCAGAGCCACGGTTTAAGATGAAGAAACAGAAACGAAACATATCGAACACACGCAAAATAAACTAACAAAAAACAGCCAGCACACTCACAATTGCAACATGGTATTGCTAAACGACAAAAGCCATGCCAATGGGCGGGCAGGGAAGGCTTGAATTGCAAACTAAATTAAACATTTGTTAAACTCTATTATTGGTGGCTAGTGTTGAAACGCTTTCGTGAACCTAACACACCTTCGCTTCATAATCATTCACAAGCTCAAAAGCGTATTGTTTTTTATTTGTTTTGTTTTAATTGTTGTGCAAACACAGTTAAAAATCACTCCATTTAGATTTATTCAACTTTTGTTTTGTATAAATAATAGCTCTGAACACCGTTTAGTAAAACACAAGAAAATGGAACATAGAAGTGCACTTGAAGCTAATTTTAAATGTACAATGTTTTGTTTAAAATATGAAAAACTGCTTTGCTTAACCGTTAAAAAGTACTCCGATGCAAATCATCCCAAACTGAGCGATAACGAGCGAATGTTGAGTAATTTTGAGTATTGCTACTAGTGAACGACTAGGCTTCTCCATTGTACTATTTTTGCTCCTTCAGCCATTCGAACGCGGTTTACTTGTTATCCACACTTCCCTTGTATGTTTTCCTGGTAAGAAAACGGTGATTTTAGTCACACCATACCGTCACTATCGACACTCTCTTGCCTACTGAATGCCATTTCCCGGAACAAATGGAGTTTTCCCGGGAACAGCAGTGCCACTATCTCGCCCAGTGTGTACCCTTTGCCACTAATGTGTGATTTATATTCCTTCACCTTTCCCCCCAAAAGCCCCGCAGGAACTGTTCGAACAATGGAAAGCTACGTGGTTTTCCTCGTGGCCTCGGCCATCTGCGTCATTGTGTGTTGTCGCCCCTTTGGTGCGGGCTGACCTTAAACCGAAAGTGAAAGAAGTGCGCTAGAATAAATTGCTTAATAATTTAACGTACGATCAGGGCTATCAGAATCAGGGTGAATAACAACAAAATGGCCACCGTTGTTTGTCCACAGCCGCTGTGTGTAGCTGTATGTCCCCTATAATTATCAACCCTGTATGCACAAATGTGTACACCCTTCTGCCCTATTATCCCTTCTTGTCTGGCCACCACACACCACTAGGACACTGGCAGCATTGTTGTGCCTTCTCTGTTTGCGTTGGTTTTATCTACTCACTTTGGTTTGGTGTGTCCTCGGCGGGCCAGTATGGACGGGCTAAAAATCAATGTGACCACTGTGCACTCTGCTGACCATCCAACGCGCTACTGAAAGGGTAAATTCTACACCCACCTACCACACGTGTGGTGCCGTCTGTTGATCGATGACTGCACGAGTCACGAGCTAGCAGGTACGCTACCGATTCGATTATTCGGGGCTGCTTCATTAATTTTACCCAGCCCAAACGCAACGTGCATTAAATATTTAAACGCAAACCGTCACCTGTCGAAGGTAAATATTGATGCGTGAATCGTACCAGCCCGTCAAAAGGAAGGCGTCCAATTAGTCAGCAGCTCTCCGGCGCAAGCGAAGCTTAATGACTGTCATTTGAAAGTTTCCCCACCGCTTGAACCGCTTCACCACTTGCTTGCTGACAAAGCATTACCCGGCGCTTTCATGTTTTGATGTGTGTTCATTGCTCCCTGAATTAGCTGCTGCTGTTTCGAAGGGGTTTACAATGGTGCTGGGACTCCATTTGCTTTCACGTTTCGTTTCGTTTGTATGTTTGTGTTTCGTTTCGTTATACTTTTTAGCAACGCTGCTGGCACAATACTTCCACAATATACACATGCACACAACACATCCTTATAGGCGGTACAGCTTGACAAAATGACTTAAAACGTGACTGAAGACATGACACACTGAAACAATATGATAACATCGAAAGAATAAGAGATGAGATGATAAAAACCAATAAAAAACATCGACAATAAATGTTCAAAACATAGTACAAAGCATAAAAATATAAAACTATAGACATTAAACAAAACACTAACAACACTAACTAAAAGTGTACAAGTGCACACAAAAACACAGAAAGTGTTAAAATACACCAAATTAAACACAATACTCAACTGACGACGATCACTCACACACACACACTCACTCACGATGCTTCTCACTAACATTGAGCTTTAACGTACCATTGCGCCCTCTCGTGGGAAACGCTCCGTGAAACTAATCTACCTTCCTCTGTGTGTGTGTGTGTTCCTCCCGCAGACGGGTACGCCTTCTCCCAGGAGGAAGGTGGTTCGGTTACGCAAACGGACGTCATCCGGGCGTACGACACGAACCTGCCAAAGCCGGACGGCAACTGAGCGTGTCGCGGATGCGCGTACTGCTACGACAGCTACTTTACCGTCTGCTGAGAAGGCGCTACTTCCGGTCGCTGCCGCAACCCACCTCGTACCATCGGTTCCGGTGCCGCCGGCCGGGCCAGCAGCGCTCATCGTTCGTCGCTGTATCGGTGTAACCGGTATTCGACGTGATGTGTATAGTTAAAAAGGATAGTGTGAGTGTGTATTCCGTTTATTTTTCCCCATTTTTGGCCAAATTACTGTTTCCCATTTCCGCACTTCCCGTCTCACGGGTAGGAACGAAGGGGAACGCCGTTCAAAGGAGGGATTAAAAATGTGCAAAAAGAAAATGAAGATAACACAAAATCAGGCAACACACTGTTTACAAACACGATGTTATGCAAACCAACAGCCAACAAAACACAAAAAAGGGAATAAGTAATAGAGATATGGTTCAGCCCTCTGATTAGAAAGCAAAAACAAAAACAAAAGTTATATTTTTTCACTGTCGCAACGACACGCAACAAATGACATAATATAGATGTACAATATGTATGTGAGTGTTTGTGTGTATAATGATTGTGTTATATGTGTGTGTGTGTGTTTTTGTAATGTTAAAATACGAAAGCAACCAAATATGTGAGCACACACAAACACATCCGCATAGTACTAATGGCAGATAACGAAAAGAATTAAAACACAAACGAATGGCCACTATTCGTTAGCTTTAAGACACAGGGTACATCTAGTATATACTTATAAATGGTTAGACTTTAGCAGACTTAAGCCGCGCCTGGAAACGGGAAGCCCGGGTGTGCTGTCCCGTTGCGGTAGAGATAGGTAAAGGATTATCAACTATAAATTAACACACTTTTTACCCTTTTTACTACACTTGCTTTGTGATGTACTGTAACTCTTTTTCCCTATATTTTTTATTGTTGTTTTTTTCTTTCTATTTGCTACTATTACTAGTACTTTTGAGGTACTGTTTGTAGTGTTTTACTAAATTGATAATTTTGTTCTTCCTTATTTCTTCAGATTTTTTTTTTAAATTGACTTTTGTTTTATCCCAATTACACATTGTTTTATTAGCTTATCTTAACTATCGATGTTAAACTAATGAAAAAAATAACATTAGCATTGAGCAACAAATTCGTCAAGATAGACTTGAAACAACAAAAAATGTTTATAATAAAACGCACATACATCTGAAAGCTATCAGCTGTTTCGTTCACCTTTATCCCTTTGAAACGAATAACATTTACTAAGTACAGGTGAAATAGTACTTTCATGTAATTTTGACAATTGCATCGACCGTTCCCGCTGCGATCGAATTCCGGAAGCTGTCAGTTGTCTTGAAATGGCGTCGCTTGTCATGTCATGAGAACATGTCCTCTGATGATCGTATGACCTTAGTGCTTGTTTTAAGTGCCACACAAGTGTAACAACAGCTTGAACCTAATCCAAGGTATAACATCGAATGAAATAAGGAGCGCTGATATGCAAAAAGGGCTACTATTTTTCTATTACACAATTCGCTATAACCAACAACAACAGAATTTGGATTTTATTAACAACCATTTCAACAGAAAGTTATTATCATAAAACCCACCTTTTCAACATAAGGACATATCAGATAGCTGGATTTAATTTGAATGTTTAAACTTTTTCATAATTCTGTTGTTAGTTTTTTTTTTATTTATTTCAATTGAAAGTATAAATTGATTCGAGCACAATATTAAACAACAGACATACTCTTGATGAGGCGCTGTTTGAAAAAAAACATGAATAATGGTATAGATGCGGAAAATTTTTGCAAGGATTTGAATGTCATAACTTTGTAACCAAACTTCAGTGTCTTTTTTTCACGTGTTGTGAGCGCGACGAATAAGAGCGCAAATGGCGACGAATAAGAGTAAGGAAATGGAAGAACAAAACCGCTAGCATATAAGCAAACGATAGTATTACTGTACTTTATTTATGTATAACATTTCGCTCTATCTCTCTCTCTCTCTCTCTTTCTCTATTTTTATCTTAAAAACTCTAAAACTAACTGAAAGACAAATCGATCCAGACGTGTCCAAAGGCAAGATAGTCCGTGGTAGTAGTACATTTTTGGCTAGCAAATCGATCAATGGAAACAACAAAATGGTTTTTGGCTAACAAAAAAATGGATGATGGAATTAACGAAAAAAGCGTTTAAATGATTCCAACCACTAACAACCAAAATGCTAACATGGTATTGTCATATTTTTTTTAAAAATCTGCAAGTAAAAGTTAACAAAACAATGTTACAAAACAAATTACAGTTTATATATGATATTGAATTTAATCTAGTGCAGTGTTCTAGTGTGGCAAATGGGGGAAATGATGAACAAAAATCAGTAGAAAGCAGAGAAATAAGAACCCAAACCACTCCCTATCTACAGCAATGTGCACCTCTTTCAACTTATCCATAGGATCATAGAATTGATTACAAGTCCCTTTCAACCACTACAAAAGACGATAGCTCTCAAAGCAACAACAATAGTGTCGCGATAAAACTAGTGAGTGGCCGATTGATCGGCACAAGCTTCTAGTAACTTCAAACCTAACTAGATAACAACTAAAGTAAATACTCCCGGAGCTTGTAACTGTGGCAAAGAGAACTGGCCCTCAGCTACCACTACAAAACTTAACTACCAAAGAGACCAAAGAAGGGGTGACACTGCATATTTGATGTGTCGGCTGAAGTGTCGAACCTATTCTCTAACTTTGTGGCCGAGTAACGAGTGTTTGCAGAAATAAAGGAAAAACAATCACGAATTATACTTAATTTTATTTATGGAGTTTGTGTTCCTTCGATACAACAATCCGAATATTATTTTCTAAATAAAATGTACTGTCGATGCCGTAAACCACCAGCACTGAAGCAAGTGAGATTTGAGTAATGCTCGTTGGTGCTGATACCCATATATCTGACCACACGACCATTCATATAGATAAGTTAGAAGTTAGAAGGCTTTACCAAATGCCACAAATCCACTAAACGACCACTAAACGGCTTCTAAACGACTCAAGCTCTGAACCTTAACGGAACATAGAAAGACTTCGTTTAGCAGACGACAAACGACTCATGCATTCTAAAAATATTTGATTTTCCAGTCGTTTAAGCTTCATCTGTGGCGCTTGGGCATACGTCATAATTAGATGAGGCTTGTCGAAACACATTGCAAGCCTCAAAGCAAAAATAAATACTAATGGTCGTGTGGTCTGATACACCTCAAGCTCCACAGGTTAAGCTTAAACGACTGGAAAATCAACTGGCCATAGAAAAAAAGAAAGCTTAACAGTTTCACTGGTTTGCTCAATAGATGGCGCTTTATAACTCATCATCATATCATGTAGCTTCTTCTAATCATGGTCTATACCCTTCTAACTTTCCGAGCAAATATATATAATAATGGTCCTGTAGTGAGGTGAGGTATGCAGGAATTGACACCATCGCCTATTTTTGAGGTTATCATAATTTTAGGACACTGTCTTGGCTCTTTCCTATGAGAAATGTACTTTATATAGCGAAAAGTCGACTCTACGGCACCCTTTTTGGACAGGCTCATTCTAAATCTAATAGGAATATCCAATTTATCATCGAGCATCCCCAAGCGCCACAGATTAAGCTTAAACGACTGGAAAATTGAATATCCATAGAAAAAAAATGAAAGCTCCACAGCTTCATTGGATTGATCAATAGATGGCGTATTACAACTCATCATTATATTGCTATCCTTTTCTTGCAATGTGTTTCGACAAGTTGCATTTTATTATGACCTATATAGCCTTCTAACTTTCTGAGCAAAAATCTATATGAATGGTCGTGTGGTCAGATACGTGGGTATCAACACCAACGACCATTGCTCAAATCTCACTTGCTTCAGTGCTGGTGGTTTCCGTTGGAGTTTAGTATTTAAACAATCGTATCGCCGTTCTAGTTCTAGCGATGCATAACTTCAATGCGAAACCATACAACAGTACAGAGGAAATGAGAAAGCTCTCCTCCAAGCGATGAAGCTCAACTGGTTGGGGTATCCCACCAACAGAGAGCGCCACCAGCTTTTTTGCTATTTTTAGAATGAATGAGTCGTTTGCCGTCTGCTAAACGAAGTCTTTCTATATTCCGTTTAGGTAGAGAACTTGAGTCGTTTAGAAGCCGTTTAGTGGTCGTTTAGTGGATTTGTGGCACTTGGGTCATTTCGGTCTGCCTAGAATTGGTCGCATTTGCTGCTTGGGAAGTTGATCGAACTGGTATAATGCTGGAATCGCAACGAAAACTCGACTCGGAAAGAACTGCACCTTGGGCTGTAAACACCTTGTTTAAGCTTGACATTTTTGGTTGACGCAGCCGTGGCTGTCAAGTTGGTGCCAAGGATTTCTGTCGTACTATTTCTTCCGCGATTGCAGCAGGCGCCCTTCGGATAAATTTGCGCAAATTCTCCAAAAAGCGTAATCTACAGCCCTCAAGATGAGACTGCCGATGGGACGTAAACAAGCCGAACAGGCCGCTCAATGGTAGGTAACAGTGCCGCTTAGCTTGGGTAGGCTGTGAAAATCTGTGCATCCTTGGGTGGCGCGTTATGTAAGCTTGTGTTTTCGTGTGCTCCTCCATACCGTCGAAGGGCGAAAGACATCCTGGGGACTATTCCCTTCGTTGCACTGTAGTTGCAGTTACACTAATTTCCCTTCTCCGTTTTCCTATTGTCTCCGTAGGGCCTCTTCTGCCGCCGCTTACGGAGCTGCTGCGGCGCTGGTCGGATGCTACCTGACCGACTGGAAGGTGATCGTGTCGTACATCCCCTTCTACGGCGGCAAATTCGACAAGAAGGAATAGACACGGTCCGACTCGCATCGCTGCTAGCTTTAAATTCGGTTATAGCAAAATTCTCGCTCAGTGGACACATCGAGAGGACAGTATCCGGAATGACGCTGCAGGGCGTGCTTGCACGTCAAGGAGAGGGTGAGACCATCCACCAGCCCCCTCGCCCAGTGCAATGCCATCAAATTTGCAGTTCAATAAGAGTTCACCGCTGAGGAAAAAACAATACCAAAATCGGCTTCTAACGGTTATCCAAGCCTTGTTACCGTTTTTATTCTTCCGCACACACAGTTTTTGAGAACCGTGACCTTACTGTCTCTGCTGTTTTAATTTTAGCCTGATGCGATGGGCACTGTAAAGGAGAAACGGGCCAGAAACCGTTACCATTTCAAAACGGGCTGCATTTTTCACAGTGGTCTTACCTTTCCTCCTGCTCCTTTTTTCGCCTTTCCTGTTCCAGCTCGTTCGGATGCATCCGCTTCCGGTGGCAGTAGTAGTTGCTTTTCGACGTGAACTTTCGCGAGCAGAACTCGCACGAATACTTCTGCTCCTGCTGGTGCTGTGCCAGATGCTCCCGCAGGTTGCTCTTCACCTTAAACGACTTCCCGCAGGTAGGACAAACGAACGGTTTCTCGTCCGTGTGCTGCACCCGGCGATGGTTCTGCAGGCTCTGCGCGTTGATGGTGGTGTAGTCGCACTGGTCGCAGGCATGCCGCACCTGGGAGTGCTGCAGCATGTGCTTCCGCAGGCAGAGCTTGTTCTTTAGCCACTTCCCGCAATGCTCACACTGCACCTGATGCAGCACCTTCGGCTGGTGCGTGGTCAGGTGGTAGTTTAGGTTGCTTTTCGAGATGAACTTTTTGCCGCACGTGTCGCACACCACACAGTTGCTGGTGCCGTCCGTCCTGTGCGACAGGGCAATGTGCTCCGCCAGCTTGTCCCCGGAGCGGAACGCTCGCCCGCAGCTGTGGCACAGATGGTACGCGCACTTGGCCTCGTTCTCTTCCCGGTGGGTCGAGGCGTGTATGAGCAGTGCGCTGATGTAGCTGAAGCGCCTTGGGCAGAGATCACACTTGAGCGGTCGCTCCTCCTCCGGCAGGTGGTTCTGCATGTGCGCCTTCAGTATGCGTGGCGTGGTCATCATCTTCTTGCATATTGGACATCTAACGAGAGAAAGCGAAGATTGAAAATGGGAATTGTCCCGCTAATAATGCGCCTCACGATCGGCCACACTTACTCAAACGCTTCCGGTTGCACATGTTTTGCCATGTGCATGGCCATCTGCGATTTCTTTTCAATCGTTCGTCCGCAACAGTTCACAAAACCCTCCCGACCGTGGGCCGCCCGGTGATGGGCGAACAGTTCCCCGATCGTGGCCCAGTTTCGCTGGTGGCAGAGCTCACACACCAGTCCGTAGTACGCGGCAAGACATTTCTCCAGCTCCTCGCCATGCACAATCATCCTGCCGTCCTTGATCATCGGTGGAAAGTCGTAATCGTTCACCCGGACGAGAATGCCAGCTTCTTCGTCCGTGGTGCTGACGACGGTCGTCACACCGTTGCCGATTGGGTCTGTTTCCTCTCGCAGCTCATCCCTCTCGGCCGCTGTTCGCTCGTCGGAATCATCATCGAACGGGAGCAGATCATAGACCAGATTTTCCTCTTCCGAGATCGTATCTTCGCAAGGCGCTTCAATGATTTCGATCAGTTCTTCCCCCTCCCCCTCGTCGTACACAGCTGTGGCCTGCTTCGTTTTCTGTGCCTCATCGTACGAGGGTGGATCTCCAGAGTCCTTCCGCAAGTCATAACTTTCATCGATTTCGACCGGCGGTGCTGTTACGCTCACAATAAAGGTTATTTCTCCCCGTTCACCGTACGCCAGAACGGATTGATTCTGTTCCACCCGGCGGACGAACGAATCGATGTACTCCACCGTGTCCCAGCACTTGAGGCAGATGTGTTTGGGCAGCGTTTCATCCTCTTTAACCTGCAAACAAAATTGGTGAAATTTTAAAATGAACGACCAAACGCGGGCGGTTTCTTCGAGCGGGGAGTGATATGCAGCTTTTACCGTGAGTTTTAAGTGTTCGCGAAGCTTTTGGCACATTTGCGCCTCACGGCCCCGTTTACCGAATATTGAAATCAGTAAATCGGCCGTATGCAGGCAGAGCCGACATTGCAAGCTTTCCGGTGCTGCGGAGGGAGGAGATTCTTCCATTTTTAGGAGTACGAATCGACCACAAGCTAAAGCATAATTTAAAGCTTTATTTTCATTTAACTAGATTGCATCAATTGTGCAGTCATACAAGGTGTTTGTTTACGTTTGCTGCCGTTGACATCAGCACACCCGTTGAGCAAAATAGTTGACGTTCAGATGGCGTGGGATCGGAAAGGAAAAAAAACTTAACGAAGCTTTTTTAATGCTTGTTTTTTATTGGAGGAGTTTCATTGATGAAGGGCATGTTTTTGAGTTGCACATGATGAAACGATAATTTATAAAACACATTTTAAGGAAATGTAAATAATAATACAAATCATTCACTTTAAAACATGTTTCTTCGCTAAAACCCATAGATGTTTCCATAAGCCATCCAATAGCCAGCTCGTACTTTATAGTTGATTTGGGGCTGTTTAACGAAAAATCGTTCCGATGTCGTATTTTGTGGCTGATTAAGAGAAAGACGGTACTTTGCGGAACTATGGAGCTTTTTAACAGGTACATGATACTCTTAGAAGGCGAATAAATATTTCAACCGAAACTTTCACGGTTACTACCGGATCTCTTCGAAATTTTTCAACATTTTTGATTCAACGAGAACAGATAACTTGCCGCCATCTTAGCTTGTTTATATACTGGATTTGCAGCCTTACTAATGTAACTGCCGAATAGAGCAATGACAACGCTTTTGGTTCCGAACCGAGAAAGCGTGTGTGTTCTAATCCTGATTTTTATTATCTTTTTCTGTGTTTATTTCCTTTTAAATTAATATTTTCTTGCTATGTTTAATATAAACAAAATTTATGTGAAGCAAAATTAAAATACAGTGGAGCGCCGTTTATCCGGCCTCATCGGGACTTGACCTCGCCCGGATATGTGAATAACACGGATAATGATTCAAAGAATATATGTAAACACAAATTCTTAATTTTTGTTTGAAATTTATCATATTTTTTTTACAAATCAGCAAATCGTTATTAGCCATATGTTTTTTTAATGAGAATATTTGAAATTTACCATGAATTATAGTATTTTTTGTTATGACAATTTGCTCTGATAACCGTTTTTTTTTTCAAATATCCTCCTCAGTACGCAATGTCACGTTTGTATTGAACTATCATTTCTCAACAGCACGGATAAACGGATAGCCGGATAAAATGTACTCGGATAAACGGCGCTCCACTGTATTTAAAAAAAAAACTTTCGTTAAGTATGTTTTGCTAGTCGGGGAGAGGGCAACTTGACAGCATGACAGGACATAAATGGCTAAACAAAACATAAAAAAAAATCATACAATTAAAGCATATTTTATAACACGTTTAGTTTCTGCTTCAGTCTTTTGTTTGTTTTAAAACGCATTTCATGCAATTTCGAATGGTTAAAAACCGCTCCATTCTATCAATCCAACATGGCTGGTCTGCATCACCATTGGCGCAACCTGGTCTACTGTCAAGCGTCCGCGAACGGCTGTCAGATTAAAAAGCCAGCTCAAAAACGATTTTCAAAGTAAAAAAATACGCACAGCGAAGCGCACACGTCGCTCTCCCGGCTGCGCTGCGACGAAAGCGTCCAAGAACTGTTCCCGACCAATTGCTGCCTGTGTGTGTGTTTTTTTTTGGTGGCTCCAGTGCAAGCTTAACACAGTGAAACAGTGTTGAAAGTGGTGCAAAGTGCAATATCGAGAAAAATTAATCTAGAAAAAAACGAGCTTAAAACACAATGCTAACGAGCGCTTGCTAAGGAAAGCGTTCGGTTCACTGTTTCACCGTTTGTAGGCGTTTTTTTTGCTTCGTAGTGTGTGTGTGTGTGTGTGTGTGTGTGAAGATGCAGTGAATGTTGCCGTGCATGAGAGCATCTTGGGTTTTGTGCAAAATAAGAAGAAAAATATGTAATTTACCTATTATCCAATAAGAAAAAGCGTTAAAAATCATCCTTCTTAAGAGTTCCCCACCTCCAGTAAGAACGGGCAAGTGTATGTGGGTCGCGTGTCCCCCCCTGATCATCAACGGCAGCATCACCGTCATCATCAGCATAATGCACATTCCAGGGTAATTATGCGAAGGAAAAGCCGTCGCTCGAAGCTCTCGAACGCAGCGCGAAACGGATCGGTCGTGGAAGTGCCAGCACGATGATGGGGTAAACAACAGTTCACACAACAACCCTCGGTGCCCCGTTTACGCAAATGAAGCTGTCCCCTGGAATGTCTCTGTGCGGGAAAAGAGAGTGAGAGAGAAAGAGGCCACTGTGATTGGGAAAGAGGCAAGAGGTGTTTTCCATGCCTATGCAATAAGAATCGATACACAAGACGGGACGGGGGTGTGCAAGAGAAAGAGAGAGAGAGAGAGAGATGGAATGATTAAATGTGCAATAAAGTGATAGGAGATAACTAAATAAAAAAAAAACGGCGCAAAGCAATGCAAGCAAAGCCTACTCGAGGTGGCCCTTTAACTATCTAAGCTGTCTGTATTTGTGTGTTGTGTGTGTGTAGGTGGGCCTGGGAAGTGTTTCCCACTGTGAAGGTCGCCTTTCAGGTGTGTGTGTGTGCGTGTTAGTGTGTGTCTTGAAAAAACAAGGAGGCTGTGTCCGAAAGTACACAACCATAAAAAGGTGAATCCTTAGTTTTTGGAAAGGGTCCGAAAAGAAGAAGAAGAAACCCGAAAAAAAGCCTTTTGAGTGTTGTTTTCCGAAGAATTTCCAAGTGCCCTCGCTAGTTATGCGCGTCTAGAGTGCGTTCCGTGTGTGTTGGTGGTGGTGGTGGTGGTAGGAAAAGCAACACAGCAGAAAAAAAAGGATCGGAAAAGAAGTGCCAGAAGTACAACGAAAGAAGTACATACGAAAACACGCGGAAAGGAGAACGGCCGGAGAAAGGAAGGGTACGGGCCGCAACATGGACGAACGGTTGCTGAACGATCTGCTGGAATGTTCCGTCTGTCTGGAACGGTTGGATTCCTCCTCGAAGGTGCTGCCCTGCCAGCACACCTTCTGCCGGAAGTGTCTCGAGGTAGGTATCTTCCTTCCACAAACTTTCTTCCCTTCCCCTTTCGTTAGCAGCTCGACGTTACACTTGAAAAAGGCCCAACATTTGGGCCGTTGTGGATGGCAGAACGCTGCTAGAAAAGCTGCCTTGCTGAATGTGCCGGTCAGCTTTTCGAAGGTTCTCCGGGGGGGGGGGGGGGGGGGGGGGGGGTTGCCAGGTTGGTTTGGTGAGATATTTGGAAAAGCTTTTTAAAAAAAAAACAAAAACAAAACAAACAAAATAGCAAAAAAAAGTACAAAAAAAATTAATAATATAATAAATTTTTGTAATAACAAAAAATTTGGCACAATTTAGGAGAAAGCGGGGCAAAATGAGCTTTTTAATCAGTTAGTGTTTATTTTTCTAAATTTTGCACAACACACAACTATTATTACATTATTATATGTCTCCACACATTTATTTTTGGACTAAAATATTAAAATAGTCTGAAAATAACGTAATTATATGAAGAAGTGTATGCGATTCTATTTTGACACGCGGAGCCAAATGGGCCAAATGGAAACTTTGAGAGACACTGGGGCAATATGGGCAACAACCAGTGCGGCAAAATTTCACTGTCGATGTCATAAAAAAAATCTGACTAAAACAAAATCCATGTCAGCGTTTATTCAATTGTGATAATCAGAGGTGATACTCAAAACGATTGCTGTGACCAGTGCTGCAAAATGTCACTGTCAATGGTAAAAAAAAACTCTGACTGAAACAAAATCCATATCAGCATCACGTACTCAATTGTGATGATCAGAGGTGATACTCAATCACTTGGTGTGACCAATACATGGTGACATTTTAACAACCAACGATTGGTCAATCGCATTGTCATGACTTTTTTTTACTGTGAGCAGTTCTGCAAAATATCCTGGCATGGTCATTACAAATTCCAACTGAATTCCAACGAATTCTAAAAAAACGCTTCTGATTCCGATTCTGATACTAGCAGACTCCAAACGAACCCGGACGACTCTGGAAGACTCCGGACTGCCCCGACAACTCCAGACGACTTCGGACTATTCCAACTAAGACAATCAACATGCTTTCCTCTTCTGCCCAACGAAGCAGACGAAGCCAGGGCATTCTAATTTCGTTGCACGGGACCACTCGCAAGCGTGTCATGACCATCGCGATCATCACCGCCAGACAAAATATCACACCCAGTGATTGACCAAAAAAATCGTTGAAAAGTAACGTTAAAAAAATAAATATGATAATTGAGAGGGCATTCAGCTCAGCTTTGTCAGCCAGAGTATCAGGCTTGGCGCAAGCACTCAAATGTCATCTTCGGCATATCATGAAGCGCATATCAATGATACTCACTGAAAAGCGTGATGGTCTTTGTTTTCGGCAGTCACCATCGCATGATGCTCACGACATTAGGCGAAAGAACTCCGCAGAAGCCAAAGCCTCTCTAAACTATTCCAACAACAACAACTCACGACATTTTGCAGCACTGAAACCTTGGTCAGTCACTATGTCCAGAGGCTTGGTCTATGACGACCTGAGGCTTGGTCAGTCACTATGTCATGACTTTTTTTTTACTGTGATCAGTTCTGTAAAATTTCACTGACATGGTCATGACAAATGCTTGCTGTGTAATATTTTTGAAATAATGGATGCCCATTTTGCCCCATTTACCCCTATACAAGAAAGCTTGACGCACCCTGCCAAAACACACTTGTTCGGATTAGGATTTTCCCAATTTTTTGTTTTTTTTTGCGCTTTTTTTGGAAGTGGGGGAACGCTTTTGGATGGATCCGGTTTAAATCGTGGCGCGATAATGAGCGATACAAAGCCGGGGCTTAGGGATAAAGTTTCAGGGGGCTTCAGGCCCACCCGGGCAAAAGGGTGTGTGGATCGTCTCCAAACCGAGCAGGCCGCGTGATTTGCGTACATAAATGTGTGACAGCGCCGTCACACAACCACACATGGGGAGGGGATGATGTTACTTGGATGCTTGCTTTAGCCCCCTTAAAAGTATTCTGCACCAGTGGAGAAAAGCAAGTAAAAGAAGGACCCGCGCGACGTATTTGCACGCGTGTGGGTTGATGGAAGGGGCAGAGGCTCATTTGCGATGCTGGAATTTTGATGTATATCTCCGCGTTTTGATACCAAACCGGCACTCAACCGCCCTCCCTTGGGAAAAGGTCGTCTTAACCGGGCGAGTGTACCGGAGCCTGAGAAATCTTGCCCGACGGGGACCGCAAAACAACCTGAGAAAGAAGAGCTGAGAAAGAATCTTCACCACACAGACACAGGCGCGCGCTGGCTCGCTCGCACACAAACAAACAAAAGAAGGCGAGTCGCGGAAAAGCACATTACCATCGCAACCAAACCCCCTGCCTTCTCCCATTTTTTTTAAACCACTCCCTCTTCCCTCTTTGCATTACTCATTGCTCTTGCTTGCGCCGTTCGCCATCTCCATCGCTGCTCATCTGCCACTGTTCCTCCTTCTGTATGATGGGCGATCGGTCACGCACACACACACACACACGCACACATACACACTAAAGATCTCTCAAGAGGGCTGTGGAGGGGAGAAGCCTTTCTGTCCGCCTCCAAACCCCCGGCTTTTACTAAAAGTACCAACACGATCGTCGTGATGTTGCTGTTTTTGCTTAGCTCTCTTTTTTTTGTGAATGGGCATTTCATTTTAATAATACCTGCTGCGGCCGCCCCTCCGAAGCTCCTCGTTTGACCCCCGTCCTTTGCCCGCTCGTTCCCCTCTTCGTTCCTTGGTATTTTGGGATTGTGCGGGGCCTGTTCGTCCGAAAGAAAAACAAAAAAGTTCTTACCTTTTTTTGGAGTAAGAAGGAAGAGAAGGAGAGTGAGAAAGAGAAGCGATACACTTTTTACCTTCCCTCTTTCAGCGCTGGCTGGAAACAAAATAGCCTTGCGCCCGGAAGTGGAATTTTTGATCGGCTTCCCTCTTCCCCCCCCTGAAGAGAAGCCCCTCGAAGGGAAGATACGAATCGGCTTTTACCAATAATTGTAGGCGATCACTGGTTTGTGTGTGTGTGTGTGTGTAGCTGTGTTTTTAGTTTGCAAAGAATAGCCTGTAATGTTTTCGGGAGAGTGGAGTTGGGAGTGATAATGATTTTCCATCGCCAATGCCGGCACAAAACTCTTGGGATGCTCTTAAGCCGAGATTGCTGCGATGGATGTGGATGCGGTTGCTAGGGCGGCTCCCCAGAAGACACGGACGGAAAGAATGATTATTATGAAGTCGATGTGAGAAATCAAAGCGAAAGGATTTGAACGGGCCGTTCCGTTTCGTTTCCGTTCCGCAACTTTCCTACTGCTGCTCGCTGCGGCTGGTTTGCTTGATTGATTGGAGCTCGTGTTTGGGAGCGGGGGGGGGGGGGGGGGGGAAGGAAGCGAAATCATAAAGTTCTAAAAATATCATTCCCCTTTGGGGGGGCTCTCCGGGCAGCAACTTTGCAGCTAGCTGCTGTGTTTGTTAAACACTTTCATCCTGTAATGTACTTATGTTTGCTTGCGTGCGTCTGTGTGTGCTTATGAGAGAATGAGCTTTCGTTCTGTTCGCCGGCCTAGTCAGGATTTCCTTCCTAGAATTCGGACACTTTAATTCGTCTGTTTTAAGAGCCACACGCAAGCATTTTAAACGCACATACTTTTAATGCTTCTCTTATGAACTGCTTTTGCTTCAGCATGTTCGATTGCGCTTCTTGTTCAGTAGATATAGTGGCCGACTGATTGTTCCAATTTTTGAAGTTTAATAAAAGAACTAACACTCATTCAAAAAAAAAAAGAAAAAAAAGAACTAACTAAAAATACATCTTTGCTGAAATCCAACATGGCGCACCGTAACTGTCAAATTGAAACTACAACGGGTGATGTTAATTGTTTGACCGACAGGCTGAAATTTCAGCATTTTGGCTGGAGCCTTAAAGCCGGTCTCGTAGCACAGGCGTCAACTCATACGACATAACAACATGCTCGTCATGGGTTCAAGCCCAGAATGGACCGTGTCCCGTAGCCAAGGATTGACTATCTATCCGGCAACGTGGTAATGAAATAAGTCTCGAAAGGGCCGGCATGTCTTTGTAGGTCGTTACGCCAAATAGAAGAAGAAGAAGAAGAAGAAGAAGAAGAAGAAGAAGAAGACGACGAAGAAGAAGAAGAAGAAGAAGAAGAAGAAGAAGAAGAAGAAGAAGAAGAAGAAGAAGAAGAAGAAGAAGAGAGCTAGAAATAGTAAACGGATGCATATTTAGTGTGTTTAGCCAACAGTAAGGTGAGGTTCAGCTAATCAGTTCTTTTTCATGAAGGTGACAATTGTCCTATACACGTTCAGGTATCAAATCAGGGTTCGCTTCATGAGGTGCAATGTGGTATACAAAATGCAATTAGCAAGATTCATAATCTTACAGCATTTTTCAAGTCAGTTTCAAACGTAAACGTTGTTATTCGCCGCATGCACATGTTATTACACATCGATCTGATATTTCTTTCCATAATAATGATTTTTAATTTCTTCAGCATGATTTTCAACACTACAACGAGCTGCTGTCATCGTTTTTCCGCCGGGGTTTGTAGCCGAATCTCATTACCCGTTGATCGGAGAAACGTTTAAAATCATGTTGAAGACATTAAACAAATATTACGGGGTTTTCCAAGTCATTTCCGAATGTGCACATCATTTCAGGGTTTTCCAAGTCAGTTTCGAATGAAAACGCAAAATTCACCGCACGCAAGATGTTAATCCACATCAGTCGGATATTTCGTTTCCATCATGATAATTTTGAATTTCTGCTGTATGATTTTTAACACGTCTCGAGCTGAATTGAGTTCTTGCCGGTTCTTTGTGATGTGTTGAAAATCTTTTGCAAAAACTGAAATTTTAATTTGAAGCAAATACACCATTTGACAGGTGTTGAAAAACATCTTGGAGGCAATGAATAATTATGTGCACATTCGAAGGTGATTTGGAAAACCCTGTATTGTTGTTATAAATTTGAAAACTATTTTACTGGGTTTTTCAAGTTACTTTCGAATGTAATCCTAATAATTTTCAATTTCTTCAGCATGATTTTCAACACAACTTGTGAAGCAAAAGAAAACGGCACTTAAAAGAATGAGTCAAAGCCACTTCTAATGGAATAATGGAAGATCCAAATAATTATAATTTTTTTATGAACTATGAAACAGATGAAAAAAGCGATGGGTTTGATTGTTTTCGAATAGATGTTGCATTCGCTTGCTCGAATAAAACAAATCTTTGTTGGAATGTGAATACAATGAATTTATTCCTGACGACGGGCATTTTTTGTTCTATGATGTTTTATTTTATTTTGTGTTCTTTGTGTCTTTTTTTATACAAGATTTGTTAAATCATTGAAATTTTTAACTCATTCGAATCGTTGCAGTGTACGAAGTGTTGAAAATAATGCAGAAGCAAATAAAAATTATTATAACGCAACTGAAATATCAGATCGATGTAGAATTACATTTTGCACAATGCGGAGAATGACAATGTTTACATTTGAAACTGAGATGGAAACCCCTTTAACTTAAAAATACAAATTGTTATTTGACCAGTAACAACTTCATTGACATAATTGCATTTTCTAATGAATAAGTTGTTGGTTTTTATATTATAATCTCCAGTATATTTCCCTTGGCCGGTCTCATGGTACAGTCGTCAACTCGTACGACTTAACAACATGCCCGTCATGGGTTCAAGCCCCAAATAGACCGTGCCGCCATACGTAGGACTGACTATCCTGCTATGGGGGGAAATCAATAAGTCACTGAAAGCCAAGCCCATAAGTGTGTTGGCAGGCCTTGACCGGCATCGGTTGTTGAGCCAAAGAAGAAGAAGAAGATATTTCCCTTATGTGTCATTTAATTATCTGAATGTTATGTGAATTACAGTGGAAAAGAGAATTGTTTCAATTTATAATCTCACTCACTCATCAATTCATCTATCGTTGGAATCGTTTCAACAAACATTTTGTAACCATTTTGTCGAACGATTTGCAAAATAGCTCTTCATTCTCCTTTCCCTATCATCTCTCCTCCCTCCATTCGCTTCTCACCCTGCCTCATCGTCTGAATATTGATTTATTTTATTTTTATTCTTCCAAATTCGCCTGCGCGCGCGCTCCTCGTCTCGTCTCGCACATTCCATTTTATTCCAATCCAATGATTCAATCAAACCCTGTTTCGCACGGTTCACGTTTCGCACCTTTCCGGTTGGTGGCTCCCGGGCAGCGGGACCGAGGAAGGGATTTCCCTCCCCGTTTTATCTATGCATGTCACACAGAAACCGCCGTCTGCCAAAAATAAAACAAAAATTCCACCACACCTGCCTTGCCTGCCTGGCTGCCCCGGTGAAGCGCTGGGAAGACATTTCGGTGGTCCTAATCTCATATCCACTTCCAAATCCGGTCCCTGATCCGTGCGCCGTCCACCTGTTGCTGTTGTTACCCGCGCCGTCGTGCTCTCGGCGGCGGTCCGATCGGCGTAAAGTGGTTCCTGCACTCGAAGCAAGGCTGTTGTTGAAGTTTTATTTTATTTTTTGTTAAAATATATTTCCACATCTTTTTGTGAGCAGAGCTACAGCCTGTACCTGTTACGCTTCTAACCACCGTACAAATACTCACACATTCTTGCTTGGAAGACGCCCTCTGGCCAGCCCGCTGCCTGTGGAATGCTGTCGCCTCGGTGGTGTTTTCTGCCGTGTTTAGTTTGGGTCTCTGTGTTTGCCTATGAATAATGCTAATTGGGGAGGTATATTTTACAGCGGTGAAACGGTCAAGAGATGATGAGGACCGCTTTCTTAGCGGCAGCAATGGCAAGGGGGTTGGCGAAGGTGGGAAGAAGGGAGTGTAAAACGGTCTTAGCCTTACCGCACACATTTAACATGCACTTGAGAAAATTGCTTCGAAACCGAGAAATAATGGAAGCGAGCGAGCGAGCGTGCGTTTGTGGTGTTGTGGCCGTTGTCTCGATTGCTGCAGGTTGCTCCAGAAAAATGATCCTCCCGGGCAGTTCCAGCAGTTTTCCAGCAGGAGGATCGGTGGCGGGTTGTTGTGTGCCTTCGTTTCGATAATTGCAACGACTGGCACTCTCTCTCTCTCTCTCTCTCTCTCTCTCGCTCACCTCCATTGTTCACATGCCCATCTAATTGTTGGCCAATCATCATATTGGTTACGACTGAACTGCTCGCTAAACGCGGCATCAATTTTAGCGGCGCTCGGGGGAGGTTTTTCGGGAGTCTTGGGCGGATGTACTGGGCGCCGCAGAAGTTGCGACATTCCGTCATGTGACTTGTGTGCAAACGTAGAAAAATAAAAACTTTTCGGTGTTTTTTTGTTTTTAATGTTTTGTAAAAGGTCACGAAGAAAAGGGCAAATCCTTGGCCGGTTTAGGTATTGTTGGTTCTTTTTTTTAAGCCTGCCATGGAGGTTAAAAGGTCAAAGATTTTAAATGATGCAATTTATTCATGAAGCTTAATGGGAAAGGGTTGGTTTCTCTGTTTTATTTGCATAAACGAAAGAAAGACTCTCTTTAGCACACACAAAAACACACACAAAAACCAATCAATCTTCAAGAAGGTAGTCTTACCTGATACCTGAGCATAGGTTTTCCAACAAATGAACATTTCAGCAAAGGCCCATTTGATGGTTTCAGCTGGAAAGCCTGTAACAGTGGAAATATTCCAATATTTAACCGAAGTACGTTTATATTAAAAAACTAAATGACAGGTGTGTTGCGTTGTTTTAGATTTTCATAACTATTTGATGGACACATTGTTTACGTCTAGTATAATCATCATAACATAAAAGAAAATATAATTCGGTTAATTTTGAAGCGTTTTAAATTAATTTTTTTTTCAAAGATAATGTTTCTACGATTTAGTAAATATTCAAGAACAACATAACCAATATGTTAGGCCCGCGATTTATCTCCTTTTTTAAACTACGACGTTTTTTCGAGTCTGATAACACTGGTGTCATGACAGATCTGATAGATAGTGTTAATATCCCGTTGACCGAATATGGTGTAGTGTAGCGTTTGAAGAACGCTGGCAAATATTGCGACATTACTTTAAATTTCATGGCAATGTTGCAATTCTCATACGTGAGCGTGAAATTGTGTGAATTGTGTAGCTATGTTAGCAAGCAAAATTGTCGTATGTTGGACCCTGGGAACTACTGTTGGGTATATCTTATTCAGATTCATGAATCTGAATGAATATTTGAATTGATTCAATGAATCTAAATTTCGAATGCAAAGATTCATGAATCTCCAAAGTTCATGAATTTCCAAAGATTCGTGAATCCCAAAGATTCGTGAATCTCAAAGATTTATGAATTTAAAAAGACTCGTGAATCTCGAAAAAATCACGAATTTCAAATGATTCATATATCTCCAAAGATTCATGAATGTCTATGGATTCATACATCTCCAATGAATCATAGAGTTTGAGCTTCTCATTATTCTTCTTGTAGGTAGGTGTAGGTACCTACGCGTGACCACCCTGTACAAGCTTTCAAGCCTTCTTGGCAAGTACCACGCACCGGGATAGTTTGTTATGTGACGGGGAGACGATCCATGTGAGGCTTGAACCCACGACGGGCATGTTCTTAGGAAGGAATTCCCGGAGATATATGAATTTTAATGGATCTATGACTTTTTTAGATTCATGAATCTTTGAAGATATATATTTCGAGATTCGTGAATCCTTGTAGATTCGTGAATCCTTGGAGACTCATGAATCATTTGAGATATATCCTTGGACATTAATCTTTAAAGATTCATGAATCGAGACTCGAATCACCCATCACTGAAGATTCGTATGATAGAATCTCAAGGAAAGATTCAAGAAACCCTGATTTCATGATACTGAGAACTCACACTCAATCGATGAATTGTCAATCCATTAGTGTGGATTTTGGTCAAAAGGCATCAGTGGGCGATTTGTCTTTGAAAGTGATGCAAGTGAGACGGTTACAGTCAATTTAGAGCCATATAGAGCCTTGTTAGGTGCATTTTTGTTCGCTACAATTGAATATGAGAACCTAGACGATACGCGGGACCATGTTACAATCGATATTTGGCGCTCAGATTTTCAAGATCGAATTATTGGATTATTTTTTGTGAAGAGCCGTCAAAAATAAGTGTTACTTCAACAAAACCGAGATAATTGAAGCTTTAAAAAACAAAATTCACTATATCATAGCCGAGATAGGGCTGCACACAGTTTAAAATGTGCTCAAAATTTGGAGCGACGGTATTGGGTCGTGACAGCCATGCGGATGAAATCATATGCCATCATAACCATTATTTCCCGAATAAATTAAGCCGACAAATGTAAAAAAATAGTTTGCCAAAAGCTCTTGTAGTTTTCATTTTGTAATGTAATATGTTCTTGTAATGTACAATATTTAAGATAGTTTTCTCAAAAGTTTTCCTCCATTTAAGCAACACCGGATGTCTGTATATCTCCCTGTAGGGAAATTATTCTATTTAGTTATGAACTGTGCTCAGAGAAACCTTCGAAAGCAGTAAAATTGTTATCATATTTGTAGCACGACCTATCGATGGGTTTAAACATCCTTAGCGCAAAGATCGCTGTTTAGAAAAAAAAGCCACGCGCCTGCAGCTAGGTGAGTTTCCAACCGATCCGACCCGGTGGTGGTACGCCTTGACGATGTCTATCTGTTGTGCTCTCAAGCACAAAAAGGAACAGAAAAGGAACACAGCAAACCCTCGCTGCGCGCGAGGAACAAGATTAAACCTGTTCGTCCTAACACTGTTCGAGATGAAATTGTTGGAACTTCTAAACGTCATCAAACCGGTTTCCCTCTGCGCAGCAAACACCACAAACCACGTGCATCGTCGGCTGTGGGAAAGTCGTTTCTACAGGCTTGGTTTCCGAGGCTGCCGGGGCTGCTGCCCTCCAAGAAGTGGTTTGGCAAATTTCGCGCATTTGCTTATCGAAGTGAATGCGAAGGTCTTTTTCCTTCTGGCGACTGGTTCACATGATTCATCCGGCTTCGCGCCGCGGTGTGTGTGTTGGTTATTTCTTCTTTGGATGCCTTTTTTTTGTGTGTGCTGCTGCCGATACACCATATCGTTCGTACCGGGGTTGCATCACTCCATAAAACGGGGCTGGCTTTTTTTTAGCACATGTCGTCAGCTAATATCCGAACGCATCCGTTTGTTTTTGCTGTGAGAGCCACACAACACAATATTCTTTTTAGAAAGGATTAATTAAATGTCGCTCATATTTGCTCGTTTTATTCGTGCTGAATGAAGTGCGCTAAACTCTCCACCGAACAACCGTTGCACTGGCACGTTTATTTGCATTTGTGGAGCACACAACAACAGCAGTATCGCAGCCGCCAGCACTCGAATCTCGACCTCCGCTTTACCATAGTTTCGAACCGGATTTTTCTTCGTTATGCGCGGAGCGCAACTTGGGCGATTTTTTTTTTGCATCAGCCCTGTTGTCTCGCCGCTGTGTTGGTGTATCTATGCTCTTCTTGCGCACACACAGCGTCTGCTGCTTATCCTTGCGCCTTATGCAATGATGATGTGGTGTGGCCGTGTGCGGTCACACAGCAGCCACTCTACTCTCTGCTGCTGGACGCAAACACATATACACACACACAATCCACAATTCTCCAACATTCTTTTCCCAGGCGATGGGCGGAGGCGGCTGCGGTGTGCATAAGTTCCACCGCTGGGAGGAGGCCGATGGTGTAGAGAAGTAGACTGTAAGAAAGCGGCAGCGAAGAATCGAACTCTTCGTGGTACCCATGCTGCTCCACCTTCACACACAGGCGTTCGCTTTAAGATCAGGTCGCTAAGACACGCTAAGAAAATGGCAAATGGCAGCTATGACAGTACCGCGCGTCGTCGCCTCCGCCGCCACCTACGGGCAGAGTTGTGCCGTGCATTGTATTGAGCACGGTGGTGCGGTTTTGCGGCTCGCGTCTCTCACCGTCCAGATCCCGGACCGCAGTGGGATAAATAAATTGCCATATCGATTGGAAACAGTTTCCTTCGCCGTGGAAATGAAGGATCGCATGGTTGTTTTAGGAGAGTTTTAATTCGATGAAAAAAAAAATGGATTTCGAATTTAAACCTGAATTTTAACATTAAAACGATGCATATTTCATGTATACACATACTCGAAAGCCTGATCTTTGCATTGGGATGTAACGGTTGAGTCTACTGTTCACTATTATCTAGTCTAATGAGACACCAATCGTGCCTATACAGGGATTTCCAAGTCATTTTCGAATGTCCACATCATCATTCACCACCTCCAAGATGTTTTTCTACAGCTGTCAAATGGTGTGTTTGCTTCATAATAAAATTACAGTTCTTACACATGATTTTTAACACACCTCAAAGAACTGTCAAACTCAATCCAGCTGGAGATGTGTTGAAAATCATGTGGAAGAGCTGAAACATTATTTGGAGCAAATACAGCATTTGACAGCTGTTGAAAAACATCTCGCAATCAATGAAAACTGTTGTAGATATTGGAAGTTAACTCGTAAAACCTTATAAGTTAACTCTTTACAAAAGATCCAAAATATGTACTATTATAGTAATACACTTCTCTACTACTGATTGGATTTTTATATAAAGTATTGATACATCACACTCTAGTACAGTATACGCAGTAAAAACTGGCGAGAAGAGAATTCTGGGTTCCATATATGTATTTGTTAACCAATTCTACTTAAAAAATAAAATTTAAAATATTTTTAAATGCTCCTTATCTTGAAAGAGCAATATAATTTAACATAATTTAATATAATTTTATGAATATTTTAAAAAATGAGAATAATCGCGAATAAATACTGCTGTGTAAAATTGAACTAGCAGATAAGCATCATTCATACTGATTAGCAGCGGCCATGCGTATCCAAATAGTTTGTTTAGTAAATGAAAATATTTACCACTTTTTTTTTAATTGGACGCTAATTGTACGGCTATCTAAATAATGTTTCCGAGATAATTAACTAGCTATATTTGACGCGGTTTGATTAGTAACTAATCATCAGCGAAAAACCTAACAAAGGAAGCCTTTTATTTACAAACATATAAAAAATTGTATCGTGTAAGATGGGTTTTGAAAATCGCTCTAATTCAGCTCTCCCGGCGTGCTAATTCATTAATATCAAATCTTGGTAAATATCAAATCGGTCTTTAAAACGATTGATACACATTGTAAACACAGGTCGATTGCGTTATATAAAACCGTGTTTAGAACCGCTGTGCTAGACAGAAGCGTCACGGTGCCTTGGCAGAGTCATTGGACCAACGCACTGCAGATCGTGGGTTCAAATCTTATCATGATCGAATTCCTGAAACTTTGAAGCAAAGAGAAAAAAAATGTGATGATAAAAAACTTTATCGTGTAATTACAGCGCAATTAAAACGTAAATTTAATCAATTCTATATTGTGCACTTTTAACGTGCGCACCACATAATCAACTTGGCAGTACATATTTTAGTTATTTTATGAACTATAAAAAAGAAACATTTCCGGATGCTCTTCATTTTGCTTCCAATTTAATATTCGAAATGAAAGCATTTGTGTGCAAAGAGAAAAAAAACAATTGTTTTTTTACTTTATATTTTGATTATGTTTCATCATGAAACGTGAAAACCCCATCTTTATTATTCTGCACACCGTTAAGGAGCGGGAACTCATAATCGGTTCATCTTTTGCCCGAGCTGTATGCGCCTTTTTTGCAATATTTAAATGTAATTACCGAAGTAATTATTTCCATCAGGGTCACAAACGCAAGAGAAGTGTTTTAAACAACCAAAAAAAAAAACCTTTTCAGTGACTATAATAAAGTAACACTTCAACGGCCAAAAGCAACGTCATTTGCGTTGTTTTTTGCTACCACAAGAATTTGCCTTTAAAATAGGGCCCCGGTGTATCCAAAGCAGTCCGTTTCAACGTTTAGCTGCAGCTTAACGTCACGATTAACAGTGAGCGACCGTCTTACACGCGCTGTACAGTGTGTTACTGTTTGCACGCTTTGCATTGGGCGTGAAAAACGTGTTACCTTTCGGCATCACAACAACATCGAAAGCAACACATTTTGTGCCACTGTGCGCAACATTAAAACACATGCTTGCGGAAATACACCATGCTGCTGCTGCTGCTGCTGCTCTCAAGCGTCCCCAAAACACATGGCATTCGTTGCACGGTTGCACGGAAACGGCACAGAGCCGTGGTGCACTTTACGATTTGCACACTAAGTAAAAGAAAGCAAACGTCTACCTCTTCCCCACGCTTGTAGAGGTTTGGGTGATGGGCGTCTCTCTGTTCTTAGCAAACAAAAAGAGCGGTTCCGCTCTCCTCGCCACTCTCAAGCAACACGAGCAAGATTAAACCACCCCGGAAACGGAGTGTGATGATGGCGTTACAGACTCGGTGCTTGAAAGATTACACACCGTTATGGCATAATCGCTTTCCTAGGATGCTATTTTTAAACCCGAACCCGCACTCCCACGGGAAGCTCTTCAAGTTTATCAAAAGAAATAGTTTAATGTGGACAATTAAACAACAACGTGTGTCATATGTGTTTCGCAAGACTGAATATTGGGGTCTGGTTTCATTTTCGATCAATCGATAAAACAAAAGAAATCGTAAAATGTTTCTCTAAAATTTACTAGCAAATGGTTGTTTTATTGATTTTTGAGTATTGCCTATCGTCACACTTATCGCATCCTGTTGCGCGTGGTGTGAAGTGGACGATTTTAGTCGGTTATCGTTTAATTGTCTTCTATCCCCGTCTGAAAGATAACAGACCATGAGTGTGAGCTGTCTGTTGTCTTATCGTACAACAGCATTTCTCCAGCACTTCTACTTCGCCTCTCTTTACTTGCTCAACCTATTTACTTACCGCTTTTTTACTCGCTTTTCTCCGTGTAAAGGAAATCGTTGCCAGCCACCAAGAGCTACGATGTCCCGAGTGTCGCGTCCTGGTCGAGGTGCGAATCGACGAGCTGCCCCCGAATGTCCTGCTGATGCGAATACTGGAAGGTATGTTGCCCGCACGCACCCTCCCAGATTATGAAGTCACTCACCAAAACTCATACCCAATCCCTTCCCTTGCAGGCATGAAGACGGCGGAACTGAACAGCCAGAACACGAGCCAGACGACCAACGGCAGCAGCAAACCCACGTGCAATCGCAATCAATCACATGGCGCCGCACCAACGTCGAACGCAAATGCGGTCAACTATCAGCAGCAGCAGCAGCACCATCAACACCACCACCAGCAGCAACATCCATCATCGGGGGGCGTGCATGGTGCTAAAATAGGCAAATCGTCCAACGGCCAGGGTACGGCCGACGGCCAAGCGCAGCACCCGCACCATCCATCGCATCCGCAGCAGCAGCAGCATCATCACCATCCGCATCAGCCACTGTCGCGTATTATTGCGTCGAGCGGTGTCACTGGCGCGGGCCCGAATGCATCGCTCGATCTGTCGAAAATCCCACACGCCAAAGCGTTTTACGATTTTTCCTCCAGCGAGACAAGGTAGCGAAACAGTTTGTGTGGGTTTTGTTCACACTGTCCTATTCCACTCCACCACTTGTGGAATGTGGCTTTGCATTATTATGGCAAACGGCGATACTCACACGGGTAGCTTGCTTTTCTCTCCTTACTTTCCAGCGATATAAGCTTCCGCAAGGGTGACATTATTATACTGCGGAAGAAAATCGACCACAACTGGTGCGTGGGAGAGGTGAACGGGAAGGAGGGTGCGGTGCCGCTGAACCACATCAAGGTGATCGTGCCGCTGCCGTTCCCGCAGTGCAAGGCGCTGTACGATTTTCGCATGGGCCCGACGGAGGAGGAGGGCTGCCTGACGTTCAAGAAGGGCGCCCTGATACACGTGCTGCGGCGCGTCGACCAGAACTGGGCGGAGGGCCGAATCGGGGACAAGATTGGCATCTTTCCGATCTCGTTCGTCGAGATGAACGGGCTGGCGAAGCATATGATGGACACGGCACTGAAGCAGTAAGTGGTCGAAGGGTCGCTAGGGAGTCTATTATCGATTTATAGAGTTTTCCAGGAGTTCTCATAGCTGTGGGACACTTTATTAACTCTTTCTTTCGTGAAATGAACTTAATGTAATAGGAATTGGACTCTATAGCACCCTTGTTGTACAAATCCTTTAGGAATTTCTAACGAGCCTGGCCAAAAAGGGTGCCATCGATTCCAATTTCCAACCAATGAAGTTCACTTCCTATAGAAAAGAGTCAAGGAAGTGTCTCACAACTATGAGAACCCCTGGAAACCCTGTATTTCCTCTCGAATTGCTAATCAAATTTTGTTTTTTCAGCATATTGAACAACTCGAATCGAACCGTACCGCCGACACCGTTCGATCTGAACGCCAGCAGTGCCACCAGCAGCAGCGACACGAGCTCCAGCGTAACGACCAGTCCCAACTCTTCCACCAGCACGACCAGCTCCAACTCGAGCACCGCGCCCAGCAGCCCGACGGCTCACTTCCTGCAGCAGCAGTCCCAGCCCGCCGCGGCGGTCGGCAGCAAGCAGCACCAGTCGAAGCGCTCCGATCCGGCCAATCGGGAAAAGCGTCACTCCCTCACCACGTCCGGGCTGTCGACGACGGCGACCGGTGGACCGTTGCAGCCGAGCCAGGCCGCACCGCACCGACATTCGACGGAAATGTTAAACACCGAAGCTGCTGCTGCTGCCGGAGATGCAAAACCGTCCCGCCAATCGGTCGATGCGACGACGGCGGCTGCGGCAGCGCCAACGACGTCCACGGCCCCTGCCACGGGCTACCAGAAGTGTAACGCGACAAAAGCTAGTCAAATGTACCAGCAGCATCCGCAGCTGCCGACGATGTACGTTGCGCTCTACCCGTACAAGCCGCAGAAACCGGACGAGCTCGAGCTGAAGAAAGGAGGTGAGTTGTGTGTTGAAATTGGTTGTTGTTAGCACTTTTGATCCGTCCCTATCAAAATTGTATTGATTTGAGCGTGTTTTTGTTTTTTTTTTTTTGCATTTCCTTTGCAGCCGTCTACTATGTCACGGAACGGTGCCAGGATGGTTGGTTTAAGGGTACAAACTGGCAGAAGAAGTCGGGCGTTTTCCCCGGCAATTATGTTGCCATCCACAAGGGCCGTGATGGTGCTTCGGTAGGTTTTGTTTTTATCGCGCAAGAAGAATGTGTTTTGTTATTAATTTAAAACCATTTTCTTCGCATACTTTCCGCTAGTCTGCGACGCGCAACGCGAATGCCCACTCCTCCGGCAAGATGAGCAACATCTCCAGCCCGCAGCAGCAGCAGGCGGCCGGTGGTGGTGCATCGTCCGCCCTGAACGGTTCCAACGGTGCCATGAGCAGTCCATCCAACGGTGGATCGGCCTCTCCCCAGCAGCATCAACCGCTGCAGCTGCCCGAGCTGCCGCCACGTAATACAACAATACCACAGCAGCAGCAGCAGCAGCAACAGGGCATGAAATATATTGATTCCATCTTCGGTCGTCAAGGTTCGCTGGACGGTGGAGGACCCGGTTCGCCGAACAACGAGCAGCAGCAGCAGCAACCGGGTGCAGGGCAGGAGGCCACCACGACACCGCCGGCAGCGGGCGGCGGAAAGGTAAAGAAGGACTCGTCGGCGGTCAGTTTGATGAAGCGGCTGACCAACATGAAGCGTTCGAAATCGCCTACCGGTGGCTGTTCGGGCGGTACGGCCAATCCGGCGTACACGAGCGACAGCTCGCTGTTCGAGGAGATGGCCGGGGCGGCGGATGCGGCAATGCTCGCGTCCGGCGTTGGCTCAGCAGCACAGCTGGCCAAGCCACACTTTAAACAGATCGCCAATCCAGTGCACGTGAGGTAATGAGAAAAGCAAAGAATTAAGTTTATTTTTTGTATTGTTTGTAAGGACTTTTGTATGAATGTTTTTCATTTTTTTACAGGTCTGGTTCCTGTCCAAGTCAGCTGCTTCAGAATTTACCGATGGATTTGATGCTGAATGGAGCGGGCGTAACGCACTCTTCCCAGCAGCAGCAGCAGCATCTCCATCAACAGCAGCAGCAACAGCACCACCATCAACCGAATCATCCCGCTCTGGCAGGAGTGCGCGGTGAAAACGTTCCAATGATGTACGGATCCCAGCGTATAAAACCGCACAAAGAGCGACCATCGATGCATGGGTAAGCGGTTAAACAGAGATTTTCTCGCATTCACTTTCGAATGTAAACATTGGTTTTTATCCTGTGTAAGAAGTTTTTCCCCAGCACTCTGATATTTCATTTTCATCATACAGGGTTTTCCGAGTCAATTTCCAATGTCCAAAACATTTATCATTGATTGCGAGATGTTTTTCAACAGCTGTCAAATGTTGTATTTTCATCACAATAATGTTTCAGTTCTTCCACATGATTTTCAACACATCTCAAGCTTGATTGAGTTTGACGTCGTGATGTGTTGAAAATCTTGTGTAAAAATTAAAATTTCATTATGAAGCAAATACACCATTTGACTCTGTTGAAAAACATCTTGGAGCGGGTAAATAATGATATGCACATTCGAAAGTGACTTAAAAACCATGTAATAATTTTTTAATGTCTTCATCATGATTTTCAATACATTACCTGTCAACGGGTGATGAGATTCGGCTTCAAACCCCGGTAAAAAAACATGCAGCTCGTTGATGTGTTGAAAATCATGCTGAAGAAATTAAAAATTATTATTATGGAAATTAAATTTCAGATCGATGTGTTTATAACATTTTCCACGCGGTGAATATCAATTTTTAAATTCGAATCTGACTTTTATCGATTCTCAAGAGAATAAGAAATTAAATTAACAATTTCACTCGTACAGGTTCAAGTATGGCGATCATACCGTGGTGACGGCCATGCCCAAACACATCGCGCATGAAGCGCCCGCCTCAACGTCCTCCTCCCATATGGTCGCGAAGCAGCAGCAACAGTCCCACATCTACCACCGGAAGTCCCAAAGCCTGGACGCGTCCGCAATCATCTCGCAGCTCGGCCCATCGCAGCACACGTCCGCCACTGCTACCGTGGTCCCAACAGTGGCCGCTAATGGAACACCTTCCAAAACATCCTCCAAGTCGTCCCACTCGCAAACCGTTCGGGAGAGGTTAGTTTGGAAGAAAAAAGCTTGCCCAAATATTTTGCAATCAACACCTAATGTCCCGATTCGTTTCCTCGCGCTTAGATTCAAATGCATCGTGCCGTACCCACCGAACAGCGAGTATGAGCTGGAACTGCGCGTCGGCGACATTGTGATGGTGCACAAAAAGCGTGATAACGGATGGTACAAAGGAACGCACGCGCGGTCGGGCAAGACGGGCCTATTCCCAGCGTCGTTCGTCGAACCGGACATCTGATACGGTGCGGACAAGCACTACGGTGCCGTCCGGCAAGTACAACAGCAGCAACTGTGGAACAACTAAAGTGCAACACATGTACCTTCGAGGATGGTTCGAGAAACCCCCTGAATTGCTTTTCCCGAACTTTCTTTCGGACCCGTTGGTTTGGTGAAATGAAAATGGTTGAATTATATTTAGGTGCTTGTTTGCTGAGAGCATTGTCCGGACCACCTTAGCAAAGATGATATAGTCGATCGCGAAATCAAACAAAGAACTGAGATGAGTGTGAGCGAAGCGCATATTCCAGTACGCGGTACTCTCTACGCAATAGTAGCATTTAATAGAACAGTATTGTGTTATACTTATACACCGGTCGTCGGTTACGATCTTCCAATGAACTCCTCACATATGCATGACTGTTACATTTTACTGTTGATCGGCGCGTGATGATCGGTTAGTCTAAAATCGTTTGATATCTTGATTGTAAATTGAATCTCTCTCCCTTTCTTTATGCTAAACTAAACTCCCGCCATGACCCAGCGATCGGCGATATAATAGGTGCTTTTTTTACATTTGTTTCCCTCCCATCAAATGCAATTTTTTTTGTGTGAGTAATTTCTTTCGACGGTGCTGAGATGTTTTACGATTAGTTTTTCATAGTTTTTCATGCTAGGTGTAAGCAATTTTAAAAATTATTTACGCTGTATTATTAGTTCGCCATACATCTTAAACGAGACTTTATTGTTTCTATTAACAAAAAAAAACCTTAATCCGTATACTATTATGCTAACAATTTTTAATTGAATAGTTTTATCTCTTTTTTAAATTGCATATTGCAGCGGTAAGGTGGTGCAGAATCACCCGGTGTTTCTTTAAGGCTATTAAATACTCAGCTCAATATACTATCAAACAGGCAGGATGCGGTAATATCTATCAAATAGATTGCAATCGCTTTCGGCAAAACGCAACAGCCATGGGCAAAGGAAGGGATAATTGTACAGATTTATTAGGAGGAAAAAAAACAAAACAAAAAAGGATACCTTTATTTCGGCAACTCTCCCCGTACTCTAAAACACTATCGACTACTACTTCTTGTTCGTTATCTGTGAAAGTGTGTGATTGAATTTTAGCATATTTTAAATTGTACAAAAAGCAAGGAGCAAAATCCAACAACAAAAGATACTAGAAACTGTTTTCTCGCATGAGAGTGGTGGGTGATGAGATAGAGGACAAAAGTAAAACACCCCAAAAACGGTTTGATATGTTTGTGCGCTGTGCTGGAAAATGCAAACAAGCTCAGTTTAGACGTAAAAAAGAGAAATAAGGCACGGAATTACGGTTAAAAATTACGTGCAGCTGAAGGGAGCAGCAAAAAAGAACACTGTTAGGAAAATTGTATATGTGTGTAGTGTTTGGTACTACCTTTGTTATGTTGAAACAAAACGTAAAGGAAAATGAACGCTGGTGTCTAATACTATTAATGAGGAATAGAAGCAGTGGAACAAGAAGAAGAAAATCACGCATATATATTTAGTTTAGCAAACTTTACTAGCCATAGTGTTGAGGGAAGAATCTTCGAAAAAGGCGAAAGGTGTCGCAAGCACAAATACTGGATACGGATTTACAACAGAGGATGACAGACACTAGTCTAAAAAACAAATCGAGCAAATCGTTACATGTTGATGTTACTGATTAGATAACTTACATCTCACGTCGTTTTCGATCATTTTGATAGAGACAAATGTATGTCTGTGTGCCTGTGTGTGTGTGTCTGTGAGAGAGTTAAGCGTTCCTTTGTCACGTAATACAGGTCAAAAAGAAACAGAGATAGGGATCTTATCTTAGAACACCAAAATTCGTCACAAATTTGAACAAAAACAACTCACTACCAACTCCATCCATCCCGTCGTTTAATGCGGCCATTTATATAGGTACTGACTATGTCTGATTGGCGGTAGAAAAGGAAGTGGTGAGAGGTAGTAGCAATGTAAACGATAGTGGACTGATTTTGTTTCATTAAGGAAAAGGAAAAGAGAGAAAAAATAAACGCCTCCCAATGTGTTTAGTCCTATGGCACACTTACAGCGATTGCGGGTTGTTTGTGTGTGTGTAAGTGTGTACCTAAATTAGACAGATTCGTAACACCCGCTCCGTACTATTTGTCAGTGGAATATACAAGGTATAGCTAATAGATCTGATCGGAAAATGCGCAATAGAGAAAATGATTCGAGAGACTAAAGGGTATCGTTTGTATCTGTATCTGTCTGTCTGTCTGTGTCCAATCTGTGTGTATGTATGTGTGTACGTGTGCATGTATTTTCTTGGGCAGAACAAAAATACCACAGAGTATTAGTGTGGTAATTTAGGTGAAATAAAACGAGCAACAAATTCAAAAAAAAAGGGTAGAAGTATGGATTTTATTACTGTGTCGTTATCATGCATTACGGATGACTTTTTGGAAATCATGACGATTTAGAAGTGTTGTGGATTTCACTAATCCTTTCGAAATATCACTATTTCGAGGTATATATTTGATATACCTGAGGATAATTGCATTAAACTGATGAAATTTTACTCCAATTTTATTAATATTACTTTTAAATTTATCTCAGTTACGAGAGTTATGCAAGATACACAGTTTCTAATGTGAACGGCATTATTCAACAATCGCGCGTAGTTTTTTAACAGTTCAGCTATCACAAATAATGACAGCTGAAGAAACTGTAGGATACGTTCAAAGGATTTTTCAAAAGACAACGACAATTCCTGCTGACTTTTAAGGGACACATTAAGAGAAGCTGATTTCTGGAATTGAGGGACTGATCCCGAACGCATGTCCATTCTGGAATTTTACAGATCTCATACTGATACTGGAACTGGCTCCAATCCTTTACAGATGTTAGAATTCGTCATAAACCTACAATGGCCCTAGATCTGATCCTAATCCCTTACCGGTCCTTTAACTGATCCTTATATCAACCGGTCCTGGAATTGATTTTGACTCTATACCGGTCCTGAAACTGCTCTTAAAGCCCTTCCGGTCCTGAATTGATCCAAAACCCACACCAACTTACATTGAACCCAGACCGATCCTGCAACTGATTCTGACCCCATACAGATGTTTGCAACATGCACCTACCGGCACTGGAACTGATATCCAGTCCCTGATACTGCTTAATAATTCGGAACCAAATATAGGTTATTGGTCGCAGTAACTTGTTTGTATTAATGTTGTTGCAACATTTCCATACATCCGGACCTACAGTGGCAGTCACCAGAAGTAGGATACCTATATTCTGGCTTCCTTCAGTTTGAGGATTCCTGGTCAGTTCCTTTGATCACTTTTTCTTCCTCATAACATTCCACATACGTCGTAGATGACATTCTTTGGTTATATTTCGGCTATCAATTTGGCCGATAATTGTAAAAATCTTTTTAAAAAAACTAAAAACTACTAGAATTTTATAATAGAAATCTTAAACATTTTCAAAATAACGACAACAAATCACGTGCTCGGAAGATTCTTTTCTATTTGTTTTACCGCTCCACTGAATCACCCTGTGCTGCGCTAGCTTGACAGCTGAAGCAATGCGACGAGAAACGTCATCGAAATTTACGAATCGTCAACAAACCGGACCCCGTTCATCAACACACACTCTGGAAAATGGACTACGAGAACGAAAAAGTGATAAAATTTATCTTTCCCGATGATTACGAAGGTATAAGAACGTTTTACGCAGCTTTCCATCAACTCACTGCCCTCCAAAAAAGTGTGTTCGTTTGACGGACAATCGTAGTAACCATTGTCCCCCGTCTCGTTCGCAGAACTGTCCGCCCAAGACACGACCGACGTGGTCGATTATTTGCTCAAGCTCGGCACCTACAAGGCGGAAGACTTGAAAAAGGAAAAGGTACGCCTGCAGGACGAACATCGGCAGAATGTGGAGCAAACGCAGGATCTGGCCATCTCGCACTATCCCACGTTCATCCGGACGGCGGAAAGCTCGCGCGAAATCTATCGCGAGTTTGTCGCGACGGAAAGGAAGCTCGATTGTTTGAGCGACAAGTGGCCCAAGTTTATTGCCGCGTGTCAAACGTTCCAGCAGGGCTCGGCGGACATCAATGCAGCCCGCCGGCTGAATTCGCTCACGCTGCTGCGCAATGCGGAACTGCTGGAGGTGCTCGAAATACCACAGCTAATGGACAGCTGCATACGGGAGGGTAAGTACGAGGAGGCGCTGGAGCTGTCGTCGTACGTGCAGCGGTTGATGACGAAGCATGGCAACATTCCGGTAATAGCGGTAAGTGTGGATTTGATGCAGAAAACTTTAAAGGAACGCTGTGTAATGATCGAAAACTTGCACTTTGCCCTTGCAGAGTATTAACGAAGCGGTGGAAGCGGCCTGGCACACCATGCTGATGCAGCTGCTGACCCAGTTGCGCACCGATCTGCAACTCCCCAAGTGCCTCCAGGTCGTGGGCTATCTGCGCCGAATGCAAGCATTTACCGGCAGCGAGCTGAAGTTAAAGTTTCTGCAAACTCGCACCAGCTGGCTGAAGGATGTGCTTGCCACCATCCCGTCGGACGATGCGCAGCTCCATCTGACGAAAACGATCGAAGCGACGCGGGTGCATCTGTTCAACATCATCACCCAGTACCGTGCCCTGTTCCCGGACGACGAGGACACGTTCAGCCCGGCCGGCGCAACCATGGGCAACGAGCGAATGGCGGCGGGTGACGAGGGTAAGATTTTCCACAGCTGGCTGCACGACCAGATCATGGACTTTGTGCGTACGCTCGAGCGAGATCTCGCCTCCAACGATCTCGTCTCGTACGACACCATCCTCGGACAGTGCATGTACTTCGGGCTATCGTTTAGCCGCGTTGGGATCGATTTCCGTGCGCTCGTGGCGCCGGTGTTTGTGCGCGTGATTGGTAATCGATTCCGTGCCACGATGGCTCGTGCGACCGCCCAGTTCGAGCGGGACATTGAGCGGTACACGCTGATCAACAAGGTGCCGAGCATGATACGGCGCAACCGGCAGGAAGATCGTACGAATCCGGTGGACGACGCGGGCTCGGTGCAACCGCCGGAGACGCTGCTCGACTTTGAGCCGCTAGCGCTGTACTGCAATGCACTGCTGACCATGTTCAACGATTTGCGGCTGTGTGCACCGGTTGCCCTCGCTACCATGGTGACGGAGCAGCTGGAAGGCTCGCTCGAGCAGGTGTGTCGCGGAATACTGGGATTTTACCGGCAGGAGCAGCAGGCCTTTGCACCGACCGAGCGGGAATGCTTCATTCGGCTCTGTTCCTGCTTTGCGTACGATCTGCTTCCGTACCTGCAGCGCTGCGTGCATGTGCTGTTTCCCCCGTCCACGCTGGCGAGCCAGCTGGGCATCAATGTGCTGACGCTGCAGAAGCACGGCGTAACGTACCTCCGGCAGAGGAAGATACTGGAACCGATCGCTTACCTGCTGCCGGACCGGATCGAAACGGTGGTCAAGCAGGTGGCTGAGCTGAGTGTTACCGGAAAAGAAGTGTCGGAGGAGGCGGAGGAGAAGGAAAAGGAGCCCAGTGGTGATGCAGTTAATGTTCCGGAAGAAAAATAAATATATAAAAGGTGAAAAATTAAAACATTTTGCCGAGAGAAGGTGAAATCCAAGTGAAAAATCACAATTTAATATTACTTCCAGATGTTTGGTAAGTAAACAAACATATTTCTCAAATTTACATTGTTTCTTTCTTTTTATACTTGTTATAACTAATGCTTTATTAAATAACCAACCATTCCCATATTTAATGTTTTAGATAATATTTAATTTTATTGATTTCTGGTTGTTTGTTTTTTCACATCACGATTTGCGGTTCTTGTTTTTCTTTTGTCAATGCTTATAGCGTTTTTTCCTCACAAAAAGGGGGAGAAATGGGAATGAAAAACTATGCCATTTTCCAACTTTCCAACCGACCTTTCCGAGCTCCCTTAGCGGAAGTGTTCAATGTTACGATGGTTTGCGATGTGTGTTAATGCAATTAATTCATAGAAGTACAGCGCACCAATCACTTTCTAACTTCCACCCCCCCCTGCTAACTAGCCTATATGCTGAGTACGGTCCCTCCCTATCAGTAATGAATTAGCATACGATATCTTGCTTAAACGCTACTTAAATGCTGCTTCCCGCCTCTAACTGAGAATGCCGGCGCAGATTAAATGCGCATCAAACTTAACCCTAACGAAACTGTTACACGCTTCTTGCAGTGTTTTTTTGTTGTTTGTTTTCAATACTTGAATATATCGGCAGAAGTTGCATTTTACAGGTTTTAAATACCGCAGCTACTGAAACCGAATTTAGTTCATATATGGCAATTGTGTACGAATCCGTGCTGCATAGCAAAGAAGTGATGGGGAAGGGAATGGAGATAAATCAACCGCCCCTTCCCTCCCCTATGCAAAAATGACTAGATTTTGGACAGTTTCTTTTGTTTTAATTTCCAAACTTTGCCGGTCGGTGTTTCATCTAAACGCGAGTAGCGTGGTGGCGTTTAGTTGTATTTTTCACACAAGCACAGTGTAATATGGTAGTAAAGCGTGTACGCACGAAAACAGGCTACAAACTAAATGGAGGAATAATTCGGTTTCGTTTTAGAAATCAAAAAACCCCTCACTAACTTAATTGCAAAGTTTTTTTTCCAGCAACGTTGAAAAGATTATTTCTACGCCCACGAGGCTTGCGTATAATTGTGTATGTACAAATGAGAATGATTAAATTGCTGCCCTTGTTACGAAGGCGTTACGCTGCGTTACGTGTTGTAATAAATGCAATGCTGGCGTGTTTTGTATCGGCCGTACTTAAGCCACCGTTTTAACAGTACACGGATCGAAGCCTTTCCGACAGTGATTAATTGGGTGTATGAAACGCTGCACAGACTAAAGCAGACGATAAAAGCTTGCCGTCCCCGTTGGGGGGGATCGTTTAGAGACTTGTGTTGACAGTGGTGTAAGTATTTGGAGTATAAACTATTAGCTGCTGTGTGATTTACTTTTTCATCATCTCCACCACACCACTGTGGCTTTTTGCTGCCTGGTTTGCTAAGCGATCATGGTGAAAGGACTATGTATATATATATGTATGTTGCTGTAAGTACCACGTTCAAAAAGCGAACAATAATGCCTATCGATATAAGGATACGTACGATTTTTGTGTGATAAACGTGTGTTGTAATAGTGTCAGTACGATTTAGTGTTGGGTTTCATGAACCTTTCGTTGAGATTCATCCATATGAATCTTCCGTGATGCGTGATTTGAATCTCGAATCGACTCTTCAAAGATTCATGAATCTCCAAGGTTTTATGAATCTCCAATGGTTCATGAAAAATAAGTCATGAGTTCCCGCCGTGGGTTCAAACCTCGTATGGGCCGTCTCCTCGTAGCATAACAAACTCTCCCACTGCGTAGTACTTTCCAAGAAGGTATTTTCCTCGAAAGCCTGTGTAAAGTGCCATTATTACGCCAAGAACAACAATAATGAGAAGCCCACGCTCTTTGAATCTTAGGAGATGTGTGAAGTACTTGGCACTCATGAATCCCTAGAGAATCGTAAATCTTTTGAAGTATACGAATCTTTTGAAAATAATGAATCTTTCGAGATTCACGACTCTTTCGAGGTACATGAGTCTTTCGATGTTCATGAATCTTTGAAGATTCGTTAATCTTTATAACCGAGATTCAGATTGATGAATCGGAATCAGGTTTACCCAACACTAGTATCCCAGTGTGTGTGGGGACACTGGGTAATGAGTTTTAGTTTAGTAAGTTGAAGCTACTATGGAATATTCAGACCTTCGCCATGTGTTGTTTGTAGTAATTATCATTCTGGGCAGTGTTAGAACTGGAAGTATGTGTAGAGATGCGCTTTTTGTTTAAATGATCACTCTGCTACGACTCACTTCACTTTCCCCTATACTATCTCGATTCGTAGAATCCATCCGTTCTTTTTGAAACTGTTCCGCAAAGTGGTCACGTATCCTTCTTCAGACTACTACTGTTGAGGGAGCAAAAACTGTATGTGTATAAATATTTCGACCTAATACTACCCTAACGCCTACCTACCCTTCCGTATCCTTCCGGACACATTTGACCATACCTATCCCGGGTGGTCACATTGAAACACGCACGTGTGTGTGTGTATTTTTTGTATCAAAATTCATTGGAAGAATTCCTCGGACGAATATCTTTTTTTTCTTTTAATCTTGGCTTTCACTACTCATGGAGATGTAGTCATGTTTGTTTTTATCCTTTCCTAATGAAACTGCCTTCAACATTGGGTACGCTTGGTGTAAATCCACCAAAAACGCTCCTCCAAACACCTAACCACACTGGTAGACTTCATTATCATTTGCTTTCATTTGCATTACACAATTCTTAATGATTTTATTAATATGTGTATGTGTGTGTACGGTATTCATGTATGTGTAATATAATACAAAAAAGAGATGCATTTGAATAATACCTCGTTGTATATGGATGATGATTCGATAGATAGACAGAGAGCAATCGCTGGTCCGTTTGTTACTTCCAGTCTGCTTATTCCGTCGGTTCCTTGGGATATTCACTCTGCAGACAGTTACCGATGGCCACGACGAGCTGGCTGAACGATGGCCGCTCTTTCGGGCTGGTCGACCAGCAGGAAGTCTGTAAAACGATCCAGCACGATCAGCTCAAATCGGTGTCTTTCCACGCCGAAAGATATTACACGCTCCCTCCCAAACACTTACCAGTATCTTGTGCAATGCTTCGGGCGTCTTCTCTGCGACCTTCCACTCGAGCTTGCCCGTCTGGGCAGCGGTAATGATCTCCTCGTCCGTCTGCTCCTTGAACGGCAGCTCGGTCGCGTTCGTGAACAGCTCCCACACGAGCACGGCAAACGAGTAGATGTCGCTCTTGATGGAGTAATCGTCCTCCTGGAAGCATTCCGGTGCCATCCAGCGGATCGGCATCAGCTGGTTGCGGTGCTTGCAGTACTCCTTGCTGTACTTGTCGCGCCCCAGTGCTGGCATGGAGATTTTGGCCGAAAAGTCGCTGCTGATGATACAGTTTCTGGTTGCCAGGTCCCTGGGTGGAGATAATAGGTGAGGGTTGTGTGAGTTCCAAGAGGGACTTCAAAGTCTTCTAGGCGTAAGGCGGACTTACTTGTGAATAATGCGAGCCTTGTAGATAGCGTCCATGCCGCGTCCGATCTGGTGCGCTAGGGCAAGAATTTGTGGCACGTTGAGTGGCGGTGGTTTCGTGGTGGCATCCTTCTTGCTGTCGACCGTTCCATTGGGCGGTGTGATCGGAGATGTAGCTAGCAGGAATTGCTTCAGATCTCCCTATAAAAATCCATAGTCATTGAATAAGTAACTTTGAATGATCTTACACACCATTGTAAACAACTCACCCAATCGGTGTACTCTAGCAGCAGATAGTGTGGATCCTTATCCCGGCACAACCCGAACAGCTGTACCACGTTGCGATGGGAAACGGTGCGGAACAGCTCCAGCTGACGCCGGAACTCGCCACAGCAGTGTTCGTCCTTTACCTTCGTCAGTGCCTTCACCATCACCGGCTTGTAGTCGTTCTCGGGTCGGATCGCATTCAGCTCCTCATTGGAAGGGCCCTTCTTGACGGGACTCTTGCGCTCGTTCTCCGTCGTCAGCTCGGTGCTGGGACCTACCTCATCACCGGCGATCGGTTCCTGCGTCACACTTTCCTTCGGCGGTGGCAATCGGCAGTCATTCTCCCGTATCTTACCGATGTACACATCGCCAAAGTCACACTTGCCAATCTGCAGCATCTCGACGACGGCCGACCGTGGCACCGTGAGCTGCTCGAGCAGCGATCCCGAACCGGACGACTTCTTCGATTTGCTCGAGTTCACCGTATCATCGCTCTTGTCCTGCCCATTGTCGACGCCATTTGCTACCGTGTCTTTGCCTCCTGCCGATCCATTCTTCTGCTTGCTTTTGGAACGGCCGGAACTTACCCCTACGCCACCATTCTCCGCTGCGGACGTTTTGTCCGGCAGGCAGGGTTCAATTTCGCAGTTCTTCAGATCGACATCGCCACCATTCTCCTTGGAGGAGCCCAGATTGAGCCGGGCTTTGCGTGCTGCCCGCCGATGCCGGCACCATATCATCAGCCCGACGACCAGTATGATGTACGCAAAGGCGACCGACATGGTGATGAGCACGGCACGCGTTATCAGGAAGCCATCCTCTGCCGACTCTTCCGGCATCACCATACCGTCGGACGCTGTGCACACAGATGGAATAGAGTGAAATGGAGTTAAAAATTGCCCCAAACCAGTGCTGCAAAATGTCACTGTCAATGTCATACAAAAAAATCTGACTGAAACAGAATCCATGACAGCGTCACGTACTCAATTGTGATGACCAGAGGTGATACTCATAACGATTTGGGGGACCAATACATGCTTCGTGACATTTTTGCGACCAACGCTTCGTCAGTCACTATGTCATGACTTTTTTTTACTGTGATCAAGTGCCACTGACATAGTCATGGCAAATTCCGACTGAAACATAATCATGTCAGCATTACGAGCTCTACTGTGATGATCAGAGGTGAGACTCAAATAGTTGGTACGATCATCACGGTCAGTCACTTGGTCGCGACTTATTCACTCGGTGATCATCCCGATAGTCATGGGAGATATGCGGACGATCAAAGCAGACAGAGCGAGAAAGAATGCTCATTTAGTTGCATGAGACCACACCCCACATATATTCCAAGAATGTCGTGATTATCACCGACAGAAAATGTCGTGACCAAGTGAGTGATCAAGAGTTGGGTGCTAAACAAAATGTCATCATGTGATTGGACCACTAACTGTTTGAGTCTTACCTCTGATCATCTCAGTTGTGTACGTGACGCTGATTTGAGCCAGAAAAAGATTGCTTGGGACGGCATTAAGCTTAGCTTGTGAGTCAGAGTATCGCTGTTAACTCAAACACTCTGACCCTTGCATGTTCGGCATGTCATGACGCACTTTCATTGAGTATCAGCAATGAGCATCAAGCTACCACGAATATGTTCATTGTTTTCGTTGGTGAATATCTCGTGACGCTCATGACATTTTGCAGCACCGCTCCAAACTTCTACGCTAATGCAGTTGCAGTTACTTACGTTTGACGATTAGATGTACCTCCTCCCGCTTCAGTCCGGCACTGTTGCCAATCGTGCACCCGTACCGTCCATCGTCCTCCAGATGGACCTCGGTAAGGACCAGCGTCCCATTCTCCAGAATTCGATAGCGCTCCTCCTCGCTGCCATTAGCGCCACCGGCCTTTGCATGCAGATACTGCAGATCTTTGTCCCACTGGATGGTCGGCTTCGGGTCGCCGGTCGCCACGCAGTGAAACTGTACCGTACCGAGCTCCGCCACCTGTACCGCACCCTCCGGTGCGATCTCAAACTTCGGCGCAATGACCACGTTCACCGCAACGCTTGCCCGAATTTCGCCCTGACTGTTCGCGGCGACACACGCGTACTGGCCCCGATGGTCGGCCGACACGTTGCGGAACACCAGCGTACCGTTGACGTCCTCGATCGAGTCGGGCAGGGCCGGCGCTGGCCCACCATCGCCATCCACCGTCGTCCAGTGGACGGTCGGGGCCGGTGTGCCCTGCGCTTTGCAGTGTATTTTGGCGATTGATCCCAACTCCAGGTTTTTGCTCGTCGGTGGTTTCGGTGTGAAGCGAAGGTTGGCTGAAAATGGCGCGAGTGTGGTACCACACGGGTCAGTTAAAGTACGGTTTGTGTTTTGCTAAGAAGGCCGACTGAGAAGAGTTACTCCCGCAGGGAAATGAGAGGGTTTCGGGTGATAAACCAATGCGCCCCCTTTAATGGAACAATGCTTTTATCTTGTTGCCCATCTGGTGGGCCCCTTTCTCCAGAAGCAGAACCATCGTCACAGTCTACGATCGTCAGTCCGGGACGGTCGTAGTGCTTTGATGTGGCCTGGAAAGCTGGCTTATCGCTGGCCTCTCTCATCCCTGCCAGTGTTTCTGTCAACCCCAAAAAGATACTTACAAATGATTTGCAATTCCGCCGCCGTCGAGCTGACCAGAAAGTCGCTGGCATTGTTCGTTATCTGACAGTCGTACGTTCCTTCGTCGCTGGCCACCACCGAACCGAACACAAGCGATCCGTTCGTGCGGTCCACGTGAATGCGAGCTGTGTTTTTGTATGGAGTGGAAAATAAAATCCGAGGAAATTAGTAAGCAAAAACGACTTCTTAATGGCAAGAGGTTAAAGGGTGGCCTTTTTTGTTTTTATTTTCGCGAGCATTTCTTTGAAGTTCGTTCAGAGATCGTTGTCTGTCATGGTCGTTGAGACAAAAAGGGATATTATTTTTCAAATATCTGAATGATTATTAAATTCATCATTGAAAAGTTTGTGGCTTTAATTACGTTTCTTTGTTTAAATTCAACGGGTTTTCCCAATGTTTTACAATCTGTGCCTAATCGCAAAACTTTGCATTTATAGAGTGGACGGAGTCATTAAGCCCCATGCTTACCATCGTCCCGGAACATCGAGCTGCTCTCCGTCGCACCGACCATCGCATCGTCCGTCGGCACCGTGGTCGCTTCCGCCAGATTGTCCCACCGGCGTATCACCTTGCCGTCCTTGCGCCAGCGCAGCACAAACCCGCCGCTCTCGTTGGCCGCCGTCACCCGGAAGCCGCAGTTGAAAACGACCGGCTGGCTCTCGTTAACCACCGTCGTCACCGGATGCACCACGATACGGACCGGGGCCGGGCCGCTGAACTGTCCTTCGCCGGCGAGCTGCAGCTGGGCCGGTGCCTCATCGCTCATCGGTGGACGCTCGGTGGTTAGCCGGTCGCCCGCCACACCCAGCTGCCGGTCGCCTCGCTTGCCCCGGCACAGCAGCAAATTGTGGTTTTTGGTGCAATCGATTTTGCTTTGGCCTGTTGCAGAGAGAAAGAGCAAAAAAACGAAGGTTTACCACGCTGCTTTATCTAACCCTGAACGAGCTCGCTCGCTCGCTTGACCAGCGTACCGTAATTGGTTCCCGGTTTCAGCTTGAGCCGATAGTTTTTCGAACTACGTAGCGCGATCCGGCGGCTACCGTCCGTGCGGGATACGACCACCAGCAGGCAGCTGTAGACGCCATTATCCTTCGCCGAGGCATTTTTTATGTGCAGCTTCCGGCGTTGCAGATCGATGTGCGGTGATTTCGTAAGCTTCACCTCGTTCCTGTGGAAGAGGAAAAGAAAAGGATGGAAACAAGCCCCGATGGGGAGGATAAGAAAATGGGTGAAGAAAAAGGTGCACACGCCGGGAAAACCCCCGGGTCCGTTCCCGAAACGCTGTGTGAAGCGATGCAGTTTTCATGTTTTCTTTTCCATCCATGTCACCCTCGCCTGCAACTACTCGCGGCCACTCCTTGCACGGAATTCGAAATTCTGTCTGCGTGGATAGTTTTATTTTGCCGCGAAACGACGTACCGTGATGTGTGCCCGGCGGTCCCACCCCGGAACACACGGGTACGGTTAGGGGTGCATGATGGGGTGTACGTTTTGTTGCACGTTGCAACTTTCCTTCTGCACGCTTTCCATTTTTACATACGGGGATGGGAAATAGTGGGGAATGGCGTGGGCAAAACCACACTTCAATGGTTCCACGTTTCAAGGAGCGTGCTTGCTGTTTGTGCTGCGGCAGTCGTATTGCACCGAGACAAAGAAAGGGAGCGCGCGTCTGAGATTGTGATGCGAGTCGAGGGCGCTTTTCTTTTGTCTATTCAGCAAGCATATGGCAGGGATGTACAGGGATGTAAAAACGTTATAAAAATTGCCGTTTTTTTAAGGTGAAAAAATGGGTTTTTCTTGTGTGATTATAGTATGAGGTAACAGCTTGAAATTGCCATTCTTACCATACTGAATTATGAGTGCAGATAGAAGCTGTTACACGCGATTTCCGCCGAGTTGAAAGTCTGCTAACACATGTCCTTTGTGACTTAACATTGTTTTTAAAAATGTAACCTTTAATCCATTGATCACTTTCCAAAAAAAATGTTAAAATTTTGAAATCTAAATGACGTTTCTTTGAATTAAAATTTAAAGAATATTCAAATCATTTTACATTTGCGATGGAAAATCGTTGCATATTATTACACATTTTGTGAAGATTTGAACAACTACTAGTATTGTATTTTTGAAATATTTAATCTATTAATAGTTTCATAGTTTTTAAAATTTTGTAAATGTCATTTATATGTTTATATTTACCGTTCATATTTTTTTAAATAATCAATACTTGCAACATTAAAATTATGTTTTTCTTCCACTAGTTATCTATTCAAACTACTAAAATATAAAAATGAAAAGGCCGGAGTAAAATGTCCATACTCGATAGTGTAATTTCGATTTTCTCTAGCTTGCATCAGGCGGCGGTTGACCGAAGCATTTTGCCCAACAATTTGGAGCCGCTTAAGACAATATGTTATTTTTCTTTGTTTTTTTTTTACTTAAATCGGACGAGAAAAGCTATGTAAAAGGAAGATACACATATTCTGCAAGTATTTCAGCAAATTTCGCATCAAAATACGGTCAAAATACTACTTAAATTTGAGATCCGGCACGACCATTCGCAAGAATACCAAAAAGAAAGCTTCGACTATTCGCCGCCAGATGCGCTAGTGAAAATCGAAATTACACTAGCGAGTAGGGACAATGTTTCCCGGCCATTAACACTATGAAACCAGTTGAATTTATGAAAAAATCATCAGGGGTATTTACACTTTGTCTGAATTATAGCAAAGGAGTAGCTCAAAGTCTATATAAAAAAGAGTTTCATGGCGTAAATAATATTTTAAAAAAATTTCTGAGCTTTCATTTTTAACAAATCTGCAAATGATAGATAGCTCCAAAAGAAAGCGTTATTGAAAAAAAAACACCTGGATGCAATTAAACGAATTATAGAAAATAACTTTGCCTAACGTCCCTCCCAAGTATGTCGATTCTTGTCGCACGAATCGGATGGCAATATTTCGTTAAAATTGTCACGCTCAATGAACATGATTACGGAAGCATCGTTTTATAGCATAATTATCACCACCGAAACATATGCATATAGTGGTCGAATGAAAATGCATGATAAAAAAAACCCACCAATAAGCTCAAAAACATCCAAGGCTCTCCCCCCACCGTTGTCCGCCTCAGACAGCAGGGTGAGGGATTATTATTTTTCCTTCCGATTAAACAACCACACCGCATTTAATCAACGAGCAGGCAGGCAGGCAGGCTGACAGAACACAAACGAGTGTGCCTCGGTTGTGCGATTATCAACAATGTTGAGTTGATGCTGCGCCACCGGGTATTGGGCAAATTCGAGGGCCCGCTCTCCCCGAGAAGACTTATTTTTTCATCGCCACATTGTTTTATTCGCCATTTAATTGAACGGTAAAATAAATGAGGTTCGTTTAAATGCACTGTGACGGTGTTTTTGTTTGTTGGTTGCATTTATGCTCGCAATTTTAACACACATACACACCACTCACAACGACACACAAACACATATGAGCTGATGAAAATGATGACGATAATGTCTTTTGGAGGCAAATTCTTTCGAGTGTACCATCCAAGTACCATCGAAACAACAACACGTCCAACGAGCGTGTGCTGCATCAGGGAAATAATAAAAAGAAATGCACCAAATTCCACGCAACAAACACATTGCTTCACGTGCTTTTGATCGCTGCAGTTTGCTGCAGTTTGTTCCTGTTTGGTTTGGTTGTTTTTCGATTGCCCTTGCGTCTTACCTGTACCATTCGACGTGAGTTTCTTCGGCCGGTTTACCATCGTTGCCGATGATGTCAGTGGCCGGTTCGAGCGTGGAGTGACATTTGAGTGAAATGCTATCGCGGTCCGGATCGTGCTTGAGCAGCTGCACGACTGGCGGGGAAATTCCTGCAACGATACGACAATGGGGTGGGATGTTGTGGTGAGAAAAAAAGTCATTTAGAAACATCTTTGCTGATGGTGACACCAATTAGAGCTTGTAATGGGTTGGTGTGTCGCAATTACTACTAAAATAGGGACGGGGAAGTGTATTTTTTGATCGGCTTTTTACTTCGTGATTATTTCCAACGTGTTCTTTGTCCTGACATGCGGGTAGAAATTGAACATCAAACTCTCGATATACTTTTTAGAAATAGTAATCAGCGATCATACATTTGCTGTATGTCACAATGTGTATCTATGGACAGTTGTGGGCAAAGCTTTTGTGAAATTTGACATACTGTATAGTTTTGTGTCCTAAACTCAAGATCTCAGAACATAACGAGTCAAATTCATACCATTCATAAGCCTTGTTGTGTAGGATCTTCTGAGTGATAATTCCATTTCGGGATTAGATGTTTGATATGTGATATCTGGATATTTCATTTTCAAATTCTAAGGATCTTGAATGCTCGAATGGAAGCAATACTATTGTACGCTTTTGTCAAGACATCATAAAAGTATACTGAACATACAGTAGCGGTATACTTAACAATATCCTGCACAATAGCAGAATCATGATTTAGTACAATTTGACTAGAATCCATGCTTCAAAGGTGTCTTAAAGGTCAACTAGAAGGATACACTACTACTTGGTTTCTGAGGCCTAGATCTTTGAGGTATTGAAAAGCCTCTAGATCTGTTTAAAGGTCTAGATCTTAAAAAGACTCTAGTAAATGCTTTGTTTTTTACTTGAAAAGTTCCAGTTTGAAGTTGTGTACGAAGCTTCTTTCCCATCTGTTCAAGGCACTCTTGAATGGAAAGCTTTTTGTTCAGTTATTTTCGTCACTCATGATTTTAGTTGCCAACGAGTTATGCTCTTTCTATAATCTTCAGCTTCCAAGATCCCTACAATCTTACTCAAATTTAGAAACTTAACCTTTTTTTGGACAAAATTTTCAATTAATAACTATACGGACGTGGTTATCTAGTTAAGTTATACAGAAACAAATACTTTACACGAACAACATAACGGTGACACTTGTGCCTGACACACTTTCGCACACTAAACAGCCCAGGACTGTGCAACGGAATTTTTCAAGCGACGACATCGAACGAATATCAACTGGAAACCGAATCAATAAATAAAAAAAGGCTCTAAATCCTTCCTCCCTCGTCGCTGCTCCTTTCGAAACAGCTGGCAGATAATTGAACTTCAAGCTGCGCCCGTGCCCACGGCTTGCGGGGTGATCGGAATTGGAATGATCTTTTCGCTGGCGACAACCCACAGCCCAAGCGATAATGCGGCAAATCTTTTTTGCAGGCGACCCGCCCAACGACCTCCAACCTTTTCAGTTGCCCCGCTCCGTCCCGCCGGGCCTTGTGGAGGTCGATAATCGTCACAGAAAGAACAGGGAACCAATCTTAATGGACCTAAACACTGGGACCACATTACTCCCTTTGCCACGGGCATCCCCCCACAGTTCCTGGATAGCAGCGGGTAGGGTACGATTATATCTCAATGCCTTTTCGACCTAATCCGGCTCGCTGCCCCGGAGGAAAGCTGGGGCGGAAATGTCGAGTAAGGCCCGGATGGCGGGGAACCCGCAATCGAGGCAGATGTTTATATCCTTTGTGTGTGCCGTTGTTGGGGGAAAGTCTGCCACGCCAATGTCCAACTTGCAGGCAAAGTTGTTCGGCGAAAAGGTTTTTTTTTGTTTTTTTTTTCTTCCCCTTTTCGTTTCCTTCCTCCCCTCCAGCGGGTCATAAAAAGTTACGAGTTTTCGCTTTTCCGCCGCTCGTTCTGTGCATTCGGACGGAGCGCATACTTTTTTCCCTTTACTACTTCTCCCCCGTTTTGGGTTGGGTTTCGCGTCATCTTGGAAAGGAGAGAGCGAATTTTTGAGGATCTCGACCGCGTCTCGACAGTTTTTCATTCGTGTCTGTCGCCATCTTGCAGTGCGCGACCGCGGAAAGTGACTGGAAACAATTGGGTCGTGAAGAGTAATCGAACAATTTACGACGTCTCAGTGGTTGTGGTTATCGATAAGAGGACCAGTTAGTTCTTGAGGGGCAAAACTATCGATTGTGTGTGTGTGCTTTGATACACTGAAGAGCTGGGAAATAACATATTATTATTATTTAAATCTTCGGACGAACAATGCTATAAGAAATGCTCTTTAAATCTTGTCTATTTTCTTCACACAAATCCAATGAGCTGAATAATCGATTATGACGGGAAAATACTCCACCAAGTGGAACACATTACCGAAAACCCACGCCCCAAACTGATAAGACACCGCATAACCGTCGATAAATGCCGCCGTGAAAGTTGTGCTCCGGAAGAAATATGGTACAAAGTTGTAATGACATGAAATGAAATTTAATTCTATCGCTACTCGAGGCAAAACTTCTGCACCGATGACCATCACCACACTTGCGGGGCTGAAGAATACATTCCACCAGGATTTTTATTAGGTTCTATCGATGCGGTTGCACGGTTACGGCACCACAAACTCCACACACCGCGCACGCCTTGGAAAAAGTTTGCCCCACAACCACAACTGGTGTGCGGAAGTTTAATCGAGGTCAGTTCGATTGCGAAGCTCAGGTTCATTACTGCTCAACGTGCTCTGCTTCCTTTTTTGCCACAATCCCAGCACTCAGTACACGAACAAATAATCATAAAAAAGACGATTCATTTGGCGGGGCTGGGAAGAGAATGGGCAAGCTAATTGAATAAATAAAGTTAGTTCCTCCAGGCCGCAGGTATATGGTGGCGGAGCCGGGTGAATCGTAAGCGAACGAAAGATTTGTGTGATTGAATGGGAATTCGTTTAATTACCCTTTTCGCAAATGCGAAAGGTTGGGAAAGCGACGTGACTTACTCCTATGAAGACTCTCCCGCTTGGTTCCAAGACGCGCCTCCAATATTGTTTTATGAGACGGAACAAACACTAATTTGACGTCGGCGGGGTATGGGTGGTAGAGAATTCGATAAATTTTAGTACCCAATGCTAGTGGTGTGTTTGTGGCCGTGGTAAAGAGATCCGGAATTTGATGGATGTTACGGAGTCGGAACAAAGTGCTTACCGAACTTCTAATTGCAACGATTGAGGTTTGAAGTTTGTGTTTGTGTGGTTCAAACAATCGTAATAGCATTTATGAATGTTCTCACGGAAAAGAGCGCAGTTTTTCTGGGGGAAAGAAGGTACAAAAGTACGCTACGCTCTCGTCTAATAATAAGTAAGAACTATTAGGAACTAACTCAACTGTGAGTTGCGGTTAAAGCGGAGTTTGGCAGTGTGTTATTTACCCGCCATAAATCACCGTATCCAAGATGTCTGCCATCGATCACATACAAGACACAGACAGGGGTTTGGTTGGCATGGAAATTGGAGCATATTGTCCGTATTAATATGCATCCGGGCGCGTACTCTTATCCTTTGATGCGGCCAATCAAACATCGCCGCCGTGACCTGTGTGTCGCATCTCTGGATCGCGGCATGCAAATCTCTGTGCTGTGCGAGTGTGTCATAAATTAAAGTCCAGATGCCATCAAAGCACGGGGGGTTACTATCCAAAAGCCATCGAAAGTCCGTCCGGTCTCCGGCAGCGCTGACCTGCTATGCGGCATTCTGCTGTTCCTGTGCTGCACATGTACGACCTCGTCATGTGATGCTCCAACTCGCGGGCACTGGGAAGAACGCCGTAGCACGGAGGGGAAAGTCCATTCAACTCCGGTGAGGTAATCCAGCGATATCAATCTTCCAGTGGCCACTGTCGTCGCGATTTGTCCGACGAGATATGCTTGCTCAGTGCATGGGACATCGAACGAGCGCACACAGAGAGAGCAAGTACAACGGCTCCGTGTGTGGTGTTCTGCATATTCTGCTTTCTCCACAGACAATAAAGAACCCATAAATCTCGTGACACCACACCTTCCACCTCTCACTGGAGCGTACCGGCTCACCCGCTCCGATGACATTTCGGTAACTATGGCGCATTCACTTGCCGTTCGATTCCCTCCACGGTCCATTCGGTACTGTCGGGACCCAACGGTCGCGGGTCCCCCCTTTCGAGAGAGCAGTGGTGTGAGAAAAGTGCAAAAGTAAATCCGACTTGCCCATTATGCTTCACGGGGCAGTGATTCACACCACCAGCTCCCCACCATTGGTAAAAAAGCATGCAAAACGAGCGTGAATATGCCATTTCTCTGCCACCGGGCATAAATAAGGATACGCTTGTGCATTGAAGGTTGGGCTGGCACTTTGTAACATGAAACAAAAGTTGCTCCGTGTCCGTTCGGGGTCATAATTTGTGCTAAAGCTTCAGCCCACACGACCATTGCCGTGTGCACAACGGTATACGGCAAGACCTCAGAACCTGCAGAAGAAGCAGGCAACCTCAACACAGCGCATAATCTTATGTTGCATCAAAGATATTCTACACTGCCGCCGTGTTCCCAGCTGGGCTTCGTTGATTAAGAGATAGAGTGGAGTTACTGCACACGCTTGCGCTCTCCAACATAATGCAAGACTAATTATAGCCCACAAAAGTTTGCCTTCCCTGGGTTTTGCCATGGGCAATATGTTGGACGCATTCACAACACTCGCTTTTGCGGCGACACCTTGCCTAGAGATGCTCTCGGAGGACGTTGGGTAAGATGTGTACTATAGTCGATTCTCGAACAAAAAAAAGGAAGGAGAAACAAAACTTGCTAGACATCTGACCTGAAAAGTGCAGCTCTCCGGTAGCTCTCCGGATGGGCAAAACTTTGCAGACTGGTGTCCTAGTGGAGTTCCACTCACGTTTTCTTCACACGCCCTCCCCAAGTCTAGTCTGTGAATAGGAAAACTTTTCAACGGAACGACAATCATCTACACTTCCTGCGCGGGGTACATTTGTCGGTTGCCTGGTTTGCCGGCGAAAGGTAGCAGCTGCTTGTGTAGTGATGATGAATTTTTCGGTGAAGTTGGCAGGTTTCCGATGGCTGCTGGTTGTCATCGGTGGCAACATTGCCGCCTCTTGCTGCTGCTACTTGTGCTCTTGATGATGGTTTCGACAAGTGGTAATTCGGTTGTATCACCGTGACAACCACCGCTGCCGTGTTAAGGCAACCGTGTTTGGGCAAAAGTGCTAGCAGAAGGAAAGAAAAACTGATGTCTCAATTGGATTGATTGTAGCGTTGTCCATGTTTTCACCAACTTGTAGTTGGTGATAGTGGTTGTAGTTTGGAGTTTCGCAGGAAGTATACAATATCCCATGTTACCAACAGAAAAAAAACCCTTGGGATTATGTTGCTGGTATTAAGCTTTCATACAACGATGCATCAATAAACAGCGCATTAAATGCACCAACTTGAAGGACTCTTAGTTGTGCATTAGCTTGTTCACTGCTTGTTCGTTTGTGACACCTGCCAATGGAGCGGGGCATAGGGGCCATTGCCGAAGGTGCGAACAGCGTACTCTCTTATCCAAGCACACCTAGCACCCAAACACAATGAGACGGATGTAGCACCGGAGCGTGTAAGCCTCGTGTGCCAAAAGGCATTACTTCCAGTTTAAGGACTTCCGAGAGACACAGAGGATTACACACACACACAGAGAACAGTCGCCCCTAAAGACATAAAGCCGTAAAGCGACGGCGTAACATCACTTGAAACAATGCAGCAACTTCTGTAATCGTCTCGTGTGCGCGTGTGATTGGTGTGTATGTGTACCGGGCAGATAAAGCCTGAACCGCCCCAACCGCATCGCACCAGTGCACTTTCAAACACGCAATCTACAAAAGATGCTTTTGATGTTTAAAAAGAAGTGAGTGTTGGTGGCCGGTGATGCTGATGATGAGCGCAAGAATGCGGAAGCAGATGCATAATGCGATGACAACACAATTCATCACACCTCACCCGTACACGGCCAGGAGGGCCTGCTTCTTCCAGGAGAGCCTTTCGGTTGGGATGGCTTTGTTGTGACTTTGAGGATTTGACGCTTTGGGCATAGCTGAATGTGAAACACGCACCGCTACAAACATGTTTGTGTGCTAGCCAGAAGAAGCCGTCATTAATTCTGGGAGGATAAAATTCTCCGAAACGTAAGCGACAAGATCAAACAGCAGATGCTGCAGCCGATTAAATGAAACGCATAAACATCCAAAACGATGACTTAGTGTGATGTTTATTTACACATCAAATGAAGATGCTGAATATTTATACTCGAAGGCGCTTCTCATATTCCCGTTTTCATATTTCGATTGTGGGTTGATTAGTTAGTGGCGGAACATGGAGCTCTCGATGCTTGCAAAAATAAGATTTAAGGCATTATTTGAGATCAGTAACGGTGTTTTAGAATTATTAACACTTAAAATTTTGATCTTACTTTGTTGTAATACTTCCCAATCCATCGTATCTCCTATGTCAGAAACATTCGATTCTACAACATGACGTGTGATAAATATCCTGCTCTTCAAACCCACCACCACTTTAGGCACACAAAGACAAATTAACGATGCCCTCAGGACTTATTTCTACCATAGATATGCATTAGAATGTCGCGTCCTTTTTAGTGCTCTCGCTTCTTCCGCGAATAATCGTTAGCATCATCGCCACATCGGGGTTCGCGCAGAACGACCATCGTCTCCATCGCCCATACATGGTACCAATTTACGGCACCATCAATTCCAAACACATCCTCACTGTTTTCTTCTGAATCACATATGTACATGTCTGCCGCCGCCGCACCTCGATCCTTGTTTTTTAGCGGTACTTGCTTTCCCTGCATCCGCTAACGATTGTTGGTACCGACATCAATTCGTTAAAGGCGTCACAAAACGATCGACGGCAGAAACGGCGGCAACCGCGCTCGTCGCCCTGCTGGTGATGCTTTTGTTTGATGAGGTGTTGAACATAAGTAATGCCGCGCTCGTGTGTGTGTGTGTGTGTGTGTGTGTGTGTCTCTATGTATGGGAAGATCAAAAAGGCGGTGAAAAAAGGGAGAAGGTTGGTACGGAACAAAAAGTCAAACCGACTCTATGGAAGGGTACAATCTCGCCATTACTGGCGAAGCGCATAAAATGCAAATGTTGCCCCCCCCTCCTTTCGGCAACGAATGACGGCGTGATACGTTTGGTGACAACTGCACAGTGGGATAGTTGTGGAGTAAACAAAAGGAAACTATTACAAAATATTTTTTTTAATTTTAAATTTTTTTAGATACAGATGGCCCCCGAGATACGACTGTATTTGGGACCGAAAAAATGTCCCAAAGCAAAGTGTAAGTCGAAGTAGTCGTATGTCGAATATCTGTGAATATAAAGTTTATAACCAAAATTGAAGAGTCGGAAATTATGTAATCGTTTATTTTATTTAAAATAATGTACGATAATGTATTAATTTTCCTCCATAATCCGTTTACACGATAATAGATATTCAAGATCAGATAGTTGTGCAATCTTTAGGAATGTGTGTATAACGGCCCAGAAATTCAAAAAAATACAACAATTTCTTGTCAATTACAACTTTAAACTGTCAAAATCGTCGTATCTGCGAATCGTCGTAACTCGAGGGGATTGTAACTCGGGGGACGCCTGTAATTCAAATTCTTTTTTATAAATTTATATGATAAACTTCTGAAATGTACATACAAAATATTTAGAGTTTGTGTGTCTTTTTATAATGTTACGAGCAAAATATACTTTGAAGGTTCTCTTGAAGATTTGCATATCTATTTTCAAGCAGATCATTGTTCAAAATCAAACAAAATGTGAAACTGTTGGGCTTTGAGAAATCATTTCAGTTTTTGGAGGAACTAAATAAGAATTGTTTATTTCAATTGACTAAACATTATTCGCTCTCTAAAATAAAATTCACATCCTAGATTTGTTGTGCATGATTGTTCCCAGCGTGGCATTGATGTCCTACATTTGTGCTGCAAGTGCGGCAGTTTTTCCTGCAAGTTATTACCATGTGCGGTGAGGCATTTGCATGCTCACACTAACGCGGTTTATTAATGCAGTACAAAACGATATGCAATATTTACTCGGTGTTTTATGTTTACCAAGCTCTGCTTCATTTCCCCCATTTTCTTCGTGTTAAAAAGTGAAAACGTTCTGCAGCAGACTCGTACAGACACTCGCGAGAAACGTCAATTAATTCTTCTTTGCAGTACGGCTCGTTTGCAAAACACACCCGCTGTGAAAGGTGCAAAAATGCTCCTTTTTTCAACAAAATCACAAACAAAAAAACACGAACCATTGCGGAGGGAGCGGGGAAGTGCACATTTCTAAGCGATCGGGTCGTATGTACTGCTGGTGTCCCGCCGCCGGTGGAATTGCGAGCGATGGAAATGGTATAGAATAAAATTTGCATATGCAAATCGAACGAACGAATCACCGACTCTCGCTTGCTTTCCTGTCCTTGCTACGGAAAAGCAATATGCACTTCTTTGGCTTCCAGGGAAGGGACGATACGGCGTGCATTATTCTTTCCTTCGGCATATTTACGATGCATTTCCCTTCCTGCAGCATGGAGTGGTGACTCCGTACTAGAAAAAAAACCATGATGATGCAGGCCGTGTAGGAAAGATGTGTGCTTAATAAGTGTGAACAAGATTTCACTTCAGAACACCGCTAGGGAGCGTAGCTCTTGCTGTACTTCACACCTTCGTTTTAGTGATTTTATGTGGATGTGTGTGTGTTCAGGTGAAAAAAAAACGTTGTATTTTCCTAGAATCGATATGTGGACTGTGGACTTTTTTCCTTCTATGGTATCAATATTATATTTTAACTTGTTCTTTTGTATGACATTTTGGTGAAATTTGAAATATTTATTTGCTAATGTACAATGCAAACTGAAGTTATCCCAATTGACATTTTCGAGCACGAATAATCGGGAATTCGAGCAAATTCCTTTAAAGTGGAGCCTTAACTTCCCTTAAACTGCACCAGTTTAAGGGAATTTAGAAAAAGTGCTTTAAAATCAACTGTGATGCGGCTTTTTCGTTAGTTTCTTCTAGATTTGCTCGGAAATTATGTTTCCTATCGTTCAGTCAAGTACCTATTTTATACTTAAATAATACCCATTTTTTATCGAATAACGTCACATACAGGGTTTTCGAGGATTATATAGACATGTTCAGCGAGTTGTAGATTCGTTGAGACATATAATAGACTCTTTCAGCGAGATATAGAATTGTTCGGAAGTAGGCGTTGACATGTTCAGCGATTCTGTAGAGCTGTCATTTGTTTTGTTTACACACTGTGCCGCAGGGTTCAATTTTTCATTCTTAAAAGTCATAAAAGTAGCTAATAATCATTCCTCAAGCTGGTTAATACATAAATTAATTGAAAAAAGCATATTTTTTGGAAAACCGTTTGTTTACCTTCTGATGAGAATGATGCAAGCTGCAGTCCAAGGGGTACGAAAGTGACAGCTCTACAGTATAACCGAACATGTCTACACCTACACCCGAACAATTCTATATCTCGCTGAAAGAGTCTATTATGTGCCTGAAAGAATCTGCAACTCGCTGAACATATCTATATAATCCTCGAAAACCCTGTAAAATTATTAATTTCAGTGTAAATTTCAAGCCACAATTATTTAATAGCAAGTTGACAAACACTTTGCATTCATCGCTGCAAAAGCTCACAAGCTCTCGCTTTTGAAATGTGCATGCCTTCGTCTGCACTGCGATAATGAGTGCTTTCATTATTCTTGTGCCACTGATCGGATTATGTCTCGTGGGATTACGTAGGGATTTAGAACAAAAAACAAAAAAAAAACGAACGAAAATTACTTCCCCGTTGCTCTCGTCTATCCCATTCCTAATGCCAAAAATTACCGATTAAGTAATCAACTTAATTGGAGCCAAGTAAGAGTTTTCCACTCGCCCCCGGTAATCCTTTTTGCCTTTTCTTCGCCTTGTTATGGTGCGCGAGCAGTACGGGGGTAAACAAAAAAATAATTTCATCCTCCGCTTGGCATCCTGAACACCTCTTGACCGGCGCCGGGCGTAATAAATGGAGTCTGGGTCAGCATCCCGCATCTCCCGCAGTTTGCAGTTGGCCATAGCGATAAGCTTTTGTAATGGAAACGCGAGAAACAGGATACACAACGCCCCACCGTGCCGAAGGGTGGAAAAGTATGGGCGAGGGAAAAAGTCTTGGAAATAACTTCACTTCCGGCTCTTGGGGTGTGAGTGAGTTGGGTGTAACAGTGTACCGGCGGTGCAAGGAATCGACCAAACCGTACACAACATTATCCCTGGTAGTCAACGTGGAAACCAAATCCTCCCTAGGTGTCCGCCGTGGTCTGCCCGAGAAACGTTTCCGTCCGCACGCTGACGGATATTGTAGCTTCGTGTCCCCGCTGTGTCCCCGGATGCACTTTTTCGCCTGCTCCACCGCCTCCTGCCAGAGATTTAGGTCGAATCCATTGAGCTTTTCCCCACCCGAGAGCAGGATGAGCGATGGCAGTAGGAAAAACGAGTAGGTTAATTAAGAGCAACTACACTTTCCGTCAAGGAAGCGGTTCGGGAAACCGAACCCAGGGTGTGGGGCGACTTGGTTTCTTCCTGTCCGGGAAAGAGTTGCAGAATGCGTCGCGTCGTTTCTTTTTCCTCTACCGACCAAGCACATTAAGCATTAAGCTTAAAGCGTTGCAAAACTTTATTTTCTCTTGCTTCTTGGGATAGCAAAGGTTAAGGAAATTATTTCGGAGAGTCTTTTGTTGTTTCCTTTTTGGTTGACCTCTGAACTTTGGGTAATGGGGAACACTTTTGACTGTGAGCGTAAATTGGTTTGCTAATTGATCAATTAGGCTAGGTTAGGTTCGAAGCGATGTTCTCCATTTAGTGTGCAACAAATTAAATGTGACAGTTATGCTTAATCTACTCGAGAAGCTTCTCAGACTTTTGACATATTGCCTATCTGTTTATACTTTCGGGTTGACTGTGCAAGAGCACTATCGCACTATAGCATGACAGTTAGTAAGAGATTGAAGGATTCAATGTATCTGTTTACATACACTGGTTGAACAGTTGTACAGTATGACAGATCTGCCATAATGTTGGTTTAATTTTGTTTTATAGTTACCGAAAACAAAGTATTATAATAAACTTCTCTCCAATAAACCTAAACAAAGACACAACAAGTTTATGCAGCGCCAGCGATCTGCAATTAGGCGAACGTTTTGCTGAAACGCATCCGGCGACCACTCTCCTCGCATCAACACTTCATCCGGTTGTAGGATCCCTCGCGTGCGCTGATGCTGATAGTGCTAATCATAGTGTTGCGGTATTGTTGGCTCGTGATCCTTTTCTACACACACTGTACGCAATGGTGGTCGTCGGAAAATCATTTGGCAGCATCCGAGCGTAATTAACCCATTTTCGCTAATCATGCCACCTGCTAGCAACGGGCCAACGGGGATCCAAATAGACTCTGCCGAGGGTCTTCCCCATCAATAGAGCAGCAAGACGATGAAGCAATCGGTCGCTTCATAAACGCCAATGAAGTGTGTGGAGCACGGGAGAGGCTGGGGGGACAGGAATCAGACCATTAAGGATCCGATGGATTTTGGTATCATGTTTAAGCGGGAGGGTTTAGCGTGTTTGCTCACGCAAACACTTGAGTGATTTGGCGAGGAAAGCGAGAAAAAGGATCACAACCACAACACCGTATGCTGCGGGAGCCGGTTCCTTGGAAACCCAAACAGCAACCTCACCGTATTCGAGCGTGAGCTGTAATTTCGTTAGGACAAAAACACACACACAATACGCTGCTGTGTTGCCTCTTACCTGAGCATTGTGTATGTGTGTGTGTGATTCTGGGGTTTTATTTGAGAAGCATTAGCATTCTTCTGCCTTTTGGCAAAACGGAAACCATCGAAGAAAGAGCGTCTCGGAGTTGCTCATTAAAATGGCACCGTTGGAAAAATGTGTGGTGGGTGTGAGTGGTGTACATTTCCTTTCCGTATCGTTCCTTCGTTGCGCTCTTGTACATCGGATCACTGGAAATAATGCGCACAGAAATACTTTTGCCTTGCGTTCGGGATGGGGGAAATGTAAAATGAAAATGTTTCGTCCTAAGCGACGCCCAAATTGTTTGGCTTTTTCAGAGAGTTCAATTCCAACTCTGCGTGCTCGGTCGAAGAAATCAATTTCCGTTTCGTGTTTCTGCTGCCACCAAACCCGTACTTGGTCGATGTGTTTGTTTCCACCAACTTCAATCCCAAGTTTATCCCGCGACCCCCCTCGGTCGGCATTGGTTTAATAATTTCCTGCATTTCCGGACCAGTGGCAATGGTTGGGTTTCGGTGACGCTTTTCATCACTGCACAGTATCCACACGGGAAATGCAAACCACGGACAACGGGGAAAAAACCAGAGTTTGTGGAGGAGTTGAAAATCACAACAAAAAAATGGAATGCGAGGGCATGACACATTTGGCAATAATTCCCCACCAACACCACCGACTCTTCAGCGTGGTGATAAAAATTATTCCATTCATGTTTTCGGTGCGGGTTTCACTCCGTCATGAATGTTACATGGTAATGCTTTCGTCTTCTACCAAAATGAGTAAAAAACGAATACCAACCACAGCTGAGGTTTTGTTGAATCAATCAGTTGAAAAGGTCCTTTTGAAAGAAGTTGAAAGGAATACGAGCATCAATGGGGCCTTCGAATTCCTGGAAGTTCTTTATTTCTCGAGTACACTTGCGCGCGTGTGTCACCCAAGAAGCAAGTATCCACGCAAGAATTGTAATGTTTGAAAAACATGAAAGACTGTCTGTTTTTCCGTGGCATTGATCACCACGGTTAAATTTCTCGTCATTAAACACGCGCATCGCTCGAACGGTTGAGATGTGTGTCAACATTGCAGCGACCACAATTGCGATAACTTCACCGCACAGACAAGGGCCTGGGCTTGGAATAAATCGCTGCCAGATAATAAACACGTCATTAGGCGTGGTCGGGTCAAAACCACCTTTTAGCGGTGACATGTACCGCCAACTAAGTGTCAAGTGTGTGTATCGCTGCGAGCGCAAAACAGTCTTCAGCAGTCTCACCCATCAACACTCCACCGACGACAACATCTTCATCTCCAGGCAACCGCCAGCCCGGTTTGAAGCATTGTCGCAGCAAATGGTCTCACATGGTCTCACCAACCCGTTCCCTCGCCAGCCATTCCAAGTCCTGTACGAAGGGCCCTACACTTCAATAGGTCCGTTTTTGCCGATCGCAAATCTATCGCCAATGGATGTTTCATGTACCTCGCATAGCACTACACGGCGTTATCGTCTTCGTTGACGTCTTTGACGTCGTGTACCCGCAGTGCCCACCCGCCGCCATGCATCGACGGTTTTGAGGCTGTGAGCTGTGCAATGAGCGTAGCCGACATCATCCTGCCAAGGGGGATGCTTTCCTGTTCCACCTTTGACAACTCCCTGCTATCGTTCGCGGCAAACATGCCCATTTGCCCATCAAGTGGAGAGAGAGAGAGAGAGAGACAGAGATGTCAAGCGACGACACAACAGCATGCCGCCCCAGCCCTTCGGTGGTGAGTCTGAGCGGAGATTGGAAAACGGAAGAGCAGCGCGCAACAGTCGTGGCGCGTCCTTTGCTCCCAGGCTCGCCACAAACAAGGACTTCTTCTTGTCGGGGAGGGAGAGCTTTCTCAGTCAGTCGGTTTGCAAATTGAAAATGATTCATGGCGGCATGGAATGGAGCGATGTAACCTGGGCAAGGAGGGGGGGGGGGTCATAAAATGGGAACGATTTCTGCTGTAAGTATGTAGTGTTTCCTGTTCGGGCCGTAATAGACGACGAGGCCGTGACGTGTCAGTAGCATTGGACAGACACACATTTGCATGCTATTAAATTGCTGCGCGAGTGCATGCTGCTGCTGCTGCTGCTCCGTTCGTTCGGGCGCTGGTACAACATATGGTGATTGTGTGTTTGCTGCATTTTAGAGCCCGTGTTCTCTCCCAACTCCCAGGACCATCACAATCACCCCCCTTTCCCGGACATGCCGACATGCACTTGGCAAACATGCATTTTTACACTAAATTGCATGTACGTTGCGGCAAGTCAGGTTTAAAGTGGCATAAAGTTATGAGCCTGGGTGACGATGAACCGGGATGACTTTCTGGCGATCTTTATGATGGTCTGTTGTGCAGTGTGTTTGTTGTGCCGCTACTTGCTGCCACTGGCACCGTAGGGGGTGGACCGTGTGGTTTGCTTTCTTTCTAATGTAATGTTTTCAGTTTTTGAAGGAGCTACTCGAGATCTTTCAGTCAATGGCAGGGCGTGCCTGTGTAAAAATACAGAATTAACTACCTTCTTTGTTTTATATCTATCTTGGTTTAGTTTTTGTATTGTCTTAGTAATTAAAATTAAATAACACAGACTTTAGTCGATCAAGAACTGCTGTGCTTGTTCAGACCTACAAGAAGAATGAATTAGTACGTCATGTTGCTTCAGAAAAGACATCCAATCCAATGTTATTTCAGAAAAGACGATTGGTAGTAAGTTAGATTCTATAGTACATAGATAACTCTATGCAAATGTCTTTGAAGGAAACCTGTTTTGACATAGTTTTAAAAATACGAATAAAATAAAAAAAACGAATAAATAAATAAACATTTGCCTACAGATGGAACAATAAATCACGGATAGATTGCCTCTCTATAGGACCAAAACTAATCTCAATTCTTTTACCGAATACGAAGAAGATGTATGGTTACGAAGTGCTTTCGATTAAACGTTGTTTTTCAAGAGTTTTCTTTATTTTTAAATTTGCATAGTGCACAAAACAGATTTTCCCGCTGAAACGATAACCGTAGGAAAATAAATGTACATTGGGTATTGCTCTCTCTCTTTCTCTATCTCTCTCTCTCTCTCTCTCTCTCTCTCTCTCTTTCTCTTTCTCTCGGTTGCATTTTTACCCGCGGCCTCTTTTATCCCCTCTGTTCGACATTCTTTCACCAAGTATTCAGAGTGCATTCTGAGTTTTCCGCGTGTTATGTTTTCCTCCCCCATTGGCTGGAACACAATTTTATTTATTGTTGTGTGTGAAAGACATAAAGAAAGAGAGGGAGAAAAAAAAACATATTGCTCCTGCTGTTCCTTCTTCCATGAGCTGAACTTTTTAAATGAATCTTTAAACAGTTGCAACCAGAAGGGAAAATTTTAAACCCAACACGAAACAAAAACTAGAGCAGCGAAAAACTAATCGCACTTGAATGGGTTTCTCCGCATACTCTACTCCGGCTTGTTGTGCTTAATCGCTGCACTGGTGAGTTCAATTGGAAATAAAACTTTCGCCCCACTCGTTAAGGACGCGTGCAGCAGTCGTTAGATGCTTTTTTCCACCACCACTGTTGTTGCTTTCTTCAAAAGTTTGCAATCCTCCCGCCCACCTTTGCCCCCTCCCTGTGTGTTTATGATGCAGCAAGCGGGCATTCTTGGGAAACTTTGCACTTCACATTGTAGCGCAGTTGAAAAAGATAGAAAGTAACTGTATCACCCTCCCAAGGAAGTTACGTTACGTTATTTTCCTTTCGGAAGTTTTTGTGCCTGGCCAGCGCTCTCAAACCGACGACTGGCGGCGCGCCCATTTTCCGATCCTCACAAACACACTGATCCACGTGTCCAAAGCTTATCAGTATAGAAGACCGACCGTTTTGGGTCTCGGGTGGGTGTGTGTGTGTGTGTGTGGGAAAAGCGATTGCGGGGCAGAAGCTTAAAATAATCCAAACGATGCTGCCGCGAGTGAACGCAATGAAAATATTAACCTTTCTTTCTTCGTGGAAGTGGAAAAGCTATGTGATGCTCAGCTCCATCGCTGCTGGTTTCGACGATGTTTTCATTCAGCTCTGGTTTCGTTCTTCCCTTTTTTTGAGGTGGAGCAAAACCAACATAACGACGACGGCGGTAGCGGCGGTTGGCTGCAAAAGCGAATGATATTTTCACTCGCCGTGAATAACGTGCACGGGCGGGAAAATACACAAGTGGTGTGTTGTTACCCGCAGAAGAAAAAAAATCCCAGAAGCACACACACAGCGAGTCAAACCGGAGTTTTGGTGTATTTATTTAATTTTGTACGTTTCATTTCTGTACGTTGCATGTCTGCTCATCAGCCAGGGCAGGAGCCGACGAAAAACCACTCGCAGGAGTGGTGATCTCGTGCATTGGAGATCTCGCAATCGGTCCGCACACGATGTGCGAGGTGAAAGAGTTTGAAGTGGATTTAATTAAAACACGGCAAAACGCTCCGGTCGCGGTTGAATGTGATTGGATCCTTGCTGTACGGTGGAATCACTTAAATTTGGTGGGGGTTTGTGGTTTATCATGTAGAAAGAACCGTTCCAGTACGCGTTGTTGAGAGACGAAATAAAACATACCTCAACAACTTGATCTAATGAATGCGGCAAACCCGATATGCATAAATCTTTGACGACATGACGGCTAGATCTGAGGATTTCGCGGGATAGTGGACTAAAGAGTATATGTTTTCAGATTGGATAGTCTTAGGATGACTGAAACTGAAAAACTGAAGGAGAATGTTCTAAAAATTGTGAATTAATGTCTCAATAATTAGCGTCCAAAGAATCTTAGACATAAGCTTCATTGCGTAAGATATTTCGAAAGTGCAAAGATCCTTAATGTCCATGTACATATCCAACATGATCCAAGAATGATTCTCCAAATAACATTACGCACGTTATAGTAAGGACTCGGTTTAAATTTCCTTCGAGACACATTACTTTATCTCTCCCCATCCCTGTGCAACCAATGCTGTGGTTCCAAACTAACAAAGCTCACACCATTAAGAAAACAATCTCACGTTCGCGGTGGTGTAGCTTTTGTGCACAAATTTATGACTGCTGTACTGCAATACACACGCGGTCACGACCCTATCGGGGAGCAATGGTCTGGCGTTTTGTGCAGTGCTTGAGACAGGAATGAGGAAATTGCCAGTGGCGGCAGAGCCAGTAATGAAGTGCAAGTTTCAATGACTTTGGTACCGTTGTACTAAGATGTACTGCTCTGGGCACTCACTGCTCTTATTATGCTCTGGTGACTCCTTTAAAGTTATGTTTATAATTACTCACAAAGTTAGGCTCCTAAAATGCTTGTTTTATGTGTTGGAGCAAATTGGAACTAGCGGCAGAAACCGTCACCGTCTCGTAGACTGACACTCCCAAATGTCAATTCCACTGCCCATCACCAAACGTGGCACTACTGTGACTGTGTACCGATAACTTCTAATAGTGCGCTACGCCTCGCACGCTGGAAGGTACACCACAACAGCAAACCGCAAAAAGCATAACATCCGCCAGCAATTTGCCGCCTTTCACTTTGCGACTACGCAGCAAAACGAAACGCCCCGCGGGCATCTACCGGAGGGGCAGAGCAGAAGAGAACAGAGTTCAAAGAATGCATCAACCTTAGATGCCGCCGTCGCCGACGCTCCAGACGAAAGGGGATGTGTAAAGTGAAACAAGGCGAGAAACACCCAAACGTCTCATAAACATAATTATTTATGATCCACCTTCTGTGTGCTGCTGCTGCTGCTTCTGCTACGGTGTGTAGTATGTGGCGGTGGCGAGTGTCATTAATGGATTTCGCTCTGCTCCGAACTGTAGAAGAAAGATGCGCTCGACCTGAACATAACAGAACGAGCAGAGGCGTCAGAAGAAAGTTAATAAAAATAAAGGTTCCCGGTACACGGTTCACGTCCTTCCGCCGGCATTGGTGCCAAACGCTGCTGCCGGTGCATCAACGGGTAACGTTGTTGAGGTTGTAAACAAACGACCAACCAAGCAAGCACTATATTGACTGTAAACTACACTTTTACTGAATTTGTTCGTTTCGTTCCACCAGCGCAGGAGAGTGATTGTGAGGGAGGGGTCGTAGCAATCGGGCGATGTGTAAACTCCGATAACAAATTGCATTCAATGCTCTGTATCCAATGGTACTCTGAGAACGAGAATTTTACACACAGTCCAGAACGATACTGTCTGGACCATTGGACGTCCTCTGAATTTCCCGGCATAATCGTTAGAAAGGGTTCCAACGTGAAGTTATTCCATCCCCCAACATCCGAACTAGCCAATTTGAGCCATCATAAGCATTACGGGTTGCCGAAAACCATGCACCGCCGTGCACGGTGTCCGAAACCTGTCCGTGCTACAATAACTGTCCTGATGCACTGCAAGAGGACACACTTGTTTGCCGGTATTGGGTTTCCTTCGTGCACACACACATACACTCGAACAGGAACCTGTCCAGAACCCCATCACACAGGATCATCATCGCTTGGGGAACGAGGAACGCAAATACAAACTTCAAAGAACGGCACGACACGGCGTAGCGAAACGATGAGACAGAGCGAGCGGTTAGAATTACTCCAGCAGAACTTATGCCAGACATTGACGGAATTGCTAAACGGTGGAGGTGCACGTGTGATGTGTGGTGAGGTAGAGTTTATGTTTGGTTTAAACGGCACAATTTACAGTAGGAATTATACACACATATGTTGCCGAGTGCCGAGAAATCGGAGTAAAAAGCCAAACCCCTAGGAACGGGGAACGGAGTTCTATGGTGCTCTTCAGGTTTGGTGGTTCGACTCTGTCCGTATGTACGTCGGTCCAGACCGGGCGATCTTCCAGCAATCCCAGAAATGACTCGATTGGCGTCGACTGCTCGGGCCAGGGTAGGATTATCGTTCCCGGTCCCGTAAAATGGTGTACTGCTAGTAAATTAAACATAAACATCAGGGAAATGGGGAGAGATCGTCTATGGCAGGGATAAGCAAGAGTGGAGATTTGGATATTTTATTGCACTAATCTGTTAAATTATTAACACTCGTGTCACGTCGCGGGAGGTCTTTTGGGAGAAGTTGTGTTGCTAGTTCTGTTTCTAGGCCCTCGAACCGGCACATAGATAGTGTACTTTTGGAGTGATATGTGTCACTGCAACATATAAACGAAAAAAAAAAAATACAACTTCAGATTATTCTGTGCATCGTTGATGCTAAAGGGGACGAAAAAGAACCATTTTTGCATACATATTTAAAGGCTTCTTTAATGCTCTCCGCCTGGGCACTCTTTCCCGTACATCCTTCATTGTAGTGCTTCTCCTCCGTCGGTGGAGTTCGCGTAATTTGATCTTCCAGAGCTGCTTACACTTGATGGGTGCATTGAGTGCACCCATCGGGTTGGATTAATTTCAAACAACGGATAAACACAGTGGAACGACGCGCAAGGCACAAAGGGGCTGGCAAAAAAAGAAGAAACAGGCCCGAGAACAAGAAACCTCCACCGTCTGGCGATACACCGGCTGGCATGAGAATTTGTGCATGATTACCGAGCCCACATTTGGCCGGATAGTGTTTCATCTTGCATGCAGTCCCCAAAGGCAGAGTTTAGCGTAATCCAAATGGCTGTAGCGTCGGTGATTAACCGTCCCGGAGTGTAATCTTACGCTCACATCAAAGTCGAACGGAGGAGTTGCAGTGCAGTTTATTAAAGCAGCTCGCTGCTAATCGATTGGAGACTACTGACATCTGGCAGAGGTATGGAGGTTTTGTATACCCGTGCAGCTAATGTAAACATTCGTCCGGTAGTCGGGCCGACGGCACCGCGCGTACTGAGGAAACCGTGCACCGAAGAGTAAATAGTTGAGATGAAAGATTTTTCACAGCTGGAAATTATTTAGATTAGAGCCGTTCGGAATCGGTAATTTGAATGAAACCATTTCCGAACGCAAATGTGCAAGAACGATAGACAGCTACGGGCGCTGCATTAAAGGCCACTCGTCGTACCATCAATCACGAATGGATATTTTGAAGACGGTACGTGTTAGTGTGTGTGTAGCTTTAATTTCCTAAAATACGTTAATGTTCTAAGTCTGTTGTTTAGGGCGTCATTTTACACCGAATTCGCGCCAGTTTGCACGCGTTTGAAATGCAAATGGCTCGTCCCGAGGACCTGGGATTTCTTTTCACACCGGATGTAAAACCCACGTACCAGCGTTGGCTGTGCACCGTGGTTCTACTAAGTGCGATATCTAACGTTGGCTAGTTGTTAAATTGTTTATCGCTACGTTTTACGATGAGGCTTCCAGACTGCGAACCCTCACTCCCCACCAACTTTCGGGGCGAACACTTTTATTGGGTGCCATCGAACGTTTAGCAACCACCCGGCGAGCTACATACTATACACTTCCCACGAACCATCCGAATCAACCATGAAAGAAATTGCGCAAAATCGTTAACGCATTAACGAGCTGCTTTTCTTGCCAGCACGCCGACAAAGTGCACTTAAACGCAAGCGGCCAGTAGTAAAAGCGAAGCGCAAGAAGAAGTAAAATGGCGGGCGATGTAAAATTTACGGCCTTTTTTCCATATCGGACAACTCCGGCGGGTTTTGATGTCGATGCTTGAATCAAGTGTGGTGCATTCGGGATCTTGGGGTTGTTGTGGCTGTGTGTTAATGAGCTGTTCGGCGGTGGCTGGGGACAGTAAACGAACGATTCGACCACCTGATTTCATGACGCACCCCGTTATCGAGTAGGCTTAACTGCGCAGGGTAGTAATGTTTTAATATCTTCCGTCAAAACCGGCCTCGGCTAGCTCGCTTTATGGAGGTTTTGGGGCCGTAAAGATGATTCGATGAAAAGTTGATATAAAGGGCGATTAATGTTATGAATATTTGATGTCTATATTGGTTTTCCGGAATGACTTAGTGATCAAGAACCACTTAGTCAATGTAGCACAATGTCATTTCTTTTAGGATCTTTACTTTGCAATTGCAATTTTAGGATAACATTGATCGTTTTACTAATTTTGCACTTCTTCTTTTATGTTACTCGGTCAAGATTCAACCAGATCTTCAGTCCTTTCTACGCCGGAATTTTTGGGTTAAAAATTGAACCAATCTGGTCTTGTAGTTACCGATTATCAAGCATCATAAATAATCGAATTTATGTCTTTTTGAATTCAAAATCATAGTAAAAAAAAACAAGTATTCGGTAATAGTTTGTTTATCCTGGTCACGGCACCAGTCGGAAATATATATTAGCTGTACGTAATAGTCGTCAAGTATTTTTTTCCATTATTGCTTAAAGGGTCAATAGCTTAAGTGGTTCAACCCCATTTTAGTGAATGACTAAGAATTATTGTATCCTGGTCACGGCACCAGATCACAAAATCAATTATTCGTCGTATCCTATTCGATACCGGGTTTAAACCCTTCAAGATGACTTCTTAAGCTTTAAAAACCGATTTGGCGACGACCACTTAAGCCTGCAAATCGCTTACCAATCAGAACCTTATCGTACAAATTCATTAAAGCTCGCACAAGCACAACAACCTGAACCGTCCATTCTCGATTCTTCCACGACTTCAGCTACGCAAGAATGGCCACGAGGGGAGGAAATTAATTCTTCCAAACCAATTAACAGCATTTAGCGCATATCAAATCGATGCAATGCCATCGTGCAATGACATCGTGGCATCCTGCCGGGGTTTACACTGCTCAAACCAGAAACCGCCCGATCGTCAACTTATCGTGAAACCAATCAACAAGTTTTGCGCCGTATGCCGCTTCCCTCGTTTGTTCGTGCTCCACACCAAAATTACGGATGTTTAAGCAACATCCCGGTGTGAGGCAGTGCACCATCTGAGTGTTTTTTTTTGCATTGGCAGTACATTCGTTTGGACGTTCTGCGTCTTTGGAACAGTTTTGGAGAACTCAAAAACCTTCCTTGTCGCGGAGGACATTACACAATACGGGAATAATTTTAGTGATGACCCTTGGCTTTTTCTTTGCCTGGCTGTTTTTCCTGCTTTTCGGTGCGTTGCATTATGAAACGCTCATCAAGGAGATAGTGTGAACAATTTATGCGCGAAGAATATACCAAAAAAAGGGGTGTAAAAAAAGGATTGGATGAGAATAATGGAGAGTGAATCGATAAAGATAGCACATATACTGTCCGCTTTACTTTAGGCTTGTGACTTGCGAAGCAAAGAAACGCCAGAGACCGATCAACAACAACAGAGCTGTTTCAGAAGTGATCCCACTACGCACGCAATCCACCCAATCGTCACAAACACACACACACACACACACAATGGAGAGGGCAAAAGAACAGAGCAAAAACGTCTTCCACCCCGAACGGGACCCGGCTCAAGAAAATAAGCTGTTGTTGTTATGCTTCCCAAAACCGGGGCGAAGTGAGTCCTACCCGGGGCACTACGTCCTCTCCTTCTTCGTGCTCAAGCCCCCAAGCAGCAGCGAGCGCCAAAGAGTCAGCACATTAGCGCAACAGTTCATTTGAAGAGGAATCTGAGAAGAACACGCTGGCTAAGCGTCAGTTCTGTCCTATCCATCGCTGAAGCGAAACAAAAAAAAAGTAAGAAGAAAGTCCGGTTTGCTTTGGGTGTGGAGGCTGTGCAAAATCTTCGCCTCCATCTTCAACACTCCCGCCCTCTCATTGTCCTATGCTTGATACTGTTTTTCGTCAGCTACGTTGCATGGGGTCGTCCCCCCGTGAGGAACGTGAGAAACGGCCAACAGCATGAAAGGCCTAGCAGAACCAACGCAAAGAAAGAATAAAAGAGAGACAGAGAGAGAGAGGGAGATTGAAAAAAGAACACCTAAAATGCTATAAAGCAGATAATTCGCAAATCGTCGAGAGAAGCATCAGAATGCCGACGAACCTATTCAAGAAGCGGAGGATGTGTAGGAGTGGAGCGTGTGAGGAGCGACCTAGCACCGTTTGGTAAAGAAAAAAAAGGGCAAAAAGCTTAATCCCCTGGCGGTGGTTGGGGGAGCCGCAACGTTCGGGAAAGGAACTGCCGGTGGAGGATGATATCGCGATTCAAATAATAATAAAAATACCTGTATTTGCTCTTTATCTCGCTTCCCACTGCTTGCCGCGGGCCTTCGGGTGTGGGTCGCGGCCGCCTTTTTCGATACACGGTGTGCTTGGGTGGTTCGGCACGGTGGTCATAATTTTGGAATGAATTAACCGGCTGATCGTTTGCGATTCTTTGCTATGGAAGAAGCTATCCATAGAAAACGGATATAGATACTCAAGGTGTATTTAGAGGATGTAGCAGAATTTTCATCTTTCTTATCCTTCAAAATCCCAGGCTTTGAAAGGTTTTATCCTAAACGTTCAAAATAAAGTTTGAATATTTTTCCAAACTATTGGATCAGAAATTTCCAGATATGAATCATGTATAGCGAAACAATAGCTCCCACTTCTCTTTTATTTTGATATCAATAATGCTATGAACTAGGAGGACTATGAACTATGAATAACTCTGTCTTTTCAACTTGTGCTAAATCAGTGACTCAAAGATAAAGAATTGGAAATCATCTTAGGTAGCAAGATAGCGTAGAAATGTCCGCACATTTCAAAATTATATTCTATGCATTATCCAGTAATTATTATCAACAATAGATCATGAATTTAATGTCGATTGCATGACACCGATGACGTTTAAAATCTGCCAAGACAACGGAGCTCAATAAGTAATCAAAAAGTATCTTTCCAGAAACTCCGTTGATTAAAAAATAGCCCTTTTCTCTAGAATTTGTGTGTAAACAAACATTTCAATTATTCGATATCTGATGATCACTTTTTTCATATTTTTTTTCGATTATTTCATACAATGACAGTTACATACTATAAACAAAGCAGTGTAAACTTCATTTTAAACATACTCTACTAGTGAATTATGTTTTTCAATCGTAAGAGATGCAATTTTTGGCCAACTGAACTCATCTACCTTACCCACCGTTACGGAACTAGAATGATGCATACAAATTTAGCATAACCTTGCGATAGTCGCTCTATTGTTTGGATTGGAATGGAAAATTCATCCGCCTATGGTGTACACTGCAGAAAATTGGTGGCTAAAATACCTTCTCTCTCTCTCTCACACACACAGACACACATTGGACCGTAAAAAACGGCATCATCATCATCATCAGCCCCAGCAGCAGCAAACTCATCGGAGTTTGATATCTTATCCGCCGCATCCTGTGGCACAGGGCGACCCCGCTTGGAAATGCTTTTAAATGTAGGTGCTGAAAGCAACTAATGACTTTAAATTATTATCTTGTCCTCGTTCTGCCCCAACCGCACCAACCCCCACGCGGCCTGCATTCTTGTTTGATTCGCATGCTGCAGAAGGGTTTGATCGAAAGGGGTTTACATCGAAGCAGGCTGGCTGGCTGATCATTTCATGCTTTAGCGTGTAACGACAACAGGTTTTCTGCCACAGCAGCCGCTGGTGTGGCGCTGAATCTGTCCGGATCTCTGGCGTGTGAGATCTGCACTGTACAGCGATCACGTTGTTCGCCGCGCTTGAAAGATAAAACTCCCCTACTACTGGGGCAGCAGCGTAGAACTTTAATTCCTAATCCGCTCCACGGTTGCGATGCGATACGTTCCGCACGAATGATTGAGTTTCGGTAAAAGAAACCACCGCAGAGCGACCCCGGCAATGCTCAGGCCGGGTAAAAGAAATGCCTTTTGTGGATCGGGTGCGAGAGATACATCCAACCCGCGCTTAAAGGGTTCCGTTTTTTCCTGAACGCCATTTCCATGCAGCCGAAGCGAAATGTGACTTTAATTTATTCGTAGATAATAACGGCCGTTCGTGCAGAAGAATCGAACGCGCTGCCAAAAGGCCGGCAGCACCGAATATGCTATGGGTTGGATTGCAGATTCGGTCCGCGCCTCCTTTACGCTTCCCTCTCACTCTCTTAATTTAACATTTCTTGTATCTGTTTTTATGTTATTAAAATGGTCGAACTTTTGCTTCGCGTTTTTATTCCAGCTTCACGAACCTTTTTTTCAGCTCTTGGGGCAACTCCCCAAGAAAGGTTCGCGCTAGCGGATTTTAGCCCGACCGCGGCACGGAACGGGAAAGAGACAAATGGTTCGTTTGGGGGGGCAACATTTCAGTGCCTCCAGCGAGCGTGGAATGCAAAAGGCACTCGCCCGGGCATCGTTGCGTGGTGTTACCACACCACCCACATTTCAGAGTGCCGCGGGAAGGTTTTTTTTTTGCGGTGCCATGCGTGTGCCAACTATCGAAGGGTGTAAACGTTTTCCATTTTTTATCATTTCCTGTTTTTATTTTTTGGCACACATATTCAGGAAGAGCGAGGAGCAAAAAAAACACACACACACAAAAACTCACAGGCGGATAAATTTCGGTGGTCGCCGTTTTTGAGTGGTTTAATTTGACGGGCAATAAAACGTTCCAGTGGATGAATGGGCACCGCTTATTGATGGTTCAGCGGTTATGTTATGGTTTGCAATATGCTGTGTGTGTGCTTGTTGAAGGCAAGGAGTGTAATGTTTAAAACATGTAATATTAACATTCGAGGTCTAACTATTACTCCAGTAAAGATTCGAAAGGTCAACTATTGAATATGATACCCATCTAACATATGCGCAGTATGAGCTATCCGTTGGTCTGATTACTAATTACGTCAGCTCTCACAAAGCCGAATGCAGCTCAATTCTCCTATCGGTATCACTCTCCTGGTTGCTAAAATATTGACTATTAGCAACTATTAGCTGAAAAATGGCGACGGATTTCGTTGAACTTATAACCGTTGAAAGCTAATGTTTATTCAACAAATTTAAACTGGATTTTGTTATACAAAATATCCAACATTGGGGAATAACTACTACTAGTAGCTAGATATTATTTCGTATAGTTTTCAGCAGATCTGCTTTGAGTTAAAAATACACTCAATACAGTGTTTGTGATGTTTTAGTCAAAGCAAAATGATGATTTGGATATGGTCTTTTAGGCAACTTGAAGGAATAACAACAGTTTCTCTTCAACGACTCCAAAAGACAAGCACGTGTCCGGATTAACGAGACACGGCGGAGCTTCCGAGTATGATATTGGTCTCAAAAATAGAATGAAATTTTATTTCCTTTTTTTGGATCGCAAATGTCCAACCCACGCAGATTTTGGTTTCATATTTTTGAGCTATGGATTTCTACGTTTGATACACGGCCTACTCCAAAAGAATATTATTTTATTTCACCAATCAGATATTGGTCATAGGTAAAACAATTTGCTGAATTTGAATGAATTTAGAAGATTGATTTTTATCGCTTATGTTTCTGAATGAAGATTTTAACGAGTGTTTTGTGTATTCTTCAAACCTCCAGAAAGCTTGTTTGAGCTAAAGTCATCCTGTCAAAAAATGACATTAAAATATGGTAATAAAAAACATACTATGAGACAACCTGGAGTACATACACTTTAATTCTATATTCCATCACCTGATCTCTTTAATGCACCTTGGGATAAATGTAAACATCACATTGTTTTGCCAGGTACTCGAATCTAATTCTAGCTTTGAGGCTAGAATAATCTAGACTGAAAATCGCAGGCTAGTTTTGTGTGTGGTTTTGTATGGAGTGTTTACATGATTTCAACCTCCAACTGTTAAACTCCATACAAAAAGCTGACTAAAATCGCGAAGGGTCCCATTATCTGTACAAAAAAGAAAATAACCCAATATTTGAACTAAAAACAAAGTATGAATGAAACTCACAATTAAAATGATTAAATGTCACCTGCAACAAACCAACAAACCTTTACCAAGCTCTCCGAACTCCCACCATCATTAGCCAGTTCATGAATGCGTGACATGTGCGTATTCTGCTGCCAGTGTGACCTTTTGCTGTTGCTCTGCACTTACCTGCAAAATAAAAGGAACGAAAATACATTTTTAATAAATAGCCATTGACACAGGACGCGTCGTCTAGACGCGCAGCGAGAATTGTTAGATTTTGGTGAAATAAACACAACAAGAAGGAGTATTCTCCCGCTAGTGTGGTGCGGCGTACAATAGAATACGGATCTAACCCATTCGTCCGCCGTGGTGCTGTACAGCGGTGCTGAATAGCCTAATAACATGCTCTAATAATCGTCATGAATAAAACATCCATCTGCCCTTACACATTAATTCATGTTCCGTCACAGGCACGGCGGCGCGACACATTCCTTCGCACAAGCCTGATACTCTGAGATGTAGGTATGTAGATGCGATATATATATTTCGTGGAAAAAAGAAAACCATACCCTGCAAATATGAATTCGCTGGGAAAGAGGGCAGGCGCAATGAGACTGACATTGGTAGAATTGTGACGTGAGTTGAATGTCTTATTTTCACTTTTGTTTCCTCCGTGCGTGCTTCGTTGATGGGGCGCTGAGGAGTTGTGTATTAGTAGTGCCTTTCAGATTGATGAGCTGGATCATTCATTTCACAGCCATGCCATGCTTCTGCATGCCTTGCTAATTTCAATATGTTTTATTCGCGCACAAAAGCACACAAAAACTTCCCCAACAACAAATCTCACATCCTGCACATATATGCTGCTGATCCTTCTTTTTTTCCATTCCATTCGATGCATTCTATACCTCGTGGAGCTGCCCTGGAGTGGCCATTGTTGGGAAACAATAGTTCTGCGCGCATTAAAAATTAGCCTCGTCGAAACGCAAATCTTCCTGCCAACTGCAATTGCACCAACGGCAACCCTATGGGCAAGGGAAATGGATACGGAGCTAATTCCTTATAATCTTGCTTAGTAGCTATATTTTTTTTTCTTCGTCTCCGCTCTATTGTTCGCCTGCATCCGTGACCGAACCCATCGCGCATCCTCTCGACCGGCACATCTCAAGGAATTGGGGCGAGGATGGTGGTTGTTTTGTATTTGGTAGCTTTTTTTTGTTGTTCCTCACCCTTTCACGTTTGCACCCGCGCTCGCTCTGTTTTGCAAAATTCTTAATAACTACGGAATTTGCGATCGCTCGCCCGGAATTTGCATCATTTCCGGTGCTTCCCCCCGGTACCGTTTGGCAGCACTTAAGAAATGGGAAAAATGCATCTGCAACCGACCGACCCGAGCGACGAGTTCGCCGCCGGTGCAATAATGCTATTCACCAGCCGCCGCCCATACGGTGCGGAAATCCCTGTTCAAAATGAATGGTATAGGAAGAAGAAAAAGAAGAAAAACCCGCCTGAAAATGATGGAACCATGCGCGCTGCACAATATGCACTCTCTGCAAAACCGCTTTTCACCGAAAGCGAACAAAGCGTGAAGCGTATTGGCACAATAGATAGAGCATGATAATTTCCTTTGTCTTGAGTTGTGGGCAAGCGGTAAGAGCATATGGAGCAGCAGCAGCAGAAGCACACGAGATATGCAAAGGAGGCTGCTCCAGGACATGCTGTGGAGCAATATGTGTGTGTGTGTGTTTGCGCACTTTTCATTCCTTTCTCATCGCTGGAATTGATCCCATCCGTGGATGAGTTAAACTCTCAATTGTTAAGAAACTGGTGAAAGCGAGAAAAGGATTAAATTGAATTTCTTCTGCAGAAGACAACGGAGACAGAAGAAAAGTTGCAGTGCTAGCGGATGTGGATGGTGTTAGATAAAGGATTAACTTTATGGTACCTTTTTGTAAGGAACAATTATGAAATGAAGTGTTCAACAATATTAAATGTAAATATTCTAAATCGGTGAGTGTTAAAATGATCAGCGCCAAATTTTGGAAAATATAATCCTTATTTTGTCCCTAACTTTGTTTACAATCTAATCTCTTTTCCCCTTTTATTCTGCATTTTCTCCGTTTTCTTCGAATTCTTATCATACCTAATCTTCTTCCTTTTCTTTTTGATGCTATTGAGCAGGTCACTCAGCCTTTTATATCATGCGCAGTCAAAAATACTAATTAAATTGTATTGTTCTAATCGTTATGGGTGGTAATTCCTAAAACTACAACTGTTTGGGATCATGGCGAGATCACCGGTATTTGTATCTTACGATTGATATGTTACGGATTCATTGAATATCCCAAGATTTTCGAAGTATTAGCATTTTCTAAAATATCGCTTACGGCCTTTTTTGGGTTCTTTTTTATGTGGCCTAACAACGACCTACGCGGTCCTGTACAGGCTTCTGGGACTTATTAATACCACACAACCAGATATAGTAGGTTCTTTTATAGTCCTTCGGGAGGACGGTCCATATGAGGTTTGAACCCATGGCGGGCATGCTGTTAAGTCATTCGAGTTGACGACTGTACCACGGGACCGCGCTTCTTGCGTTAATACACTATTGAATAAAATTGGTGGGTTCTAGGTCCTATAACAAAGACAGTGGAGTATAAAACTTATCAAACAACCTTTGGTATCATATGAATGACAAATTAGTATAAAAATGAAATGAATTTAATTTTTGTTTTTTTTTTTTTATTAAGCATTATCGTTGAGCTTAAATCATACTCAAACGAAATCAAAGACAAAGACAAAGCAAAAAACTGAATTTAACGTCTAAAATGAGCTACATTTTGTTTTCAATCTCTAAAATCGCTTGTCTAACTTGAATTCTTGCTTTGAACCTTTCAAATCATTTAAACTTACAGGGTTTTCGAGGATTATATAGAAATGTTTAGCGAGTTGTAGTTTTGCTCAGGCATATAATAGACCCTTTCAGCGAGATATAGAATTGTTCGAAAGTAGGCTTTGACATGTTCAGCGATTTTGTAGTGTTGTCATTAGTTTTGTTTACACCCTGAGCCGCAGCATTCAATTTTTCATTCTTAAATACCATAAAAGTAGCAAATAATCATTCCCCAAGCTGTTTAATACATACATTAGTTGAAAAAAGCATATTTGTTCGAAAACCGTTTGTTTACCTCCTGATGAGAATGATGCAAGTTGCAGTCCAAGGGGTACGAAAGTGACAGCTCTACAGTATAACCGAACATGTCAACGCCTACTTCCGAACAATTCTATTTCTCGCTGAAAGAGTCTATTATATGCCTGAACGAATCTATAACTCGCTGAACATGTCTATATAATCCTCGAAAACCCTGTAAAAATGCAACATTTTCATAAACGCAACATGTAAACCTTGCCAGGAATTAAATCGCCTCCTATTAAATGCAACAATGTTGCTGCTCCGGAAAATGCAATTGAAAGTTTAGAGAAAAAAAAATTGCAATGAAAGATAAAGACGAAAGCTCATTAGATCGCAAAGTACACCATTCCCGTGCCCGCGGGTCCCGCTCGGTGAAGAAAAAGAAACCAAAACCACTTCAGCACGATTGTCTGATCGGTATGAATCTGTTTATTTTTTTGCCTTGCTTCCGCCCTATAAGGTGGAGGTTGCAACCATATAGTTTCGCTCCGCTATTAGACGGGCATAATTTTGCTAGTGAGCTCCCCCCCCCCTTTCCCGCCCTTTTTGCTTGTGCGTTGGAATATTCCATAATTTCTGCACACATGCACACAACTCTTTTCACCTTCATCTAATTTAAAGCTGTGCTTCTCGCCGCATGCTCACGCCCGCAAGGCATCCATTCTTCATTCTACGTCGAATCCATACTCCACACACTCCTACGAACCTTCGCGGGAGGGACTCCGACGCAAACGTGCATCGGCAGAGGGAATAGGGAATGAAAAGCAGAAAAAAACGCAGACACTTTTTCTATGGACAGAGCCGTCCATTTTTCCACGACCGGCAGACGACGGAAACAGTGGCATTGTGTTTCGAGTTGCACTCCGCGCCAACTAACGAATGGCACACTACGACGGTGACGACGGTGATGCTGGCAAGCCGATGCATATGGAAGGCACGGACAGTATACGTAGCAACACACATGCGAATTGCACTTGGTTCGTACTTTTCTCTCTGTACAGCGCGCTTGGAATGTATCCAATGGAAAGAAATAGTGCAAGTCGAGGAATAAAATAATACAACCCATTACGGCACGCTGCAACCGGCAATTGTGCAACTCTTATGTGTGTGTGTGTGTGTGCCCCTTTCCGAACAAAGCCGCCCGGGGTGTTTGGGGTGCACTCGGTGCATGAATGGTAAGGACTCGGCGCGCGACGCGAGAGCTTGTCTGCTCTTTTGCTGCTTTTTTTTAACTTCCTGCGATGCGCGCACCACGCTCTTTTCGCGCACGCTTGCTCGTTTCGTTGGTGGACTGCAGAGTTTTTGTGTTGCAATCCTCCCGGGTGAAATTGGCATTCATTTCTGTTTTTTTTTCTTCTTCTTCTGTTCCTCCTGAGCTGGGGGAAATTATTTCATTTCCGAAAATTTAATTAATTCCCTTCAGTTTTATTGTGCGCCGCGCAGCACTTTACACACGAGCACACCGGCACCGTTGGGCCCTCGGTTTTTCCTTTATTTTTTCCCGAAGTTCTCATTTTGTCGTTTTGTCATTTTGTTGTCCTTTTTGCTCAATGTTGGTGTTTTGTATTTTTTTCTTCAGTTTTTTTTATGGTTATAAAAACGTGTTCTTTTTTTTTTGGGTTTACCATTTTTTTGCTGCGTTTTTTGTGTGCCTACCTGTTTGTAAGGTTTCGGGGGTTTACCTTATGCGGCAACATTATTTCCTCATTTTATGCTGATCCGTACGGTGCTTGCACTCTTCTCTGCTTCTTTTTCAACGCATTTAACTCATTAGCAGGATAATTTAATCAGGATCATTTGCTTTTTTTGCTGCTTCTCTGCTGTATGCACATTTGCTGTTGTCGGTGCTGCCGTTTGACGAATCGAAGGCGCTTTATTGATGGAAATGAGACTGGTGGGAATGGAACAGGAAATTCCATACCATTCCTCTCCATCATCAATATTGCATCACGCGAAAGTGGTGTTTGCTATAATTGATGGAATCGTTAGCACACGCAGCAAAAACCACAATTTGTGATAAAGTGACCCATGAATTGATGATGGAATGAAATGTGTTAATAGAAAAGGGGGAGACGAGACAGAAGAGGCAGAGCAAATCTTGAAACAGGTGTAAATGGAATGGAACAATGAGATGAATCAATGGAGGGTATTCAAGTGCAGCAAAATCAATAATTTATTGTTTATGATATTTTGGCCGACAAGAATGTCGTTATGGTTATTTATTTATTTATTTTTTGGTTAATAAATGTTTGACAATTATTTAAATGAATATTTTACTACACATTGCATACATTTGATACTAATGGTATTTTGCTGAATGATATAAACTATGTCGACAATTGTGTTGAAAATTTTATTTAAAAATTGAAATCATTTAAAATAGAACTAAGTTACTAGAAGATATCTGTCAAAAGTAAAACAAATCTAGATAAAAAGAATATGTTTGTTTTATATTCTAAATTGAATTGTCTTGTCTTGTTTTGAACTTTTGACTTGTCTGATTGGGACGAACTTAAAAAAAAGTATTAAAATTATATTTAATGACTAACAGATGCGAAAGACTTATTTGTGTGCTACTTCTTTTGTTACAGGGTTTCCCACGATTTATTGGTCGGTTTTCGCAATTTTTTCGGCTCGTCTCATGATCTATTCATCGTATGCCATAGATTTTTGGTTCGTTCCCATAATTTATTGGTATCGTCCGATTGGACATTAATTAAACTAAAAAAATCTGGGAAATGCCCAAAAAATCCTGGGAACACACTAAAAAAATGGGAAGCAACCAAAAAAAATATGGGAACTAATCAATAAATCGTGGGATACCCTGTACTAGTTCAAATGTTATCTTTTATGTTAAGTTTGAAATGTGATTTGACATTCTATTTCTGAAATTGTTTGAATTTTCTAAGCTGTAAACCGAATAAAATAGATTAATTTCATTTTAGTTAGATTATTTCAAGACAATTTACAGCATTACTGAGTTCCATTAAGGGCAATGCAAAGAATGTAAATATTTTCTTTGCTTTGCCCTTAATGAAACTCTGTAATGCTGTAAATGGCTTTAAATAGTCGAACTAAAATGAAATAATAATCAAAAAAGATTATTTCGGTTTCGGTTTTCGGTAAATTTCACCGGAGTTGCACTAAATTACTTTCCTTACTGTAATGCCTGTATTAGCTTTGTGGCTCTTCATCCATTTACGAGCACACCGGCAAGAAGAGATTGGCAAACATGGAAATGTACTCAACCGGCGTATCGCAATCTGCATTGATGCAGCCAGACCGCTCTAAATGAAGAGTCCTACCGGTTTCAACACGTTAAGATAAATTTGCTCCCCTCTCAACCCCGAAATAATAAAAGCACAAAAAAGATGCCATTCTGCATTTAGCCATGGGCATGATTTATAAATGGCTGGCTAATAAGATTCTTTTTTCCACGAAGCAGTGCTGATACTGATGCTGTGCAAATTGTATAGAGCCTTGCGTGAATGAATGAATGGATGGATGGTGTGTGTGTGCGCCATTCTCCCAGGGCACCGAGCAGCAGCAGAAGCAGCGGCAACACTCTCGTGAGGTCCTTTTGTTCCCCCCGGAGCAGCCCGATTGCATCCTTCCATGGTACCATGGATACCATTGAGACGTCAGACTTCATCATCATCATCATCGTCGTCGGTTGCACAGTGTGCAGGAACGTGCGACCCAAATGACAATTTGCAATATGAAATTCTCTTCTAGCCCTCACCGGAGCAGCCGACACGACACGATTGCATAATTATCTTCTGTACCGCACCTGAACCTGAAGCATCCTATTTGCGACGGTGGCGATGGTTTGCGTGTCGCTGAGCGCTAGGGAAAATTCACCTGCCCTGGTGGTGTACTTGTACGATGTACAACGGCTGGTGCTATTTTAACTGCAAATGGAATGGTAAATATTTGCATCGCCATGCGGGGGTGTTGTTGGGATGCGTTCGGCTATGAACACTAGATTGATGGGCAACCGTCAAGGACAGGGGACGAACCGAAGGACGACGCGCGTTGGTTCCGAGACCCGAGAAGTGGGCTCTCGAAACCGTGGGCCGTGCACGATGCCCTTCAGTTTGCGCTGAGCCGATCCTTTTTTGGGTGTTTGCTGCTGGAGCCCAACGATGCATCCTTTCTTTTTTTTTGTTATGCCCTCCGGAGCATGCAGTCGATACTAACCGGCCATTTTATTACTCAGAACCATACACAAAGAGGAGTTGCACGATGAGGAAAGAGTTGTCTGTTGGAAGCAAGGATGCTTGCGGGAGCTGTCGCACAACATAATAAAATGCTCCAGTGTACCCATCGTCGTCCTCATCCTCATCATCGTCGTCGTCGTCGTCCGGCGTTCGGGCAGAAGCTGTTGATCGTATTTCATTCGTCGGCGGCACGGAACCAGCACGACCTGTGCATACTTATTAGCCTTTAGTTCCTCGGAGATAGTCGAACCGCCGGCACCAAGACAGACCAAACGGGGAGGGGGCCAGAGAGAGTAGAGTGTGAGTGCGAGAGAAATTTTCTTTTCTGCACACTATTTGAAACATGATTCCCATACGAAAAACTTCATAAAGCTTCACAGTCTGAAGCAGCGAATGTTTCCGACCACGTGACACACCGAGCGTTTTTTTTTTTTTTGTGCTGCTGGAGGGAACGCAGGTGAGATTGAGTTAGAAGTATGGGTTTTATGGCATCGGTTTGCGCAAAACTTTTCTCACATGCTTAAGAAGATTGTGGCGATGGACCAACAGATACACACACACATACATATAACCGACAGCAGCATCAACATGGGGACGTGTTCAAGTGACGACCAAAGCGTTAGGTCCGAGAGCAAGATGACAGCACGCGGGACTCAGGAGTCGGAGGAAGATGAACGAGGCTCATACGTTTTATCTCCGGCTCGTGTTTATGGTAGACCCATCGATTCAACAGTCGTGTTTGGACGATGGATTGGGAATTCAAATTTGTGAGAATTTGTCCCCAAGCGGGGACACTCGTGTGATGGAAGAGGAGTTCTCTACTGACAAATCGCCTTCGGGTTGGACAGATAATGATGCATCTGTAATGCATTGAAAGTGGTTTGAGATGGGTTGGACATGTTTGTAAAGTGTGGCAAAAAACTAGCACAAAGATATCGTTTCTTTTGATGGACTTTTTCATCGTTATGTTCCTCTTTTTGTTATGCTGTGGTGGGTATAATAACGTTCTTGTCGCGCACACGAAAGTGTCTTTCGGAGCAGCAGCTTAAGACAGGCACAGTACACGCCGACTTAAGCACAATAATAACGCACCAACTGGTTCTTGGCAAATAATCGATTCATTAGTTTATTCAATTGATTTTATACTCTAAAAATGCTGACCGTCGTCGATCAGCATATTTTTCTTAGTCTATTCTTCTTAGCCTATTTTCCATTTAATCGTTAAACCAGCGCGCATCGCTGGCGCGTTGCATAACGTAGCTAGTCAGCATTTATTGACCTAGCAACGCTTTGTTTTTTAAGCCTAAATTGTCGTCAGCGACATCCCTCCCCCCGTAAGTCCTCGTAGGGGAGTTACAATTCTAGGTTTAAAGTGGGTGGCCTGCATGGAGGAGGACCAATATTTTGTTTTAGATATTTCTTGATTAACATCGCGGAAACCAAGATTACCGTAATAGAAACACTTAGTATGGTTATTGAGAAAAGTACATAGTTACTAGTTACCGATTCTACTTCGTTAGACTTATCTTCTTTTGATATGCTTAAATTTAACATGGGTTTAAAATATGCTCTAACTTGCTCAGATTTTATTAGCATCGTCGGTTGTATTTCGAACTTGCTCGTCAAAATGCTACAGTCTAGTGACAAGGTTATGATTCCGATTGAGCAGCTTGGGGTAGTGAGTGTTTTGTTACATTTTAGTAATATCTTATCAGGGTTGGTAGAGAAGAACAGAATACTGTTTGGATTTGTAAGTTGTATAAATTCAGTGACTTCTGGCCCTATTTCCTTTGAACTACATCTGGTACCACTTTCTGTGTGTAGTAATGCTGATGCTATGCAGTCTGGTTCTCGTTGTATTATTTTCTCAGAAGATATGTAGTGCGATTCGTTCAGTTTAAAAATTTCCTTCGGGTATAAGTAACTAGTTTCGTTGATGGCTATTGTTTTTTCATGTATGTCTAAAATCGTATGATTGGCAAAGTTTGGAACGGCTATGACTTTAAACATCTCGTAATTTTCTATCGATACAATTATGTTTTTGATAGAAAAGACTATTTCACCCTCTTCTATTCTCCTATTGGTTATTTCCGAGTATTCTAAAACGTTATAATGACTTGCCATCTTTCTTCTTATAGTTTGTTTTAACATCTCTTCGTCCTCTAAATATAATTGGGTTGAATCTATTTCGTGATACTTATTTATCATGTCTTGTACTAGAGCGGTTGTAAGCATGATCGTTTCTTGTATATACTTTGTTAGAACTTCATTTTTGTTATGCTTAAATTCCTTGCTGAGAACATCTATACCATCATAGAGTTTGTCTATTCGGTGACGTAAATTTTCTGTTATCTCATTGTGTTTTTTATTTGTTTGGGTCAAACGTTCGGACACATGTGTAATTTTTGTATCCTCTGCTGCTCTGAAGGCTGCTAATTGCTCGTCTATGTCGTCTCCCCCGAACATGAAATCTTTTAGTATACCAAATATTCCCCGGGAGCGTTTTGTCCTTTTGTGACTTATTCCTTGAATTAGTTGAATTGCATGGTTGCATTCGTGCTGAAGTGTAACTTTTAGATCCGAGAGTTCAGAGTCCGTACTATTAACGGAGTTCAATACTATGGTTAAGTGTTTTTTCAACGTTTGTAACGTATCCGTATCATTTTCCGGACGTGTCCCCGTATGGAATGTCGTTTCCCATGCTCCTTTTTTTAATAGGAGTGTCCCAATATGATCAAAATATATTCCTGGTTCAGGGATAGGTACGATCGATAAGCATTCGACTCTAAACAGTGCGGCTATGTATATTGTTATTTTAAGGATGAGCTCCATGATACGGGCCTAATTTTGAGCTTTTTCCTTTTTGGTATTTGACTTGCTAGTTCTTCTGCTTTAGCTTTTATAACGTTAAGATTTGTTTCTTTCCTTTTTCCCCAATTTGAAAATGTTTGATCTCGTTTTACCTCGAGTACTGCTAGTTTTACAGTTGGCCTGTTAACTAAATTATTACCTACTTTGATTCGTGCTGAACGAGTCTGTCCGTCTACGCCAGTTACCAGCTCGCAGATTCGGCCTTTAAACCATTTTCCTTTCCTTTGTTCATCGGGAAACGTGACAATATCGCCTATTTGTAATGGTTTGGCCGGTTGAGTCCACTTCTCTCGTTTAGAAAGCTTTGGGAGATACTCAGCTATCCACCGTCGCCAATATTGTTGTGTGATTGCCTGGGCCCTTTTCCAATCGGACCGTACCAATTCTGTTTTGGTGATATCTGAGATATTCGGCTCTGCCTCGCCGGAACAACCTAGCAAGAAATGAGCTGGAGTTAGGGGCTCGTCATCTTCTCGTTCTAGTGTTAAGTGAGTCAATGGTCGATTATTTGTTAGGAACTCTATCTCAGTTAGTATTGATCTGAGAACGTGTTCTTTATAACTCTCAGCCATGGGAAGCAGACTCTTGATTTCTCCAACCATTCGCTCCCACGCACCTCCAAAATGAGGGGCGCCTGGTGGGTTAAAGATCCATTCTATGCCTTCTGAGGCACATCGATATCTTATTTGTTTCATCTCATTGTCGGCTCCGACAAAGTTGGTCCCATTATCGCTGTATAGGAAAGATACCTTTCCTCTTCTGTATTGCAAATTTTTTAAGCAAACAATAAAGGTGCTTGCCGTTAGATCAATGGCTATTTCTATATGGATTGCTCTTGTGGTTAAACACGTAAATATAACACCCCACCTTTTTTCTGACCGTCTGCCTATCGTAACGAATAGGGGGCCGAAGTAATCTACTCCACAATGCGTAAATGGTTTTTTAAACACTGCTGTTCTACATGTTGGCAGTGGTGCCATTATTGGTGGGATTGGTTTAGCTCGTGCGTTTTTGCAGTATTGACATTTGTTTATTACGTGCTTAAGACTGCTTCTGAGATCTATCACCCAGAATTTTTGACGAACTGCAACCATCACTGATTCGCTCTTCTGGTGGTAGTACCTCTCATGATAATGTTGTAGGATAAGGTTTGTAATGTGATGCCCTTTTGGTAGGACAATAGGGCTACGTGCGTTAAATTGAAGAAATTTAACGTGTTCAAGTCTTCCTCTAGAACGCATGATCCCATCTTGGTCCAACATAGGGCACAGGCACCTAACTTTACTGCTGCCATTAATCGGGTTCTTCAATGAGAGTTGTATCATCTCCGTTTGAAAGCTTTCCCATTGAGCCTTTTTTATTAAGTGGCGCTCAGCTAAGTCAAGGGTAGCTTTATCGATTGCTGTCGAAAATGACAGGGATTTAGCCTTACTTTTTAACCAATCCAAGTACTTTAGTGCGTACGCTACCGATCGTTTTAGACGGTGCCAGTTGGAACACCATTCGACGGAAATGGCGTCATAATCTATTCTTTCCACTGTTCTCGAAGTGTTTACCCTTTTCCGGTCTTCAAATGTGTCCGGAATGTCTGGTGTTAGTGTTTTTATTTCTAAATTTTTGAGAAAGTCGGGACCATTTAACCATATTGACTTTTTCTTACAAGTTTTTGTAGCTTCGTCAGCAGGGTTTTCTGCAGATGCTACCCAGTTCCACTGCTTCGGAGAGTTGAACTCCAAAATTTCTCCGATTCTCAGGGCTACGAACTGATTATATGTTCTAGGCTCTGAGTTAAGCCAAGCTAGAACTGTTTTTGAATCGGTCCAAAAGAATTCTGTTTGAACCTTTAACCGCAATTCCCTCTTGATTGATTCGTTTAGGCGAGTGCCTAGCACTGCCCCTTGCAATTCAAGCCTAGGGATCGACAGTGGTTTGGTAGGAGCGACTCTTGATTTTGCGGCCACGATACTTATGTCGATGCCTAAGTCGTGGACTGTCCTAAGATACTTAACCGCGGCAAAGGCTTTTTCTGACGCGTCTACGAAAGTATGGAGCTCCCTGATCTTTACGTTATTTCCAATCGAAAAACATCTAGGTATAGATATGTTGATCGAGTTTTCGATTCGGTTTATCCAGTTTTCCCATTTTTCCTTTATGGACTGTGTGATTTCGTCATCCCAGTCTAGTTTAGTTTTCCAAAGATCTTGCATCAAAATTTTACCTTCAACAGTAATGTTGGCAAGATGACCTAGAGGATCGTAGATTTTCATTATATATGAGAACATCTGACGTTTCGTTAATTTTTTAATATCTGCCCTTTTAAACTTGTAGGCAAAGACGTCAGACTCTTTGTCCCAAATCAATCCCAACACTTTATCGAAGTTTTGATTTTTCTCCTCTATGCCAAGTACACTTTTCTCAGATAACCTGTTGGTTGGAATGCTTTTCTCTACTTCTTTTGAGTTGGAAAAGAAGTTTCTCATAAAGAATTTAGCATCATCATGTATTTTACACACCTCCGAGATAGTATTCACGGCTGTATCAATATCTGGATAACTATCTAGGTAGTCATCTACGTAGTGATTTTCAATAATCGCTTTTACTGCCTGGGGATAAATATTTTTGTAACGCAGTGCGTTCTCGTTCTTCACAAACTGAGCACAAGTTGGTGAACAAGTTGCCCCAAATGTCATCACTTGCATAACGTAAACTTGAGGAACGTCAGAAGGCGATTCTCGAAATAGAAATCTTTGAGCGTCTTGATCTTCCCGTCTCACATTTATTGTGATACATTTCCTTGATATCTCCTGAACAGCCTATTTTGTGTTCCCTGAAGCGGACTAGCACTCCGAACAGGGACGCAGTAAGATCTGGGCCGGAAAGAAGTTGAGAATTAAGGGATATATTTTGATTTTTTGCAGCCGCGTCGAATACTAAACGTGGTTTGGGAATGGGTTTATTATGGTTTATCACGGAAAAGTGGGGAATATAGTTTATTTTCCCGTTCAATTGCAGCAGTTCCATTGGTGTCGCCTTACGTGCATATCCCTTTTCAATGTATGCGTTTATTTCTTTATGATACCATGATTTTAAGTTTGGATCCCTTTCCATTGCCTTCTCTTGACTTTTTAAGCGCGTAAGCGCTTGTCCGTAACTATCTGGCAATTTAGGATTGTCGGTTTTCCATACTAAACCAATTTCGTATCCGTCGCCAGTATTTTTAAGCGTGTCTTTCATAATCTTTAACGCTCTTTTGTCTTCTTCAGAGGCACGGGTTGGAGTAGGTTTAACTCCAAATTCCTCTGTAGAAAAGAAACCACGCAAGATTTGCATCATGTTCTTGTTTTCTTCTTCGTACGTCTCTGTCATCACAAATGAGTTCTCTGTGACATTTGGCGTATTCGTTCCCCCAAAAATGACCCAACCAAGCCTCGTTTCATGGGCAATTGGTTCGTTTGGTCTACCTTCTCGATATTTTGCACCATGGCAAAGATACGAATGTGGAAGGCCTAGTAGCACGGTAGGCCTCGCATCTGCATAGCTAGAGATACTAATGCCTTTCAAATGTTTAAATTTTCTTTGCAAAAACGGAGCATCTATGCTTTGAACGGGAAGGTTAAGTTCCCTTACACTTCTGAGACCTTTAACTTGGAATTTTCTTTTGTTAGCTCCCTCTACTGTTATGGGAACTATCCTACTTTCTGTCTCTTTTTGAATGCTTCCGTCCGTCCAGGAGAGAGTTAGCGGTCTTTTTGGTCCGTGAACGTTTAGTTCTTTTCGGACACTTTCCAAAATGAGGCTAGTTGAAGAGCCAGGATCCATGAATGCATAAGTTTCGAATTTTCTTTCATTGTGGTGCAAAGTGATGGGCACGATCTGATAGAACAGATTATTCTTTTCCTGATGGCAATTTATTTTGTTTGTAGGTTGCCCTTCTACCAGATTTCTTTTATGAAGCATACTATGATGCCTTTTGCCGCAACCGTATACATTACATTGTGGTGGTAGGCGACAGTTTTGGGCGTTATGGTTGCTGTACTTGCAGCAATTGGTGCAAATTCTATGCCGAATGAAAAGAGATAATTTTTCATCGGGCGTCTTACCGTTCAATTGTCGGCAACGAGTGGTTTCATGAAGAAATCCACAAATTAGACATATCGTTTCCTTTTCTGGCCCTTTATGACGATGCTGCATGTTTTGACGGTTCGACCTTTCTTGTTTGGCTACTCCTTCGTTCGCGGCCAGTATAATGGCCAGTTCTTCAGAGGGTTTCAGCCATTCTGCTAGGTCTTCTAGCGTAAGATTCTTATTATCTTGTTTCCTACTTATTGTGTGTTTCAACCATTCGTTCCGAAGTTCGGTTGAAAACCTTGATGTCAAATCGTTTAGCAGCCTCTGATCATTCAAAAAACCTTCTTGTTTCAACAACACCATGTTATCAATGAGATTGCGCAAAGCGTTGGAAAATTCTAAAAATGCTGAGGGATTATCTGTCGTTATGTGCTTTACTGCTAGTAATTCTAACAGTAAAGACTTGTAAATGCTTTCAGCATTTCCAAACATTTTGTCGAGCCTGTTTAATACAAGCGGAACGTTTTCTGGGTTAAGCATTAACCCGCTAACCGCACGAAGTGCTTCGCCTTTCAGATGCCTTTGCAGCCTATTCATGTTTTCTAAATTTGAAAACTTACAGGCTCGGGAAGTTTCTTCGTAGGCTTGTTTAAATTGAGGCCAGCATTTATAGCTTCCATCGAAATCTGGAAGCTTTGAAAGTGTTACTTTCGAGTCCTTAGAACACAACGATTGAACCATTTTGTCTAAACTCTGAGTTAACAGTTTTACGTCTAAACTTGTCATTGGTTTTTCATTGACCTCTTCTGATTTTTTGTTTTGTATCTCTTCTTGTAGCCGTTTTAGCTCTTCTTCTATTCTTACTTTTTCTTTTTCTTTTTCTTCTTCATTTGTCATTTTTTCTTTCAGCAGTTTTTGCGTTTGCATTAGTGCTGACCTATATTCCTGCCGTTCAACTTCCCTATCTTTACACTTTTTGCATAAAAAATCTTTAACAGGTGATTTTATATCTAAGCATGACAAATGAAACCACCTGTCGCAATCAATACAAGTTATCAGTTTCCCTATCTCATCTGGGTTCGTGCATAATTTGCAGTGCCCATTCGGATTCTTTTTAAAATCATATTCCATCTTGAACTCACCCTGGTTCAGATCCGCTTCAGCAGAGTCAACTCCTATTCGGCTGGTCAGGGACGGCTGGATCGGGAGTGATGTCTTCACTGCTGCTTGTTGGTCTTCTCAGGATCAAATACGACGTCTTCTGTATTACGTGCCGGTTGCCCTCAAACCGAGAACGATGGTTGACTCAACCGGAACGATGTTTTCTTAGCGGTGGGTCGGCGGTCATACACACGACGGTCATACACACGATGGATACACTCGTCACAATTAATTTCATCAATTTGCTCTTCCTACGTTGCACTGCGTCGGATGCCTTATGCAATATTTAGCTCGCGGCACACGTGTTTCGTTATGCAGACTTTTATAATCACGTTTCGTCGGAGTTAACGTCCGATACTTGCGACGCACGCGTTTTACGATAACTGTTTTTTTTTTTTTTTTTTAACTGGCGCTAAACTGACGGTGTCATGTTGTGTTGCGAGAACGGATGCACCTTTCGAAGCTCGCGGCGTACACGTATTGGTCACCTTTTCACTAGTTCAGCATTTGCCTTATACGTTGGCAGTATCGAGTTCACTTTCGATTGCGTCACTTCACTAGCGGTAATGACCGCGTTCTATTCACTGTTGTGTCGTTGCACTTACAGTTATTTTGCACTCACTCACCGCCGAGGCGCTTCTCGGGTTTTGCTTCGTCGGCAACTGGTGCGTGGCCCTTCTTCCTGGGCTGGCTGTCGTATATCGGCTACGCCGGATCGTCGTCCGTCGCCGTTGTTTCACTATCACAACCCTGCTTGGGTTGCTGTGGGGTCTATTCACGCCTCTACGGGCTTGTTACTACTTCGGGTTTTTATTTCCCGATTTATTTGACTACTTGCCGAACCGTTGGTTGATGCGTCCTCTCTGGAGCCACCATTTGTCGCACACACGAAAGTGTCTTTCGGAGCAGCAGCTTAAGACAGGCACAGTACACGCCGACTTAAGCACAATAATAACGCACCAACTGGTTCTTGGCAAATAATCGATTCATTAGTTTATTCAATTGATTTTATACTCTAAAAATGCTGACCGTCGTCGATCAGCATATTTTTCTTAGTCTATTCTTCTTAGCCTATTTTCCATTTAATCGTTAAACCAGCGCGCATCGCTGGCGCGTTGCATAACGTAGCTAGTCAGCATTTATTGACCTAGCAACGCTTTGTTTTTTAAGCCTAAATTGTCGTCAGCGACATTCTTGTGTGTATAGTTTCTGAATTATCCGAAGAGATGTTCAACTTTTCGAAGGATTGAAGGAGCTTTGTGTCCTCATTTTGTTGAAGATTAAAGTTGGATTGCTTTTCCGAATTCCATGAGGCTAAACTACTCGATCCATTCGATCAACACGTACATTTTTGACACGTACATATCGTTCGAAGGGAAGCATCAAAAATGTAAGTGGGCTTATCTCGTACAAATTCAGCAATAGCAAAGGAGATATCAGACGAGATATTATATAGTTTGTTGGAACAGGTTTGAAAGATGATTGCGGAAGCTAAGGTAATATTACCATAGTAAAGCTGCTATTTAAAATTTTCTACAAATAATGTAATTAAATCATACATGAAAACTATGATTTAGTCAGAAATAAGAGATGATATGGTTAGTATACAGGTTAAAGTATACAGTGCAATGGCCTACAACATTAGTACATATCTTGGTCTTTCTTATCGTCTGCAGAATAGTACTCGCTCAAGACATTCAATGTTGAAGATCATTTAAACACTGAATTTCCCATTGACAACCCTTAGTTAAATGAGTGAATTGAATTTGTTATTTTTGAGTAAAACGTCTCGAAATGATTCAATTTTCTCAATTTCCTAAAAAAAGTTCCTAAAATTTGAAGATTATTTGCATAAGCCAAGTCCTCCATAGTGTTTGATTATTTCAAATAACTTATAATATGATCAATATAATATTATAACGTAATAAGTGATGTGATATTGCTCGAAATACATTAACGGCTTTTCGCACCTACATATTGTATTTTCCAGGGGTTTCCAGGGGTTCTCATAGTTGAGGAATAGTTTGTCTTCCTTCACTCTTTCCTATTGGAAGTGAACTTCATATGTTGGAAATTGAACTCTATGATACCCTTTTTGGACAAGCTGCTTGAAAATTCCTACTGTATTTGTCAAACAAGGTTGCTGTAGAGTTCAATCCCCATTACACTAAATTCATTTCTGTAATAAAGAGTCAATAAAGGTTCCCACTGCTATGAGAACTCTTAGAAAGCCCTGTAAAATATCGTGAGTCTCATACGCACAAATCCATTTCTCTCCTTTTACTCATACATTAAACAAAAGTAGGTGACGTTCGGTGGTCTTCAAACTGTGTGGTGGATTTTTGATTTGCACACAGCTAATCTGAATCCCCGCAACATGTTTCAAACATTGGACAAATTCATCGCACACGTCACACAAAAAATAATACCACTCAACCAATTGCAGAAAAAAGGGCGTCCTACTATACTTCACTCACTTAAACCAAGATCCCAACAATAACGTTAGAATAGTACATGTTTCCTTAACACCTTTCTTCCGCTTCTAAATCGTTCTTATTAAACTTCTTCCGCAGTTGATTCTCACTTCGAAACATGCAACACACGACACACCCTTTGGAGGACTCTGTTTTGGGGTAAGGTGTTGTTGCCGTTCGAAATGTTCATTAGCGGTAGCTTTCCCTTTTAAATGAGTTTTGACAGCCTACTTCCATAATAGGACACGACGCTAACAACTGACCATTTAACCTACCGCCGTGCTACACACCCTCCACCACACGTTCATCGCAAAACCCGTAAGACACACGCAGCAGCAACATGACGACCGTTTTGACAAGGAAACAACAAACACGGGGCCAACACGGTTTCCACAGTCTTTCCCCTCTGTTTTCCGAAGCAAGCAGAACTTCCGCCCTAACACGGTCCTAGTTACGACGAGATCGGTGCCTGTAAACTGAACACGCGTCCCTTCGAGGGAAGCGTACAATTCCGCACACAATACGCTCGGCCAATCCCGAGTCAGCAGGAGAAGATGTGGGAAACGGATTCTCGCATATTCGGGTGCATTTCTTCTCTCCGGCATTGCTGTGATGATACATACAGTACAAGATAAATCCCCGCAGCACTATTGCTTTCGTTTTTTTTTTTTTTTTGTAAATCCCAACTGACTGATAAGCCGGGCAGCGTTTTGTGTTTCTCTCTACTGGCCGGAAGCACCCCGGGGTCCGGCTGAAAGGATAGATAGAATATTGCATACCCTCTACATGCAAATCGTACCAATGCCGTAGCCAGGGACTACTACTATCCTCCCGCGCGCCACGGGAACGATTCAAATGCAGGAGTTTCCCGCTTAGCAAAGCCCGCAGCCCCCAAGCGAGGTTAATCAATTCGCCTGTTTTCCACCCTAACCCGATGGTTATGTTTCATTAAATTCCTGCCATTCCGCTGCTCCCTTGATTGTTACACAGCGTTTTTGAGCGTAATCCATCCATCCCACGCGTAGTAGGAGGGTAGGTAGGTTTGCCGGTTGCGCCTTCGTGGCATGTTAAAAAGGGGTTAACCTAACCGAGGCAAGCTGTTGTTATTTTTTACGTTCTCCTCACATGCAATGATTTTGACTGTAGGCCGAGCAGCTCGGGTTCGCTTATTTAGAAAATGAAGCACCACACAGACACACACGCCCTTACAAACACGCACGCATATTCGTATTTCTCTAACCCTGGGCATTTCTTGTAGAACGAGCTCGAGCGCGTTGATTCGCTTCGATTAACACGCTAAAAAGTGGCAAGAACATGGCACACAACCTTCACGTGCGCCAAAATGGGGGAACAGCAACACCACGGGTATCACATTACGTTCGGGCTTTTCGGGCTTGTTTCGGTTTCAATTGTGCAAACCCGGTGGTGGTGGTGGTGGATTGCCGGATGGGGTTGCGGTGTGATGACTAATGTAGAGAGTGATGAAACGGATTGACGGCAGATGGCAGTCAGAGCAGCATGAACAAGTTGTTTGCTTTGGTTTGGTGCTAATCTCGGTTGATTGAATTGTCTGAAGCAGGCAGAGAGCTGTGGAAGAATTGTTGGAATCAAGGGCAGTTTTGGAAGTCATGTTGAGACCCTAGAGGCAATCCTTGCAATTAGGTTGGATGTTTCAAGAGCTTCTAATTGATCCATTTGACGTCTTGAATGTGCATTTACTTTGCATTTTAACAACGTTATGTTTTTTTTTTTTTCTTTTGGCTCAACAACCGTTGCCGGTCAAGGCCTGCCTGCACCCACTTGTGGGTTTGGCTTTCAGTGACTTATTGATCCCCCCATAGTAGGATAGTCAGTCCTACGTATGGCGGCACGGTCCATTTGGGGCTTGAACCCATGACGGGCATGTTGTTAAGTCGTACGAGTTGACGACTGTACTACGAGACCGGCTTAACAACGTTATGTTAGGACATTAATTATCCTAAGGACCACTTCTTTACATTGTCGTCTTTTTGTATCCTTCATCATAAATATCAGGCTCGTTTAACAAGTTATTCTTCTTCATCTAGATGGGTAAATGAACTCCACTCGACTGCTATAACCATTCACAACCTTCACAGCTTCTTCAGCTAATGAAAGACCACACTGTCTCTTTCTTAATCATTTCAATTTCAATGCTTTTGTGTAACCTTGTATAACAACCTGCTACAGACACTGTACTCCTTGGTATCTTTAAACGTTCTCTATTTGATTAAAAACAATTCAACCTCAATGGAGAGTCCTCAAAACAGACAATTTATAGCCAGTCAGGCCGCAACCGAGCAGCAAACCGAGCGAGCGAAATAAAACAAAACCCGCGCTTTAAATGCCACTTAGCGCCGTTCATCATTCAATGGCATTATTGCGAGTGCCCAAGGAAGCAGCACCGTGCCACATAGCCAAACTAGCAAGCAACAACGAGGACGAGACACGAAATAAAACGGGAAAGAGAATAGCGAGAGAGAGAAAGAGCAAAAAAATAGTAAAATAAATTAAAATCCTTTGAAGAAAAGCTTCATCGTGCGGAAGAACAGCGTGTACAGAATGACGGTGGTGGCAACGTTGGACGTGGCGCGGGCGAAGAAAATGAAAATACCACCGAATGTCCCGAGGCAGCCAAGACCGCGCGCAACGGTATCCAATATAGAAACCGCAAGCCTCGAAGGCCTAGAAAGCAACCCGCATAGTTTTTCCTATGCAAAGCAATTGCTGTAGCCATTCAGCGTAGCTCTCGCCACGTCTCGCCACGGCATCCAACCGACTCTGGTAGAGAAAAGCTGGGAAACTTCGCCTGTCATAAAACTAAGAATTGCACCCCAAGAGCTACTCGCGGTGGCCTTTTCCTCCGTTGCCCTTCTCCGGACAGTGTGTGTGTGTGTGTGTATGTGTGTGTGCAAGCAAGTACGCGTCGTCTGCAGGAGAGGACCGTTTCACAGAGCGTGCACAGTCGCTCGTCTCAGCGCTGGCAATTATTATGCAAGGCAATGGTGGACTTGTGGTGCTTTGCCAGGACCAGCAGATGGGACCGATGGTGTAGGACAGAATCATAAAAAAAAAAACAATCCGAAACATAAAGCGTGTATTCCCGTGTTTCTTGTGATCGTGTTTCGCGATGAACGGGCGAACTGTAGTAGTACAGTTTCCTCGCCCGGCAAGGGAAGGATCCTGAATCATGCGAAATTCCACGCGTCGCTTCATCTTCGTTTTTTTTACAACTGAATGGTGGTACCGTTTCAAGTACAAAATGCTGTGTGAACAGGATTGTTTTTACTACTTGCTCCGTACATGGAAAAACTTTGAACTTAATGAAAAAATCCTTATCAACGCTCAAACACACACCCTGAACGCCAATTCTCTTTCAAATATATTCACTTACACTCTAGTTAAGCTTGTTAAAACAACTCGTTAAAATTAACACTAATTTTGAACAAATCATCGCTTGACAGCACCGTCTCTAATCTACGCACATCTAATGTAAACATCAGCCACTTTTTTCCCCACCTTGTCATCCTTGCCCCGCCAATGTGGCTTACCGTGCTTGTCGTCTTAACCTGTGCTCCGCCTGTTGATAGACTTCATATTTCAATTTATCAACGTGCCGGGCCGGCCGTCCCAAACTAGAGCCGAAAAATTGCTCAAACAAATCACGATGGCAATGACTGTCAAAAACATGTCACACAGTGAGTAGGAAAAAGCCGCCCATTGGTGTCTTTCCTATCCGTACGGCGCCCTTCCGAATGTATTATCACAGCAGACGGCTTGTGCGAGTATTAGAGCAGGGCAATAGAAAGGAAAAGGAACTCTACAACAGTTCCTCTCTCGAGCAGCAGTTGAGTCGGGTCACGCGCTTGTGTTGTGTGGTTCACGCTCGGGGAAGCACATGGCATATGCGTTCGCTCTGAGCAGTTCGTACGCGTGCTCGGTCGCTCTGGCTCTCTATTTCTTTGCCGTCTGGCGTTAGTAGCGAGTTTCGTACGGGGTTTGCTTGTGCTGCGTGTCATTTGAAAGGGAACATAGTTATGCATCGCTACAGCAACGAGTCGTGGTTGGGTAGGGTGAGAGCGTTAGTTGTGGTTAGAAGTTACTCTGATCTCTCTTCAGTTGTCGAATAAATCTTTCGCCTTTTACTAAAGATTTCCGTGGAGAGGGATACTCTAATGAGTCTAAAGTGAATTTTTGTCCAGTCCTGACTTCCCTCGCGGAGGTCGGGACACCTGATCTTAAGAAAACATCAATAATTTCACAGTATCGAATGCTTGCAAATGATGGATTTATACAGAATCGGAGGTTTAATTTAGTCGTAATAATCATTTTACAGTCATGTTTAAAATGAAATGTATCTCTATTATCATGTTGGGATGATATTCACTTAATAATCATCACGGTAGTATATTAACATGCGTAAACTTAAGTAAGGCCTTGCAATGATATCATATATTTTTAAATTGAACATTCAAGTTTTAATCGCTTTGGTATGTAATGTTAGTTTACCAAAAGTTGAGCGAATAACCAGCGAAAATTCTTACATATGACAGTCATAATACAGCCATTTTGATTACAACTTAACTAAATTTTTGATTTAAAGCCATATATACGAGTGCAGTCTCAATTATTCAAAGTCTCTAAAATGTATCAAACAAACATAAAAAAACTGATGTCAATCAAGATCTAAGTTAGCCTCTAAAAAGGACACAATAGACTTTAATATATATTACTAAACTTTCGTGCCTATGAATCATTTGTGAAAATATTCTGTTCTGGTGGGCAAAAGGAACAGTTTGTAGATTTGAACACTAGCAAGATGGAATAGAACTTTAGTTTAATTGTAATATCCCGAGTTCGGGTTGAAATATCAGAGTTAATGACTCAATGAAATTTAATCAACATAACTGCCTTAATTTGTACATCATAACTTTTAAGAGCATTTATTTTTTCAACAATTTAATTTATATACCGGTACAGTCTACCTCTTGCTTTTCCAAGGCGCTGTTGTTATCATTTCCGATTGGAAAATGTCATTATTCAATCCCGTTCTTCTAATGCAACCCCATCGCGCTCGTAACAATTAAGCAGTGATTAGCTGAGCATTGCCTACCTTCCGCCGCAAATTCGTTTCTGATTCATTCGAGTAAGAAAACGAAACACATCTCATAAAACAGCGAGCGCAAAGATACATGCTGTCCCCACTTCCCTCGTAACACATCGCGCCCACCCTGAGCCCACCCGAGCAGCAGCAGCAGCAGCACCACACTTTACGTCCGGTAGTCGTTAATTTTATTCTCAATAAATTCTTCCCAATCGTACGTATACTCATCTCATTTTATTACCATTCTACTTCTGGGGGTCGCGCCGCTAGACATCAAAGCGGCCCGGTGGCCGAGCCAGCCAGCCAGCTTAGCTCTCGGGTTTCCCGACCGTAGAAGTCGCTGAGCGAGCAGCAGTCTCTCTGTCCATACGCATCTTTGTGTGTGTGTGTGCCACCGGCCATGAGAACTAATCTTCGGACCTGCTTCTTCCCATTCGCAAACAGACGCCAACGGACGCAAAGAAGCATTCTGTATGCCATATATGGCTTGCTGGTTTCGCACCGCACAACCCCACTCCCGTATCAGAGTCTACCGACCAACACCGGGGTCAGAAGCCTGTGCAGGTCCGCCGGCGTTCCTGTTTGGTTGCGGTTCTCCGGCTCGGGCTCGATCTTGTTGTTGTTGCGGTGTTTGTTTTATAGAACGAAATTTGAGTACAGCGATGCTACCGAGCTGTGGGCCGATCGGAAGGGCCACGGAGGCATGCATTTTGAAAGGCACACACATCAACCGATCGACTTCAAACGGGCGACTTTGGAAAGGTTTGGGCTTTTTTATAGGGGGGAGAGGGAACCGTTTGTTTTAGAATTTATTTACTCCACGCCGAGCTGGTAAACAAAGTTCCAGTCCGAGCAGGCTTTCCGCGTACGTTCCCAACATCTGACGACTTGCTTCCTCGGGCATGATAGTTTTCGGAACTCAGCGCAAAGGTTCCCAGGAGGAACCTCTTTTCTTCACGCGCGCGTTTATCACTGCGTTTTATTTACACTACATTGAAGAAAACCGAAACGCGGAACTGGGCCTGGAGCTGGGAGAGTTGTAAGCTCCCAGAAAATAACACCCAAGTTGTCGCCACCGCACGCCCCGGCACCGCTTCTTCGTGCGCCCCAGCGAGGTGAAACTAATCTGATCCGACAACATCATCGACCCTTCGACATTTCTCCTATCATAAGCGCAAGAGGGCAACTAAGTTAAGCTGATATGTGTGTGTGTGTATGTATTTACGTTTGAAGTAAAAAATCTACATACAAACGATCGTAATCTTCAGCTGCCCTTGCACCAGTCCCGTCAAGCATTTTCAGCTGTGTGGAGCTGTTACGCACGGTTCGGTTTGTTTATTATTTCTTCCGACGCGGGGCGACGACGACTTCATACAAAATCTGCCCGGAGCTATGAAGTTTGAAAGCATTGAAGACTCTCGACCAAAGTGAATAAACAACATACCGGTGGACGAGATCAAACGCACACTTGGCTTGCGCGTTGAAGTCGGAACCGACTGCATCGATGCATTCTGAAGAAGCTGTTCAGGAGTTACCCTTCCGCTCAACAATGCTCTGGATGTGGCTCTTGAAATGGAGCCGTCAGTTGACTGTAATTACAAGATGGATTGGAAATCGCATCAAGAATTTCTTAAGCACTCTGCTCAACATTTAAAAGCCTTTTGAAGTAAAACTTCCTCAAGCTCAGGGAAGAACGGGTAACACAAGGTTCTACAAAGCGCAGGTTGGAACCTAGCTTCTTGGCTGCAACATGTAAAACATTGCCCAGGTTGTATGTAGTTCTGGCCAACTTTCCAACATCTCCCTTGTGATGGTAGATTTCACTAAATGTCCCCGGAAGGACACTCCTCCCTTGGGAATAAAAATCCAACTAGGTGCCAAAATAGTGGAGGAACGATAGTTCCTGTCGCATATAGATATTGTAAGGGGTGCGTTTAATTTGTTTTTTCTTCTTGCCTCACTGGCATGTGTCCCGCTTTTACCGACTCTCTCGTCAATTCTTTCGGCGACGGTGTCATAAATTTTGTCCATTATTATCGCTTTACGCAAACGGGGAAAAAGGGGCACGCGTGTTGGGAAAATAAAAAGGGGAATATGTATGCTCGACTCTGGATGCAATGGCACAGTCCTGTGTCTCCCGTGTGACGAACTGGCTGAAACGTCCCTATCATGATATCACGTATCGGTGTGCTGACCGACGTGTTTGTCGTATGGGGTTTGCATCGCACAGGGCCAAACTACTTCGCACCACCGACGGGACGGGACAGCGAGAGTCTCTGGCGCGTAAGTTGGCGTAATCGTAAATTACGTACTTTACGACGGATTTCAGTTTTTATTGCTGCGGATGGTTCAGTTCCCCGGCTCCCTTTGCTGTTTGCAGTTTTAGATTTAGGCCCGGAGCAGAGCCTGAACACCACCACTCACGCGTACGGAACGCGTCCTAGAACGATACCGTGCCGATGGGGTGCAAGCCACCGTGCGAGAGCTCTCTTTGATAGGACGTCGTCTCATTGATTCCGGCCGCACGGGCAAACCCCGTGTGCGGACTCGACACGGTGCATCGAAGCGTGCTGCTGCTGGCAGTAAAAGGAATCCAAGCCGCGCTCAAACGCCCCGCTGCGGAAAAGGAGTTGGGGGTGGAACACAGGAAGGAAGTTTTGTTGCCATTTTGTGTTGTGGTTGGGTGTGTGTGTGTGTGTAGCTGTGTGTGTATGTTTGTCGTCTCGTCTCGCCAAACCGGCAAAATACGGAAGCTTGCGTAGCCATGTCGCTTACATCGAGCCACTCCAGACTCGAGAGACCACTTGAACTGTATACCCACTTGTTCGTCATCATCGTCACCGTTGTTTCGGCGTGTGTGTGTGTGTGTGTGTATTTGGGTGTGCTAGGGCTGGATCACGAGGAGAAACCACCGGCAAACCCCATGCTCTCCAGAAGTTTTTGGAGTATTTCACTAGCATTCGGAGAGTTTCGCAGAAAAGTGGATCTGTTTGTATGCCCCGGTAACAAACGATAAGCCGCCGCACGATGTAATGAAATTATGAGCAACCGTTCGTTCGTTCGTTCGCTCGCTTGCGCTACTGCTCGGCAGGACGCTATACCGGCAGGATAAAGTAAGTAGGATCATGTTTGTGCTTGTGTGTATTTATTTGCTTTACGCGTCAATCAAACAGAGCCGAGCCGGGCAGGGCCCCCTTGCTGCGGCGATGTGAAGGAGTGCCGATAAAAAGGGATGTGATGACAGGCTTTGCCGTAATTTTCGCCGTAATATGAGCAGATTAATCTTGCAAGCAGGTAAAGCTTTACGTGCTTGCTTCGCACAATGAGGCACCATCAAGAAGCTTTCCCGCCCACACACACACACAAAAAAAAACAAATTAGAAGAGTTCTTTAAAGGATCTTTCATTACACTTCCACTTCATCGGCACCTTTGCCGGCACAGGAATGCAAATTTTTCACACCACTTTCCGGTGTAATGTAAATTTGATTCATTACCACGATGGTGGGGATAAATTCATGCTCAAAGATGGCTTAAAAAAGACTGTGCCCAAAAATTTAACACATTGAAGGAACACACTGCCGGGAACGCCGTCACATTGCCCGGTGGATGGATTTTGGAACATGCTGGTCGACTCCAAAAAGCGTGGTTCGGCGCATTATACGAGCTTTTCATCGTTCCGGTGGGATGCTTCTTTGCCTTCCGTGGGTTTTTTTTGTTATTCCCAGCTCCTTGCGCTTTGAATTATGGTTTGCTTTGATAAATGGATTAAACGCTGCCGGAAAACTGAGTGGAGAAGCTTGCTCGTGCACTCAGAGGATAACCCAAAAAAAAAAAACCAAGACTTGGCAAAATTGTTCGCCTCAAGTGTGTTTCTCCGTTACTGTTGTAGTCGTTTGGCTGTACAATATGAACACAAGCTACATGAAACGTTGCATCACATTTTATATACATAAAGTCACGTTTTATTCTTTCAAAAATTACAAAAAATAAAACAAGCAACTGGGGCACTTTGTTCACACACGGGCTAGTTAATTTTCCAACAATTTCACGCTGGTGTGATATTACCCGGGTGGAGAGATGCACGAGGAAGCGCGATACAGCGATTGCCGTACGGTTTTACGGGCACAGGTCGTCATCGCCGCAGACGAACACAACGACCCCTTCGTCAGTTTCGTTACCATCGCCATCATCATTATCATCATCATCAGCTAGCGCTACCCATCAGGAACGAGCTGTGGCTTTTATATATCTAACGAACACGCTGTGTAGCGAGCTCTTATCAGAAATGCATTCAGTTCGAATTTTCTGTCGACATTCTTTCTCTCTCTCTCTGGCTAGTCTATCCCTCTCTCCATATGGTAGAAAGGTGGCCTGGTGGTCGTTAATGCTAATGTTGAAATAAATATGTTTACTCGGACGCTGACTCTCGGCACTGTGCACAGATGCGTACTGCGGCATTATGCACATGCAGTGCACATGGGATATGGTACGGTGACAGTAAATGGATAAGTTGCTAGAAATAGGTATACAATTTTGAGGTGCTTTCCAATTTGTTTTACAGGATGTAAATTAACAGTAAAAGCATGGAATCAACATCCGCAGACATGCCTCAACTATGAAAATCACACCCTCGAAGAATTACTCTCACAGTTTTCGTTAGTTAGTTTCGAAGAACGTAGAGAAATAATTGTTAAAACAAGAAACGAAAGGGGAGGAATAAACGTAACCAAAAATAATAACTGTGTTAAAATGAAAATTATCCAGCAGAGGGAAGTATGGGTTTGTTATAAAAAGAAACGGTTTTGTAGATTTTTTTTATTGACAGTCCCAGTACCTTTTACTGATTGAGTGAAAGTCTGAGTGAAATATTGAGTCTTTTATTGTATTCCTCATAGTTTGTTTTATGTAAATATTGTTACTTCCAATAACTTCAATGTTTAGAGTTTTATCACAATTCTTCCTGATTTAGTTATCTCGCTTATATCCTTGTGCATATTAGCCTCAGCCTATTACCCAACTGCCAGGGCCAGTTGTGTCATCAACAAGACACCGAACAATCAGGGCTCATAACAAGTTTCCATATCTTCTCCAGCATCGTTAATGTCACCGAGACTTTTCCATCCAGAAATTTCCCCCGAGGATGAACAAAGGAAACGACAGGCAAATCTTTTTCCACTCCGTACCTCGGTCTCGAATCTCGCTCCCCACACAAAGTGCACTGAAACTAAAACAAAAGTTCCCTCCGCAAGCTCCGGTAAGCATCCGGTGGGGATGGAGCTGCTCGGATGCTTCGGCATAATGGGACGGCAAGTAGCAAACTTGCCACCGGTGGTATGCCACCTGAGCAAGGGCTAGTGCAAAAGCAGTGCAAGCACAACCATCAAGGCATCGTCATACTAAGGGGTCGTTGGAACGGAGACAACTGCTACTCAGCAAATCGGCTACTAACGCGACGCTCAGGAGACGCTTCTGTGCACCACCACTATCACACCACTACACTGCAACGATAGTACGCTATTACCAAAACAAAAAGAAAGTCCCTGCTGGCTCTGCATCACCACTACAAGCGCACCAAGAAGTTTCATTCGTTCAGCGTCGTCGTCGTCGTCGTGTGCGGTCCCTAACCTAGCGGAAGCAGCGGTAGCATGCCAGGATGAGCTATAAAATTTTATGGCTCTTGCCCACCCCTGCAAATGAATTCCCTTCTTTGCGCGTCGTTCGGTGTATAACAGAAGCGGCTGCTGTGCTGCGTACAGCACCGCGGTTCCCTTCTTCGAAAGAATTGCCCTGCAACTACTCGGTAGCCTGGATTAGTCACCGGGCCGTGTTTTTTTTCCACTGCCACGTCATTATACGCAAACGCACAGTGGAAGAAACGATTCCTTCCTTCCCTCAAAGAACCCTGAACAACGGACAAGCAGCTACAGTACTAAAGACAATGATTGCTACTCCTGGTTTGCGTACCTTTTTCCCACACGCCGAGCAGCCGCCGAGAACGACCCCTCCGAGTCCTGAAGGATTGAATTGAAATGCATCCCGACCGGCCATTCAAATCGGGCCAGGTTATGTGTTCTGGCTTGATTACATTTTCCTGTGCGCCCGCGTACCACGCGTTTGGACAAACACCAGGCTCTTGCTCTCTCGCTTAGGGCAACTTGCTTTGCTTGGAGTCTCGTGTTTTTATGACCATTTAAAACAGTTCGCCCTTTGCAACGAGAGGGGGACCGTTTTGAGTTTATGGCACCAGACAAAACCGTACGATACAAAGGGAGTAGACAGGAGGACTCGTTAAACAGGATTAGTCGTACACACAGTCAGTCGTCGGTAAAGATTTTCTCATTTCTCTTTACAGCAAAATACATAAAAAAGGACACACACACACGCACAAAGGTAAAAATAGTATTCATTAAATGATTGATTTTGTGATTCCAGTAACTTCTCCAAAGGAAGTTGGCGCTTCGAGGCGATCCTATTATTTTGATTACAATAAAAAAAAAACCCCTCCAACTGGCTCGTCACGCTTTGTACGCTGTTTAAAAATGAAACAACTTGATACACTGGGCTTATCGCCACCAGCAAGGGCGAAGAATATTTTATTTATCTCCGTTTCAAAACATTGGGTAGAGAAGAGAGCATAAACACACTCCATTCCGGCAGCAGATGTAACACGCTGGATGAAATATTAATTTCTGTTTAATCGTGTTAATTATGCATCTTGCCTGGTGGAAACGAATGCAGACATTGTGTTTTCCCCCTCTCTGAAGTTCTGTTGTCTGTTCTGCTGGTGCTGATGTCGGCAAATAATGCTATAATTTGCTGATTTGAGAAGCGTAATTCCAACGTGTACATCATGTAGATGTATCATTCCCAACAAGCGTTCCTGCGTATCAGTCACACCTTGTTGGAGTTGGAGCTCGAAACAAATAATGACTGCTTCTAGGGTCGTTTGCTAAGTAGGCTAAGTAAAGCATACTACCGAGTTTCGAGGTTCTTGACTACAGATGCGGAGTTTTATACAATCTTTCAAAGTTCATAATTCTTGAAGCTCTTCTTTCTTGAACTTCTTCAAAATTGCTCATACATCTTCAAAATTGCTTAATTTGAATGCATTTTGGCTGAAAATTGCTTAATGTTGAAACTATGTTGATCGTCTTGGGTGTGTGTGTATGAGTCGGTCGGTTCCAATGCCACCACTTGCTCGTACAATTAATGTTATTACACCTATAAGAGTAAAATAAGATACTTCCGTCCTTTTCAAACCTGTGTTAGGATAAGAGGGGAGACTTATCATTATCATCATATCAGACTTTAACGGATATTCGCCTAACACCGATGCCTACGAACCGCGAAACCTCGGGAACAGACTGTACAATCATCTCGATAAAGAGCTGCTGAGTGGATGGGCGAAAAATTAACACACACAACCCATTCGCTGCCAAAATCTCTCGGGATAGCCTCTGGTGCAAGTGTTAATATCTAGGTCAAAACAGACCATCCAACACCTCGCCCGGGTATCACACTTTCCCATTTGCGCGGGTTTGAAAGATCCCGCAGAACACACATGTTCAACGCTCTCTTGAATGTCTACTCCAGCAGAGCACGCACGCACACGATGAATTAATGCGTATCCCTGGAACCCTGAACACAGGCTGCGCGGGCAAAAAAGAGTGTGAGCCAAACACAGGGAACAACACGAAAGCTCCCATGGCTGGGAATCTCTAATGCCTCTAGGGTGGGATTAATTAAATCTAATATTTTTCACCATCTCTGCCCACGTACGTATGCTTGTGTTTGCTGGACTGGATCCTCGGGAAATAGGGACAGGTTCAAATTATGGGCTGCTTTTTTTTTTTGGTACGAGGCATTAAATTCTGTGTCCAATGCCGATTGTATCCAATTTCGAGTTCGGTGTATCTCGGTAATGTACGGCTCCAACTAATAGAGTAATAATTTTGACCAGCACGTGACCCTGTGTCCCCGTGGGGTGCCCGACGGTTTGGGACATTTTATTCTTTCCGCCTTTATTCGCATGCTGGCAGGCAGCTGGGGAGCTTTCTGTGGAGTTTTTGGAGCGGAAAGTCATCCCAGATCGCTCGCTCGCTGGGTTCCTGTGCTGTCCTGAGGTGTACATATATTTTTTGTGATTTTTGTGATAGGGCGACGGCATAGACACTGTGTATGCAAAATTTGCTATATGCCCCACTGCCCGAAGGTCGGTCTGACTTACCGATAACGTCCAGCGTAGCGGCGGGAGATGCCACCCGGGCTCCGGATGCTCGCGCCGTTGCCAAACACACGTAGTCGCCCCGATCGAGCGTCCCGTTGACGGCACGGATATGCAGATTGGAACCGCTCTGGTAAATGCGTTGCGGTGTGGCGAAACTTAGCCGCTCGTGTTTAGCCGGAACGGGGATACCTGTGAAATGGGGCGGTTAATTATTGGCAACCTGGAGCTGGGAGGAAGGGAAGCACACAAAATATGTTCTCTGGGCGACTAGCGGGCTTACCGTTTCTGGTCCACGAAAAATCGATCTCATCGTCAAACATTGCCCGGCACTCGAATGTGACCGGTTCACCTTCGAACACCTGCCGGCTCTCGGGTGTCACGGTGAACTGGAACTCGCACCGAACCGTATCTGTGGGTGGAAGAAACGAGAAACGGATGAGTATCGCTGGTTTTGATAAGGCAGGAATAGAAACTAATGCGAGGGAAAAATTACTCAAACGGGGAGTGCCAATAGAAGGAACACAACAGAGCAAGGCAGGTCTATCAGTAGCTCTTAGCACCTTAGGTTCTGCTCTAGAGCACTACCAGCCAATGCCGGTTGCTCTGCTGGTGGGACTTGGTTGGCAGGTCACGGTGTTGTGTGTTCTTCGGTAACAAACTTCTAATCTAACCTTTCCTTTTTTTTCTTGGTTCAAATTTTGGAAATTCTTCTTGCTCCCAGAGTTGCTTCCATCGGGTGCGGCAAACCGGAAGCCATGTCACACAGGCCACTCTCCAGCCCTCGCCCGTTGCTCATATCGATAAAAATGTTAAACGATTTTCTATCGGCACGTGAAACTACTGTCATCAAACTCAACCCAAGCGAAGGTGTTCAGGTGTGACAGTGGTTGGCACCGTAACTGCCCCACGAGAGATTGCCTATCGTGCACCGGGGTCAGGGGCGGGGAAAATGGTTTCGCTTTAGTTCCGCTACCAGCAGAGCGGACGATCCCGGGCGTTTTTTTTTTCTTCCTATTTTTCGCTGGAACAGCGGCTGACTAAAGTGATTGGTTCCTTAGTCAGCAGGCAAACGGCGAAAGGTTTGAGCGGGTTTGAACTGATTCTTTCGGGGAGATGCTAGATAAGCGACAAGGACGATGATGACGACGACGGCGACATGGCGTCCCGGCTCACGTCATCGCTGTTCCCGGCTACGGCTGTTTCCGAATGGGGATTTTATGAAATTCGATTTTCTACTTCCGCAAAATACTACGTCGAAGTCACACTCTGCGTACATAAAAAGGGTGCAACGGTTGCTGGTTGCTGGTGCTGTGCCCGTTCTATGGGCACCCCTACCATGTGCACATGAATTTTGATATGCTTTTGAGAGGAAAATTATGTTGTCACACCGTTGCGCCGTTAAACGGTGAATAGAGCTTTCGGGTGCAGGCTAGAATAACGATTGGCAGTGTGAAGATAAAGTATACTTTACTGCAGTACCTAACTTTTCGGAATAATGTTATTTTAAATTTGCTTTGCCAGGATTTAATGTACTGTGGTGTAATAGTAGAGGTGAATGGTGTTTGGTAGATTTTGTTTATTGTATTGGCAAACATATTGCAATAACTTTTATATTGTAATATTATATTGTATAGAATCATTCCACACTACACGGTTTACACGGTAGACTTTGTATCCTTTGTAGGCTATTCTATTGATTTTCGTTGATTTCAAATGAAATTTAATATACTCCATAAGGATAATCCGACTCCCACTATTGTTAGGCCGATGCCGACTCCGACAAAATGGGAACCACTAGTTTCGCTCGAAGTCTTCCGGAGTTGAAGTCGTCCGGAGTCGTTCGAAGTCGTCTGGAGCCGCCCGGAGTCGTCCGGAGTTGAAGTTGTCCGGAGTCGTTCGAAGTCGTCCGGAGCCTCCCGGAGTCTACCGGAGTCATCCGGAGTCGTCTGAAGTCGTCCAGGGTCGTCTGGAGTCGTCCAGAGTCGTCTGGAGTTGTCCAGAGTCGTCTGGAGTCGTCCGGAGTAGGAATCGTTCGAAGTTGGAGTCATTCGGAGTTGTTCGGTGTCGTTCGGAGTCGAGGTCGTCCGAAGTCGTCGGGAGTCATCCGGAGTCGCTTGGTGCCGTCCGGAGGCGTCCGAAGTAGGAATTGTTCGAAGTTGGAGTCATTCGGAGTTATTCAGAACCGATCGGAGTCTACCGGATTCTGGCGACTCCAGGTGATGTTTGCCAAATAAACCCAGGCCAGGGTCCAGGGTCGGTGTTCTCCTGGATTGACAGGCCTTCGTCACACATATAGTCAAATAACAGTATTTGACAGGTTATCTTTTTCTTACCACAGTCTCAAAAATATTGTTATGCGATTAATCACAATTTACTTCAACTGTCCGGAGTTTAAAATAAGATATAAGAATCTTTCATCGAAAATCGAACAGATTTAATTAAAGTGTTGTAGTAAAAGTCAAACCACAATACCGTAAAACACTGTGGATCTTTTCACGTTGATAATTCATGGCGTCGGTTTGAAACAAAAGAAGAATTGCTGGTAAGAATTGACCGACAGAAAATATTTAGTTATCATGACATCAGGGCCTTATAGAGGTCAGACATATTTTAACTGATTTCTAGTACATCAGGCGATCATGTAAAATTTAAAATAGACATGATCAGAGTGCTTTTTTAATACAAATATAATTTTAACCTCCTTTTTCGCTCCATTCAATATCAATTTCACCCTTGCATGCTGATCAAAGGCCTAAAATGGAATTTGAAATTGTATATTTGCACACACCATTTGTGATACATTCCGATAGAGGCATTCCTTTCATAATTAATGTCCATTCACCTCTGACTGCACTGCACGTTCTCGTATTGGTTTTGCCAATAATATCAATAGTTTTACTCTTGATTCTCTTTTCCGTTGCCCTCTCATGTTTTGCCATGTTTGTTTACAAACCAAACCATAATAGAGTGTGTAAAAAGAAAGGTAAAATAATGTATTGAAAAGGATTTTTTTACTATGTGCCCCCAACGAATGGGAGGCATGTTCCCAAGCCATTCAAGTGTCCGTGAGATTCAATAGAACTAACCGTGTGATTCATTCGTTTCATACATTAACCAGTAAACTTTCCCCAGCTGTCATTCTGACTACGAAGCTCGCCAGTTGCAGTCGTCAAACGTTCATTTGCAATAAAGCATTGTTTTTACTCGGTTGTGGAGCGAAATCAAAAACCATTCGCAAAACCAAAATGTCGTTCCATGAGTTTCAGTTTCAATTAAAACCGTACCTACCGTAATGAAATAAGCATTACCTCGGCACTCATTTTCGCACCAACAAAAGCTGCTCACAGCCAGCTTTGTAAGCAAAGCTCCTAGCTCACGGTTTCGGTTCAATGGCCCCGCGGCGGCCCCGGTAGCCAGCCAGCCAGCCAGCTTATCGTCTAATCGGGTGGACATGATTTGTGTCGCGAACCCTTTTTTGTGCGTGTGTTTGTACACATTTCCATTTGCCCTTAGCCGTCCATACGCATCCGCGCGCACACAAACGCAAACACTAATCCCCGTGCTACTCATTAGCACAGAATCCATCATCATCCTCGCAACAATAATAATAATTTAAACAAAGCAAAAAACAGCACACACACGCATTGAGCCGGCTTTTCAGCACCATTTGACCCGAAGGCTTATCGATGGGGCAAAATCATCCACCCGCCACCACTTTGCCACAAAGGGAGGATTGCGATCGAACGGGAAAGGAAGCGGCAGCGAAAGCAGGAGCAAGCAAATTACAATTTATTGCATACAAATAGCGTAGCGAAACTTTTTAATTAGAAGAGCGTCATCATATCCGCACAGCCACACACCGCATTTGCCGTTTGCCAACGCAGCGCAAATGAATGAAATCCCATTCACGACGGGGCCCAGTCGGGCGGATTAAAGCAGACGGCTGCGGGCGGCTTGCGTGCTTATGATACACTCCCCCCCGGCCGTCGCCCCTTGGCCTGCACAAAAATAAGGGCTTCAAATCAGCCGGTTGCATTCCACACACCGATTGGAGGAACTGTTTTGCACGGTGCAATGCAAACGGGGGTTTGCTCTTGCGCACTGGCAACACTGCCATAAAAATTAATGAAGCATTCCTCCCCGGGTTGCGTTCCGTTTGTGGAGGCACTATACCGGTGTAGGCAGCGGAGAAAAAAAACAGCAACCAAACAGGGACACTCGGTTGGGCTGCAACGACAACAGCGCAACAAACCAAACCAAAGAGCGAATAAAAAGAGGACACCCAACAGACCGGCGGGGACACAAAACAACCGATGACTCCAGGCGGCTTCCCTCGCTCCCGCCTAAGGTGCAGCTCTTTATTTGCCATTTTTTCGTGTAGTGCACGATTTGCGATGACAAAACACGCCAACCCGGAACTCCTTGCTGCTGTGTGTTTGCTGAAATGCTGGTAGCAACCGTGTGCCGTCTCATGCCGCCGACATAAAGTCACATATTTCGCACTTCCGGCCGACTGTCTTCAAAACTGTCTCTCCCGCGATTGTTTATGCCAGCTTGAGGGGGCCGAATTTGGGGGACAGCATTTGGGGACAACGTTTGCATCGTTGCTGTGACCTTCTTTTCCGGTCCAGCCGGTGAAGCCAACCGGCGAAACCGGGGGTCCCTAATATTACCGTTTTTATTCGCCCTGTCCCGGGGTTCGCGTGTCGATGAAAGCTTAATCCTGCCATTTAACGGAACTGTTTCGTGTATTTTTTTTTTTGTGTATAGTTGTTTTGCTTTACTCTTTGTTGTAAACTTCTCGACCAGTGAGTTGGGATTTTTTTTTTTTTGGAGAAGGGCGGAACCACGTGGCGCCAGGTTTCGGGTGCGTGCAGGTGTGCGATTTGTCACACGTGTGCTGCTCCGATCCCACAATGGCAGAAGGTATAAGAGCTTTTTTCCACCGAAAAAAAGAACCAACCAAACCCCTTAAAAAGGTGAAATGGAAAGCCTCACACAGGCACACGCAGCCACTCACGTGGAGTTAGGATTTTGGCAATGAACACATCGTTACGCCGGTGGAAAATTTCATTCCCCACCATCGCTCTGGTGGATCGTGTCTGCTTAAGGGTTTGCGTGCGCTCATAAAAAGTAAGGACCGCGGCAATCATCCGTGCCATCCACCAAACGACGGTGCAAGATTTTGTACGATGTGTACGAGATGGTGTTTATTTACGGCGCGCGGACGGTGTCTTGTTTTTTTTTTTTTGCGAGAAAAGCCATTTTGTTTGGCATTTTTGTGCGTTAGATAAGTGCTGCAAAAGCACTGCACAGCCGGAATGAATTGGGTCTTTTCGTTTTATCTGCACCGGGGCAAATGAGATCGGTGGTACTCCGCAATCTGTCTAAACTGTGTGCAGATTTCATCAGCGTTTGCAGGAGTGTTATGAATCGGGCGAAGCCCACGGGGGAGTCTAATGCAAACAACGGACCGAAATGATTTCGGCCCGAGGTACCGAGGAAACAATTTAATTAGAATTTGCATGGAAATAAAACATGCAGACAATTCTTGATTTGATAGAATAAAAATTGTTGAGAGAATCGCTTCCAAGCATTGGAACATCGTTGGTGAAGTTTATTTGGTCTTGTGCATAAACCAAGGAATGAAACGCACTCTCTGGTCTTTGAATATACTTACAAGAACAACTAATTGTACAAGTATTGAAGTGGAAGGTAATGTTTTTTTTTAGAATTCAAGGTTTTGGGATAACATAAGGACCCGATCTGAAAACTATCCCACGTTACAACTAAGGTGAGTTTTTGCAAACGAGGTCTACTTGTTAAAAATGCTTTATTTTTTAGTATAAAAAAGAAAATTTGCTACAATTTCCACAATGCACATGTTTCGGGATATCTTTTCAACTAATTGACGAAGAATTGTTTGACATATACCAAATCACAAAAAGAAGAGATGTTTCATAGTGAATCAAAGTTATGCGATCCACCTCAAACCTAACTTTAGTTGACACGGATTCAGGAGATTCCTCTCAATTCAGCTTAACCAGCTCTGGGAAAACGCCCAGGTCTTTAAAATCACCCTTTTGCGAAAATATTGGCCGCCTGATGTAATTCTAATAGCCTTAATGTCCATTCAAAAAGATCTTGTGAAGCATTGCGTAAACTTCTTGACATCCTTTTGCCACTTCAATGTTTGACCGTATTCTAGCTGATGTCTCCAAGCAGTACGCAACAACTTGGAGCTTTTCTTGTTCTCGGATTTGCCAATTTGCCCTGCTGATGGACAGTTTCTGTTTTTAAACAGCAGATGGTCGAATTGTGTACATATTCTTGGGATGTTAACTTGTAGAAGATAATACTTTTCCATGAATATCCCGTACTGGAAGATCACCGTTACGAATCTTGCAGTAGAAGTGTATTTTTTATTTCCAAAAACTACTTCAAACCTCTATAAAACTGGGCTGTAACATTAAAATGATGATGGTTTTGGTCTAGTTCACGACCTTCTGACTAATTCTCTTATTTCTGCTGACGTCAATGGGCCCATACCGCATAGTGTCACAGTAAAAACCACACCTTCTTAGTGTGGACGATCAGAGGAACCGGAAGGCGTGCGTAATCAATACAATGGCATATGTTTGTAATTAATTTACCGCAACCGGAAGTGGCTAGTCTGGTTTGCTAAAGCTGATAATTCTTATTTCCAAATCCCAAAAATAGATTAATTAATAGCAACGTTAATTTCGAGCAATTCTAATCAAAAAAGCTAAACAAATTCACATATCAACCGAATAGAGGTTCTTGAAGTACCACCCATCAGTAATGGAACAACTTCCGAATGTAATCAAACTATAATGAAGACAGCAACAAAAAGTACACTTTTTTTAAAGTATACTTGTATACTATGTCTCTCTGATAATAAGCATAACGAGAGAGAAAGAGAGACAGCAGTGGAAGTCAAACGGGAGGCGACAGAGCTAGGTCGTTCAAACACTACCGGTGGGCGCTAAAGATCACTCGAGCGAGATAAGCAAAAGGTCCGTTTTGGCAAACATCGGCAAAACCTTAACGATTGAGCCTGGGGGGGAAAAAGAAGAGTCACACACTAACTGTCGTCGTCGTCGTCATCGTCGTCATTTGCCGGCGTATTCGTTCTCGCCACCGTCACCGCCGTCCGGGCAATTGGTTTCTTATCGCTCGCTTCGGTTTGATGTGCCGCGTGCTTTAGTGCCGCTCCGGTGCAATTTGAACGTTTGTTTTAATTTTTGTTTTGTTTTTTTTTTCGTCTGCTTTCTGCCACAATCAGTACTGCTGTACCGGCAGAAAAGAAAACAATTAATACGCGACAGTACATCCTGAAGATGCTCTAGTTATTTTAAGTATCGCTTCGCGCGAAAGACAATCCCAATCCCTTTCCGCCGTCGCTTTTAATCAACTTAATGTCAAGAAGTCAGACAACGTTTGCCGGAGGACGGAGCTACCCTTTGCCAGCAAAAATAGAACAAAAAAACCAATCAATTTGGAAAGAAAGCGGAAAGAAAATCGGATGTGCACCTTAGCTTCCCCTGCGCTTCCCTCCCCGCGTCACCAATCGGACGGTCGATACCTACCGAGCGCAAACTGCATCAGCACCACCAGCACCGGCAGCACCATCATCGTCCAATTCAATCCCGTCATTCTGCTACGAATCACTGTTCCTGCTGCTTTTGATTGCATTTCTGCACCGGGATATGTATCTCGGCGCACAATGCACCTTTCTTTCGGGGGGATTTTTTTTCTTCTTCTTGCCACAAGAAACTACCAACCAAATTGCACACGAAATAAAAGAAGAGAAAAAAAAGCAGCCGTTTCAATAAAATATCGAAAAGCTGCTGCTGCACTGACTGCAAAACAATTCCTTCCTGCTTTCTCTCTCGCTCACTCTCTCTCTCTCTCTCTCTTTCACTTCTCGCTCACACGCTTTCGGTGCACTACACTCTGGGCAATGCAATCAACGAAACTGCATCGGTCGCACGTCGAATTAATGCATTCGCTCCTACTCTCTCCCTCTTTCACTGGCTCTGTTGCCTTATCAACTGCCGAACAATGCACTGCTGCTGCTGCTGCTGCTCGACGAACTGCATTTTGATGCACTTTTTGGCAAAAAAAACACCTTCGGCTCTTCAAATTCTTCACCTTCACCACATTTGCGTGTACGTTCACTCACACTCACACTAACACCACACTAACATAACACACACGCGCGCGCTATGCTTTGCTTTCAAACTGCCAGCCTCCTTTGTTGCGGCACCGAGCCAGAGAGACTTGACTTTCTTGAGCCTGATATGCACAACACTTTTTCTTTGATTGTGTATCGTTTTAAAGCACTTTGCACCCTCCTGCCCAGAGATGGGGTCGGTCTGTTGGTATTGATTGAAAAGAAGTGTGTGCCCTTTTCCCCTAAACCAATGCCGCTCGTTACTCGTTTTCTAAAGAAAGTATTTGCCGGCTTGGTTCTCTGTAGCGAATTTTCCCCTTCCCAATTACAGCAGACACGCCTGCTGATGTTGTTTGCCTGTATAACTTCCACTTCAAACAGATGAGCTAATTTGCTGTACGCCGCCACAGAAACACGGTCTCACTGCAGTTGCAGGTGTTAGCCGGCACTTTTGGATCAACTTTACACCGGACCGACCGGCTCGAGGCGAGAAAAGAACCCGTCCGACTTCCTCGCGATACGCAGCGCAACTCATCTAACGCAACCGGACGCAAGCGAACGCAACACGCAAACAACCGCGTTTATGCTCTCTGCTCTTTTTTGTTGCTCTGGATTTGCTGTTTCTCTCTTCTCTTAGTCTCTCTCTCTCTTTCTGATGTGTTCTGTCTGGATGATTCGCACTCCGGTCGGAAAGCATGCAGGGGGTTTGAAGCATTTTTTTCTAACACTTTCCATTTTTTAGTAGAGTTCAAAAGGAAATTTAAAAGTTTATTTAATATTATCTTATTTGTTCAGCTTCTTTGTATGTTTGTTTTCATTTATTTTTATCAATTTTGGAATTTGTTTATGGTTATATTTAAAAATACCAAATTACTCACACACGTTCATGCTCTTTTTAATTCTTATTATCAATTTTTATATTTATTTTCCATTGTTTTCCTACCTTCCGGCAAACCCCTGTTCTAAGATGCTGCACATACAGAATTATGCTGAGAGACGCGTGCTCGTTCCCACTCACACACACACATACTTGCTCCCTACTCTGGTCATCTCGAAGAGAGCTGAGCTGTGCTCTCCATTTTATTTTTGTCTCTTTTACAGGGGAAAAAGTTATGTTTCATGCTCATTGAGGGGTTTTTGGCGTTTTGCTCTCTCTTTGTTTACATATTTCTATGCCGGTGACGCCGTGAATTTGTTTGACGCTTTCCATTTGCCGGTGTGGTTGTGTTGGTGTTGCGCGTCTAACGTCACTGGCAGCACTGGCCAAAACCCCTACAGTCGGTAGCGCAAAAATGAAGCAAATCAAAAGCAAAAATGAAAAAATGAAGACGAAAATATTTTCCGATTGGAAAAATTACATTTCATTAGTCACGTAAAGAATTCATCTAAGTAGCCATGTGATACGCTCTGGGTTTAGTTTCGGTGAATCCGTCCTATCCTGTAGGACGTTCTTTCGTTTTAAAACTTTATTCCATTTTTTTTTTATTTACAACTAAATTCAAATAGTTTTGAAGGCTGTCCAATAATCTGTCACAAAACCATGGCTATCAACGCCCGTAAAGCTTCTGGCCGCGATGGTCCAAACCCGTTCGTTACCCGCAAAATTAGCCGAAACCAAAGAAACGCTACCAAGCGGCCGGCACCGAAGGCACGACCGAGCAGGAGTCACCGTTCCACTTCGCTCAGGACGTATCCGAAGCAGCGTTCACGCCGCTCCGTCCCGTCCAGCCCCTTCCGTCATACGCGCGCAGCCATAACGGATCTGGACATCCCGCTAGACAGTCGGCGGCCGGTCTTGATCGATGGCGAGAATGTCGCTTACAACGACATCTCGAGCGAATACGTTGCCAACCGAATCTACCAAGCGTACCAGTGGTTCGCCGCGAACGGTTACCGGGCGTTGGTACTTTGCCCAGACTATCTGCTGGCGAAGCTATCCGGGCAGACACCGCACATGCCGATCGAGCTCGTTACGGACATTCCGGATGATAGAGGAAACCACGCGACGAACGTTGCATTCGAGCTGACGCTGCTGCAACGCGCTGCGGACGAACAGGCGGCGATCGTGTCGGAACGTTCGTTTGCTAGCAGCTACCACAGCCATATTGACGTTGTGCAGAACCGCGTGGTCGGTTTCACCTTCTTCCGGGAGTCGATCTTTATCCCGGTCGATCCGTACGGTCGCGCAGGTCCCTGGTTGCGAGAAATTCTACGCAAATGAAATTCTTCTTTCAAACTCGCGCACACAAATGAAATATAAAAGCTCAACCAAATTACATCTATGAAGCATCGTCAATCTCGATCAGCTTTCGTTTCGCTGTTTATTTCGGCACCATGCGTCCGTGTGTGCCTTTTTTATGCGCAATTGTTGCGCCGCCCCTACGACACATGATTACACAGAATACAAAATACGCTCGTGTTAGGAGATTTACTAGGTCCACCCTGTGTGCATGTAACCCTTTCTGCTATCACGTCCCTGTAGATATAACTAACATACAATGATAGGCAGCGCGAGAATGGTGCGAACCTTTTCGTTTCACACCTAATAATTGCTAATCAAAACCCTTTTCTAAACGATTTGGAAAAAGAGACATGATCCAACTTTTTACACGTTAACACCATTGGTGAATGTAATTTAGTGGTCGCCGGTATTGCTTCGCAATTTGAAAACACAATGTAAGCGAAACCATGCCGGAAAAAAGTGGTCCAGCAAAATGGAAGGATAGATTATCTAATCACCACCATCTACATATATCTTAAACCGTATTACGAGCACGAGTAACGAAAAAAAAACCGGAGGAACCGAAAGGAGGAGGCGCTTAAGCTCTCACGCAGCACGCAGCAGCGCGCACACAACACCGCTTGTGTCTCGGTAAAGAGTAAATTCGATATCAAAATGTCACTGTGCTTCTGGGTGGCGAGCCGGCTTCTAGAGATCGTCGTCGCCGATCCACTCGAACGCTTCGTTCTGCACCGAGTCCTTGCCGTTCTTGAAGCGCACCGTCGTGTTGAACTCCTTCAGCTTGCGCCGGATAAAGGAAGACCCGTTGTTAGTGGAGTGTTGTTGCGTCGATGTTCCGTTGTTGCTACTACTATCATTCTGCAAGGAAGGGCAGGAAGTGGGGGAAAGGATTTAATACGATGCTTTTGTGATTATTAGGAAATATGGGATGCTTACATTTACTAGATTGCAGAGAGTGTCGGTTGAACTAGAGTCGGTAATGCAATGGTTCGATCCATCCCGCCGAATGTAGGAGAGTGGTGCATACTCCACATGCTGTGGATTCTGAAAACAAAAGGGAGAAAAACTGCGTTAGTAACTGCTGACGCTCGTTTCCCGGTCTATAGCCACTGCTGCCGCACCTGCAGGTGTGCGGGATCGGACCCATTCTTCTGGTTGAGCAGCTCGTCGACGATCGACTGAAGGCACACGGACATAAGCATCGACTGTTCGCTGTAGATGGTGATCCACTTGAGCTGGTTCTTCGCCATCAAGTACTCGAACGACAGCTCCAGGCTGATCGTGGACGATGATGATGATTGTTGTTGCTGGTGCGACGACGCATGCGATGATGATTGTTGCTGTCGACCGTACCCACCACCGGTGGAGGATTGATTGTCCTCATTCTTTGCGAAAAGTAAAGATCAAAAAACCGGGCATTTAATTTCCATCCCTTTGTTACACCCGGTCTACGCCTCTCCACTTACAATATGAATGGGGGTGACACGCCAGCACCGGATGCGCGTGACTTTGAATTTGGTTTCCTGCATCTCCTTGCCGACGTACGTGAGCAGGTTGAGCTCCTTGTTGCCGAGCACAACGGTCGCGACCGTGTTCGGCTCGGGATAGTCGACGCAGGCGCGCGGAAACTGCAGACACCCGTACAGCGGCAGCTTCCGCACCACGTCCAGATACTCGCTCTTGCTGCCCCGGGCCTGCATGTTCGTCAGCTGCTCGCTCTGGTCGCGCGTCGTCACGATCCAGCCCCGCTCGACGTCGCTCATCGCCTGCAGGTAGAGCAGATTGAGCGCGATCCGGTCACGCATCAGCTCGAGATCGTAGCATGCGTCCCAGTAGCCGGTGCGCAGCACCAGCTTGCAGTCGTCCCACCGCTTCGCCGAGATGTACGGCGCCTCAAACTCCATCAGGCGCTTCACGATCGTCAGCGCACCGCTTGCCTCCTTGCGCATCAGGTAGAGCGCAAAGTAGCAGGCCCGATCCTTGGGCAGATCGATCAGGGCGCACGCCTTCTCCAGCACCTTCCCGGTGCAGTCGGTGGTGTAGACGCTGGCCGATATTCGGTACCCGTTCATGAGGTAAACGTCCAGCGTTACCTCGCTGCACTCGGTGAACGAGGACTCCTGCTGGGCGTTCAGCAGAAATGCGCGCAACAGCTCCGACCGGCATAGTACCGGATCTTGTCCCACTGGAAGAGGAAGCGACAATGGTACGGTAGGTGGCTTGGGGAAGTAATTTACCGGCGCGTCTTACCTAGCTGTATGTAGCGCTCTAGGCTGAGCCGCCTCTGCTCGATTTGGTTCGGTGTGAGGGAGAGCAGTTTCTTTGGAGGAAAGCTGGGCAGTGCGATCGACGGGAGGGACCGTTTCAGCTGCTCGTGCAGGCTGTGTAGCTGCTTGTAGCGAAGGCAACAGTGAAAACTGCCATTTATGTGAATGTTGAAGCCCTGTTTTGGGTAAGGAGGAATGAACAATATCATATATTAATAAGGACATAAAGATAAGTCTGTTAGAAAATGTATATTCCAGGGTATTCGAATTGGAAATGTAGAGGATTTCAAACGCATTATTTTAATTTGCATAACTGAAGAGGAATCTTATTGGTCTAAATGAAATTACTGTCATAGGTTCCTATTCGTCTAATCCAGGGGTCCCCGAACTACGGCACGCGATTCCCATGCGGCCCTCGAGAGCTTATAATGCGGCCCACGAAGGCTTTAGAAATGTGAAAATAAATACAGGCGGTCCCCGAGATACACGGTTAATGGGGACCGAAAACGGCCGCAAAAAAACCGCGTATCTCGAATTTCCGCGTAAGTCGAATCTCGTGATTTCCAGCCAAAATATCACTAATTTTCGTGCAATTTTGCAAGTAGGCGGTTGTTTAAGCCACCAAATTAATTATTTGATATGTTTCTACTGAATTGAACAGTTTTAAACGATTTGAAATGGTATTTCACATTCGATCAATACGGAAATTATTTGGTATTTCACAATGGATGTGTCAAATCAGTACAATTTGCTCAAATAACTGTCAAATTTGGAAAACCGCGTATCTCCGAATCCGCGTATAAGAGGTACCGTGTATCTCGGGGACCGCCTGTATTATATTATTTTGAATTTTTGTGGAATAAAATTGTATTTTTTATATTATTAGATAAAAATCAAGCATTAGTAATACGAAGCTGTACAAGTCTCGTTAGTATTTTGTTTTACAAACGGGATTTAAACGTTCACCCATCAGTTAAAGGTAACGTCAAATGGCCCTCATTATAGTTTGTTTTCGAAGCAATGCGGCCCGCGAGCTGAAAAGTTTGGAGACCTCTGGTCTAATCGATTGATGTTTCAATATTGGTAAACAAGGAATTTTCTGATATTCCATCGGATGCAGCCTGGTCTGAGTGACGGGGCGTATATTTATCACCCAAAGAACAATAAAACAAATCTCAGAAATGCTTATTCCAAAAAAAAAACCAGATCCATGCCAACACTTAAACCCGACCGTTTAGTGTAGAGTAGTGATTCTAGAGATTCTAGCTTAGTCAAGAGTTGGCAAAAATCCGGAGTCGACTCCGATCGAACTCCGACAATTTCGTAACTGACTTTTAACAATTTCGTGATGAGCTGAGTCGTCCGGAGCCTGCTCGAGCCACCCGCCGTCGAAGTCATCCGGAATCGGATTCGTCCAGAGTTGGATTCATCCGGAGTCGGAGTCGCCCAGAGACAGCCGGCGCAAGGATGCTGCCGCAAAGCATTACTGCTGTCGCTAAGCACTATGCTTAGAAACAAAGGTCTCCGGTGGGCTCCGACTAAGACTCCGGACGACTCTGGACGACTCCGATTTTGGGAAGAACAAGTGGTTCCAGTTTTGCCGGAATCGGAATCGGACTTACAACTATCGGATTCGGATCGGAGCCAAGGGTGCGATCCAGCGAGCACATCACTAGTATATAGTTAGTTCCCAATCAGCGAATAGGATTAATCGATTCCAATTTCGTACCACATTGATCGCATTTCGCTACCAACGACCATATACATACGTTGGGACGTTGGGTGCAACAATGTTGCTGAATGCATGACTAGAACGTACTTTACACCTCATACCTACCCCCGGGCGTAGTAATTATCAACTTGCTTGTATTTAAATTATTTACTTCCCATTCCCTTGTCGTGCAGGGTTTACTGCACATACACACAAAAAAAACGATGCCTCTCAACACGATTACTCATCAGTTTTGTTTTTGCGGTTTCGATTCGCTCACGTCCACACACCGCCGAACGATGAGTCGAGTGCTACGGGTGCTTAAAACCACCCCGCCGTTTAACTATTAGCGTGGTCGCGAAGGACAAGTGGATTTTGCTTCATTTCTGCTGTGTGTGTGTGTGTCTGTTTGAGTTGCGACCGTAGTCTTCTTCTCTAGGCGATCATGCTCTCTTATCGCCGAGTGGTTTGACCGGCAGTTCAAATGTTTATACCATTCATGTGCTTGAAGAAGCGCAAGAAGTTCAGGAAAAAGTGGAAGTAAAATGGTTAGCTAATCCGGGTGCATCATCCGGGTCCAGCACAGAAAGGAACGGAGTCGATACGGTGTACTGGAACTTCTGATAAAATTAATCAGAACATTCGGAGAAATTTACATCAACAGTTCACAGATGCAATCGATCAATCGACCACAAATGATCAATGTATTTTCCCTACCGTTATTGGATATTGGACGGCACGGAGCTTCTTGCCAGTATGCTGAGAAGGTTTTGTTCCCTACTTCCCATCCATCCCACACTTCACTCGATGTTCCACCACAACCAAAATCGATCCCTGGCTTCATTAAACATTCCATTCGCTTCGTTTTGCGTGCGTACGGGCAGTAAGACAGGCGAAGAAGGGCGAGGGCGCGCACGTTGTTTATACTGTTTATTTAGTGCGTTGGAAATGTGCGCAGTCGAAAATAGATGTGTGTGCGGCCCAGTCCAGCCCCTTCCAAAAAATAAAAAAAAATATATATATGGCACGGGTCACAGCATAATTCCTTACCCGAACCTTGCATCATATCGAGCAAACACCGTTCGGACCGTTGGACCATCGGGTTGGTTTTTGATCAGGAAATGATGGAGGCAGTAACACTATTAAAGGGAGAAAACGGGGGTTCAAAAGAAAAGGATTTCTGTTAGCACAAACAAGGCCCTTTTCTATTCGGGTAAGTTTGCCTTTTTATGTGAAAAATTACAACAACAAAAATGGAATTTTGTTTTACAAATTAATTCGATACTAGTGATACGACCCAGTTAACCGAAAATTGATTTTTCTAATTTGTCTTTTATAATTTACAATTGCAAAAGTTTATTGTTTATTTGGAAAGACTTTCACGAAACTTTGGGATTAGTGTATTAATTATCTCCAATTTTGGCATTTGTTTTCTATTAGGCGATAAAACGATTAAAGCGATCGTATTAGCTCATACATCATTTTTCGAATTATTTGCACCAATCAGTTGTTCCTAGGGACTATCTGAATGGGAATTGAACCATTACGACCTTACGATCTTGTGCCGTTCCATACAATGGACCACTTAACCGCCTCTATATAATATGAACTGAATACATCAACTCGGTCAGTGGTACAAGTACACATTCCTACTTAACAAGACGCCTGGAATCTAACCTAATCGAAAGAAGGAAAACGGAATGTACATCTATTTCTCCTACGATCAACAGGGTTCTTGTTAGTGGATTCACTTCCTCTCGATAGAGCTAACGTAACGAATGCTGCACTTATTAATTGTAGCCCCATTTCTTGTTATATTTTTAAGGTACTGCCAAGGTTCTTAGTTATTAGCTCTGCTTTTGGTAATCATGGATGGAGATTTGTATGGAGATTGGCCGGGAATGATGTTATGGTTTGACTCCCTGGCTGTCAAATGAAGATTTGTCAAAGAACACGGGACGGACCGATCTGTAGTCAGGGGCATATTAAGCAGTGCGCAAACTAAGCGACGCCACATGGGGCTCCGATTGAAGGAACCTCCCCTCACGCTCACAAGTAAATTTGCTTCGCAGTCTTTCGCTGGTTTAGAGTTACTCACATAAATTCACCCTCGACACTAGAGAAAGCCCTGCATTCGTGTAATTGCTTTGGCTATGACTCGTGTTAATCCGCCACTGCCTGTAGTAATTTATGAACCTTAGGTACTACCTAAAATCGCCCAAGAAACCTCTTTACAGTTTTATATGCATCCCTTAAAAATAATCTGATTTAAAGCAACATAACATGAAGTTAACGAAGAAACTTGCCGCAATTAAGCATGTAAAGTCCCAACAACTAGGCCTATATGGTGTCTCTTGTCCTTCATATTGTATTATTGCGATAGTTTTCTTTGAATGGGGCCTTTCACGATACTGCCCAGCTTTTTATATCGAGTTTGACAGTTGGCAGCTGAAATCATGTAAACGCTCCTTACAAAACCACACACAAAACTAGACTGCGATTTTCAGCCTAGATTATTTCAGCCACAAAGCTAGAATTAGATTCGAGTACCTGCTCGAAAAAATGGCAAAACAAGATCATGAGAAATGATGCTGTCGCAAAGTATTACTGCTGTCGCTAAGCACTATTCTTAGAAACAAAGGTCTCCGGTGGACTCCGACTCTGGACGACTCTGGCTGACTCCGATTTTTGGTAGAACAAGTGGTTCCAATTTTGCCGGATTCGGATCGGAGCCTGCGATTTTCTGTCTAGATTATTCTAGCCTCAAAGCTAGAATTAGATTCGAGTAACTGCTCGAAAAAATCGCAAAACAAGATCGTGTTTTCATTTATCCCAAGGTACATAAAAGGGATCAGGTGGTGGAATCTAGAATCAAAGTGCATGTAGACCAGGTGATCTCATAGCCTGTTGTTATAACCTAATTTGAACGTCACTTTTTGACAGGACGGTGAAAACTTTTGCTCAAACAGGCTTTCTGGCAGCTTGGCGAGTACACAAAACACTCCAAAAATTACCATTCAAAGCAGAAGCGATAAAAATCAGCCTTCTAAATGAATACATGTTGGGATAAGCCCACCTGTATACTATACCCACTTTGATAGCTGCTCGAAAACTGCTATAAAATGCAAACAGCTGACAGTCTGTAATTTCAGCCTACGATCCTAAAAAGGAAAGGGTCCCAATAATACGTTTAGTTGTAGCCAAACAGACAGACTTCATCACCAGTGGAGCGTCGTGGACAGCTGTTGCACTCATTATTAAATTGCCATACTTCAGTGGGAGGATACAGTTGCCTTATCGGCAATTCAATTTAACGCACGATAACACCCTTGATCTGGGATGGGGGGGGCTCGCTTGCGTTCCAATAATCGCAATAACATTTGCAACATTCCATATCACCCCCCAGATTCCACGGTCCAACACTCTCCCACCAATGCATGGAATTCCCGTTGTGCCCCAATTCTAACGCGTCTCTGTGTCCACATATAGCTCGCATTGGCACGAACCAGTGACCATCACGCACAGACATAATTATCGTGCAAGATCTTGCCGCTGCTGCACCATATTTTATCTCAACAACTTGGCGTAGAACCGCACTGGAACTGCGAGATCACACGTCCAGCCAAAGCACTGAGATGGAGAGTTGAGGAGACTGGGTGGTGTTCAACGCGCACGACCACAGCTACGGCCGTGTTGATGACCGATACGGCTGCGACGATGACCCCGGAAAGCAGAAACTTTCCAGCAGTAAATAGCAAATTGAAGAACGAAAGCGACCGCTGCAGCGGCGGGGATGGCCCCGTTTTCACCCTGCCACTCACTCACACGCCTCATCGGGTTTCGTGCCGACGGAGTTTCTCTCAAGTGCAGCAAAACGCAAATCCAAGCAAGCGGCAAGAAAGCTAAAAAAAACCCCTTCCCTCCTTTCCCCAACATCACAAAACTGGAGATCATCTTCAACGCACACTCGGTCCACCAAGCAAGCAATCAGAGCAGCGCAAGCGTGCGCGCTAGGGAGCTGCGATGATGTCCATGGTGCCGGCCGCCTTCACCACGGGCGAATAGATCCAATCAATTTGTCGAAGCGGGTTGCGGAGTGTTGAAACGGGGAAATTTAATTGGATAAACCTCTCGATAGGCCGAGGGAGGAAGCAGTGTTACCTCGCAACTGCCACCACTTGAGCGTGCGTCTCCATGGTGAACCCTTACCGTGTACGATGATCCGCTCCCATCGGAACCGAACTCTTGCGTGCTGGGTATGGAAAAGTGCATCCTTCCGGGAGAGGGGGCGGGTTGGTGTTTGCCGGGGATGGCCGCTCCTTTGTGATTCGGTGTACTACGGCGATGATAAATGTCGTCTCGGCGAGCGTGCGATTCTGGCCTCTCTTTCGGGTGGGGTCGCGTGCAACGGAGCAGCACAAGGGGTCAACATTCGCTTGCCAGCACTAACAGCACAAACCAACCAACCGCCCCACCGGTCCGGGCGAACCTTAGAAGCTTATTAGCGTTTAGGCACCACTACTCCCGGGCATACCAAGGGTATCGTCTTCGCGCTGGACAGGGTTAAAGGGACGGGTGTTCATTACGTGCACGGTTTTAAGCTCTTTCTTCTTTTCCGACCCCAAAACACGGTGTGTGCTGTGTGTGTGAGTGTGTATGTGCTTTGGTGTCGGATTGTTTCGGCAGCCGACGGGTGTAATGGAGGGTGTACCGGTTGCTATCTCTGTCTACACCAAAATGGAACTGAAGCACTGTGTCGTGCAACTGCTTTACATGTTTTTCTACGCCTCTCGCACCGTCTGTTTCACACAGTCCCTGGACTCAACCTCGCTACGCCGTGGAATGGATGGCTACGGAGCAGTTCCGTGGGTTTCGCCACAAACCACCATCCTACGCACTGAACTGGCGGTGTCACAAAACCGGGCTGCGACTCGTCCAAGGACTACTCTCTGCCTTTGCATACACACATACACATACACACACGCTCGCAATTGCACTTTGTGAGGGAACGATTGGCTTTAATTGAAAAAATATCCGCACAGATTAATCTATTCACAGCCAGACACACTCGCGGGGAGGCAAGGCTTTCTGGGGTGTCTTGTCACCACACACTTTACCACTTGCTCCAAAGCCAGTGGTGTAGCTGCCTGTAAAAATAGGGTAGAGCTGTTTGAGCCTAGCTTGCGAAACCGTTCAAGCCTCGTCCTCGCTTTGCCGGACCGTTTTACGTACTACAAAGCTTGTACAATTGCTCTGTACCTTTCTATACACACACACGCACACACGCACTGCAGTAGCGGAAACCGACGACAGACAGACGGACGGACCGACGGCGATGAGAAAGTGTTCAGAATTATCAACACAACCCACCACCGATTGGAGTAAAAAAAGAATAATCAACAACAACAACAAAAAAAACATTGCCAGTGTTGCCAGTGACGTTTATCAACCGGGGTGACAGCATGCTTTGACAGCTGCACTGTGGTCGGGTGGTCATGTACACAGAGATTTTTGTTTTAAATTTTAAATTGGCGGTTGTTAATGTGGAGAAACAAACATTTACAGGGTTTTTCAAGTCAGATTCTTTCAAAGGAAATATCATGATGAAAATATTACTATTAGTGCGGATGAAAACATGACCGCGTACAAAATGTTATTCCACATCGATCTGACGTTTCATTTTCATCATCATATCTTTTAATTTCTTCAACATGATATTCAACACTTCAACGGGCTGCTGCCGTCGTCTTTTCGTTGGAGGTTGAAGCCCCCATTGATCACAATGTTGAAGGATCACATTGCCCGTTGACCGTTAAAGTGTTGAAACCCATGCTGAAAAAATTAATAAAATAAAATACAGGGTTTCCAACTCACTTTTAACATTTTTTTTCACCGCGTGCAAAATGTTCACCGCTTGCAACCGTCTCAAGCTGGATTGAGATTGACAGTTATTTGTGATGTTTTGACAATCATGTGTACAAACTGGAGTTTTATTATAAAGCAATTGTACCATTTGGCAGCTGTTGAAAAAGATCTTGAAGGCGGTGAATAATGTTGTATGTTGTTCTTTATACAAAGAATTAAGAATACAATGCGTGTTTTAAACATAAAGAAAAATTAGCTTAGATAATATAGAAATCCAAAACTTAGTCGAAACGCGTGAATTTAATAAAAAAAGTCTTTTTCGGATTTCATGATCTTGAAAATAATTTATTCCTTCTGCACGAAATGACACATAAAAGTGTAAAAATATGCATTGCTCAGTTTATATATTTTAACCTAGGTTGAGGAATTTAATAAATTCGATGTACGTTTTCTGAGTACTGAGATCGTTTTCTGAGTGTCCCTTTCAAAAAAGAGGAAACACGAACGACTGCAATCATGGTTTTTGTACTACGATGGAATGCAAAACATTAACACATGCTGAAAATTCCGTAACAAATTCATCACAATATTTCATTTCAAAGAATGTTAACTATATTTCGGTAGCAAAATCGATAAAGTTTCCGTATTCATAAAAGAGGCAACATGTGTTCGGCATCAGTCCAATGACTGCTCAGATTCAACTGTGCCAAATCGCCAAATTTCTCTCAAATTTAATTGATCTTTCCCCCTTTTATTTCCGTAAACGGGTTGGATAAAATTTATTTACTTCATACTAACACAAACAAAAGATGTAAAATAAAAAACAATTCTATAGAATAAACGTAACTGAGCCTAGGAATAATTCTGGAATGGACGCTACATCGAACACTACCGATTCCTTCGCCGAGTAGAGGCGGTAGTGCATAAAAGGGTTGCCAACGTGAGACATCCTAAAATAGCCGCCAGCCCACAGCCGTACGACAGCACGCCGCGGTAATACTCGGGACATTCGGAACGATCGCGACATTTTCTGTAGAAAAGAGAGGAAGAGCACAGCTTGACTATTGAATACTGCCTGACATTAGGAATAGATCCAATATTAGATACTTACACCGACTCAATGATGACCACCACCACACCGGTGATCAACTTATCTGCAAACGTAACTGCGGAATAGATGAAACCGCCCTGATCCGCATGCTTCCCGATCATGTCGGCCGTTATGCACAGGCTGCTAATCATCGTGATGGAACTTCCCGCCCCAAACAGGGAAGCGATCAGAAACAGGGACACCGTGCTGAACGCTCCCGACCCGGGCGACAGGGCAATCCAAAGGCACACGCTGGTGCTGATGATGGACCCGACAAAGTACACCAAACTGTTGCCCACGAAGCGATTGGTGTACTTCAGCAGCAGGGATGCGACGAACGAGGCCAGAAATGATACAAGCGGAACCGTGGCGAGATGCTCCACATTGGCGTTGTTTTCCGTCGGCGTTACGTCCGGCTGGTAGGCCCGCTCGTCCAGCCAGAGCGGCATGTACACGAGCGAAGTCGTCATGAAAAGTCTCGAAAAGACGTACCTTAAAGATTGGAGTTCCAAAAACAAGGTGTTAAAAACATTGCTTGAGAGATCGCTCACGATGGATTTACTTACAGCAAAGCATTCTGATACAGCAGTGGTGATTTGAAGAAGTTTTTCTTTGGCTTTCGCTGCACGATCGTATCGAGAGGGCTGGACGCTCCTGCCAGCTGAGCACCGGCACCGTTCGGTTGCCGTTGGTCCGGTCCGCCCAGCAACGATTCACGCTCAACGTCCGTATCTGCTCGCGGCCCAGGCGTTCGGATAATGTTGTGCTGGAGGGCCGTGTTTCGCCGATGCTCGTACCCGCTGAAGGTGAGCGAAAAGTTGAACAGAACCGACATGGAAACGCCAACCAGTGTCAGTATGAGCGATATGTCCTGTAAGCGATAGCAAAAAAAAAAAACGGCATGTTAGAAAAGCTTTCCAGAGTTTTGGGGACTGAATCTGCTGGACTTACCCGAAACCGGTAAGCATCGCCCGGTCCGATCTGGTTGTCGGTGCTGGTGCGACTTCGCAACACTGCCCAGGTGACGATGTACACCACCACGTTCGACACGATCGACACCGAGTACCGGATGGCGGTCAGATCGGAACGGTCTTTCTGCGTGCGGGACAGCTCCGGTATCATGGCAAGGTGCGTCACCTGCACGATGGGCCACCCGAACTGGAAGGCAAGTATGACGATCACAAAGTACAGAATTTCCCACCAATGGGGTGCCACCGAACACCACGGGCAGAGGGAGAATATCATCGGAAAGGTTAAAAATACTATAAAGGTTCCTAAAAATAGAGCAAAAAAACGGCGTTTTTAAAACAGGAATCTCATTGTAAAACAAAATGACCCGCCGAACTGCTTACCCGCGATATGCCACTGTCTCTTCGTGCCGTACCGATCGGTAAGCAGACCCACGATCGGTGTGGCGATCGCATCGCCCACCTGTCCGAGCATCACCATGGCGCCGGCCTCGGCGGCCGGCATACCCAGGGCGCCCTGCATGAACAGGAGCGTGTAGCTGAACCAAATGCCCGCACACAGATCGTTGTACACGTGGCCCAATCCGTAGCCGATCTTTTCGCACATCTTCAGCGTGGAGCGCTTTTCCAGCTGGACACGCTCCATGTCGACGGTGGTGTTGGGGAAGGTCGGGTTCGCCTCGGGGTCCACAGAATGGGGCTCGGCACCGTTTACGGCCGGTACGATCGTTCGTGTGTCGGTCGTGGCACCGTAGCGTTGAACCGTTGTTGTGCTGCCATTCGCTAGCGGTGCCTTACTGCCGGTGTTGACCATGGTGTGGCGGCTGAAATTGTGACATTAATGGGCATATCGATTAGTCAGACCCGCTGCTCGTTTGCAAAGTGTTTTATTATTCGAAGGCGTTAGTTTTGGGCATTTTTGGAGATTAATTAGTGGGGCGGAGTGATAATGAAAATTGTAACAGGTTTAAAGTGTTATTACTACTCTGTATCCCTATTTCTCTCTGTCTCTCGTGCTAAGCAGCAAACATGTTTTATTTGGATTTTATTCTCTTAGTGTTTTTAACTTCATTACTTCTTTCTTTACTATTTAATTCCTTATACTTTTGGCTTCCATTACTAAATACAGCACTAGCTTAAATATAGTAGTTTTACATTACGATAGGTATATTACAGTACATACTAGAAGTATATTGTGGGTAATACTCGGGTAAACATTTAAAATGCCATATTTTATTGCTGAACCTTCATAACATTCCATGAAAGCTACTTCTATGTAGTGGTTGTTTTGCATCATTTTTATAATAATTATAACCTGGTCAAGAAATATACAAACGAATGCAGTAATCCTCTTATGGCAAATTATTTCAAAGTAATTTTAAATTTCTAAAATACAACAAAGAAACAAATCTTTCGTTACCGATGATATGATTCACCACTGATGAAAACGCATCCCTCCCTTCCTGTTCAGCTAAGCAGAATAACAATGTTTCATCACTTTCCTCTTACGTTCAAACAATCAAATGCACGTTAGTGGTGACAAAAAGTGCAAATATGTGCGAGCGATCGTTCCACCCAAAACGTGACAAAGCAGAATAGTCAACACCCGTTCGCACAAGAACACGAGCACCAAGAATACACAAAAAATAGCACATTTAATGGTCTACTTAGTGCCTTTGTTCATTTATTTGGCCAAATTGCAATTCGAGCGAAACTGCGCAGCCAATTTGTTTTTATGGTAGTTTCTTTTGGAAATTTAAAAAATTAAGTAAAAACAAAATACAGCTTTCATCCTTTTTTGCTTTACATGGGGATGAGTGTGTGTGTGTGCAAGTAATCAATTTGATAACGGCGCGTGCCGGCTTTTCAACACGGTGGCGAAAAAGGAAAATTAAAAATCCATTAAACATGTTAGCAAGGATTTTTTTTTGTATTCCCAATAACACTTATAGCGACCTATACATTCTAGAACTAAATTTTCGCGAAGAACGTCATCAGCTTATCGTTGTTTGTTAAGTTTCTCTTTTCTTTTGTATTTTTGGCGAGGCTTTATAAATCGTAAAACATTTTACTGAGCAAAAGAGATTAATTGGCAACGTGTGCTGTCGCGGTGGTTGAATGTTCTTCTGCATCTGTGAAACAAAACAAGAAAAACCATAACCAGTTTTCAGTGGTATCATTTCGCAATTTCTTGAAATTCGAATGACTCCATGCGAGATAAAGATATACATGAAAACTATTTGCCTCTAAACCACTAATACTGTCTAAAAACTTGGCCTTTTTTAGTTATTTAAGTCATAGTTTTAAAAAAACTAAAAAAATAAAACATGCGTATAAAAAAAGATAAATAATTATCTTGGAAACTTCACCGTCTTATTTTAAACAACAATATTTAGATTAATAAATAAGGAAACTTCTTCTTTAACATTTACCCTTATTATACGTAGACAGATGGAAATTTACATGTGAAATGCGCCAATCTTTCAAATAAAAACAAATTGCACGACAAAGTGATAAAAACAACAGATAAAACGCAAATAAAGTAAGGAAGACAATGTACCTCAAGTAACACAAAACAATAAGAAACGGAACAAAAAATCGTTAAAAGTTGAGTGCACTTATGTCTTCGCATTTCAATGTTACATTGTTGTAAGTCGTGATTTTTAAACATTTTTAAAAATTGCATTCCCACTTTTTTGTATTTTCATTTTTCTACGAAGTTTGTGCAACAGCAAGTCTTCGTTTTCCGATATGCTTCCCTTAAATTCTTACTTACTTTGTTTATTCAATTGCTTGCTGAACTTCCGATGTCTTCCCGTTCATAGTGCGGTTTCTTCCGCGTGAAAACGATTACTGCTCACACGATCCAAACAAACCATCACGATAAACAGCTGACTAAACACACACACACACACACACACACACATACCCCACCGGCCAAGTTCATAAGTATCCAAGCACGCCGCACACTATACACTCGCAACCCCCTTCCGCAAACAGGGTTGGTAACAACAAAGAGAGCGAACACACGCTCGCCTGCTGCACGTATCTTACAGAGGCGCACTACAGATGAATTTCGCTTACAAAGCTCTCTGGTGTAAGCGCTCCACCACACAACAACACGCACACTTGCACACACAAAACACAAAAGGGGGTGGAAAGCTGTCAACGAGCATCCGCCACGGTGACGTTGATCCAGAACGGGCACAGATTTATCCACTTTGATTGCACATTATTTCGACGCAAACAATTTTAGCTACTTTTTTTGTTACACTCTGCTGTGCTGTAATGACACAAAAATGTGGTCTAACTATGGAGCATGAACACTGAACCTGAGGGGCTTACGAAACAATCCATTTGGAGGCTGCTGTATCTAAGCAAAGGGGGAATGTATTGCCACTACACTACAAAGTGCCACATTTCTGCAAAACTGTACTTTCTGGGCAGGAAGCTGGTAGAGACATCTTCTAGAAGCTGCTGCTGATATGCGTCTCGTAGACCAGCTCTATCAAAAATCTCCACAGCGTAGGAACTGTTTATCAACACTGATATATCCGTGTCACTACCTCAGCTGCTGCTGCTGCTGCTGCTGTTGCCCCAACAAAGGTGCTCAATCGCAGTAGCCCTTGCTTGGGAGCATAGATGGGGCAACCACGTTCACCACTACATCGATACCGGCAACAACGCAATTCTCTTTCGGTGCTCTCTCTCTCTCTCTTCTCTCTTGTTGGATATCTTTGTGCGCCAAAAATTCACATTGCTTATTGATTATTGCTCAATATTACACACTAAATTTGCTGGGTTTTCCCCCACCTTCTGGTCGGTGTTTTTCTCACTGTAAACTGGTTTAACGCTCTGCACGCGTCACGCGGTCGGGCTCCATCCGAACGCGGCACCGGTCTGAAAGTGACTGAACGATGACACACCGTAACGCCGACTGCGGCCCGGTTGCAGCTGAAAGGCTTCGCTCGTGCCTGTGGCACCTCCTCTACTATTACTACTACTGCGGGACCTCGTACCCTCGTACATCGACCCCGTCACAAAGCGAGGAGGCAGGCTTATGTAGGGCTTTAAGCGGAAGGCTCGCTGACCGGCAAGCAACGCCACCGCGGCGCGTGTTAACTCATGCATGGCCTAGGACAACGTTCCATTTGTCGGGATTCTGGGAGGATTTTTTCATGACGCTGAGTTCTTTGAAGGTTTTTTTGAGGTTAGGATTTACTTTAGCACTGCGGCGAGTGCAGCGTGCTAACAACATCAAAGGGGGGGAAACTCAACTGGTCGGAGTAAGAAGGTGGCCACTAGAAATGTGTGTAGTATTTGAAGAGAATTCTTATCACACGGCATGGGCCTTTTTGCAGCAAACTGTCGGAACGTATCTCGCTCGACAGTGTCATCGATGTGGAACGTGAGGGTGTTTTTTTATTTTTTGGTTTGTTTGCTGCACCGACATAGAACCAGTTCCGGTCATTTAGAGGGATTCTTGTGGATGAATGTTCCGATGAACTGTTCGGATAGCAACCGTCGACAGTTGTTAGTGTAGCCACGTGTTTATAGAGGGTCGTTATAGGCTTGAATGATATTATCAAGCGTGAATTAAAAGATCATTTGGAAACTTCCTGCAACTATTAAGCTAACAAATATTGTTTTTTGTACTATTTGCAGGTGTCAAGGTACAAGACCGCACGTTGCTCTAGATTCCAATGTCTGTAAAGCACAGAACCGTTCTACCGAAGGCAAACACGTGGAAGACGTTGTAACCGATACCGGGGCACGTAGCTCGAAACTAATGACATTTATGTCGGCCAGGTCTCAGGTATGCGTCTCCATAAAGGCTGGAAAAAGAAGCCACAGTAGTGCTTCGCTCGCGTTCGCTCATAATTGAGGATACTACTAACATTATCTGCTAACTAATTCCGTGTGAAAAGACACCGTAGACGCCCGCGTAGATGGAACATGAACCGAAGACGCAATGCTTCAGGTGCATTGGAAGTGCAGTGGTGAAGGTGGTGTTTTGGAAAGGTTAAAGTCTTTCTCCATAATTCATGGTGGTATTCTTGGTTCTTTAGGGGGGAAAATACGATTATAAAGTTATTGTTAAAGTTACTGTTTTTATAACTACATCAAAGTCTTGAATGAATCTCCACCTGTCTGAAACACGTCCGGATTGATTGTTTTAGCCTCGGACCAGTTTTTGCATCTTACCCACCCAAGGGCGACACTTTGGCATTGCCGTTATGCAATGCGCTGCGATGTTGCGGTAATATACACCTTGAATGAAAAAGGAACCCGTCCCCAATCGGGCACACCGGAAGAGGGTAGAGGCGGTGGTAGCAGACGATCGTCGTCGTCGGCCAAACCCGGTTTTCCAACAGCACGTGTTGGTGAAACTTTCGTTTTCCTCCGTGCAAACCACACCAACCTGCTGCTGTTGCTGCTGAGGAAGAAATGCACTCTCGTGTTGGAGGAAGAGCAATGGCATTTGGTGCGATGGTGCAACAGCGAAGACCCGCAAGTGACTTGAGGCCTCAGAAGTCTGTTGTACTTTGCCGCCGTGCAACTGACGGTAAAGCGCCTACAATGTAGGTGGATTGAAGCGTTGCACATGCTTTTTCCCTCCCTAGAGAACTATAAAACCGTGACTCGTCTTGCGTCTTGCACGATTCGATTCTACCCATTGCATCATCCTTGTTGTTGGTCGCCGAGAGACGCATCAGCACCACATTATTCTTTGTGTGATCGCCTCCGTTTTTGAAGCCCTTTTCTCACAACTGTGCACATTGGCCATATACTGCGCGCACCTCCAAGCAGTCCAGCGCGTTCTCAATTTCCCCGGGATGATGGGGGGGGTTGTTTGATTTATGATAACGGCACAACACACCGCACCCGCTGCCTACAATGGTTTGATGCCAATGGGCGTTCGATGAAGTGTCGAGTGTGTGAGGTTTCGCGTTATCAAGTGGTGCCTGTGTTTACTGTTGCAGCAGCAGCACGTTCTTTGCGTGCTGTCTGGTCACGATGGAGGAGCGGGTTAATTTCATGGTTCATGGGCTTTTTTTTAAATCGCGGTGAGAGTTTTAAATGTGCGCAGTTTTGGTTCGATCTTAAGTGCGCGATAGGAGCATGATCTATATGCTATTTTCTTATGTGAGAACGGTTCAATTCTCGTCCAGGTTTTGACTTGAATCCAAATGCTTTCATATCTATCTATATTACACGTTCGCATTATGTAAAAGATCCACATGTACATACTTTGATAAAGCTAATCTTGGTTAATATTGGATAGCCAGCTCAGCTTTATGAAACAAAAGGAAAAATGGTAAGGATACAACGGGAGCCGGTCCTATGGTTTATCTGATAGATGCATCAGCTCCCACAATGCAGGTTAGAATCGATTCCCATCTGGACCGTCCTTCCGTAGCAAGAGCTAACTATTCGACTGAGTGTGACTAATAAGCCACGAAAGGATGCGTAACTCGTTACGCCAAAAAGCAATAGAAGAACGTGTGGTTTGCTCTTACCATTTGGATTCACAGATAAATGATTCAAGTTTAACTATCCATAGCAAACTTTGCTTACACACTTAATTGAATTATGGTAAAATTGTAGTGAACTTTATCGAGGGTTTTTGAAATCCAATACAACGTAATTACCATAACCCAGAAAATACAAATTTCGAGAAATTACTCATGTGCATACTCGATTGCTGTGCAAAGGGGGAAGTAAAAAAGGCAGATACATTTCGCCGAGTTACGCGAATTTGTAATGTTCACAGTTCTTATATCAAATCAATTTTCTCCAACAATTGTTAAATGCAAAATAAATCGTTTTATCGTTGAATATTTGAAATTGCCAGAAATAAAATATTTTTTTCCAACATTTTGTATGAAATAAGTAATAAGTACTTAAAATTACTCAATGTAATCAACAAGAAGCATTTATAAGCTATATTTTTCCCCAAAAACGTAATATTCGTCTTACGCGAATGTATCCGGAACGCATTATTTGCGTAGCTCGGAGAAATACTGCATTAAAAGAAAAGTGCTATGACTCTGACAATTTTTAGAGAAATGTACGAAGCGGAAAAGTACTTCTAAATTCAGATTTTGATTATTATATTCAGGTTGATGCATACGTACTGTAATGTAAAACTAAGCGAAATTTGGATTTGCAAAAAAAGAAACATAAATCATCATTTTGTACCCCTTTTAACGGCAATTTTAAATTCCACCCCTTGCCAGTTTTATCCCCACAAAAACTGCCAGCAAATGCTGTCAGTTGAAATGAGAGAGGCAACCCCTGCCCCGCGTTGACAGCGGTTTATTTACATACAAATGCCAACGCGAAACAAAACGCTACAGTCGGGTGCTCGGGTGTGTGTGTGTGTGTGTGTGTGTGTGGTGTCGTCGGCTTGCACTAAATTATACCTTTTCGGGCGGCGGTACAATGCGACGATAGAAATCGGAAACCGCGTTCGCAATAGAAACGGCCTTGAACGGGCAACATTTCCTAGACAGGGCGCTCTCTGTGTTCCTGTTTGTGTGTGTGTGTGTGCGTCTTTTGTGGCAACTTGCCGTGTGATAAATTGATTGATTGCTTGTCCGGCTTGAGGCAACGCGAGAGAGCAGCACTAAAGGGCGTAGTGGAGCGGGAGTTGCGATTGGGAAAGGAAGTATCACCGGCAGCACCCTGTTCTGCTACATCCCCCCACAGCCTACCCGTATCATCCCCCCCCTCAACGAGAGTGACTTTCATCTTTACCATCATCAAATATTGACTGCCGCGCGAGACACGGCGGGGGCATGATTTGCCGAACAACAAAGGGGGTAGATTGCAATTCCAGCAAATCACGATGATGATGACCGCTAGCTAACGCCCGACGGTCGCTACGTTTGCGATAGTGGGAACACAACGTATCGCGGTCTCGGGGTGTGTACACAGACGCGGATCCGCGTGCTCTCTGAAACATCAAACCTCCTCTGTGTTGGTGGCACGCGCAAGACGCGCTGATATCGACAGCCGAACAGGTGCACAACAGCAACGGGTGTGTGAGAGAAACACCGCTCTCGGACGACACCAGGTACGGTGGCAGAACGAAGGAGGCGGCGGCGGAAGCGACCTAAAGGCAACTTCACCAACCTACCACTGCTTCCCCGTGCGGATTTTAGAAGGTGTCCGCTCTAACGAACCAGTTTTTTTTTTGCTTGCCGCGTTGAATCGGCTAGCCGAAATTTGCCACCAAACGGACGGCCCCCGACCCGCGACGGTATTCGGTTTCGGCGGACGCGAACATCGGATCGCATTCATTCCAACGCGACGGTTAACGGCGAGCGGGTGCGTGTGCTAGCGCGCCGTACTGCAAACTGGTGGTGCTGGTGAACTTGAACGGACCGAACGGAGAGAGAGAGAGAGAGAAGCACTTAGTAGAGGACAAGAATTGGAATTGGTGTCCCGTATCCCGAATAATAATAATAATAATAACACGATGGCAAACATGAAGGCTGCCCTTGCCATCGCGCTGGTGTTCGTCGGCTGCTGCAGCAACGTGGTGTTTCTCGAGCTGCTGGTTAAGTAAGTTGATGTGGTGTGGTGTGGTGTATTAGTAAAAGAAGCAAAAAAAAACATAAATTATGTAACCGCGAATGAACGATCGCGTAAAGTTTGTGCGGTGTCATCATCATCATCATCATCCTTTGCCACCCCAACGCTCGAGTGTGATAAGCGAAGATGGCAAAGGGAGAAAACCGTGTATCGTTCGCAGTGTGGTTGACACATGTGAGTGTGTGTGTGTGTGTTTTGGTGTGGCAGTGGGTGGTGTATCAGCTGTTTCATCCAACGCGCTCTTTGATCTTTTGTTTTTTTGCTATCAGCAATTCGCGCAATCTTGTCCTGGGTGTCCTACCAACCCGCGGTTGGTAGTGCGGTTGAGGGAGCGTGCGGAAGATAATGCGATTTTTACCGGCACATGTGCTCTTGTGCCCTTCGGAACGAAACAACCTTGTCCAAAGTGTGTGGTGCCGTTTATTTATAAACACAAAACTATTGTACCCCCGAATTCGTCTGTTTGTATGGTATTTTTAAATCCTCTTGTACCGATGAGAATGGTAGCTGACGTCATCAAGCTGTTTTGCTTCCTGGATTAGCAAAATGCTTTCAAAATGAAGGAGGACATGAAAAACAACGTTTGGTGAAATATTTTTTTTTATACAGGCAATATTAAACAAACTTCACAGGACCTGAAAGTCGTTTGTACAAACAGGCACAGGGTTAAAACCATCCGGCACCTTTGATACCATCGCGATATCAAATAATGATGATATGGCAATCAAATGCGCCACATCGTACCCATCTCAGCAAGCCATGGGGTTTGAGTGCATTGCTGCAATTGTGCACCATTCGCCCTGTCCCTGTCTGGCGCGTGAAACGTGCGCACCAATCTATTAGCGCATCAGCAACGTCACAATCGCAACTGTCGTTTATGCGCGCCTGTATTTGTGTGCGTGTTGCTACTATAGTAACCAGCCTTATCAAACAAAAAATCATTGTCGCCGTTTTTTGTACACCTCTTTTAATGCACTCATGCGAGCCAAAGTAGTAAAACCGTTTCATGTGAACATGTGCGTTGCACATTTTAATTAGTTACATGTTTCTTACTTTAAAAAAAGTATAAAAATGGAGCTATACATTATGGCTCTCGGGAATGGCAGTTGAATTGTGGAACGTTTTTATATTACATATTGCTGACGATACACTTTTTTATATTACTTAAGTAAATTAAATGAAACCAATTTTTACCAACTTACAGTGCTTTCCCAATCACGTTTGAATGTAAACATTGTTTTTCACCACGTGCAAGAAGCTATTCCTCATCACTCTGATTTTTTTTTCATTTTAATCATAATAATTGGTAAATTCTGCAGCATGATTTTCAACACTTCAAAGGTCTGTTACCATCGTTTTTTCACCAGGGGTTTCAAGCAGCATCTCATCGTGATTTGTACAACATTTTCAAAATTAGTACAGGGTTTTTCAACTCACTTTTGAATGTGCACATAATTATTCGCCACTTCCAAGATGTTTTTCATCAGCTGTCAAATGGTGTGTTTGCTTCAAAATGAAATTTTAGTTTTTACACATGATTTTCAACACATAACAAAGAACTGTCAAAAACAATCCAGCTTGAGTTGTGTTGAAAATCATGCTGAAGAAATTCAAAATTATAATGATGAAAATGAAATGTCAGAATGATGTGGAATAGCTTCTTGCATGCGGCGAATAACAGTGTTTACATTTGAAAGTGACTTGGAAAACACTGTATCATCTCCTCCAAGGTGTTTTCCAAGAGATGTTTAATGTTGTATTTGCATCACAATATTTTTTCAGTTCTTACACATGATTTTCAACACATCAGACATAACTGTCATGCTCAATCCTGCTTGAGACAAGTTGAAAATCATGTGTAAGAATTAAAACTTTATTTGGAATCAAATACAACATTTCACAACTGTTGAAAAACATCTTGCAAGCAATGCATAACATGGTAGACATTGGAAATTGACTCGAAAAACCTAAATACTGGTTACGAACATGTTGTTTATATCTTGATGAGCTGTGGTTTCAACCCCCATGGTTAAAATAAGTATGGCAATAAACCGTTGAAGTGTTGAAAATCATGCTGAAGAAATTAAAAAATATTATTCTGGAATTGAAATATCATATTGATGTCGATTAACATATTTCAAGTGGTAAAAAACAATGTTTACATTTGAAAGTGACTTGAAACCCCCTATATCGCATCATGTATGAGCAAATATGAAAAAAAATATTTGATAAAGCTCTGGGTTAAGGATTGCCCCCTGCGAAACCCTGCGAAAAAGTATAATAACTAGACGCGTTTTGGCTTACTTCGTTTAAATTATTGATTATCATGTATGTTTGCTCTGTCATTATGCTTTTTATGAATTAAAGTCGAAAACCAGGTTATCTAAGACGCCTAGACATTAATGAGTTATCCCTTATCATATAAGATAAGGTTTTCTATTTTAGTGCGTATGATATTACCTGCATTACATGATTACAATACTTCACAAATATGTCTGTGTAACAAACATCAAATCCAGCTGAAAAGAAAACAAATTGATAGCATGATGTATCGATGTAGTTTGAAATGAAACGAAAAACCTCTTGCAACATACACTAACTCTGTTGTCTGTTCTTCTCTCCCCCGACAGAATCGATCCCGGTTCGGGCAATCTGATCACCTTCCTGCAGTTCCTGTTCATCGCGCTCGAAGGATTCCTGTTCACCTCCAAGTGTGGCACGGTGCGGCCCCGGATCGGGCTAAAAGACTACACCATCCTGGTGGTGATGTTCTTTGTCGCGAGCGTGTGCAACAACTATGCGTTCGACTTTAACATTCCGATGCCGCTGCACATGATCTTCCGGGCCGGGTCGCTGATCGCGAACATGGTGATGGGCATACTGATCCTGAAGAAGCGGTACGACTTCTCCAAGTACCTGTCCGTCGGCATGATCACGCTCGGCATCGTGATCTGCACGATCGTGTCCGGCACGAAGGTGGAAAGCACCCAGGTGCTGAAGAACGCGGCGGACGAGGATCCGATGTCGGTGTTCTTCTGGTGGACGCTCGGCATAGCGCTGCTCACGCTCGCGCTGTTCGTGTCCGCGCGGATGGGCCTGTACCAGGAGGTGCTGTACAAGCGGTACGGCAAGCACCCGAAGGAGGCCCTGTTCTACACCCACCTGCTGCCGCTGCCCTTCTTTGCGCTGCTGGCGGGCAACATCTGGGAGCACGTGCAGCTGGCCAATGCCAGCCCGCTGCAGGCGATCCCGGCCCTGGGCGTGTCCCTGCCCCTCACCTGGCTGTACCTGCTGGGCAACGTACTGACGCAGTACGTGTGCATCAGCTCCGTGTACGTGCTGACGACCGAATGCTCCTCGCTGACGGTGACGCTGGTCGTGACGCTGCGCAAGTTCGTGTCGCTGCTGTTTTCGATCGTGTACTTCAGCAACCCGTTCACCGTGCAGCACTGGATCGGTACGATACTGGTGTTCGTTGGCACGATCATCTTCACCGAGGTGGTCGGTAAGGTGCGGTCCGCCTTGGCTCCTGCCGAGCAGAAGAAAAAGGTTAAGTAAGGCGAAACGGTACGCTTAATGCTCAAAGTGAGAGGCTGAAAATGGTGCGAGCCAATGGAAGCATCAGGATAATTAAGGAGAGAGAGAGAGAGACGGTGAGAAAGGAAAACAAACACAGGTTGCTCTATAATTGAAGAAATAAGGACAATATGTCGTGTCGGAGGATCGGTTTAGAAATTACGTTTTTTTTTTGTTCGAATAGCTTAGCTTACCTTTTTACCTTACTGAAGTGTGGATATTTTTGAACAACCATAAAAGCACAGGCTAAAAAGCTTTTGGCCCCGTTTTTTAGAATGATACTTGGAATATCGCGTACCTCGTGGAGTAGCTTATAGTTTGGAGGGGTAAAACTCACGTTCCTGAGGCAGCAGTGTCGAAAGCAATTTGTACGATTGTAGTATTGTATCCTAGCTGTAACATAATAGCGTCCCAATGATGATGATGATGATGATTAGCTGTAAAGCGGAAAGGAAATGATTCGAAAATCAAAACCGTTGAATCGGCATGATTGAAGGCGCACGGTGGATTGCTTTTTTGGGAATAAAGAGATGAATCATACGATGCCTCTGTGCCATTTAAAATTTCACCGAGAATGATCCAAATGCTACTTTGAGGCGGCAATGCAGTGCATTTTCAAATTTTAAAACCCCTTTGTGGTGTGTTTTTCACCGGGAAACGACACCGCTTTGCCGTGCTGTCAGTACTAGTGATGGGTAAATACCAGTACTTATCAGAAGGTGAAGTGATAGTATCGAACTTGACATTATAATCGTTTGAATCTCACAGGGGTTTGAGGCAAGGGAACGGACTCTCCTGTTTACTATTCAACATTGCCTTAGAAGGTGTCATACAGAGCGCGGGGCTAGACAACGACATCCGTGGTACGATCCTCTACCGGTCTCTCCAATTCCTTAGCTTCGCGGATGACATCGACATCATCGGCAGGATAGCAGCAGAGGTGTGTGAGGCGTACACCCGACTCAAAGGCGAAGCAGTAAAAATTGGATTGAGAATCAATGCGACGAAGACGAAGTACCTGCTTGCCGGTGACTCAGATCATCTGGGAAGCAGTGTATTAGTTGACGGCGACAGTCTCGAGGTAGTAAAGGAGTTTTGCTATCTCGGGACGGTCGTTACTTCGGACAACGACATTAGCAGCAAAATCTGGAGACGCATTGTGCTGGGGAATCGTGCATACTATAGGCTTCACCGACTGCTGAGATCCAGAAGACTTCAAGCTCGCACGACACATCAGATATATCGCACATTGATTCGCCCGGTGGTCCTCTACGGACACGAGTCCTGGACCGTCCGAGCGGAGGATGCAAATGCTTTGAGCGTGTTTGAGCGACGCATTTGGCGGTGTGTTTAAGCATGAAGCGTGGAGGAGAAGAATGAACCACGAGCTTGCACAAGTTTGCTGAACTGTACGACGAACCGAGGCCGGGACATATCAATCCTCACCAAGTAGGTGTTCGATAGCGATCCCCAGTTTGGCATAAGGCGCAGGGGAGCACAGCGAACTCGAAGGCTGGACCAGGTGAGAGAGAGAGAGAGAGAGAGAGAGGGAGAGAGGGAGAGAGGGAGAGAGAGAGGGAGAGAGAGAGAGAGAGAGAGAGAGAGAGAGAGAGAGAGAGAGAGCACTCATCGATTCCGAATCAGTTCAGAATCCGGATCAGTTCGGATCAGTTCGGGTCTGGAAACATCTGAATGCCCAAGCGCCATAGATTAAGCTTAAACGACTGGAAAATTGAATATCCATAGGAAAAAATGAAAGCTTCACAGCTTCATTGGTTTGATCAATAGATGGCGTATTACAACTCATCATTATATTGCTATCCTTTTCTTGCAATGTGTTTCGACAAGTTTCATCTTATAATGACCTATATAGCCTTCTAACTTTCTGAGCAAAATCTATATGAATGGTCGTGTGGTCAGATACGTGGGTATCAACACCAACGACCATTACTCAAATCTCACTTGCTTCACCGCGCGGCCACATGAGATCTTCTTCTTCTTCTTAATAGAGTTGGTAGGTTGAGGCCTCCTATACGATCCGTTTTTTGAAGGTATAATCAGAGGTTTAACTACCAGTTTTTGGAGGGGAAATCATCCATTCTCCTTTGATGTTTATATTGCTGTTTCTTTGATGTTTATATGTTGTGGTTGAGATCTTTCTGATTGATGCACAGTGTGTTGGTTTTCGTGAAATCACCTATCGTTTTTTTTTTTCTTTTTGATAGTTTGTGTGTTCTTTTCAGTTTGTATTCAAAAGATAGTGTTGTTCCATTCTTTAAGTTTGCTTGTGGTTTAGTGGGTTTCAATTTTTTTTTTTCTTTGTGGTGTTTGTATGTATATGTATTTATATGTATTTTTTTTTTCTTGAGAGAGGATGAGTTTTTTTTTTTTTATTTATTATTATTATTATTATTTTTTTTTTGTACAGGTTCTTGTTCTTGTGTTAGGGTTTTTTTTTTGAGGTGGCTTGTTTTGTGAAGTTTGAAAAGGGTTTTCTGTGAGTGTGCTGGTTTTGTTACAAGGCCCTTTCAGTTGGTCCTTTTGGCATCTTGTTTCTATCCTCTAGTGATAGAAAAGGATGTCTTTGGATTTCTCGTGTTTGCCAGAACAAACGGAGTACCCAACCTTAGGAGGCCCTGATGCGTGTGAAGTCGGGTTTTTTTTTGTTATTTTTGTGGTGTGATGTTTGAAATTGGAGTGTTCAGTTAGGTGATGTTTTATGTATATATATATGTAATACCAGAAACCAATGAATAAATAATTAAATAATTAAATAAATAAATAAATAAATAAGGTACAGATAAATAATTGAATAAATAGTTTTAAATAATTGAATAAATAGGAAAAAAAACATGAGATAACGTTTCGTTATACAGACAATGTAATAAATATAATAAATAGAATAGAAAGAATAAATAGAATAAATGTAATAAATATAATAAATGCAATAGATGTAATAATTATAATAGATAGATAAATAAATGGTGAGTACTTGTCCTATTGCTATCCTTTTTGCTGAAGTGTTGAGTGCAGCCTCTTTGTTGTGAGTTATATAGGCAAATATATAGGGAATGTGTAAAAAAGTTTTATTTAATTTTATTTTTATTTGAAAATGTGTGTGATGAAGTGCTATAACGTAATATTGTTTTCTTTGATGAACTCTAAAATTGTTTTGCAGGTATTTCCACTTGTTTCCATCCATTTTTCGTGTAAAGTGTCTAGAGAGATGTCTTTATGTCTTTTATATTTTTGACACTCAAAAATTTTGTGTCGTCCTGTTTCTGGGACTTGACATTTCTCACAGGTTCCATTTTCGACTATTTTCATTTTATGAAGCCAGTATTCGGAAAGATCATGTCCTGCCAGTATTTTGTTAATTGTTTTTATTTCGTTTCCGTTTAGGTTAACCTGTTTGTGCCATAGTTCAGTTTTGAAAACTTTCTGGAATTGCATAAACTTTTTCCCTTTATCCCTGCCCAGGTCTGTGTACCACTTTTTTGTTTCTTCTTCCATTTGTTTTTTGAAATATTGGGTAGCGTCTGTGTATCTGATTTTGTTCTTATAGAACCAATTTGTTAGGGTGCCTTTTTTTGCCAGTTCATCTGCTCTATCATTTCCATCAATGCCTACATGCGATGGAATCCATACTATATCTGCTCTGATACTTGTTGCTGTTTTTATAATATTGTAACAAATTTCCTCTATTTTGTTTTCTGTTATTGCTTTTTGTAGAATGTTACATGATGTTAAACTGTCTGTGAAAATTATTGGGTTGTCTATATTATTTTCTTGTGCTAAAAGTAATGCCTTTTCGATTGCTATCAGTTCTGCGGTGGTTATGGAGGTGAAATTTTTTAATCTATAGCTATAGTAGTATTGTTGTGGTTTGTTTTTTATATATATCCCTATGCCTACTCTATTTCCAGCAATGCTTCCATCAGTGTAGATAGTGGGTCTGTTATTATCATAATTGTTCATGTTTTCAATGGTGATTTGTTTCAAAATTTGAGTTTTTGTTTTTGTTTCTATCGTGTCTTTAATTTTTGTATTTATTTTTATGTGTGTGGTTATATCGTTGCTCTTTGCAATGTATAAATGTTTAAGAATTTTATTGTCTTTTTCGTACGTTGTTTCATGTATTGTTTTTTTCTTTTTTTTGTATTTTGTTCTTTGGTGTATTTGTAGTTGTTGTCTTATAATTGGTGAGTAGACTAAATCTTTGGCTATTTCCTTACGTACTATAAATCTACTTCTGATGTTGAAAGGTATTTCTGCTGCAATGGCATGCAGAGTATTTATGGGGGTCGTTTTGGTGCAACCTGTAGCTTTCCTTAGTGCCTGGTTGATAGTTGTGTTCATTGTTTTGTATTTGTTTTTGTTGCTATTGAGAGTGTATGAAGCTCCCGTTTCCATAGTGTTTCTAATTGTTGCTCGGTATATTTTTAGGCTGTTTTTGGGGTTTAGGTTATTTTTTTGCGTGCTTATAATTTTCAAGAAATTTAGTCTGTTTGTAGCCTTGTTACGTAGTTGTTCGATGTGTTTGTGGAAATTGAATTTTGGGTCTATTACTGTTCCTAGATATTTATATGTGTTTGTGTGTTCTATGCTATTATTGTGTATGTTGAGTTGTATAGTGTGATGTGATTTTCCGAAAATCATAAATTTGGTCTTGTTTGAGTTTATGTTAAATTTTAATTGTTCTGTTTCTATGGCAAAAGCATTTAGAGCGTTTTGTAGGTTATTTTGAAGCTCTCTTTCGTTTGCTCCACTGCTGAGAATGACGAAATCGTCCGCGTACTGTATTATAGTGTTTTTGTTATTTGTTTGGTTTATAGCTTTATGTATATCTTTGGTATATAAATTAAAGAGTGTTGGTGACATAACATCTCCTTGTGGTAGTCCATCTGTTACTAGCATTTTGTGTGTTTTTTTGTTGCTCTCTATTATTAAGGTTCTATTTCTAAGAAAGGAGTAGGTCCATTTTATGATTTGAGGTGGGATATCTGATTTTATCATTTGTTCTATAAGGATTTTTGTTGAGACATTATTGTATGCTTTTTCCAAGTCTATGAATATTGCTCCACTTATTCTATTTAGTCTTTGGTTATGATTTATTTGGTTGTTGAAATAGTTAATGCATTGGTTTATGGTTCTTTTGTTTCTGAATCCAAAGGATTTTTCTGGGAGTATATTTTTGGTTTCAATATATTTATTTAATTTTAATAATACTGCTGAATTTAGGACTTTGGTAATTGTTGGTATAAGTGCTATAGGTCTGTAGTTGTTGGGATCATTTATATTTTTCTTTGGTTTAGGAATTGCTATTATTCTTATTTGTTTTAATTCTTTGTTTAATTTGCCATTCTCCCACATTTTGTTTCCGTCTGTTATGATTTGTGTTAGTGTTTCGTCGTTTATGTTTCTCAGCATTTGGTATGTAATTTTGTCTAAGCCGGGTGTTGTATTTTTTTTTTGTTTGAGTATGTTTGCCCATATATCTGAATTTAGAAGTTCTGTATCTATCGGTAGATTTGTGCTGAAAAATGTTCTAAATTTGGATTTTTTATTGTTAGTGAAATTTAAATTCATAAATTCCTTAGCATAGTTCTCTTCATTGTGAATTAGATTTGATTCTTTATTAGTGGTGTTGATGTTGCTAATATTTCCTAATAGATTCCATAGTTCTTTACTGCTTGTATCTTTGTTTATTTTTTCCATGTTCTTCTCAGTTTGTTTTTCTTTTGCTTGTTTTATTTTAAGTTTGAAGATTGCTGCTCTTTTGCGGAATTCTATGGCATGTTCGATAAGTTTTGTACTGTTGAAGGTTTGTCTTGCTATGTTTTTGTCTTGCAGGGCCTTTTTTATTTCGTCATTCCACCATGATTTTAGTGTAAAATTGATTTTTTGTTTACTATTTTGAATGATTTTGTATACTTTCTTTGTGAAATGTTTTATGTTTATTATATCTTTCCCTTTCATATGTTTAATGTTTGTAATTACCTTATTCATGTTTATTATAGTATGTTGTATCGGTTCTGTTGAGTGTTTTTTAATTGTTATTTTTATTATTTTGTGGTTACTTGCCCCTATGTGTTTTTCTAGTATAGTTTTGTTGATTATGTTATAGATTTTTTTGGATATGATTGTTAAATCAATGGATGTCTGTCTCTTGTTGTGATCTGTTGGGACGTGAGTGTAGGTGTTATTTTGAGGATGATGAGGTTTGAATTGTCTATTTCTTCTATTATTGTGTTTCCTTTCTGATCGATTCTATCATCTCCCCAGTATGTATGATGTGCATTAAAATCGCCAGCTATTATTATGTTTGTGTAAGTTTGTGTGTTATGTGTTATTTTTGCTAAAGTGTCTTTTATTGTCTGTTTGGTGGTATTTGGAGCTATATATATTGATATTATAATGAAATTTCCAGAGTGTATCAGTATTGTTGTTATTTGAATTTCATCGCTTTCGTCTATTAATTTAATTGGTTTGTATTTAATTCCTTTTTTAACTAGAATGCAGCTTCCTCCATATCCATCTTCCCTGTCTGTTCTTATTATGTTAAAACCTTTAATTGTTATTTTATTTTCATTTTTCAGCCATTTTTCCTGTAAGCAAGCTATGTGGTATTTTTGTTCATGTAGTATGTGTGTTAGTTCGTCCCTATTTTTCCGAATGCTTTGTATGTTAGTTTGTAGTATATTTAATTGTTCCATGTTTTATTTGTTTATAGGGAAAAGGTTAGGTATTATTAAGACTGTTTGTGTAATTAGCTATAAAAATAGTTTGTAAAAATAGTACATTTTTTGTAATTTTTACTGTGATGTTTCATTGTAGTCTATTTCGATTGTTCCTTGAATGTCTATTTCATTGAGATACATTTCAGCATCACTTAAATAAGTGATATTGGTGGCATTTTCATTTGTTGCGTTTGGATTCGTTTGAGTTTCTGTGTTTTCGATTTCTGTGTGGTTTTCTGAATCTTTGGTACTTATTGTTAAATTCGTATTATTTTTGGGTTCTGTGTTATTATCTAGGTACTTATTATTTGTTGTTCTGTTATTTTTTGTTAGTGTGTTTTCGATTGATTTAGGCGTGTTTCTATCGTCTTCACTTGTTTCGTCTATTTTTCGTTTTTCGTTCGTTATAGGCGTTTGATTGCCTCTCACTATTGATGAAAAATTTTTTCTTATGTATATTCTAGGAATGGCTGGTACTGTTTCCCTTCGAATTTTTCTTGCTTCTCTTATTGTTATTCTTTTTTCTGTTTGTATTCTTTTTATCTCCACCTCGTCTTTCCATACTGGACAATCTTTGTCTAAAGCTGAGTGGTTTTCACCGCATTGAGTGCATTTTAGGGGGTTTGTGCAATTCTCATGAAAGTTTTCTCCACATTTGGCGCAAATTTTTTCTCTATTGCAATTATTTTTTGTATGCCCAAAAAGCATGCATTTCATGCACCGCATTGGGTTTGGAATAAATAACTCTACTTTTTCGGTGAAGTAACCTATTTCTATATTCCTGGGAAGCACTGTAGATTTGAAAGTTATGATGGCGGTTCTTGTGTTTCTGAGAACCCCATCTTGGCCTTTTCTCTTCATTATGTATACCTCTGATACATTTTGAGGTTGAAGACCTTCTAGAAGCTCTTCTTCACTCAAGAACCTGCACGCATCACTTCTGATTATTCCCTTGCTTTGATTTAAAGTTTTATGTTCGTAAACATCCACTTCGATAGCACAATCACCGTGTTTTAAATTAATTTTTTTTAGTTTTTTGCTTCGGTTTCATTTTTAACACGCATCAGTATTTTGCCGTCTCTAAGTATGGACGTTTGTAATGGCCTACATCCAATCGCCATTTCAGTTGCCTTTGCGAACAGGAATGGGTTGTAGCATGCCACACTTTTGCCGGGAGTTTTACTCTCCACCACCATAAAAACCTCTTCATTCTTCACTGTTTCACTGAAATTTAAATTGATACGCTCACCTCTTATTTTTCTTCTTTTTTTGGTGTTTTTATTTGATGTTTCCCCCAAGATGCTGAAATAAGACCCGAAAGTCTTATTTCCTCCCGGGTCTATGACCCCCATCTTCCTCTCCCCTCTCTACCACTTTGCTTGATTTTTTTTTCCACTCAGTATGTATCTGTTTTTTTTTTGTAGGGATACTTTGAAAATAGGAACAACACGACACTTTATTTTTAAACTGTTTTTTTTTTTCGCCACTCCAAAATTGGGTATTTATCGGTTCTGGTTGAAAAAGGATTATTTTTTTTAAACTATTGAAAGGAATGATCTGTTCTGTGCAACGGTTTGTGATATGGCCACATGAGATGAAATATACAGCGAAATGAACTATTTGACAGGCGAAATATCTGTCAGATAACGCATCACAGCAACCAGGTGATGTGCAATGTAAACAAATAACGTGCACCAAGTCGTAACTAATTCCATTAAAGAACTTCAATGTTAAATATTTCGTTAATTTTCATTCAACAATTCATCATATCTTTCATTTTGGGAATGTTATGCTTAAGAAGATATCCTTTTAAAGTTACTTTCGAAAGCGGATGATGTATCACCCGCAACCCTTTAGCAGCAGCTGTCAGATATTTCACCTGTCAAATAGTTCATTTCGCTGTATATTTCATCTCATGTGGCCGCGCGGTCAGTACTGGTGGTTTCCGTTGGAGTTTAGTATTTAAAAAATCGTATCGCCGTTCTAGTTCTAGCGATGCATAACTTCAATGCGAAACCATACAACAGTACAGAGGAAATGAGAAAGCTCTCCTCCAAGCGAGGAAGCTCCACAGGTTGGGTATCCCACAAACAGATGGCGCCACCAGCTTTTTTGCTATTTTTAGAATGCATGAGTCGTTTGCCGTCTGCTAAACGAAGTCTTTCTATATTCCGTTTAGGTAGAGAATTTGAGGCGTTTAGAAGCCGTTTAGTGGTCGTTTAGTGGATTTGTGGCACTTGGGGCTATTTAAATTTTTGACTGAATTTATGGGAATAATACGGGAAGTACAAGGGAAAATGGTGTTTTAATTTGACAGAAAAGGTAAATATTATTGCAAGAAAGAAATATTTAAAACTGAAAAAAAAAACTGTTATACTCCATCGTACATATTCGATGCCTTAATTGAAAGTCAATGAACTTATCAAGAATTGTCTGAACGATAATGGAGAGTCAGGTTGGAAATTAACAATTGCAACGTCAACCTGAACTTCTCGCCTGGATTCTACCGGGCTCGTTCAGACGCATCCGGACTCATCCAGACTCATCCGGACTTATCCAGATTGCTTCGAACTGATTCGGATTGATCCGGTGTCGAATCCGGTTATGATCCGGAGTCGGAGTCATACTTTGCGCACCGGAGTCGTAGTTGATCCATGACTCCGCTCCGGCTTACCCATCACTAGTCTGTACATGCTGTCAGTGTGTCGCAGCTGTCATCAAACAGGCAAAACAGTTTGTTTATGTTGTGATCGACCACTCTACTCTCTACAGCACCAGCAAGCTTGCTTTTCCGGTGTACGTTCGTGTGTACTGGGAAGGAAAATCTCCACTGGAAAAATTGTACAAAAAAAAAAAGTGAATCGCACCAGTGCAGCATGTCGAAACGCAAAGCGAGCTACGTGGTGGAGGAGGATAACTATCTGGACGATTTGGTGCGCGACAAGCAGAACAATCAACCCTCCACCAGCAAGCACACGCTCGATTCCGACGAAGAAGACGACAGCGGTGATGATGCTCCGTAAGTGTGGCAGGATGGCCAACGGGAATTTGCATAATTATTATCGATTTTTGTTTTGTCCTCCCCCACAGATACAACGTGCTGGACGACAATGAGATCCAGGGCGAGGAGGATGGCATGGCCCGCATCGATGGCGAGACCAAGTTCACGCCGTTCAACATGAAGGAGGAGATGGAGGAGGGCCACTTCGATGCGGACGGGCACTATCTGTGGAAGAAGCAGGTCGAGGTGAAGGACCACTGGCTGGACAACATCGACTGGGTGAAGCTGAAGAACGACCCGAACTACAAGGAGCGCCCGGACAAGGGCGAAGAGCAGCGCGGGCTGGCCGACAGCGATTCGGACGATGAGGATGGTGAGGCGGCGGCGGCGGCGGCCGGTGGAAAGTTCGATGACATTGCCACGTACCAGCAGATGCTGGAGCTGATGGAGCCGCGGGAAACGGTCAAACGGGCGCTGCAGCGGTTGGGCAAGGGTACGGCCAAGCTGACGACGGCCCAGCGCTGGAAGCTGAAGAAGGCGGGCAAGTCGCCGGACGAGTCGAGCGCCAAGATCACCAAGCTGACCGAACTGTCGAACGATATACTGACCAACAACGGCAACATGGACGTGTACGAGGAAACGTTCGAGATGATCAAGCGCAAGGTGACGGAGGCGGAAAAGCGAAAGGCAGCTGCGGCAGCCGGCCCCGGGGAGGAGCTGGACATGTACGCGGATGATTTTGGCAGTCGCGAACAGAGCAAGCTCGGTGCGAGCGGTGATGGAAAGGAGCAGATCGCCCAAGGATCGAACAGTTCCACCGAGAAGAAGGAGGAAGAGCAGCAAGAGGAGGAGGAAAAGGACAAACCGTTGATGTGGGAGTACAAGGAGCAACAGGAGGCGGAAACGATACACGGCCCGTACACGACGGAGCAGATGCAAAAGTTTGCCGAAGAGGGCCGGTTCACCGGTGGAGCGTTCGTGCGGAAGGTTGAGGATGAGGATGGGCGGTTCTACTCGGCCGCGCGGATCGATTTCGAGCTGTACCTGTAGGACGGTGGAAGGGGTGGGGGGGGGGAGGTTGGGGGACGTACAAAGCCACAAAACTACGCTTAAGCGCTTCTAAGATCTTCTTAATAAAGTCACACACACACGCATTTTTACATCCCATTTGTGTCAACCATAAACCCGTTGAATTTGTGTGTTAATTTGAAACCGGCATGTAGAAATAGGGTTTTAAATTGATCAATCTGAACGGATGAATTCAAACGAATGTGAAATAATGTATTGTTAAATTACTCGGTTCTAGATGGTTAAAAACTACACAACATTTTCAATTAAATCGTGTAAAATTCAAAATTAAACTAAAGTTCAGAAAAAAGTGTTATTAAACATTCTGGTATTATTGTCATATCCCATTGCAAATTTGAAAAACTTGTCAATTTGGCCAGAATATCCAATTAAAATGAGGTACTTATGACGACCCCTAAACAGTCCAAAAACCAAACCAAAACCCATACTGGTCCCGACACCAATATATTGCCAATTCCGATTCAAGAACTGCACATAACATATAAAGATCTTGGATCTAATGATTCTTACCTGTTCTGGAGTCAATACTGATTATACTGGTCGAAGAACTGACCATGAGCCCATATCGGTCCCGGAATCTATCTTAAACGCATTCCGATCCGCATACCGGTTCAGGAACTGATCTTGAATCCATACCGGTCCTGGAACCTATCATGAACCCATATCTGTCCCGGAATCTATCTTGAACACATACCGGTTCTGAAACTGATATTGAACCCATATAGGTCCCGGAATCTATCTTGAACCCATATCGGTCCTGAATTCGATCATGAACCCATATCGGTCATGGAACCCATCATGTACCCATACCAGCCCTAGAATCTATCTTGAACCCATACCGGTCATGGAAACTATCATGTACCCATATCGCTACTGGAACCTGTTATTAACCCATACCGGTACTGGTACCTATCATGAACCCATATCGGTCCTGAAACCTACCATGAACCCATATCGGTCCTGGAACTCACCATGAACCCATATCGGTCCTGGAACTGATCTTGAACCCATACCGGTCCTGGAACCTGGTAAGAACCCATATCGGTCCTGGAACCTGTCATTAACCCATATCGGTCCTGGAACCTATCATAAACCCATATCGGTCCTGAAACCTACCATGAACCCATATCGGTCCTGGAACTCACCATGAACCCATATCGGTCCTGGAACTGATCTTGAACCCATACCGGTCCTGGAACCTGGTAAGAACCCATATCGGTCCTGGAACCTGTCATTAACCCATATCGGTCCTGGAACCTATCATAAACCCATACCGGAATCTATCTTGAACACACACCGGTCCGGGAATCAGTTATGATCCTATACCGGTCTTCAAACCTGTCAAGAACCCATATCGGTACTGCAACCTATCATGTACTCGTACTGGCCCTGGAACCTGTGATGTACTCGTATCGGTCCGGTCCTGTAACCGATGATGAATCCATACCGATACAGATCCCGATTTCATTTGTTTTTTTTTTTTGAAGCAGTACATGGAGCTGTTCCCGATTCGAATTCGGAACACTTATATGTTATTGAACACTTCCCCCTAAAAAAAAAACCGCATTTGTGTCTTTTGTGTTGCTTTTCAACAAGAACCTTTATTTATATACCTTAAAAAAAAAAGACGTTTATCAAAAACTTATCGCATTAACATCCTTTCCTATCTGTGGCTGGTGTATGAAATGGGTGATGTGTACTACTAGCTTAAATTGTAAGATTACATGCAGTCATGGGGTCATGGGGCAGCACACCTTCGCAAAAACCTAGCCGCACAACCCTTTTGCGCAGATACACCTGCCTGTCTCGCTATCAGCTGGTTTTACCCGTTTGCAAACTACTGCTACTTTTCCCTGATACAAAATTCAGTCCTTTTCAAAAGAGTTAAATAATAAAACAAAAACACAAACACACACACACACATAGAGGATTTTAATCTAATTTGGAAAAAAGGTTCGTGCCTAAACTGGGAAATTTTGGGATTTTTTAAAGTTAAGAAACTAATAATAAAGCGTCACTTTCCGGTCCACGATGGGCAAGTGTAATAATGGTGTTTTTGAGCTTCCTTTTCTGGGTTCTTTTTTCTTTTGTGCCTGCGTGTGTGTGTGTGTGTGTGCAACATTCGAGTGTCTTAAGCAAGGTTTAAATAATCGTTGTCTTTTGATAGCCGTTGAGCATTCACTAGGTTGCAGTTACGTCCCCCTCTCAGTGTCCCTTAAGTAGGGGGCTTAAGCAGGGAAGATTCGACAAAGATTCAGGATACCTGGGTCATGGGCGTGTGTGTGTGTGTGCGAGTGTGCGTATAATACTTAAAATAATCGTCATGTTCGTTCAAAAAATCTCCGTTTACACTCGACTGTTGCCGACGCAATGGCCATATGCATGATCCTGTGGTCACCTTTCCGATAACGAGTTGCTACGTAATATGATCGCCCCGCGGGCTGTTACTAATTCCCTTTTCGCTACTTTTGAATTGCTTATTTCTGGGGTCTTGGTTTTGGTGCTTACCGACTAAACATGAACATGATCGTAAAAACCTACTGTTTGTAACGAATAAAGAAGAGAAAACACATAAATTACTGCAGCTGCGCTCTAAGCTCCGCCGGCCCCTCATCGCTACTAATCGCGTGTGTAAAGAAACCCACACACAAAAGAAAGGAAAGAAAACAATTGGACAATACGGGCCCGTGTAAAAGAGAAGTGAATAGATATGTGAAGTAAGTAGCGCAAAGTACAAAATACAACGAACTAAAGAAATAAAGACACATTAAAACGTACTGGCTAGAGATTCGCGGAACGAACTGTTCGGAATGAAATCGTCCTCCTCTTCTCCGTCAAGGAGTCACGCGCGCTTGAGAACTGGGCAAACTTCCACGCTCTTCCTCCTCCTCCTCCTCCTCCTCCTCCTCCTCCTCATCTACAGCTTCCGGCACAGACGCTGCAGCGAGCGGCGACTCTGCCGGCTGCAGGCCATATTCGGCCGCCCGCGCTCCTCCTCTTTGGTGGGCGAGTTCGCGGCCAAATCAGCACACACCGTGTCCGGATGATACTCGCACAGACACTTGATGCAGAACCGGAACCCACAGAACGCGCCGCTACAGATGGCATAGTCGCACTTGGAGTCACGCACACCGAGCGTATCCTCCCCGCCAGCCGGATGCATCGCGGCAGTGGACGAGCAGTCCAGGCTCTTGGTAGCCCCACTGCTGCGCAACTTCATGCGCTGTTCGTTGCAGCTGCTGCTGGTGCTGGTGTTTGCGGGTGTTGTGTTGCTGCTGCTGCTGCTACTGTTGAACAGGTTCTTGCGTACCCGTTCCGGCGATGGTTCGCCATAATGGTTGTTGTTACGGTGTGTGGCGGTGATGGTATCGGTGGAAAGGTTCGACGATCGTACCGCTTCGATGGTGGAGGAATGAGTATTGTTACTGCCGCTGTGACGGTGCCCCGAAGCAGTGGTGGTCTCCGGATCAGGTAACGTGTAGGACTTTTCTAGCCGTGCTCCGACCGCACTGAACCGGGCGGAGGAGCGAGATTTGCTGGACTTGGAGGCCCGCGAGAGGATGATACGGCTCGGCTGCTCGCACCGTGGACAGGGTCGCAGCTGTTCCGATTGTTTTAGATGGGATGCAATCTAAAAGGGAGGGAAAGAGGAGAAACATTAATTTATTTTATATATTGAAGCGCATTTTTTATTAATTTTATTAGCTCATAGCAATTCAAATTTCGAAACATTAGAACAACAGCCCTTTGTAACGAGCTTTTTTTTAAAAATATCCCTTTTTGAATTTGAAAAATTTCCCTTTCCAACTACAGCTGTCAAAGCCGGGGATATTTGTTGCTGTATTGGTGTTAACGGTTGATCGTTATTTCTTCACATGGTTTTGAAGCTCAGTGTAACGAAATGCATCGTGCGTATTCCTTAAAATATGCTACAAATATTGTAAATATTTGAAAATGGTTAAAAATGCGTAAAAAATATAATAACGACCACGCGCTGCGTAATTTACACGTCCAGAACTCAATCCATACCCGATAAACGCACCGCCCGTTGCCGTCATTTTGAATCGCATTATCGTCGTGCTCGCAGCAAGCGTAGCATCGGTCGGTCCGCTTTATTTTTGTGTGTTGTTTGTGTCGGTCGGTTTGTCCAGGTTCGCTTTTTCATCGTTTTGTGCAAGTTAATACTGCAAAAGGGTGCAACAGTAAACAAAAAACGCGCCCATGGCGAAGGCACGCGAAATGTATCTGGCGCTGTGCCTGCTGGACGCAATCGAGGATGCGAACATAGAAGCCCTGCAGCTGGTGCTGGACAGGTACGGTGCGAGCCCAAACACAATCTTCCCGGAAAAGGGCGTCGCACCGATGCATCTGGTGATTGGCGCGGACGACGAGACGTTTGCGCTGCGGGCCACCTCGCTGATGCTGCAGCGAGGCGGCAGCGCTAACCTGCCAGCGGCCGAACAGATGCTCACGCCGCTCCACGTAGCGGCCAACCTCGGACGGGTCGCAATCGTGCGGCTGCTGCTAAGGGCGGGCGGAAATGTGGAGCTGCTGGACGAGGAAGACCGTACGCCGATCCAGCACGCCATCGATGGCGATCACTTCGAGGTGGTGCAGGTCATACAGAACCACGTCTTCGAGCAAAAGATCGACCGGAAGCGCAAACAGCTAATCAAGCAGCAGCAGGAACAACAACAAACCGTTCTGTCCCCCAGCATGCGGTTCAAGAAGAGTGTGGCCGGCTTTCTGCCACCGGTTTCCTCTACCCGGCTGCACCCAAACAGCGCACTGGCGGCCCTGGAGGAGTACAAGCTGACGCCGAACAAGATACACTACAACTTTGACGCCACCAGCCCGTACTACGTGAACATAACGCACCGACGGAAGGATCGGTTTAAAACGCTCTTCCCAACGGATGACGCTTCTGCTAATCGGGAAAACACTGCACCGACCGTTGATGATGAGTCGCTCGGGTGCGAACCAATCACTGTCCGAGATCGGCGACAGCAAACAGCGCTCGATAGTACCGAGGAACAAGGGGGAGGAGAAGAGGAGGTGGTGCATGAGGTGCCGAGCAGGACCAATTTGTTCGAACTGACGGAGCGCAATTTGAGGGATTTTACACGCGACAGTGAACCGACGGGCAGGCGAAGATCGTTCATCGAGTGCTGGCGTGAGAAGATTGCGGAACTGCGGGAGCGAACCCGCATTAGCCGACGGTTGGACGATATCGATCGGATACTGAACAGCTTCTCGGAAAGCACGGTGCTGGAATCGTTTATGGACGAGGTGGAGGAAACGTTTGTAACTGCCGCTGATGGGGAGGAGGTTGAGGAGGAGGAGGAACGGTTGAAAACGAGCGACGAAACTGTTGTTTCGGAAAGGGAAGAGTGTCCACTACCATCTCCGGAATTAATTGTACAGAATGTCCGGGAGGAAATAGTGCCTAGGGTTCAACCACAATTGTAAGTCGATGCGAAGATCATGCGAAGAGTGTTCAAAGTAATTGTGCATTTGTTTTTCTCTCTAGTATGGACATCGTACAATTAAGCGAAGAATACATCCACACGGACGACGAGGCGGGTGTGGTGTTTCGGGAAAAGCGGATGATCACCGCACCATCCACCATTCCCACCATTCAGGCAATGCCGGAAATAGCTGAGCCGGTTTTAAACGGCCCGGGAAACGGTCCACCATCAACAGCAAGACGGAATCCGTCGCTTACAAGCCTTTCTACAGCAGTCACGTTGCCACCGCTTGATTACGACACGGACGCGCTGCGCGCCGAGCTGACCACGTTCGGTGAACCACCCGGCCCGATAACGAATAGCACCAAAAAACTGTACTTAAGAAAGCTGGTTAAATTGCGGCGCCATCCAGAACGATTGGAGAACGGAAATGGAGCCAAAGCAAACCCTCAGCCAAGTAAGATTCCATATTTCGCTTTCGCGTGGAATTTAAAGGGAGCTTTAATAAAAATTCCTCTTTTCCAACACACACACACTTTTCCTTCCCACAGCTTTCTCCGTCGAGCTGGGCGCAACGGTCAGAAAGGAGGATGTGTTCGAGGCGATCCTAGACCATCAGAGTTTGGAGGACGAGATGGCTTCCGAATTCCAGTCCAGCTCCACCAGCAAAGTGGCGCGCAACTTGCGCGAGGGACACCTGAAGAAGAGCTTCGTCTATCTGCTGCTCGATCCGCGCGTCAGCGAAAATCTGTCCGCCCAGCGGGACCATCTAGCGGCACACGAGCTGTGGAAGCGCTTCCTCAGCGCCGTGTTTTACGTCGGAAAGGGTAAAAGCAGCCGCCCGTACTGCCATCTGTACGATGCGATTAAGCTGCACCACCAGCGGGAGAGCGCTGGCTGCGAAAACATGCGCCGGGAGCAAACGGGTGGGGCAGGTTTTACCGTCGAGGCGGAAGAAATCATCTTCCAATGCAGCGAAGCAAGCATGGCGGCGGCGGGAGGAAATAATCTGCGCAAGCGTTGCCAGTCCGGGAAGGGATCGGGACGCAAGCAGCAGGCAGTGGACAGTGCGAAGCTAAACCGCATCATCGACATTTGGGCCGCCGGCAAGGGCGTCGTGTGTCTGCACGTGTTCCACAACATCATGCCGGCCGAGGCGTACACGCGCGAGGCGGCCATTATCGATGCGTACGGTGTGCAGAACCTGACAAATCTGAAGCGAGGCGACTACTACGGCAAGTGTCTCTCGTGGCCGATGAAAAGGCGCAAGCAGCTCGGCATACTGCTGCTGTACAAGGCGTTGCTCATACACCTGGCGGAAGGCGAAACGCAGCTGCTGCCGAACGATCTCATTTGAAAGTTGAACGTGGGGGGAAGTGTGATAAATAATGCTTGCCAATTGTGATACGCACGCGCACACTGATGCTAAAACATTTACTCGATCCACCAAACGTGTTCCTTTTTATTCTTGTGTAAACCAATAAACTGTTTTAAATTATTATTATTATTTTTAACAAAGCCACTGGCGCTATTTGATTAATGCCAAAAACAGCGAATCGCGCTGCGTTACACGCATGTTGACGCATCGGCGTGTGCGAATTGTTTAATTTCCGAAGAAGAATTACGGTGCAAGAAGCACCACCGCACCACCACCTCATTACTAAATCAGTGCGTTCAGTGGCAACCCAACAAAAAAAAAAAAAAAAAAGAAGGAAAAGCGCGCCAGAACCGAACCCGCCCAAAACCTCGCAAGCAAGACCGATTTTGGCGTCCGCGGCCCCCTTACAGTGGTTGCTGTTACCAAATGTTTCTTCTTTCACCTTCTTCCCGTGCGTGCCATACGCACTTCTCGCGCCCCCGGGGGTTCAAAACAAATAAATTCACCCAAGCGAAACGGATCGCCGCAACCAGCAAAGAGAAGTGCGCCAAAAATCCGACGCCAAAAATCAAACGCCCAATCAGTACACCACCACCCCCCCGAACAACAACAACAGCAACAACAACGGCTCCTCCGCTCAGTAAATGTAAAAATCCTTCCCGGGGCCCGTGTGTTCCCGCCTGCTTTGGCGGGTTCATCGGGTTCTGCCGAATCCTCTCATCCGTGCACCGCTTCTTCCCTCGCGCTGCAGCAGAAGAGCACGCAAGCGGGAAGAGTTGAGCCGAGGGGGGAGCCGAGTGTGGGCAATTTTGTGGCGGGCTCGCACAGTAGGCGTATTTTGCCGAGACGCTTGCGAGGCGCGCAAAGAAGCGCGTCTATGTACATACAGTGTCAGCCGGCAAATGAGAAAGCACAGGGCACCACACGTACGTACACGCAACAAACTCCAGCACCAACCCACCGAGAAAACTACACAACCACCAAAGGGGGCGAAGTAAATAATTTATGGTACACGCGTGATTGTAAATGTGATTTTCTGTTCTTTTGGGGGTAGAAAGAAAACCCCCTCAGATCCAACAAGAAGCCCGCGACAAGACCGAGACGATTCTGGCGCGCAAATTTGCTCAACCGGCCCCGAGCGCGCTTTTGGGAAGCGGGAATCAGATAAGGCACACATAGCTTAGAGGGCGAGAAGAGGTGATTTTAGTTCAATTTCAGAACTAGAGTTGTCGTACTTTCATTTTAAGCCTTCGCAGCGTATCTATAAGATCTCAACGGACGTAGCAGCGCGCGCCCAATTCAGCAAGAGAGAGAGAGAGGGATCACACACGCACTGGTCCGAACTTAGATGACCGAATCGTTATCTCTTGGATAGGTTTTCCCCCGTAACGTTCTCTAAACACCTTTTACGGGTACATGTAAATATGATAGTGAGGGTGTTGAGGAACAATTAGCGGATATTATAGGATGTCCAGTGAAAAGGTAAATTGAGAATGGGTTAACAACATTCAGCAACAAATTAAATCTTTTGCGAACGGTTGGTCTCTAATGATCTATCGTGGGGCAATTATTAGCCTTTCTAATCACTTTGTTGTGATCTTTTGCGATTCGGGATTCAATTGATGTATTATTATTATTATTATTATTATTATTATTATAATTATTATTAATATTATAATTACTATTATAATAATTATTATTATTATTCCAACTGTTTAAAAAACCCTGTCAAACGCCTAAAGGTATGCAATACGACATCTTTTCGATAACTTTTTACTCCAAATAGAGCGGCCTTGCCATTCTTCCGCTAAAAATTAAAATACAATGTCATTCATTTCAGCAATTTTGAATGCAATTAATGATAATAATAATAATAATAATAATAATAATAATAATAATAATAGAATAATATACGTATGTATTAGTAATAATAATAATAAATTGTTAATAAATAAATAAATAAATAAATAAATAAATGAAAAATGGGTAATAACTCAACGTTTCTTTTGCAAAAATGTTCGTGTAGACTAGAAAAATAAAATTTAAATATCTTGTTCCAATGAGTATTAAACATCCGGTTAACAAGGCTTCAAATGTGCAACTACTTAACATTATACAATAAGCAGAACTCAAATTAAAGCGTCATGTTTTATACAATAGCACAGAAGTGATGTGTCTTTTTACACTTCAATACAAAATATGGCTTCAATAAATGCTTCATTTGAAATAAAGTATCATTTTGTAATATTTGCTATTTTACTATTATGGCAAATAAGCAAATTACCATTTAAGGTTTGCAATGAGTTTGCAAAGGCGCAATTTAAATTTCTAATTCACAATTTAAAAGTTGAATAGCACTTATAAATGGACCTCAACTGCAAAAGCTAGCACTAATATGACCTTAACAGATTGCTAATCATAAAATGAGGTTTTCTGGTTTTAATGGAATAAGAAAACCACTTACGAAGACCATGATTATTATAAATTAATTAAACAAAAATATGAGCAAATAGTAAGAGAAAAACAAGATTCTTAGAAGCAGCGACATGAATAAACAGATTTAGAAACCTCACGTAAATGGTTAAATACTGAACAAAAAAGATAATTATGGTGCAACAGATTTAGTTGAACCATTACCATCAGAAAGCATAATTTAAAGAATGTAAATGATGAATTGCTCAAAACTTACCTTCTGGTTTGTGACAAACTTGCGCATCGAGGGGCTAACCGGTGGCGACTGCGCGGCTACACTGGTCGATGCACGCGCCGCGAAGGACGACCGCCGGCGGCTCAGCTCCAGCCCGGAAACGTTCGCAAACGAACCATGCGCAAACGATGCGTTGCCCGCGCTCGCCTGACTATTATCGAGCGAGTTGCACACCTTAAACGGTAGCCGCTTTGGCACTGCGTTCGCGTCGGCGGCCGGAACTGGTGGCGGTACCGGAACGACAGCAGCATCCTCCACACTCCCCAGTCCGCCTACTGCATTGCTATCCTTGCCAAACGCTCCGCTCAGCAGCTCGGGCAGTGCGGTGCCCAGCTGGGAACAGCCGGCGTTCAGGCTCGACGCGAACGACCCATTCTCCCACCGACTGCCATGACAGTTTTCCTTGTGCTCCTCCTGCTGCTTGAGGAAGCGCTGCAGTCGCCTCCAGCTCTTCTTGTGGTTCTGGATGATCGCTTTCCAGCCGCGGGACACGCGCACCACCTGCACCAGGTCCGTATCGGCCAGGTAGTCGAGCAGCGTCTCGAGCGCGTCCGGATTGCGCATGCTCAGCTGGTGCAGTATGTTAATGTACTCGCAGCCACAGAAGCTGTACGGTTGGGCCGTTTTCAGGCGACCGTTGTGCGGTTGGGCGCCGTGCAGGCGGCGCGTCGCCTTCGGCGAAACGGAGGCACGTGCGCTGTGGCGCGAGGAAAGCGAGCGCACGCTCCGGGCAGGGCTGGATGCGCACGAGGACGCCGATCCGCCGTTCGTACCGAGCCGTTTAAGCTTGCGGCCGGACTTGGTCACCGAGGGTGGCGTTTTCGGTAGCGGCAGCTTGCCGGGCAGGAAGGCCGCCGCCTTGATCGGCGATTCCTCCAGGATGGAGTTGAGGGTCGGTGCGTAGGAAAAGTTGGACGCGTGCCGCACCAGGTAGTCGTCGGTCGCGAACGGACCCTCGGCGGCCGGTGCCATCAGTTCCGGGTCGATCAGGTTCGCCTTGGACGGCGTCAGGCTGAAGTCATCGAACGAGGGTACGGTGGTGACGGTTTGCTCCAGCTGCCGCGACGGCTCGCCCAGTATCGGTGCGTCGAGCAGGGCGGCCAGATCGAGCGGTGGCAGCACGGCGTCCGCCACCGCCGGCTGGGGATGGATTTCAGCGAGCACGCGCTGCTCCTTCCGCTTTTCCGGCGTGTGCTCGAGCGCGCGGATCGCATTTTGCCGCAGCAGCGGCCGCGCTGCGTTCGGCTGCATTTTGCTCGGGCTGAAGCTTTGGAACTTGCGGAACGTTCGCTTCTCGCCGAGGGGCGGGTTGCGCCCTGCGGCCGCCCCCACCTGCAGAAACGTTGGCTGCGAGCTGGCCGTTTTCGGCGTGCTGGAGCGCATCAGATCCTCGATGCCGCGGTCCTGGTGCTTGCGGCGCTTCACGTTGAGGATGGGCGAAATGTCCTCCAGCCGGCGGCAGTCCGCATCGAGCGAGTCGTTCAGATCGCGCGGATGGTTCTCGTCCGCCGGCAGCGCCACGCCGTCCCCGTCGGAGTAGAGCTTCTCGCGGAAGGTGGAGTGTTTGCGCTTGAGCGAACCGCCCCGCGCTTTGTGCGGCGTGAGCTGGCTGCTCGGCTGGCTGGCGGAGCGGTTCCCGGTGCGGAGCGGCGTTTCCGGCAGCTCGAACGAAACCGACCGGGACAGCCCGGGCAGCCGTTCCGGGGTGGACGGTGCAAGAAAGGAGGACGAGCAGCTGCCGCCGGACCCGTCGTAATCGAACGCGATCGGTCGCCGGATGCGCTTCGCCCGGTCCGTGCTTTTCGGCGTGGTCAGATGAATGTTCGACAGCAGCACCATGCTGGCGGCCGTCTTGGGCGTGAGGTTGATCGCACCCGTCGGACCGCCGCCGCCGCCCGTATCGTTCATGCTGCAGTCGAGCTCGCCGGCCTCGTCGATCGTGGCCAGCGTTACGGACGAGATGCCGTGGCGCGAGGACAGATTAAACGTGTTGTTCGGCGTGGTGGCCTGGTAGGACGTGTAGCCACTGTCCTGGCCGAACGATTGGGCACCGTCCGGCGGCAGCCCGTCCGCTGCCGATGGTCCGAGGTCTTGCACCCATTTCACCGCCGCCACCGGGGGAAAGGATGGCCGCAACGCCGACTGCTGCTGCTGCTGCTGCTGAACTTCTTCCATCCGACTCACGGACAGGATGCTTGCTGAAGAAAGGCGCCCTTTTTGGACAAATGCGCTTGCACCCCCCTGTGTGTGTGTGTGCTGGGAAAACGCAGCGCCCTAACGTTCCTTTTTGCCTGCTTCTTTCTTCGCTGGCCTATCTCTTTCCCTTTTCTTCTTCCACGCCAGCTGCGATGTTGTTACGCTTTCCCCGTTGCATACGAAACGGACGAATGCACACACTCACTCACACATTGCTGCACATACACCATACATACACCACACACACGCGCGCGCTACACCATTTCGAACGCACACTCACACAACACAACACACGACGTACTAGGTGGTAGCGTAAAGGGACGGGAGTTAAAGCCTCTTTACGGACATTTTCGGAGAGTCTTTTACTGTTTCTGCATTTATTGCTCAAGAGTTTCACACGCTAGACGAATTTCACTTCAGAAGGACACACAAATTTACGCACATTTCCATACACAAAGGCGCGCGCGCGCGCGCGTACCGATACACCACAAACACAGTCCTGGAAAGATGCGCAACTCCCGTGGTTAAGCCCGCAGATGCCAAAGGGAGTTTAGCACTCTTCCCTTAGAACCCGGGGCAGCATTCTTCGCAGCGCGGCAGAACCTTTTAGAGCGGCACGAACCGTGGAAGGAAAGTTCCGCCTGGCGAATGTCGACCCAAAGACAAGCGGGACTCCACAAATTGTGCCTTCGCTCTGCTTCCCGTTGTTTTTGCGTGTGTATGCGCGAGCGTTATGTTCAACGGCTCGAGGCAGAAAGCGAACCTATAGTGGTGTTGGTACGGGCAGGGCGAACAGGGCCCGTACAACAAGTGCGAGTGGTTTTGACGTTCAAGCATCGCTGCATCTCGCTCATTTTCGAGGTGTGTTTGTTCTCGCTCATAAGCGTTGTGTCATGCCATCTCTTTCACGCACGTGGACGCGTTATTAAACGTTAAAAATTCGTTTAAGTGAGGTGAATTAAAAGTGCTCATGTATGAATAATGTTTTGTATGAAAATCAATAGAAGATGGGTGTATGGATTGAAAGTGAGAGAGAAGAGAGAAAATAAAGGAAAGCGACAAAATATTGGGATATGCGTGAATTGAGAAGAAAGAGAAGAGATTATGGAAAGTAAAGAGAGAGACAGAATGTGTTAGAGGGAAGAGTCAGACGTATGCTTCGATTGAAAGGAAGGAAACACATGCTTGGATCGAAAATTAGAGATGAGAGAGCGAGAGAAAGAGAGTGGGAGAGAGAGAGAGAGAGAGAAAAAAAAAGACAGAGAGACAGAGAGACAGGGAAACAAACGAGCATGCCTTCCTTCATCCTCGTCTAGCTCCCTGTGCGGTCCTGCACGTTTAGCTGCGGATCGGTGCGGAGAGTACTCAAGCACCTTGTTAGCGGCTGCTGTCTAAAATGTTTGGTAGCCTGACTTGCAGCATAGCTCGGCAAGGTGATCCGGCCTCTATTGATGTTAATATGGGACACGTTGAAATGAAGGAACCCGTGGGGTCAATGAGGGGAAGTTGGAAGTGGAATGGTGGTGTGTATTTATATTTTTGGTCATTTAGTTTTGTCCACCAGCACAATCGCACACCAACTTGAATTCTCAAAAATCCTCAAAACGCCTTTCAAAAACGGTCGCTAGCGAGGGAAAATTGCACCGATTTGGAGCGTTGATGTGTTTAAACGCGCTGGTTCAGCGGTCGTAACTGACCGTTGCAAATTGAAACGCAACATTGAAGGTTTTGTGCTTCGTAAGACTATTTTTTTTAACAAGAACTAGCGTTGTATGCCTTTCAATCATTTTATACATATTTTATAGCTTATTTTTAATGAAAATGGACAAGATTTCATTGAACTTGTGCCATACAAAATGATTGCGTTCCTTGGGCACCATCTGTCACAGCAGCTGTCAGTGGGCTCCTCCGCGGCTGCGGCGGCGAGATGTAAACAAACAACAAACGATCGTTCGTTTGCTTTCCCTTTTAGTTTTAGTTTCGCGCACGGAACAGAAACAACCCTCGCCTGTTCGGAAAGGCCCGGCCACGACCACCACCACCACCACCAACGGCAGACCGAATGGGTGCATTCCAGTGGCCATGGGAGTATTCGTTTCCACCATTTTTCACGTAAGAACACCATTCGCCCCCTACAAAGAAGAGCTCAATCTGTTCAAACTCCCCGTGTCTTTCTTCTTCGACCCGCCTTCAGAGTGCAAGTGCACGCCAAAACGAAGGAACAGCAGCTGGCCACCTGGAAGGAGCTGGTGCTAAACTATCAAAGGCATGAGCGCCAAGCGCTGCTAAACATTGCCGAAGACGCGCCCCCGTTCGTGAACAGGGAGCTTGCCCGCAAACTGTCGCCCGAGGCCCGGCTCTGGGTGATGGAGGAGCTGGCCAGGACGGGCCATGCCGCGACCGCCGACAAGCGCAAACAGCAGTGGGAAGTGTACTGGCACACGCTGGACGAGTGGAGCACCATCCTGTACGATTGGGCCGTGGCCAGCGGCACCACGAACACGGTCTGCACGCTGTACGAGCTGGTGGCGGGCGATAATACGGTCGGCGAAGAGTTTCACGGGCTGGACGAGGGCGTGCTGAGAAAGGCGCTGAAGCTGCTGGAGGGACGGGGAAAGTGTGAGCTGATAGCGTTCGACGACAATGAGGGGGTGAAGTTTTTCTAACACCTGTAACACGATGTGAGTCGGGAAATACACGCTGGAAGGATGAGGAACTGGTCGGATGTTGACGTTTAAACCAAAAAAAAAAAAAAAAAGGAAACGACCACACAAATCAAATTCCAAATTTTATTAATCTTCATTCCCGTTTTTGTTTTGTTCGGTAGATGTTGTTGCGCACTTTCGAACCGTTCTGGCTGCTGCGACCAACACCGTCCCCGCTTCCGCCCCCTGCTTACCACTTCCTTTCTTCACGGTATCCTGATAAGTTGAGCTCGATATCGGTTCTGCCTTTCGATGACCGAATGGGGGTAGGGTGGGGGGATGAGGGGAACGGAGTGGCGCTTTTCTTCTCTTCCTGTGGCCTCACGGTGGAGGTGGTTCTCGAGCCTTTTCCCGATGTTAACCAAACATTAGTCTACTTCATTTTCCACTTTCGCTTATGCCAAAGATACTCCGTCACTGTTTCTGACCATTCTTCGCATTTTTCCTTAGATAAAGGGTTGCGTTTTTTGTTTGTTTGTTGTTTTTTGTTGGTACGATACGAGTTATAGCTATGTGGGTTTTTGGTTTGTTTCTTTATTTTTTTAAATGATTTGCATTTTGCAACACCGATTCTAGTAAACTGGTTTGTTTGTTTTGTTTTGTTTTCTTCTTGACGAGAAATGCATCTGTTTGTGTGTGTGTGTATATGGTGTTATATTGAGTTTTGTCATTTACTTCTTTTTTTTACTAACTCCATTTTTAACTTCTGTGTTGTTCCATTTGCGTTGCGGCCTGTTTGTTACTTTCTTCTACAATTTTTATACTGTTTACTTGTTTTTTTTTGTGTGTTTTTTCCCCGGTAAACAGTTCTACAAAGAATGAAGGAGATCTTGTTCGTGTTTCTCTGTGTTGCGTTTGCGCCCGCACTGCATCTTGTTCAAGGTTTGAATGTGCCGTGTTCTAACTTTAGAAAAAAAAAACAACGTACACGCAAGTAGAAATAGATTGTTATCGTGTGACACTACTACGCACGACTAATTTACTGTTATAACTGTTTGTTTGTTTGTTTGTTTGTTTGTTTTTTGTTCATATTATCTTTTTCCAAGTACTATTTCTATAGTTTTTGCTTGTTTTGTTGTGCTTTTCTGCCTCTTCCATTTATTCGGTTACTCCATTCGCAGCCACTCCAATGACAACAATGATTGCATACGACAAAAGACTGATTTGTTTTATGTTTCTTTTTTTTTCACTTTCTTTTGTATAGTTACAAAATCACACAGAAAGAATGGGGGGCTTTTGGATTGGGTTTTTCTTCTTCTCCTTGTTTGTGTCCTTGTGTTTGTGTTAAACATTTTATGCTAGAATCAACGCAAACAGAAAAATTCATTTCTTACATAACCGACCGTATGCAAACCGGTAAGTTGGATTTTTTTTTGGTTGGGTTATTTCGAGTTTTACTTCCATTTCCGTGTTTGCCGTTTCCGTGCCGTACTAAAAAGACGCAACGGAAAATAGAATATAGTTTCTCAGTAGTGGTGGTGGTGGTGGTATTGGTGAAGTTTGTGGTGATAGTAATAGCTTAGCCCTTCCCTATCGATGGGAGCCGCCTACCCGTGGCACACGCGGGCCATCCGTTATCTTCGTAATAGTTGTAGTAGAAAAAATAAAATCTGCACAGCATTTCCCAATAAATATATCAAATCAATCAGTGTACATCTCAATCGATACAATTACTTCATTATACATTATTCATAACAACAACAAAGTGCATGGCTAGGCTAGGCGTATTATTCGTATTATTAGTTAAATAATTATATCTCTGTTCATATATGCTACGCATTGATTCTGCTTCGCTTTCCCCTTTTTTTCACCAGCTTCCGGGAACCGGCAACAAGGTGTCAAACTCATCTTATGAGTAGTGAGGGGAAGGGAAGGGAGAGAGAGTGGGGAGAGTTTTTCGCGCGGAAGTTTTTTTTTTCTGCTGGAACTATTCCTTGTTTGTTTTTGTTTTAAATATAATAATTTCCTATCCACTTTTCAAGTTAGACTCGATGATAATAACAATTATACAACTACGCATGAAGTCTGGTGTGTGAGTTTATTTTTTGTATCGTTACTGAAGGTCTTCGCTTTGCATTTTAGCTCAGGTTTGGTTTCCATGTTTTTTTGATTACCGGTTTCTTTAATTTAATTTAAAGAACTGAATACGCTACTAATCGCTTGGTGATGGTGAAAAAAAAACTAAGACAAAAAGAGCAAAACGAAACGTTACAAAGCGGACAAATAAAGGAGAAAAGAAAAGGTAAAACAAATGTCCATCCATTTCAAATGGGATTTCTCGCTTCAATTTTCGTGTTTTGCGATATGGGCGCTGTTTGGCAATATGGGGGCCGATACTGCTTTCTGCTACTGTAGCTGCACGCGACTACACCCTACACACCGGTCAGCTACTGGTCTTACCTAGGTGCAACTAGAACGGTACTCTTGCTGCTCTAACATTGAGATGTAAGTAGAAAGAACGCGCTACTAGACACCGCGTTGGTTTGCTGTTTGTTGCGCCCCTCTAACATTGTGATTGTACAGCCAACAATGTACTTTTGTAGCTCGTTCGCATCGAGAAGGAAATAAGTTGCTGCTCTTCTACCTCTTCTACCAGAAGCGTCTGTGTTCCAAATTGGCGAAATGTTTTGTTTTGTTGTTTAGAAAAGCATTGTTTCGTGAAATGAGTCGCAGAAACCGAGTTACAAAATCGGCAGTGATTTGGCCACAACATTCACTACTATAAGTGCGGGGTGAGGGGATAAGAAGGAGGCAGAAATAGAAAACAAAATAGGAAAGAAACGAAAAAAGTAAAAAATTTAAATGAAAAAAAAAACGAACAAGAAAGTTATAAAGCTTAGATAGAAAAACTTAAAAGTAAAGTGAAAAACATAAAAGAATGTGTATGCAACACAAAGCATACGAGAAAATTGCAATACGAACAAGCATTTCACAAAACCACTAGCGAAGAAAGTATCATTCAATGGACACTCCCTTTTGTATTGCCGGGGAGGTGGGGAAGGCGGGACGGACGCTATCCGTCCCACGATTTGAACATCGAACTCTTTGCTCCGTTTCTAATTGTGTTTCAGGGCGCGTACACGCTTTGTCGGCATTATTTTTCCTTCGCATCGTTCTCTCTTTCTCTCGTTCTTTGTATCTTTCAATACGCGTTGTTCGCTGTCGCTTGCCTTTTCTTACTTTGGTTTGTTCTGATGTTTTGTTCGGTATGCTCAACATCTGTCGGCGCGCGTTCTAAAACCTACTACTATAATTTGACTTTATCATTTTCACGATTTTCTTTTGTTGTTTTGTTGTCGTTTTGTGTCTGTGTGTGCTCTAAGGAGAGAGTGCAAGTTAGTTTCGGCCATGTATAATTAGCGGATTCGCTTCCTTTCGGTATGTTTTTTTTACTCTTATAGGGTTTTCCAGGGGTTCTCATTGTTGTGGGACACTTCCTAGACTCTTTCCTATTGGAAGTGACACTTCATATGTTGGAAATTCGACTCTATGGCACCCTTTTTGAACAAGCTCGTTGCAAATTCCCATTGCATTTGTCCAACAAGGGTGCTAGAGAGTCCAATTCCCATTAGAATAGGTTCATTTCATGTAAGAAAGAGTCTATAAAGTTTCCCACAGCTATGAGAACTCCTGGAAAACCCTGTATGTTCGCCTTTAACGTTTGTTTTGGTAAGAGCGGTAATTGCTAGCACTACTACTTGCTTAATATCAGCCCATCGATGTTGCTTAATATTAGCTAAGCATGGACTCGCCTGCGCCAGAAGACTGCACTTTCCCTTTTGTCCACCTGTTTCTTTTGATTCATTTCTTCTCTCTTCCCTTTTCTCTTTCCTCGTCTTTGTTCATTAAATCATTGTGTTTCTTTTGTTTCGCTTCTTCTTCTTCTTCTTCTTTCTTTCTTTCTTTCTTCTTCTTCTTTTTTCTTCTTCTAGTTTACGTGCTTTTGCATTCGCATCGGTCAACGTTTTAACTATGAGTTATTGCTTTAAGAGATTTCGTACAGTTTCTTATGTTGTAGTTTTTATTTGTTGTGTTTTTCTATGTCATATTTTTTCGAGTGTTAGTTTGTGTGTATGTGTTTGTTTGTTCGGGAAAAAGAGTTTATTGTTTCGCTCGTTTCGCTGACTCGAAATGAAATAAAAAGGTTGGTGTTAAACGCTGATTAGTACCGGGGCAACATATAGCTTCAACCCCAAATTTGTCAGCAAAAATGCCATAAAATGCTGTTCCGCTGCTGCCAATCAAAAGTTCACACCTTCCCACCTGTGATAGATGGGCAAGCAATAGATGGGCGAGAGGCGGGTTGCTCCTTCACTTTCGTCATATAGTTGATACAGTTGGTGGTTAAAAGTCGGGGCTCCTGTGTGTGTGCCTTTTATGTAGGTTGGCCTCCGTTTTTTGGGTTTCAATTGCAAACTTGGATAAGGATTGTATGTGTGTGTTTGTGTGGAGTTTTGGTTTTGTCTCATTTCATTATAAAAACGGGAGTTAAAGAGATAGAGCGAGATAGAGCGCTTTTTGCTTCGAGTAATTGTTAAATGTGGTTAGATAGAAGGGATGGTAGGATAAATAGTTGCGAATGGCACGTCAATCGTCCCCGTTCGTCGGCCACGGCCATTTGTTCGGCTCTTGTGGGGGTTTTTCGTTACAAATAGTCAAGAAAAAACATACGATACAATTCGCAAAATCGAGTGTAATATACTCTCGAGAGGGTGACATGTGTTTGCATGTGAGGAGGAAATGGGTTAATGGAATGTGTTGTAGATTTAGCCCAAAGTTTCCACCTTCATCTTTTGTATGTGTGTGTAATTGTCGTGTTTGTAGCGTACCTGTTTGTGTTTGTTTGTTTGTTTAATTTTCTACTTTGTTTGATTCATATTTTCTTCTCTGTTTGCATCTTTCTTCGAACATCTCTAGCCTCATTGGGTAAGTGGGTTTGCTGAAATGGATAGACTCTAGACACATTAACCTATATGTATATATATATGTATATGTATGTATAATATTAAATAGCACTTCTTCGCCACACACTCCAACCAATCTACACGATCGATTGTTATTAGTTTTTTTTCTGTTTTGTTTTGTGTGTTTTCTTTACCACTCTTCACTCTAGGCTACCGCGTTTCTTACCTTTTTATGTGTGAATTTTGCGTTACTCTCCACTTTTCCTTTCCATTTCCTGTTCTGCAACTCGTGGCTCTCGGCTCTCCGCTCTAGACTTTATAATTTGATTTAAATGGTTTTGTTCTTTTGTTTCACAGTAAATGAGCTATAAACTGTTCCATCCAGCACGTACGTGGCGGGTCGTGATAGGCTTGCCGTTTCGGGGTTAAGAAATTAGCTGCTGCTTCCTTGTTTCCTTTCCAATCAAACTAAGAGAAAAAAAGGTGTTTGATCTTCCGTTGGGAGCAACGCTTTCTTCTTGCTCTTAAAACGTTTCTTCAAGCGGATTTCCTTCAAACCCTTCAACAACACTCCACTCGGCCAGCACGTTTGCACGGTAGGAATAGTTTGGGGTTTTTTTTTTGTTAGTTTTTTTTTTGTTGTTGTTCGTCCCTCCCTCTCTTTTGCCAGTTTCTCGTTTTGTTAAGCAGTCTCTTGCTTATCTTTTCTACTATACACTTTTGTTTCTTCGTGATTGCCTGTTCGGGGATATTATGTTCCATACATCCGGTCGTGCAGCGAACAGACGGCGCTGCGACGACACGATCGTTTCTGTACGTTTGTGACTGTATGTGTGACTGTAGAGAAAGAGTGAGAGAGAGAGAGGGTAAAATTTACTACTACCTGGGCTAGTATTAATGTAAACAGTTACAATTATCTAAAAAAAACGGGAGCAATGTTTTTCTGTGTATGCTTTGCTTTCGTTAAGTTTTGTTCTGATTTTCCATTAACCATTTTGCGTGTTTGAGTTTTGTTTTTGGCTCCCTAACGCACAACATTATTACTTCTCGTTACTAGGGGGGGGTTTTCTTACTTCTTACATATTAGATAAAGGTCATTTTCGTCGCTTGCCCATTACAGTCCATTTTCACCTTACCGAACCATTCGTTTTTCTTTGCCATTTCCAATTTCCCAAGGAATGTCCTTGGTAATTCGAATTTTCCTCTATCCATCTCTCTCTCAAACACACACTCTCTCGCTCACTTGACTCACTTTACCCTCCTACATCGCTCTCCTGCTCCGAAAATGAACCTATGCAATAAAATTATGTTAATTTCATGAGTGTGTCCTTGCCCTTCCTTGTCACACTATCGCACGATCGTTACAATCGCACAACAGTGCGGGAAGAGGTTTTTTTTTGTTTGTTTAAATTTAGTTTTAGAAGTAATCAATTTCATAGAATTACAATCTACTACGGTACAGGCTACTGGGGGGAAATTGTATAGTTTTGTCATTTTGGCATAACCAACGAATAGAAAAACCGATTTACTTAAAAGAGATTATAAAAATAAAACAAATTTGATGAAAAAAGAAACAAACGAGAAAAAGACAAAAATGAAATTAAAAAGACAATAGAGAAATGATAAAAGCACAAAAGAACGTTAAAATCGATGGAGAAAAAAGAAAACAAAGTAAAACAAACACAAATCAAATGAAAAAAAAATGCTAATAAGAATAAAATGAATGAATCGAAAAGAAAAGTTTAAACCCGTTTGCTTGTACCGTTTCAATTTTGCTACTGCTATCCATTAATCACTTCTAATAGTTGTTATCTTAATGCTTAATTACGGTACGTTCTTTTGTTTGTTTGAGTTGTTTTGTTTGTTTGACCATTTCGCTTCTGCTGCAGCCATCAGCCATCACCAGCAAGCAAGTGTCCTAGAGATCGTACAATCTATGCATATGCTCGTTATGGTGTGTGAGTGGGTATATGAAGGATAAAGAAGTTTTCAGCTTTTGTATATTATTGTTGTTCTGCTGTTGTTGTTCTTGAATGTTCCAGTTTCGCCGGACTGGATTCCGACTGGATCGATGCCCAACGGCGATGACTTACAGCTACATGCGTTACTGTTTATATCATTATAAGTATGCTTTCTTTTTTGTTTGTTTTGTTTTGTTTTGTTTGTAATATATTCGCAAAACGTGGTAAATGTTAAGTGTTGAATTTTGTTGCCCACTAAGCCCACCGCACATTTGACATTTGTTTGTTTGTTTGTTCAGCATGGTGGGAGATTTGGCTGTTTTTCTTTCTTCTCCTTTACGCTTTCGCTTCGTTTTGTGTTCTCTTCCTTCCACAACACACACACATAACACGTACGCGTACTTGTCCATGTTTCTTTGTTTTTTTTTTTATATACCTACTTCCATAATGTATGGCATATATGTACGTAATAAACGGAGACACAAAAATTCAACATAAAAACACAGTCTTAAATATGTTAATATCATTTCTTTGTTTGTTTTGTTGTTATTGTTTAGTAAATGTCGCGTTCGAAGGGCTCCACATGTACTCATCGATCGACCGTTTTGTAGTTTCTTTTCCCCTTTTTGTGTTACGCCTGGTGTGCTGTGAGCTTCAATGCTTTATACTTTTATATTGTGTTTACGGTGTTGCGTGTTACGTCATGTGTCTACTTGCTAATAAATCTATGGTACGCAAAAGACTGCATTATATCGTGTTTTTGTTTTGTTTTTTTTTTCTTCGTTTCAGCTTTGCCAATGAAGGTAAGTGAAGGTTCGTTCGTTGGTTGAACGGTAGTAGTAGACTTGGTTGTATTCATTTTACTTGTTTGCTTTGCTTTTTTTTTCTCTCTCAGTACTATTCGTTCTGTAAATGTGTGTTTGTGTGTATGTGCGAGTTTGTTGTTGTTTTGTTGTAACGTGGGTTTGTTATAGTAGGCCGAGGAATTTTGGTATGTCATTCACTCACCGATTAAATCCGTTTTGTTTTATTTATTTTTTAATATAAGCTTCATTTGTCCATTTGCTACAGTAAAGAAATAGATATTGAAATAGATAAATAAATGAATACAAAAATAATAGTAACACGGAAAACAAAAATAAAAAAACACTCACTTACCTGAGAAGTAAACTACTAAAATATACATTTCTTTCGTATAAAACAAAGAAAAACAAAAGCACAACCCGTTTCACAATCGATAAACCGCTCCGATTACTGCGATCAAGTGAAAGTAAATCTATAACTCATTCAGTGATAAAAAACAACAAAAAAGAAAACAAAACAAACGTAAAAATAAAAGCTAAAAAATCGAACAAATTACTTAGTGTTTAGTAAAGCAGACAACTAAACGGCGCAACGAAAGCACAAGTACACTGGGACGGAAAACAAGCGAATCAATAGGCTGGCATCCGCTGGTTGGTGTGGAGGGAGACATTTAGTCAACACCTGCACGGGTTTACCTAATTCGCCTTGTTTCGTTTGCATCTTCGCTTTTCCGCCAGTTTTTGTTTTTTGTTTGTTTGTTGGCAAAGTCTTTCTGTTTTGGTATCGAGTTTTGGAAATATTAGCTCTGCGTATTTAGTTGTGTGTGTGTGTTGTGTTGTGTTACGGTGTATTTCGTACTTCTTTTTTTGCACTGCTCTTCTTTGTTTTTCCTCCCTTCTTTATATCATTCATTCAAATACTTTTGTTTTCCATTTCCGCGCGTTGCGTTCGGTTCGAGTTGTTAACAGACTATAGGCACGTAAGAGTTCTACTATACTGTAACAGTTTGGGGGTTTTTTTTTGTGTTTATCTTGTTCCGGGGGGAGTGGGATACACACAGAAACAACGCAACGCATCACATTCTCATCACTGTCTATTGCTTGTGTGGGAAATTTAAACTGACCAGTTGTCTCCAGTTGTAAGTGTGTGTGTGTGTGTGACGAGAGCGCTTTCGTCATCCCCATCCTCTCCCGCGCAGAGCTTAATAACAGTTAAATGTTTTGTTTGAACTTATCACATCGAATTTACCGGGTTCGGGGAAGTCAGGCATGGGATGCAATTGGATGCCTTGTCATGTAATGCAATGAAGGGCCCTTTTTAGTGTGTGTGTGTGTGTTACCTAGAGGAGTTTGTACTTTGTACCGGCCACAGCACATCCGTTTTCCAACTGTATTCGTATTCGACAGATTCGGTAAACGATCGAGCTATCGATACGCCAGTGCCTTTTTGTGTGTGTGCTTTTAAGGGGATGGGAAATGATTGGAGCTAATTGGAAAATAAAACATAAATACTTTAAGGAATAACAAATAGTTGGGAATCTCTATGGGCTTTCTGTCCACGTACGATTTCGGTGGTTTTGAATGCGACGATGCTCTCGTGATTAAACTAGCAAATTCAACGTACACAACACAAACACCGACGATCGGGGTTCCTTTCAGCCTATCGGCATTAACTAGACCAAAACACACACACACACATTTTCGTATCCCCCTTCCATAACACTCCCCATCCCCTCGCCCAGCACTAAACACCAGTAGTGTAAAAAGATAGAGCCGTTCCAATGGCACAAAACCCGAACCGCACACGACACTTAATAACGCCTTAACATACTACGGGTATTCTTCTATTCGAAAAGCTAGCCTTACTTGTGGGCGATCTCCCAGACACCCATTGATTTGATCGAGCTTGTTTTTCTCTTCCTTGTTTTTGGTTTCGGTTTCGAGAGCTGCTTCCATTACGTTGTGTATGTATGTGTGTTTGTTTGTGTATGTTGGTACATTCGCGTGTTCATTAGGAAATGGGAAGAAGGGCGTTTACATTCTTACAGCTAAAATACGATGGCCTCGATGGATGAGTTCGTAATATCGGTTACGCATGCCCGCCCTCCCCCCCCACGAAACGTGTCCTTGCGGAAAGCGGGCTGGAAAACTGGACGAAGCGTTTGCTGCCCGTTGCTGTTGTTGTTGTTGTTGTTGTTGGCGAGATGTGTGTGTGTCACTCACACACACACACACACACACTCACCCGTACATACGATCAGTGTGGTTTTGTCGGCAGGCGCGATAGCGATTTAAGAGTAGATCGTGATGACTTCCCGTCCGCCGCCTCGCACCATCAGCACACGCTCGAGACCTTCGGTAAGAACCTCCAGGAATTCCATATCTGTGGTTTGAGGTGCCATGAGTTAAGGATGGATACGATTTTGAAAGTTTGGAGTATATTGGAATTTAAATGGAAATGTAGAAGTTGGTTCGTTGATAGTCGTGGTTAGCAAAGAAGTTTATCAGTCTTTTTTTTGTTTCGTTTCACTGCTTTAAGAGCATGTCATAAACATTGTCATTCACCGCGTGCAAGATGTTGTTCCACATCAATGAGATATTTCATTTCTATCATGATAATTTTGAATCTATTCAGCATGATTTTCAACACGACTCAAGCTGGATTGAGTTTGACGGTTGTTTGTTATGTGTTGAAAATCATGTGTTGAAACTGAAATTTCATTTTGAAGCAAATACCCCATTTGACAGCTGTTGAAAAACATCTTGAAAGCGGTGAATAACAATGTTTACATGCAAAACTGACATGAAAAACCCTGTATTGTGTTTCGAAGATATATAAGATTTTTTTCCGAAAAAAATTTCCAATGTTAACAACATTTCTCATGGTTTGCAAGATGTTTATCAACATATATTTCATATTGTATTGACATCAAAATACAGTTTTAGTTCTTACACATGATTTTCAACACACCACATGGAACTGTCAAACTCAATCCAAATTGAGAAGTGTGGAAAATGCGAAAAAACTAAAATATTATTCTGATGCAAGTACAACACTTCACGGCTGTTGAAAAACATCTCGCAAGTAATGAAAAAATGTTGTAGACATTGGAAATTGACACGGAAAACCCTGTGTTTTGGCACAGACACGGGAGCCCTGTCAGTTGGATCGTGTTTAACTAAACGCGAAGTTTATTCGTTAAGTTTAGAGCTTTCGGGCACGATCGATTAGTTTATAAGAATAGGTTGATTCCGTGAAATAAAATCTCTTTAAAATGTGTGATACGAGAAACAACACTCGGTAATTATTAAAAGCTAGAAAAATTGTTAAAAGCTTAAAAACGGCACAAGTAAATAGCCTGAAGATCATTAGGTAGAACTAAAAAGGTTCGTCTGTATACAACCAATCAATAAGTTTTAGTAATTTTATAGAGGGTTTTCCAAGTCACTTTCGAATATAAACATTGTTATTCACTGCATCCAAGATGTTTTATAATAGCTGTCAAATGGTTTATTCGTTTTAAAATGAAATTTTAGTTTCAACCAGTGTTGCGAACGGTGATAATCGTCGACATAAAATTTTACAAAATGATACTTTTTGAAGCATCGCATTCTAGATCCACGCATTCATTCGACAATAACGGAAAAAAATATCATTTGACACGATGAAATTTTGCTGCTACAATAATATGACTTTTTGATTTTGCCGTACCTCAAGTGAACTAGATCTTCATCAAAAATGGGTCCTTTTTGGTGTTTTCGTGTGCATTTCTATACTCCTGTAAGAGAACACCATTTTCCTGGTTGACTGAGTGAAAACATCAAGTGGTCTAATGGCTAAGTATCGATAAATGCACGATTAAGCAAATCTGGCGTCTCATGAAAAATGTCAAATGACATTAATTCTACATTTTTTGCAATCATGTCATCGCAAAAGCATTGATTGTTATTGCACAAATGATTGTCGCTTTTGGAAAGTCGTGTCATGGTAACCATGAATATCATGATCAAAAAATTATTTTGACACCCGCTTACTGCGAATATCATAAAAAAAGTTGACAATTGTTTCAACACATAACAAAGAACTGTCAATCTCAAGCCAGCTTGAGTCGGGTTGAAAATCATGCTGAAGAAATTCAAAATTATTGTGATGGAAATGAAATATCAGATTGATGTGGATTAACATGTTGCACGGGTGGTATAACAATGTTAACATTCGAAAGTGACTTGGAAAACCTTGTAATGGCATGTCAACGGTCTAAAGTAGCATGGTTTCGTGAACAATAATAGTTGACGTAGCACGTCCAATTAATGGAGATTTGAGGGAAAATAACAAAACTCGAAATAACAAATTTGCTTAAAAAGGATACAGTTGCTTTCCCGCTCCATGTACGTTTCCTTCGGTGGGCCGGGCAGATTGAGTATGACCAGTTGAGCATCGTGCGATTTGTTCACTATAACCTCGTTCAGTTTCACAGCCGTGTGCATCCGTCTGACGTTGCCCTCGTCCCTGTTGTGTGTGTGGTAGAACCAAGAAGAGGAAAAAAACCCCGAAAAGTCCCGGTGAGCCTTTTTGGTATGTAACGAGTTTTTTAAGCCCTACGCGGCCCTGCCGTCACTTACGGTTTGAAGGCAGACTTTACGTCGTCCGCCACCTTCGCTGCATCGCCGCCGGCCTTCTTATCCTTGACGGGCGAGACGGACACATTGTTGGCCAGCTTTTCGGCACCGGCCGCTTCCTTGTCGCTATCGGTGGCTTCTTTGGTGTCCTTGTCCTTTTCGGATTCAGTCTGGCAGAAGGGCGTAGAGGACAGCAAAAAAAAAGAAGGGGGTTTGGTTAGCCCGCTGGTTAGGGAAGCCTGAAAAAAGGGGTAAAAGCGCCGTAAAATTGTTGCACCAGCTTTACCTCATTCTTTTCCTCCCGGTCGGCTTCCTCGCTTCCGGCCTCTTTGTTCTCGGATGGATCAGCGAACCGAACCTTGGACGCGGTCTTGGTATTGTTGTCATTGTGATGATGATGGTCAACGATGGCTTGTACCTAAAATACCCGGCGTTGTTTTGTTCCGCAGGAGAAAGGAAGGAAGAGATTATGCCGACCCAGATAGGGGAGAGAAAAAGAGAACCAGTTGTCAAGTATTAGTGGCTTGTGGTGGAAATTTGTAAAGTCAGAGAGAAGAAAACAAGACGCTTCAATAGAAAATAACCAAACTTAACAGCCTCTCTAAACCACAGATCGTTTGTTAACATCGTTTTGTGTTGTAGGCACCATGTTTTGCTGCATCAATCACGTGCATGTGGATGGCGCTATTACCGGCTTACAAAACCCAACACAGATTAGAACCGGTTAGTCAAACAAAACGATCGACAGTTTAGAAAGTGGACAGTTTGCAACAATAAAATTAGCACGATAAACAACGAACGAACAGCAAAATTGGAGGGGTGAAAATTTGCATACAAAACGCACAAAATGCACACGCGGACACACCGACACGCACACTCATAAAATCGTAGCTCTATCAACGTGCTAGCAAGAATTAGCAACAGATTTATGTGCTGACGATGATCAATATTTGCGCCAAGCTATAATCATCACAGAAGATGAAGGGAAATAATTGATGATGATGATGCGGATGGCGCCCTTTTTTCTAGAGCATTTCATGAGTGCATGTGCGTGTGAATTTGCGTGTGGGCATGAGCGGTCGCGGGCATGATATGGTATGTTATACAGGGTTTCCCACGATTTATTGGTCAGTTCCCATGATTTTTTGGTGCGTTCCCACGATTTTTTGGTCGTATCCCATAGATTTTTGGTTCGTTCCCATAATTTATTGGTATTTTCCGATTGGATATCAATACAATTGGACCAAAAAATTCTGCGAAACGACCGAAAAATCGTGGGAACGCACCAACAAAATATGGGAACCCACCAAAAATTGATGGGAACCCACCAAAAATTGATGGGAACCGACCAATAAATCGTGGGAAACCCTGTAATGCACATCAAGTATGAATGGAGTGATTACTGTGCTAAATGAGTTGATGGTAATTTTGAATTTGTACATCTATGCCCCATTGGAAATGAAAATATGTTGATTTTTTAATGAAAGAAAAAAACAACAATTTCTTATTGACGGCTAATGGATGGATTCCGATTCGAATGGTAAACAGAAAACTGATTTGATTCATTTGTTCCAACTAACTAACTCAATCGGAAAATGGACCGAGCAAGCAGAACAAACATGCTTTATTCAGAGCGCGATCCTTTTGGTAGATGAGATGACGAGGATATGAGATGAAAGTGAAAAAAGGCTATATTAAATAGACATTGAATGTTGCTGCGTGAAGCGTTGAAAAGATCTCATAATATGATATTGTACATGAGAATAATTGCTAGTGAGAATGAAATAAAAAAAATATGCTAGAATGCTTTGCTGAATAAGAGCTAAATGTGAAAAATGAACAGCAGAAGGCAATAAATGATTTCAAACAGTGCAAAAGAAAACGAAACTGTCGAAGAAAACAAACAATTAAACAACACGGGAAAGTTCTAGTTCTAGCCGGTAACAACAATAACAGTGGAGGGAAACAGAACAACTGCAGCAAGATAACAGCAATCAGGGTCAGTGAACCGAAAAAAAAGGTGAACTAAATAGAATATAAAATGGATAGACAAAAAAAAAACAACAACACTATCGCTATTCGTCATCTGCATCACGCTCATCGTCATTACCAGCGGTGTTCGATCCTCTCCGTTAGCGGTGGCCTGAGTGAACTCCACCATGTTATCCACCTTTGGGGTTTTTTTTTTGTAAATCATTGTTTAGATGCACGCAAGAGTGTGAGTGTAAGGGATGGTTGTGGTTTGTTTGTACAGTTTAAAGGGGGTTTGTTTGTTTGTTTGAGTGTTTGGTTGTGATCAGACATCGGGACGGGTGTCGAATCGATTACGTTGGTTATCGTTTGGTGGGGCAGAGCGTTTTTCGAACGAAGCGAGACCCGAATCGTACGGTGTGTAAAGATAAATGTTTCAATTTTTGGTTAAAGGTGGTTGCGTGGTTTTTAGTCGATCGAAGGGTAGATATAAGAAAGAGAGAAGAAAAAGAGGTTTGTTTAGTTTGAGTTTTTCCTGCACATTTACGCACATTTTGCGGGGGGTTTGGGTAGCAGACGCATGCAGTAGGGCGAGCTCGTTTTAATCTTTACTTATTGCAGGTAAATTGCCCACATAATTGGATATGGTTTTTTTGAAAGCATTATATATTTTTTTTGTTGTGTTACGGTGTGTTGGAATCATTTTACCTAATTCCCAAAATTAATTATAAACCACTGGGCGCCTCCACCGGAAGGAAGTGGCTCGGTTGGCGGGCGACGCATAACAATCGTTCGCACACCGGCAACGCCGTTACGGAATCGCCATCTTTTTTGTTCAATTTTGCAACTCTATAAACTTTGTTCAATGCTGGCTCAACGAATAGGTGGAGAGTTTTTATGTTCCCTCCGGCAGTGTAATTCAACCCCACCACGACCCGAAGTATCGGTCACGTACGGCCATTTTTTTTTAGTTTCAGCGTAAAATATCAAGCAGTTGTATCCCGATTTTTTTTCGCATCATTTTCCATCACCACCACCAGCACCACCCATTGGAATGGTGCACCATTGAAAGCAGTAAGGATGAAACCAGCACCGATTTTTCCCCTTTTCCACCAAGTTACTTACCACGTTCTCCTTTTCGCGCTTGTTCAAACGAAGTTTTCTCAGCATCTGGTTGCGCTGCTCCATCATAAGCGTCCGCTCGTAGGTGTACGCCGAGATATCGCTATCCATCTGGAGGGAGATAGTGAAAACAGGGAAAAGAAAACAAAAAAAAAATGAAGCAGACATGAAAATCGAGTCAAATCAGCTCAATTCCACCAGACGGTGCTGGCGCCGGAGCATGCCATAAGCGAAATGTATATAATTTGCAATCTTCACAGTATTGCATTTGATGATCGGAACGCGCGGCAGCCCACGTCCGTCCGAACCGATGCATGTGAATTGTAATGAAAACATATTTTATACCGTTTTTCGATCGCTTCAACGATTCAAATGGGGTGTGAAATCTGTTCGGGAGGTGTGTGTGTGCTAAGGGTGTTATGGTGTGCTGTCTGGGCATCTTATATGCAGTCGTGCGAATAAGTGAAGGATGTGTGTAAAAATTTAGTTCGTCATCTGTTTTCTGAAGAATCTTTCTACCTTCGCTATGATAAATTTAAAAAATGATTTTAACTTTTTGGGTAACCTTTTATGATTGGCTTTTCAACGGATGACATCGGATTGGAAGAGAATATTCAATAATGCTTAACGTTTTGAAAGACATCGCCCCATTCAAACTGTAATAAACTCCAAACTCTTGAATATCGGATTTGGTGCCATGACCAGGATAAAGGAAGTATTTCAATTTTCAAACGCGTTCCCGGTCTCTAAGTAACGATAAATTACAGCAAGTTTATCAAATACATGAAAAGAAATTTACAAAACAATTCAAATAAGACTTTTTGCTACATGCTGCCTCTTAAAAATGCTAGAAATCAGCGATTTGCTTCTTGCGTTCCCGGTCTCTAAACTGTATTGATCTTGCAAAAAGGTTACGTACAACATAAAAAAGGGTGCCGTTCCATGCATTTACATTAAACACATGTTTCCGAGTGTGTTTTTGAATTGTGAAAAAGGTATCTTTTCATTCAGTTTCGCAATAAAAAAAAAAAACACCGTTTGACCTTAACCGGATACCATTTACAAATTAATCTTCATACTCGCAGGCGGCCAGTTAGGGAAAGTAGGCAAAACACATTAGAATGATTTAAAGGTGTACTAGCATATCTAAGAGATCTCGGACACACATACAACCAAAAAAAAGGGTCAAAATCAGTCTACGCACGCCTGTGAAGTTTCCATCCGAATGATACGGAATGCGATGATTTACGGCAGGTGAGGCATTATTTATGAAAGCTTGTTTCACTCTTCCCGTGGCCCGGGCAGTAGCCCAGGCGTGTGCTAGTTTTACCGATTCAAAACACACATTCAGATGGGAAACAGGGAAACTCAGTTCCCTGCGCCGGATCACGGCGAAGGATCGGCTACAAGCTGCCCCAATGCTCTGACCGGATAAATACGCTTGGGCGCGTTTTAATCGTACCCGACACACAAACGCACACACTTTCTGCCGGCAGCGATGCGAAAGAAAAAAAGTGGTCTCAGTAAAACAAGTCCAAGAGGGGTAGGGAAAGGATAGAGCCAACAGGGATCGGCTGAGCCACGGGGTCACGTACGTGAGTAAATACAAAAGAGTGAAACAAATAAATTATCTTTAAACAGCGCTCGCAGTCAACCCTAATGCTCTGTAGGGCAGGAATCTAGGAATTGACCACGGTTTGCCTACGGAGTACCGAGTCGACGTTTCGTGCAAAGCTACGAATCGATTTAAGGAAGCTTGCATAGAGCAAACAAATACACAAACAAGCAGAAACAAGCAGAAGAAGTACAGGGAAGCATTTGGCAAAGTAAAAATAACAAGATTCAAAAGAATTGCTATGTCCTAAGTGAACCGGTTGCCCCTTTTCTGCGCAAAACAGCACACTATAGGGCAACAGCAGAAGGGTGCTATGAGGAGACGAGAAAGCAGCAAAAGAAAAATAAGGAACAAAGTTGTTGCCACTCGCCATATTTGTGCGAAAAGTGTTGTGTGTGTGTGTGAGTGTATTTACAAATGAAAAGAACACGAACAACTCGACGCATTGTAGCGAATGAGATCGTACACAATGGGAGAAGAGAAAACTCAACGCACAAGGGGGAAAGCCGAGGGCGGCAGCCGTCGGCGGAAAATAATAATACAAACACGAATCGCTGCTGCTCAGGGGAGAGAAATCTTGCCCGAGCAGTAAAACAAACAACAGGACCGGTTCGGGCGGATACGCAAACGCTTCCCCAAGGCATGGATTGTTGAGGTATCCTTTCCGTGCCCGGCACCGGGAAAGCGCCATAAAGTATAGAGACATAAAACGTTTAAAGCGCCATTTTATAATGAAGCCGTTCGGAGGGCGAGAGAAGGTTTTAAGGTTCACCCCGGCCGTCCCCGGGGTGATTTGATTGCTTTGAATGAAGGGAAAACCACCGATTTCGGGACGGATGGATTTGTTTCCGGGGCGAACGATGTGTGAAGAATTGGGCACGGTTTGGGAATGTTGCTGTTTAACAGCGTGGGACAGTGAGGGGGGGGGGGAAGGGAGGCATTTCAGAAATCGAAACCGAAGAGAAAGGGTTTACTCTAGAGAGGGTGCAACGGTTTCTCCAGATATGTGTTTATGATGTATGGCAGCTGTTCAAGACATGATCGGTAGATGGAAGGTTGTTAACTTTTTTAATAGCAAACGGCATATTGAGCTGTTTGCATGTTCCAGATCCAATGCTCGTAACCTTGAGGCATATGGAGTATACATTTGAAAGAATTGAAACCATAGGAATGTCTTCTATATGACTTTTGCTGACAGAAATCAGCATTTGGTATGAAAAAAAAAGTAATGAAATAAAAAAGAGCAGGGGTTCTGATAATGGGGTCAGTAGACTGAAATTACAGCCAGTCGGCTGTTTGCATTGTATAGCAGTTTTCGAGCAGCTATCTAAGTGAGTATAATGTACAGGTGGGCTTATCCCAAGGTGTATGTATTTAGAAGGCTGATTTGTATCGCTTCTGCTTCTGAATGAAGATTTTAAAAATGTTTTGTGTACTCGTCAAGCTACCAGAAAGCCTATTTCAGCAAAAAATTCACCCATCCTGTCAAAAAGTGATATTCAAATTTGGTTTAAAAAAACATGCTATGATACCACCTGGACTACATACACTTTGATTCTAGATTCCACCACCTGATCTCTTTAATGCACCTTGGGATAACACTATATTGATTTGCCATTTTTTTCGAGCAGGTACTCGAATCTAAATCTAGCTTTAAGGCTAAAATAATCTAGTTTTGTGTGTGGTTTTGCATGGAGTGTTTACATGATTCCAGCCTCCAACTGTCAAACTCCATATAAAAAAGCTGTCTTGAATTGCGAAACACCTCAATTTTGACACTTTTTTAACTCCTTTTGGCATGTAGTGATACTATTGGTGCGATATTAGAACCACTGATAAACCCTGTGACATGTTTTTCATATCATTTGAGCCTGATATGGTTATTACGATTTCATTGGGGCGTAATATCACAGATTCATCATCTATTTTCATCATCACTTGGTTACGGGGATTCAAAAAAGTGTGATATTTGGAGAAAAATCCGCATTGAAACGAATTCTTCCTCAGAGAAAAAGAATTCTCATAGAGACTCTATCACAAAGAATCTAACGTAGTATGCACTTACTACTTCATATCGAAAAATGATATCAAACTCAATCGTCATTAACAGTTTAAAATTAGTACTTTTAAAAGCATCAAGCCATAGAAAATTGAAGAAAATGTGATATCTATCTTAAAATAAGTGAAACTTCTTTCGCGGAAGGCATTCACTTTTCAGGAGGTTTCACTTTTCCCTCCACAGATATTTACTTTTCATAAGGCTTCATTGCAACTGAGACTGTTGGGACGCTTACCTAGGGTTGCAAGTCACATTAGAATGTGTACATCATTATTTATCGCCTGCAAGATGTTTTTCAACAGCTATCTTATATTGTATTGACATCACTATACCATTTCAGTGTTGAATGATACAATTATTTTCAACACATAATAAAATCAAACACTCAATCCAACTTTGGACGTGTTGAAAATCATGTGAAAGAACTGAAATATTATTCTGATGCAAGTACAACATTTGACAGCTGTTCAAAAATCATTTGGCAAGTAATGAAAAATGTGGTTCACCTAGGAATTTGAATCGGAAAACCCTATATTCGAGCTGATGTGACATGATAAAAGATGATAAATGATAAATGCATATTTAATTTGCAATAGTTTAATACTGAATAACAAACTCCCTGTGTAAAACGACCCCTTTAATGTACACAAGTCCTCGACTTTAAACAGTTTATGATTTCAATAACTAAGACAAACCAGCGACAAGTGTCGTAACAACGGTCTCGAAATAATCAACAACACTTCGTTTTACATTTACACCATTTCCGGCGAGCTCGACTTACCATTTCAACGACCTCCACTTCCGCTTCGATGCGCAGATGGTACAGGAACATCTTCAGATCCTTCTTTATCTGGATGGAGTTGTCCTCCATCTGGGCGACGGTGAAGATGCGCATCTTGCAGTTCTTCCACGAGCGGTGTTGCTTCAGCAGGAACGGCAGCAGCATCAGCAGCCCGCCGTCGTGCACAATCCACCAGATGTCAATGTTTCCAGCAATCTGCAGGGGTTTCGGAGAAAGAAAGGGGTAACGCGTTAGCGGGCAGATGTGCGGGCGTTAGAGGTGCAGCCACCACCCACCTTATCGCCGATGGCCGGGAAGAAGTTGATGCCCTTCGGGACGAGCAGCGCCATCCGGGCGGCACTAACGTGGCGCACCGTTTGCAGGAACACGTGCCAGGTGCGATCGTCCTCGCTCTGACGCCAACCGTACGGCCAGCCGATGATGACCGTGTTCGGCTTCATGCCCCCGAGCCCAATGGTTTGCACGCTGTGGTTTGTGTCGTTTTTTTTTGCACCAAGTAAAAGATAAGAAAATGCCAATGATCCACCGTGTCTTATAAATAAATCATGTACAATGTTTGTGTGCGGAGCGAGTGTGAGTTGATTCGGAAAAGCACTCGTATCGTGTGGCACAGGGAATCGTAATCAAGCAAACACCCCATCAGCACGGGTTGTTTATCGGGCAGTAGCTTCGCTCGTAGAATATTCATTTCATCATTAGCTTTAATGCGCACCAGGATACGTTTTAACGTTCAAGCAGTCATAAGTAAGTTAAAGAAAGCAATCGCCCAGCAGACATCCAGTCAGCAGTATTACTATATACATCTCCAAAGTGAAAGTCTAACCGTCGTCCAAAAGTTTATCATCCATTGGCCGATAAATGCTTACACTAAATCCTATCATTCCTATCATCATTGGAGCGTTAATTAACATCCATTGACTATTGCACCTCGCTCCGCAGCCGGGGGAGAACGGTAACATTGATTTAAAATGTATTAATTTCATTTCCAGGCACCCCGATGCACCCGGCCCGATAACAGCGAAAGCCTTTCTTCTGGCAAGGGTTCAGAAACCGATTATTCAACCACACAAAGGTGAACCAGGTGAGAGGTCCGTTTTACCTGTACCAAAAGAGGGGAAAACGGGAAGAAGAAAATCGGAGTCTGTCGGCAAAAAAGATGCCCCTTTTATTTATCGGTCCCATCTGGGCCGTATTTCTTGTGCGCGCGGAGAGCCTCGGGGGGGTTTTGTGGACTGAAGATACACCCGAGGGGGCGAGAAGGATCCAAACCTTGAACGGGAAATTGATTGCAGCTACACACCGACGCTCCAGCAGTGTCCGGTGTGCTCCGTAGCCTGAGGGCACCATCAAATGCACGGACCTACCTTCCACGGCAGGGAAAAGATAATGCCCGGGCTTAGTGATGGGAAAATATGAGAAATTGATAAAATATGATAGAAATTATGGTGCGTTCTTGTGGAGTTCTGACTGTGTGTCTGTGGGTTTGCAAGGTCCGGCATGTTTCGGAACGATGCCGGCTAGAGCTCGGGGTGAGAGAGAGAGAGAGAAAGCGAACTGTTTGCACCGTGCTTCCATGTTGCGCAACCTAAACCAGGTTGGATTGTGATGAATATTTGATTTCGCTTAGTTTTGGCAAGATTGTTTCCCATTAATTCGTCCGGCACCCCCGGAATACGGAGGAAGAAGTTCGGAAGATGCTGTGAGAATTACGTTACCGCCCTCCCGCACCACTTACGCGTGTGAGAGTCCATCGGCAATGTTCGAAGCCACCAGCACGTCGCAGAAGCCCTTCACCTTCTCGTCGTCCATGACCTTGCGCAGCGCTTGCTTGGCGGCGGCGGCCTCGCCCGCCCGCCGCGTAAAATCGCCCGGTATGAGCGACACGACCACGGCCAAACCCTTGCCCGCCTTCAGCTGCGAGACGAACGAGAACAGCTTGCGGTACTTGGGCGTAAAGTCGTCGTTCAGCTTGGCCAGCATCAGGATCTGCGGGCGCCAGTTCTTCGTGTGCGGCGGGCCCTCCTCCAGGCGGAGCAGCGAGTAGCGGGCGGCGGACAGGGCGATACCACGGATACCGTCACCCCATTCCTTCTCGGCACTGTTTGGGACGGAGGAGTGAGCACACGGGTACAATAGAGCAGGGTTTATCAAAGTCTGGTGTGCTGTAATGTGCCCTGCGACACTGCGAAAACTTACCCACGGTACTCGATGTACTTGTAAATTAGCACGGCCATTCCCATCGCAATCAGCGCAAAGTACCACGAGGTCATGAACATGATGGAAATGCAGAGCGTCAGCCCAATCAGCGACAAGCACCTGCGGGTGTGGGAGGGAAAAGGCGATTTTAGCACGAGCACTATTAGCAGTGATCCCAAACGATTGCGCCTTACCAGTGGTAGTACTTGAAGCGTGGCCGCCAGTTCGGTGTGCGCAGCAGCGTCTGCAGGGCGCAGGCCAGATTGACGAAGCCGTAGCACATCAGGAAGAACATGGACAGCAGCGGTGCGAGCAGATCGACGTTGCCGAGCAGGATGCCGCACTGGCAGATGAGCAGCGTCAGGATGAGGGCACGCGTCGGCTCGCCGCGCTTGGACGAGACGGCGAACGGTTCCAGGAACGGGATGATACCGTCCTTCGCGATGGCCTGCAGCAGCCGGGGCGCGCCGGTCAAGCTCTGCAGCCCGGCACCGAGCGTGGACAGGAAGGAGCCGATCAGGATAACCCACTGATTGGGCCAGGCCATGTTCGCGACCACCAGCTTGCCACCGATGGACTGTCCGAACCTGTGTGAGAGAGAGAGGGAGACAGTGTGAGACATCCGCACCAAAAGTTAACGCAACAACGAACGCCAACACGTGATCCGTCACTTACTTGTCACGCAGCAGTAGGTTGTCGACGGTGCCGGCAAACAGCAGCACGCACGACAGATACACGGTCGAGGTCGTCACGATGGCACCAATCGTACCGATGGGAATACTTTTTTGTGCGTCCGCCAAATCGCCGGAACGGTTCGAGCCAGCCATAATGCCTGCGGATTGGTGGAGATGGAAAACCAGCGGCGAGTAAGTGATTGGGTCGACGGGGTAAGGGATTTAGCTGACTTTGGGACGGGGAGTACGGGTGGTGCAAGGGTAACGAGCACCATACCGTACACCAACTCAGGGACCGTATAACTGTCAGGACGAACGACATGTTAGCCCTGGGAGGCGGTCCTGCGCTAGCGAAAACGTTCACATGACCTACTTTTGGGTGCAATTTTTTGGCCGGGAAAATTGGTCCTTGATAAGGGACGGCGGGAGGGTCGAAAATAACTGACTAGAAGTACTGATAAAATAGAGATTTAGGTTGCTTGCTGTGTGTTTATTGTAAGGAGAAAACTGGAAGCGAGCAATCAGCAAATATGCTGTGGCACAATACCGACCGTCTTTATAAGTTGGCTGTGTGGGTTGCGCGTTTTGTTTTGCTTTCGGGTCAGTTAAAGCAGCGATGCTTTGGTAAAATAGTAATAAATGAATATAAACATACACACGATCAATATTTCAACACTTCGCTTAAAATTCAATGAGATAGCAACGCTTTCTAAGAATAGTTTTCAAATTGAATGTTTAATATTGTTTGCACAGTTACAGGATATTTGTTTGGATGTAAAGAACATCACAGAGTTTCATGCATTGTTGTCTGCAAAGAATCGCTTGTATTTTTGCTCGGTGAACATACACAGCAAATTTTCTTATCCGGCTTCAGTAACGTTTTTCACTGAAACGGTTTAGTAATCGAATATTTTACTGGTTTTCTGCATGAATGTCACGTTTTTACTGAGTTTCAGCATAATAATTTACTGAATGCATTTAAGCAAAACGCATTTTACTGAAAATCAGTAAAATAAGTGTCAAATTAGTCGTTTCACTGGATATCAGTAAAACAAATTACTGAAAATGCGGCAATTCATTCTGCCAAATTGACCTGTCAGTCAGAACAGCAAAACAAAACAATGTGGTGCTCACTTGCTCGTCATGTGCAAAAAGTTGATTTGGTAGGCGCTTACAGACACCCTGGTGAAATTTCAGGTAGGATTTCGGCTTACGAGATTTATTTAAAACAATTGGCAGCTGTGTTGGTGTGTAAAATCTTTGCAACAATCCATTGCGCTTGCTGAAATTTCGTGGTGTCTGTGAGCGCTTTCTGAACCATCTACACTTGTTGCAGCAAAATACAGTATAAAAATTGTATCAAAAAACACAAAACATGTGTGAACATGAATTGAGGGACTGTCAATTGTCTGCGTATCAATAAAAAAAACTCAATTTGATAGAAATATTTCGTCACTTTTTAATAGCTAAAATTAGTAATATGAGAATGGCTTTACTGTGATTTCAGTAAACGAGCCGTCTTTTTGATGAGCGCCGGACATTACTGAATGATTCAGTAAACATTATTTTTACTGAAGAGATTACTGAAACTACAGTTCACAAAATTTTAGTAAAATTTTACAGAAGTTCAGTAAAAAAAGTTTTGTGTAATATAATAAAAAAGTTTTCTGTAATATTTCATCATTCTTTATGTAAAAATTATGCGATTTCGGCTATTCAATGTTAAAGTTATTTTTTTATTCAATCAAAATTGATGATTTCAGCCAGCTTTGCAACTCCTACTCTATTTCTAGAGGAGCTTTTATCGCGCTATACATTAATTTGAACTGTCAAAGCAGCTAGAGTGGTCATATTCTTTTGATAAGTACAGTAAATGTTCGCTGACTAGATGTTGTTTTACTGAAATCCTTTATGGTTTTGCTTAGCTATTTTAATATTTTAATTTGTATTTTGATGCTTTTGACAGCTGAAAAGCGAACATTTTCCGTTAACTGAAAAGTAAACAAACCAAAGTTAGCGAACACCTACCGTATGTTACATTTTACGGTTAAAATTACGTTTACGATCAAAACAAACCTGTCTCTGATAAACAGCTTTTTGTGTACTTTCGTCACATACAAATGCTTTTAAATATACAAAAGTGCTAACTCTAGAGTTTAAAAGGACCTTATATTTAACCTATTACTTGTTGGATAAAGACAAAAGCATCGTGACATTTTCACAGAACAAACCAGCGCAATAGAACAGCCATTACAGTGCGATTCAAAAAAACATTGAATGACTGGTTGATATGTACTAAATCATCTAAAAAACGGGGGAAAAAATGCCATAAATCAGTTTTATTGTTGCAGAAAGAGAAAAAAAGCAATAACAGAAATGATCGTTAATTATAATTGCCAAGACCTTCAACTGGCTGTTTCTTTAGCAAGTGCTGCATCTAACCGCAGTTAATATGTTCTCGAATCTTGTAGAACATGTTTACTAAAAATGTAATGGCTGTGATTTTTAAATTTGTTCTAATTGATTGAATAAGTACTTTCACGGATTGATGTTTTGGACGGAAAGGAGTTGAACTATTTAAGAGAAAGGAATTATTTATTATTTAAATTCATTTTATGCTTGACCTTCGGAGACAAAAAGCAACGGAACTGTTAAAAAGGTCACAATAAAAAAAGGGTTTTAGAAGAATTGGCCTAGCAGCCTAATGGTATTGCCGGTCAAGAAAAAACATCTTATCCCTACTCAATACAACTTAAGATCCCAGCAAATCTTTTTTAATCAAACTGCACTCGGACAATTTCCCGTTTGATTGATCCCGTTCCTGATAACTGGAAGCACAAAAAAACACGCCAACCCTTTCACAAAACAAAACCAATTACCTGATGACCGGGGCAATGGCAACGCGAAAACAAAAAACCCCTCAGCAAAGGGCACGGGAAGATTTCTTCCTTCGTGTCAAGCAAGTCATGCCACTCTCGCGGCCAAACCCGCGTCACCTTTCATCTGACAGCGTAACCTTCCGGGAAGCGTGGCGAAATGGAAAAACTTTCGGCTCAAAGGCGAACCACCTGCGAGCATTCTTCATTTGGCGGGCCCATGTTTAGCCCACGACCTTTTCGGGGGGAGGAGGAGATGGCTGCGCTAGCCCACACGGGCCACAACACGGTAACGACTTTTGCAATTATCCCTGGCCCCTGGTACGGTTATTGCAGCGTAGCTGTCGCAGCTCATCTCATCCGTGCCATGGCGCTGACGCTGTTAGCGGGAGCTTGTTTTTGCTCCACCCTAGTTTTCCGTCTAAAATGTCCGCCCTGTTTCAAGTGGCTTATCAGAATTGGTTATGGTTGTGCCGTGGGACAATAGCTGGTGGATGTTCTACCCGTTTGGGGGATTTTTTTTCTAATATATTCTCTCGAGATGAAGCCAATGAGGTAGCTGTGGACCCAATGGCTAGAGGGCGTGCTGACTGAACAAACCAAAAAAAAAAAAATCACCATCAAGCATTCTGGCAGCTGTGAAGAGCTATCGTGGATTTCGTGACATTAAGCTACCTTCGCTTCGCCGTACTACGCCACTGTCGGAAGCCGGATCAGCGATAGCACGATTAGCGCTGAGCATGACGCTGCAAGTCAGCAGTATTTTTTGGCTAGTAGCTGGTGCTGCTCGTATTGTTTTTGGTTTGGGGTTTTAGTGCTCGGAGAATTTCATACCGCATTTGTGCGAGATGGACGGGAAAAGTTACACTTTAAAATTCTGTATGATGTAGTTGGAAGCGTATTTGTGGGTCAGCTTTTGAGTAGTAAGTTTATAGAAGATAAAAAGCAAATGTATGTACCTATGACATTATGATTGATACATCAACTAGCTTAATTAAAGGAATTTATAAGGAATAAAATATATTCAATACACGATTGAGCATGGTTATGGTACTAAGTACATGAAAAGACACATATATTAAAAATATATGATTGATTGCATACTTTGTGATGAGACTAAATCTTCAATGCTAGATTGAGAAGAAAGCAGCCAGCACTGTGCACTATTGTAATACTTGCTCCGAATATTGTACCATCGTTATTCCTACAAAGTACCAGGCGTCTCCATCGAGGCCTGTGTGACGTTTCATACCAGTTCAATTTCATTGGTATGTTTTACAATTCAAAAAACACAATGAATACAGTACAATTACCATAAGTTAACAAATAACCTTAGATAAATAAACAATTTTTTTTATCTAAATCGAGCTCATGCATTCGAAGCTTTGTTCTCCAAATTATCAAATTTAAAAGGAAATAAACATTGTTGCGGCTTTTTAGTATCGCGTATCTGCATTGAACATTTTCTCCAGATTTTTTTTGGAGTCTTAGGTGATGTTACTTCTTCTTCTTTATAAATGAGCTTAGAAAAATATATTTCTATGAATTTGAAGCACGTTGTCGTTTTCGTATTCGTATTTTCGAACGAGATTGTTATAAGATTCTTGACGATCAATAAAACTAATAATTGAAAAATTGAAATGTAGAGTCTTGTCAATCAAACCAAGACAAAATCCATCGACAAAAATGCTATTCTTGAAGCACGAAAGAATTGAACCAATGAAGTGGTTGAAATTGAAAAGGCAAAAGATACGGATTATGTAGAATTTGTAGCGCAAAAAGGTAGCTAATCAAGTTCAGCCCTGTCACCAGTACTTACCAGTTACCGACGGGAAGAAGATACCGATCAGAATCGTGAAGGCAGTCGAAAGGTCAGCGTACACCTGGTTGTAGCTCGGACGGTCCAGTGGTTCAATGTGCTCCGGATCCATACCGTACGCAATGTACTGCCCTTCCTGCAAACGAGACACAAGCCACGTAAGCGCGCAGCGTTGGTAAAATCAATCACCATCACACAGTCTTTGATCTTTCAGCCCCAGAGCCCGGAGCCCGGAGCCCAGAGCCTGTAAGTGTTACACCGCGCACTGCTGCACATCCATCCGGCACTGGGAGGGGAAGCCAGCTCATCGCACCGATAGTTTTGAAGTGTAGTTTGCACTCACCTGCAGGAAAGATGGGAACAAGTTGTCGAAGAAGACACCACTCTTCAGCCCCTTGATGCCGCGCACCAGCGAAACGTTTTGCTCTGTGAAATGTGTAGCATGGTAGGAGTATGGTAAGAGACAATGGTGTAAGGGAGAGCAGGGACGCGCGGCAGTGTAAAAACCACGTACGTACGCACCTTTGAAGTAGGGATCACATTCGCCGGAGGCGCAGAAGTAGTTCCACAGCACACCGCCCTCATCCTTCGAGCAGTTGGCGACGGCAACGTCCTTCAGCAATCGCTTTCCTAGCACGCACATGCTGCCGGGCGGAAAGGGGTTTTGGGGAAGGGGAAAGGGAACAAAAAAGGAAACACCGTGAGCCACAAACCGTCACTGAGGTGCACATGTCTAAATGTAGTTGGTAAGTGTTAAACATGACCGTGTGGTGGGCATAAAACCACAAAGCCCCCCGCTGGAGGTATCAAAATGGAACAAAGCCAGCGCACAAAACCGAAAGGACCGTTGGCAATTTCCCACTATAGCTTGCTCCCAAATTACTTGTCCCAGGTAGCATGACGAACTGGGAGATCCATCCCCCTACGATACTCACAATAGTTTATCGTTTCCATCGATGTTATCGAAAATGCCAGCGTAGACAGCGATGATCGAGAAGATGACACAGGCCAGCGCGACGGTGGCGAATTTGTTCACGAACTTTACACCAACGTACACGATCAGACCTATGCGGGGAGATAGGTGAAATGAGAAGATGCGGAGGGAAATTACATTCACGTGCATTATGTGACAGCCGCGCACACCAGAGCGCACATGATACAGCGGAGGGATGGGGCGAAATTGCAAATGAACAGAAAGCCAATCAGAAAGCGATTGAGCGAAGTGAAGCTAGCAAATTCTAAACCGCGAGCCGGAAGATCAGTATGTGCATGTGCAGCAGCACTGTAGAACAAATTGGACGAATTGGACGTGATTTATCGGTGGCAGTCGGTTTTTGGGTGCGTGGTGCGGTAAAGTTATTTCATGGCTGAACCGGTACGCCGCGTGTTCGCTTCAAGGACGGGCAATTGAAGCCTGGAACCGAGTTCAGGTGGACGGCGGACGGCGAGCGGCGAATGATTAACGGCTTGGAGGGTTTCCAATAGGATTCAACACATGTATACGGGAGACTGCGCTGCAGGAGCTGCCGGTAGCAGTAGCGCATTGATTCCCTTGCATTGACGTTTTAATGTGTCCTCGGTCCTTTGTTGGTGAGTGGGGATCGGGGTTTGTTTTTTTTTTCGCCTTCGTTTCGCTTGTTGAAAAGCATAGCTAAGCTCGGTCGTTCGCTCTATGGCGTACAGAAAACAGAAACCAGCATCATGGTGGCATGATGCTTCAGAGCATTCGTCGATCGATTTATGATTTGGCAGTGGCACCAGAGCGTATGCATGCAGCAACTTACCCATCACGCACAGCAGACCGGTACCGTAGACGCGGAAGTTGTTATACATTGCCGATGCGTCCTTGGTGAAGTCGCCGAATATTGAGAGCCAGGGTGCCATGTACGTCTGTTGGGTGGAAGAAAAGAAGAGCAAAGTGGTATGTTAAAAACATTAGAAACGGAGCGGGATAGCGAGAGAAAGATTAGTGTTGGCGTTGTGGTACTGCTCGTGCGGATGGAAATGAATCAATCTTAATTATAGACCGCAGAAGAGAGAAACATGTGGAATCAATCACGCAGCCGTTGCAGTGGAAATAAAGGATGATGATGATGAAAAGTCATTTGTTGTTGCAGAGCAGGTTGGCGGAGGTGGGCTGCCGATGATGATAGCTATGCAAACGTGCTAGAGAAGCTAATGGGCTAATCGATCGAGAGGAATTGTATTGTAGTGGTAATTACGTCGAAATCGATGAAAGGAAGCTTGATTGAAAACTGTAGACATGTTTTCAATTGTCAAGCGACTTATTCTGTTTTGACAACTTTATTTCGATGCCTAAATGTGGTGGGTCCCGCATTTGAAGCTTATTTAAAAAACCATTGCCTACATTTAGGCGCAATCATATCAAAAGCTTTATTGCTGCAGGGGTGTTCTGCTGTTTTCTTCTAAAATGTCTTTTCTCCAGACAATTATAACCGGACATTGAATAGAAAGCACAGTTAAACCACCAATCAACACGCTCAACCACTGTTTGAAAGGTACGAATTGCTCCCGCCCGCCCGGCACGGCACTGGAGCGGCTTTTGTCAGTTGCGGTTAACCTTTGTCAAACGTTTGACAGTGTGGCTGCGTAAACGGTAAGCTGGTGCAATTCCCTACTGCTTCTTTTACTACTTGCCTGCTCAACGGGTGTCGGGTTTGCAATCATCTTCAGCCCCCAAGCGTCTTTCTCCACCCTAGCCCATCCGATTCCGTTCGAAGTGTCAAACAGGGCACAAACGCAAACGCAAAACGGAAGGGAATTTGGCACACACAAAAGGGCAAAGGCCCGTCCCTCGAATGTAGAGGAGGATGCGGCCGTCGGTCAAAAAGGCACTCCAGCGTGCCCGGCTACGAAAGATTGCCCGGTTAGCGGTGGATGCGTAAATGTGAATACCGAAAAGGTTTTGAAGTCGTTCCGTGCTTTATGAGCTCATCAAAATTCTTGTCCGAAACGGGTTTCGTTGCGAGGGGGGAAAACTTTGATGTTGGAAGGAACAGGCCGTGCGCGCAGGGAGAACGTAAAAAAGCCGCAGCACATTTTGTCGGCTACATCAAAAAGAAAACACTCGACACTGGTGTGGAATATCCTGTTGAGACGAGGGTTTTTTTTTGTTCATCCAACCTTTTTGCAACGTTGTTTGAAGAACCTGTGGGATAGAGACGGGATGGAATACCAAAAAGAAAAGAAAAAAACAGTGAAAAGCAAAAAGGAATTCTTTTGGGAAGGTTTCTCGAAAGAAAGAAAGAAAAAAAAAGAATCTTTACGGCAAAGCTCTAAATACCTCACACTCTATTAACCAGCCGTTAGGGTGAAAAAAGGTCCTGCACAAACGTGGCCGGATTGCCCACCGAGTTGTTACACCGCGTGCACCGCTTAGAGAGTACGAAAAGCACACCAATTGTTTCGGGAGTGGCAAAGTTAAATTTTAATAACAGTTGTCGAAACCACCGGCTTTGCATAAAAACCGCGAACCCACGCCGTGTTCCGATTGGGCCACCCGGGACTAATGCTTATTAGGTATCGTTTCGTGCGAAACTGTGTCTCGGGGCACCGGGGGAAAAGATGCTCTTCTTTGCCGGAGAGGAATGAAGAAACAACCGAAAACTGCCACCATTTCCAAAATGTGAAATGTAATTTTATACTCCGATGAAGTAGCGAAATGGGTCGTGTAGTCTGTGGAGGATGTCGCTGTCACCCGGCAGAACAGCGTACGGCGGTTAATGATGTCGACTAATTTTTCTCCTCGTTGACTCCCGATGCGTCCGCATTGGGTTGTGTGTGTGTATGCTTGCTTTTTCCGTCAAGATCCATTTTCTTTCTTTGAGACCGGTTCACTTCGGGGCGAATTATTATCTAATACGCAATTTTCGCAATACGAGCCTCGTTTACCGTTTTTCAGGCAAAAAGCAGGGAAACAGGATGAGGCGGCTTCTGAGGAGTGGGGAAATGACTGTTTTTTTTCTACGTTGTCTGAAAGCAAAAAGTGACACTGTGCAATCAAATATTGAAGCAAAACCGAGGAGCAATGTTAAAGCAGGCGAGGGAACCCCTGCAGCGAGCTTTAGCGAACAGAAAGCTCATTACCGGAGAAACGATCGGAATCATATTGTAATGTGCGTTTCGGGCGCGCTTTCTTGCGTTTATGTACAACATGGAGAGATTTCTATTTTCTGATTGGCTCTCCATTAAAAGGGAAAACGGGTTTCCTTCCCTCCCCGGCGTGTTTGAAATTAATGTGGAGGGAAAGAGAAGCACACAAAAATAGCGCAAAAAACAAAAAAGAAGGAAGGGAACAGAATATGTAAGTAATCGGAAAATGATTTATTAATCTGCCGCTCATTTGAGGGCGAAAAGATTGTTTTTCTTCACACATTGTGGAGTGACATGAGCACACACACATACACACCCTCGTTCACGGAAAGGTATGAACGGAAGACAACAACACATACAAAAAGAAACAAACGCACTGCCAAGCAAAAACAGTTCAGTATTGCAGCGAGATCGAAAAACCGGGGGCTTTTCTCGCTTCTTTACCTCTCGCTACCTCCACCCACCACCCGCCCTTTCCGGTCGGGTGTTTGGGTGCGCAAGAAAGGAAAGCTCACTTGTGCGAAACAGTTAAGATTTCCGTCGGTAATCGGATTAACTTTCAGGGGTCGACCGGGGCCGGAGTCTTTGCTCACTTTTTCTTTTCGGGCGTCGGCGGCGGCAAGGGTCGAGAAGCCTTTTGCATCGCACAGTTAATGTTCGGAAGGATGAAAATCATCGCGTCTGCCACACCCGGTCCAACAGGGGGAAACGGACTGTCGGGGATGAAGGTTTTTCTTTTCCCCGACAGGCTCTCTTACCGCTTCCACGAAAACAGCGCAACTCGGAAGCGGTGGGCGCACGGTTTTTTTTTGCGATAATTCATCGTTGCCGGCACTGGCGAACTGGGAAGCGATGATTTGTTAAGTTGACAAGGGGGAAATTGTCGAGCGGCACACCATGGCTAACCACGGCACTCATGAACGGCGCTCATGTGGGGCCGCTGCCCGGTTGGAGCGTGGGGTGGGGTGGAAAATGTCGCTTGCTTGGGAGGGAGCGATTCGTGCCCGCTCGGTGCGAGCCGTTTTGTAGCGAGCGGCAAATTCTTTGTCAACTTAAAGAAAGACAAAGCGCACCGGGTGGGAGAGTTTGGAAATTGTTTGGCTAGGGGGTTAATGCTTTGCTGAGTGGTTCATTACTCATCGGTATGTATCAACTCGTTTGGTTTTTGCCCTCCCTCCAAAGCCTTTCGGGGCTGTCAACAAAAGCGTCCAATTTAAATTTAAATTAAAGCTCAACTTTGTGAAAAATTAGCAGCTTATTAAGACGCTTATTGAAAGGCGTTGGATTTTTGCAGAGCTGCTGTTATTAACATTAAAGTCGGTGCATTGATTTAACTCTTTGTGTAATTAGGAGTTTATTTAAAGAAAATAGAATGCAAATATGCTCAATCCACTTGCTAAAGAACAATAAGCATGTTTTTAAGAAATAAGCTTTCAGTTGATTCTTATTTGGAGCTCAAATGATTGAAAGCATTTTGTAAAGTTTTTTGTTTTATTTTTACTTGGTTGTCTGACTTATTGACTTCTACAATTTTTAATTTTAATCGTTTTACGGACATTTCACAGAAGAACGTACTACAGGTCGTCGTCAGGTCTTGAATGTTACTCACAGTCTACATCAGTATCGTGATACTTTGTGTTGCGAAGATAGATGGTTTTCCAAGCCAGATTCGAATGTGCACATTAGTGATAAGTTAACTTGGCAAAAATCCGAAATCGACTTCAATCAGAGTCGGATAATTTCGGAACTAAGACTCCTTCGTAGTTGTTCGAAGTGGGAGTCGTCCGAAGTCGTCTGCAGTCGTCCGGAGTCATCCGTTATCGGTTCTCAAAACATCGAAACATAGGCCTGTATACGAAGTGGTCGCGCAACTTTCCGAATCTGGTCCACTCCTTATCCACTGATTATCGGCTGCTGGTGGTGGAAACCACTAAATAGAAAGTAGTTCTTCACATTCCCCTTATTTAAATCATTGAAATCCCGTATTTTCAAATCTGCTTTAGTGAAGAATTGCGTACCAACAAATCCGATTATGTATCGATTTTTATGTAAAACATTGTCCATCATTATTTTATTCGGTATAGAGTTGTCACTTTACAGAGTAGCTATACTATATAATTTTATCTAAAACTCCAAAACTGGTTCTGAATTTCATCTTGCAATAACAGATTCAACACGATCTCTTAGAGACATCTGTTCATTGCCCCTGGAAAAGAATAGTACGTCTGAGCGAGGATAAACCAGTTTTTTTTCCGTAATTATGGCAAGGTCAAATGGCTAACTAATAGCTTTCATCAAAATATAATTTATTACAGAAAATAAAAATTTAGGAGCCTGCTTTCAAAAAACATCAAACATGCGATGTTGCATCGCATTGCGCAATTATTTAATATGTTTGAACAGCTCAGTCCACACTGACGGGTACTACACCATAGTTTAATAAATACCCAGTGCCCCAGTTCGCTCTGCCAATGGACTTTAGCAGACATGCTAATTAATTTCGAAAGCTCAAGCACTCTGAAAAGTAAATACTCCTCCAGACACGCTGCTACGCGTGTACACTGCTGCCGTGTGGATGCTTCTGTTCTAATGCTCTGCTAATAGCACATCCGGGCGTGGACGTTTTATATTGCTTTGGACAGCTATTGGAAGCTTCTTCGCTGGGCTGTTGATTTGTTTGCCGTGCTTCGGACGGCAACCGGCAACAGACAGGCTCGGTTCGTTCGTTCGGCTGTTTCTCGCAGGCACACACACAGGGGCAATTTAAATTAGATGAGCATGAGTCTGTATCGTGTTTATTTCGTGAAGCTGCTTTTTTTTTCTTCTTCCTTCACAAATCGAGAGGGAGTATGATGTTGATTTTTGCTCTGCTCTGCTCACACTGCCCAAAACAGTCTCCCCTGCCTTCCCTCTTGTGCACACGGGCGTTTTGGATTAATTTCGTACAATTCTTCCCGCATTGTGGGGCCAGCCCTTGTTAAGCGGTTCCGACCCCAGCCACGCGGCACGACACATTGGGAAACCGGGTTTCCTTCCAATCATGGATTGGGGCGGTTCCCCGTTTTTGCGTTTGGGCAATTTCAAATGTAATTTAATTCCACCTGATTCGCATCCCATCCCGCATCGGTGACCCGTCCGACAAGAACCCGTTTTTGAGAAATCGAGCAAGAACTGTGGAAAGCGAGCGACTGAACGACGTCCTGGGACAGTGACCCAGAGAGCTTTTAGCCCCGGGCTCGTTACGGTTGAGCTGGGCTGGCGTTACGGAGGGGGCGTTGGACTTTCCCTTTTTTGTTACTCGGGTAAAAGCAGCCCATCTTGTGCGCGAGGGGTCCTGGGTAAATTCTCAACCGGATAAGGTTGACCCAGCGTACCCCCGGGCGATTGGCCCGGGGATTGGGTTAGCATCTGGCAATAACGCTCACTCGAAGGACGCTCAATGTCATCCGGGGCAACGATGAGACGATCGCCTGAGGCGGATCGGGGTTTTGAACAGCTTTGCGGGGGCTACGAAACAAGTGCAAAGGGGTGGCCGGCCGCAATAAAGTACAAAACCACAGCCAATAAACGAGCGCTGTACAGGACTCGGGTTCGACAGGACAGTTACCACTGTGACAGTAACAGTGTGCGTTTCCCATTTGCATTTAACATCGCCGACCCAGCGAGCGTCGTATCTTCCATTTTCAGCCCACCCCAAAGGACGAAAAACGACACCACACCGAGAATACACGGGCTACAGTGCAACCGTGAGATCAAAGTGTTGTGCAGCGATACACATGGTTTTGAGGTGGGTATGGCGCAAAAAACGACCAACAACAAAAAAAACCCTCAAACAGATTGTTAAACAGTGTGTCAGAAATAATCGACACGCGGCCAGCACAGAACAGACACGGCACATACCGCAAGCACACCTTGTAAAATGTCCAATTTGACACACCGGGACCGGAACGGGAGGGATGGTGCAGCGAGCCGAGCCCAGCGAGCGCTGCCGCTGATAGACCTGCCAATTGGATAAATTGTGACAGCGCGTGCACCGGGTGAAACGGACCGATCCGGTGTGACAATGAATTTTGGAATACATGAATATTGATTCGATTCCGATATGGGTGTGGAAATATTCGGTAAAACGGTTTTGTAGCTCGTTCTTTTTTTTCGTGGTTCGCGTAACGAATGCCGCCTGCAAGTGATAGCAGTGAAGAAGCAGTGCTCGGTGTCGGTGATATAAATAGACATGGGATCCTTGCTCGTTTCTTTTCGTTTCAAACGTGTCTGTGTGTGTGTGTGTGTGTGTGTGTGTGTGTGTGTGTGCGCCCAACCTTACCTAGAGCGGTGTGCCAAAAAAACGACAAAGCTCAAGAGGCCACACTTCCGGTACTGGATGCTTGGAATCTCCGGAACGCTCAGCCGACCGTGCAAACGAACCACCGGTACAACCCGGTCGATATTGGCTATTATTACGCACATTAATGTCATTATACCTGGGCAGGCGAAGCGATTCGATTATTCGATTACTACGGTACGACACACACACGCTTCCGTATAGGACTCGTTCGTTGATTGGGTTCAACTCTTTTTTTGTCTCAACTGATAAACAACTACATTTTTTTTGGTTCCATTTATTGCTAATGGATGAGCTAGTAAAATGAGCTTTTTAATTTTGAGTATGTTTAAAATAACTTACAACTACACTTCAACGGGAATATAAACTTTAAATGATAACAATAGCCATCACCATTAGCTCTTCAATAATTCAATAAGATCAGTTACCATGATATCTATGAAGAAATTAGACTAAAATACACCGATTATTGAGTCTAAATAAACAATTTTAAGGTGCTTTTGAACATTCTTCTACTATAAGTAAACATTTGTAGTCCAACTGAGATACTGATAACTATCTGAAATTCGTTCTATTGTAACTAAACAAGTGAAACCCCTAAGTTGATCTACTCGCTGTAAGGAGTCTAGACTTTTGTTAAATAAATTTAATGTATTTGTCAATAATGTATCCCAATAACTTCAAAATTTAATCAACGACTATTCAATTAGTACAAAATAAATTCAAACGAAGATCTAAACAGTTTGAATGCAACAAAATGAACATCAAAGAAACGAACCCCGGGTAATATATGCGGACGTTAATATTTGGAGAAAGCAAATATTTAGTTGCAATTGCAGTTGTTCAGAAAGGCATCAGCATATGGATTGGGCGGCATATGTTTACTTATAGTTGAGCAATGTTCAAAAGCACCCTAACATTGTTTACTTGGATTCGAAAACGGTGTTAGTTGAGATTTTTATTCGATTTTGGCAATTATTTTTCAAAGGATGATTGAAGCGCCGGAAGGTATGCAAGCTGCACGGCAAATTTCGACTAATCTACACGCGTGGGCAAATAGCTGCATGAAACGTAAATACCTCGAGGGTATCAATTGACAAAAAACCAACTTAATAACAACTCATCCACAAATTGACTGGAAAGCGTCAACATGATTTCAACACGAAACTTCAGCTGGATTATTATTTTGATAGCTTTCAAGTGTGCTTTTCGCATCATAACACGAAAAAAAAACACCACCTTTTCATTCAATTGCACCCCGTCAGGAAGATGTTTATGAAAAACGTTTCCAAAATTAGATCCGTCAGCCGGGGCGGGGGGTAAATTCAAACCATCGGCTAAAAACCGCCGGACCGGGGATAATTGAATAAATATCATTAGAACTTTCCCATCCATCCAAAGCGCAGGGCGACCGAAAACAAAAAAAAAAAAAAGGACAGTGGCGGCCGACGGAATTCAATTAAGACGACACTCTCAACAACGATAGGCTGATGAACGATGGGGTCTGGTTTTTTGTTTGCGAAGCGCCGGTGAATGCGTTGGATGGAGAGCAGACTTTAAGATAAATGCTGACGCTAAGTAACCACATTGGAAAACATGGCGAGCCCTAGCGAGCCCCATTTGTTGGTGTTTTTTTCTTCCTCTAATAGATACAGAGAAAAGTGTCGGTGCGTGTTAATGTCACCCGAAATAAAGCTTCACATAAGTTAACATACTTCAGGGGGGACGCCGAAACCCGATACCAATCTGGACGATGTGAGTAAAAAACAAACTTCCCATCAAAGCTTTCCGTTTTTTTTCTTCTTTTTGCACAGTAAGCTCCACGTGCCAACGTTTAGTAGCGTTTTAATTTATCTCGAGTACCTTTCACGGTCAAGTGCCTTTTGGTGCCGACAACAGCCGTGTTCCTTTTGTCACCGGGACAGGAGCACAACCGACGAGAGATAACTTTTAATTAGGCGCACCGCACCGTAACCGCACCACCGCACGTTCCAGGAATGCTGAGCGGAGCGTCAGGTGGAGGCCGGGATTTGTGCTTTGTGTAAATGACGACGTAGGGTTAATTAAAAATGATTGTCTCGTGTTACACCGCACCGGCGAGGTATGTACGTCGTTGTACGCGAGTCAGTTGCAACGTCTCGAGCGAAGACAAAATGTGGAGAAAGCAACGTGCAAGATCGTTTGGTGGTGGCGTAATTAGTTGAACGCGTTCGGAACTGGAAGATGTGTCCCAATAAAGGCGGCTACCACAAATTAGGCATTGTAAGATGCAACAATTTGGAAGATGCAAGAGATAATAAGCATTCAAAGCCAATCATAACGTTGAAGTGGTCCATACAATAAGTCCTTGGCTGTTTGGATTAAGTTTGAAAGTGTTGAAATTCTACAACACGTCACCTAAACGGCTGTACTCTGCAGAAACTCTACACGACGCATTTGCTGATTCAGAAAGAAGCAAAACCAAACGTCCCCAACATTCTGCAATGGGACGTATCGATTGATTTAAGATTTGAAACTTTGCTCACAACACATGCAGTGAAGAATGGCAAGCAACATCCCACGCCTGGGATAGCTCGGTTGGGCTTCCCCGTCGAGGAAGGTGTACTTGATGATGCGACACTTGAGACATTGATTTGAGACATGCCCTCTTTCTTACTCTCTCTCCCTCTCTCACACACATATAAACACGTATGCTGTTTGCCCGGGCAGAATTGGCTTGTTTTTTGCCTGCTTGCTCTTCCTCAGTTCAATCGATATTTCGCTGGATCAAATTTTCGAAACCAATCGAGTATGATTAAACGGCAAGCTGCGGTGGGTGGTGGGGATGCTGGCCCGCACCTAAATAAGGACACATCCCAGTTTTTTCATGCCTGCCTCTACCGAAACACCGAAAGCTGTCAACTATTGTTCGGAATGCGGAATCGGCACGCTTCAATGCTCTCCCGAGGCGCCAGTGTGTGCGTGTACTCGGAAGGGGCATTGATAAAACCCACCTCAACCCGCTGTCGATCGATACCGATAGGCATGGCACCATGCTTTCTTTCGTTCGATTCTTCTGGGACCCGTCAAACGCGGCATCAGCGAAATTGTGTTGGAGTTGGTTAGCGCTCGGGAGGGTTCGGGCGAGCATTTTCGGCTTGTTGAACACGTTCTGATGTTTAGTTCCTAATTCAATTAAATATTCCCGTCAGGCACCGGATTTTGGCAGGGAGTTGTTTGGTGCGTAGTTAGTGTGCTGGTCCGTGTTTCGTGATGTGCCTGCGGGTTAATGTCTTAACCTTGCCGTAGGTCGACGATTGGAGCAAAAGAGCGAGCAGCCGTGCTGCTGTCCCGGGAGAGTCGTACGAAATTATGCACGGGGAGAAATACTGGTGGCGATTAGATTGTGGTCGTTGAGCATAAACTGGACGTAGAAGAAGACGTCTCTTGTAATGTCTGTGTGTGTGATATGGTTACTTCTATGTACGTACGTATAAAGACATACAGTGGAAATGAGAATCTCGCAAATGGCCGTTCAGAATTTAGTTACTTTTGCTATTGACCCACGCTTGGTATTGCCCTTCAACAACTCTCATCCAAGTAATCACAATATGTAGATCATAATCTACATGTACTGCTGGTCGTTTAACGATAAGATTCCTTAGCATTCTGAAAATATGTTGCTTTTGCAATTGATCTGGAATTCCTGAGGAATATATAAGGAATCTCAAAGAATCGGAAATGCTTGCAATGGAGACAAATTTTCAAGTGCTTTAATTTACGAATTTCCTAAAGGCACCAACTCGGCTCTCGCCAACATCTTAAAGTTCCTTTACAATTGCCATCCAATTGACAGGGGCAACTCAATCACCAGACATTGATTTGTTTCTTGCACCACGTCTGGTTGGCATTCTTCGTGTGTAACGCCCGAAGCACCGTCCCAATACAATGCACCCGACGAAGCTTTGTTCAACTCCTTTTTCTGTACCAGTCGTTGGCGAGCAGATCGAAAGCACACTGACTCTGGGAGTCTTGTTGCTCTCTTCCTTTATTTATTTATTATAGAGTATCGAGCCTCCATGGCCTACATACACAATTAAAACTAATGTCTTATAAACTATGTGTTCCTAAAATTAGACGTAATGCAATCTCGAATGACGCTAGTACATTTCGGTACACTAAAGGACAGGTCTACAAAATTTGAAAATAAATTAAAATTCTTGGACATTAATAACAACGGATCCCTAGCACAGAAAAGACGATAACGAAAGTCAGTTATTAAAAATTGTCGAGTTCTTAAAGGTCTAGTAGGGACATACAAATTTACATGACTTAGCAATAGAGGTGCATCGATTCTTCCAGTTAATAGTTTGAACATAAAAATTCCTTGGGCAACCTTTGCACATACTTTCGCGGTCGGATGTAAGCTTTGGGTTTCTGGTTTTGCAAGCTGCAACTCCCAGCCAAGCCTAGCCACGTCTGCTTGAGCTCGCTTAAACTCACACAAGACACACACACACACACACACATGGAATTGCGAAACAAAACAGCTTGGGTTGCGGGAGAGATTTTAATTAAAAGTGGCAAAACGTAAAAGATTCGCCACCGGGGATCACTGCTGCACAGGATGCCCATTCGTTCAGTACCGGCCGCAACACCTTCGCGATGCCTTACGCGAAGGCTAGAGATTGCGTGCGTGTATGTGTTTGCATTGCAGGCTGGAGTGATGTATGAGAGCACTTCCAACAGCCGGAAGGCAGTTATGTGCCAGGTCGGGGCGCTCGGCGTGAAAGTAAAAGATAGACGTGGCGCTTACAATGGCTGGCAAAATCTTCCTGCAACTTTGCGGACCTGGTTTCGGGGAAAAATCGCTCAGGAAAACAACGACGGCACGGGGGCTTGGAGCAGTAGCAGCAGCAGGAGCTCAGCAAACACACGGAATAGTGTGAAGTCGACACAGGAGCGTATATAAGCCAGCCAGTAGTGGTAGCTTTCCTGTGCAATCGAGCTCTTCTTGCCGCCGGTGGCAACTGTGGGTATTGAGATGTGACTTTATGGGTGTGCTGAAGATGGCAAGATTACGTTTTCTGTTTTGCTTTGGAATATGGGTTCGCTTACCGTACTGGGTACGTATATTGTGAAGATGGTGTTCCGGTAGGTGGGCGAAACAATCAACGTTTGTGTGGAAGAAAATGTTTCCAGTGCGGGCAGGTATCGGCAGATCTGATTGAAATTTATTCTATCTTGGATCGAGGATTTTTAGCACAGCTCCAACAGAAATATAGACTTTGAATACTAGTGCAGTCTTTAAAGGCGTTGTTTATGTTTACAGAAAGTATATGTAGAGGATTTTAGACCTTTGTAAGCACCGTCAAGACACGCCAATATACGATTACATCCAACATGAGATCATTTCTGAAAAATGCCAAGGACTGCAACGTTCGTTGCTCCGAATATTGGAAACGAAATATTGTGTAGGAATATTGACTTAACCTCCGTTCTGGACCTCGAATGTACATACTGCCAATCAACATAATGAAACCTCTAATATCATTCAGTTTTTGCCCTACTCAGGTTTCCAATTTGCGTACCATTGCTCTACCTTGCCCACTTGTGGTTTGATGTACAGCGAACTTTTCTCTCACTCCCCAGAAGCTGCCGTCGTGCACCTGTTGTTGTGGCCATATCATAAAACATGCGAACTAATTGCAAACGCCAGTTATGACGGTTGTTCATCATTATACGTACAACCGATACGGTTTGGCGGCCTGTTTGCACAGCACAAAACAACCGGATTCATTTAGCGATACCGGGAGGCAATGATGGTCGCGGGCAAACAAGTTCCAATATAAACGTCCAAATTATGATGGACAAAGAAAAGTTCCGCCACGTTTGCGCTTGCGTTTTGGCCTTGTTTTCTTGTCGTGTTGGGGCGTCGTTTTTTTTTTTTGGTTTCTTTTGGTGGTAAAAGTTCAGCAACGGAAATTACGAATGCTTGTAGCTTGAGTTTGGGCGATGAGAATCGGGAGGTGTGTAAGGAAAATGCATAAAAAGCCGGACTGCCTACTTACCAGTACGATCTCTACCGCACCGACTATGTACATGGCGGCTGCTAAAGTTGTTCCCGTGTAGAACAACATCCCGACAGCGCCACCAAACTCGGGCCCCAGCGATCTGCGTTACGCGCCGAACGGAAGACGTACATCGTTGTCGTCGTCGTCGTCGTCGAGGGCGTTCCATATTGAAGGCAGAAGGAAAGAGAACGGAAAAGAATTGATTAGTAAACTTTGACGCGAACTTTGGTATCAACTTTTGTTCACACGACAAGCATAAAAGTTGCTTGCAGTGTGTGTGTGCTGGCGAAGCTGGTAAAGAAGCAGGCACGGGTAGTACTGAATGTTCCACAGTGCAAAGAGGTAGGAAAGGATCGAGAGCAGCTTCAGTGCGTCAGATGTGGTTCTTTTATCAGTTGTTGTATCACTTGTTGTATTGATTTTGATTGTATGTTAAAAAAAAATCATAATAAAAGAACTAACACGAAGATGGCAAGTCCTTAAATATTTGTCATTTTTGGGCGTTATTAAGCAAATTCAATGGATGTTCAAAAGCTAATTCTTTCATATCTTTATCTTGATCACCTGCAATAAACGAAAAAAGTGTCAAGTTTGGGATGTTCCCATACACGTGACACCCTTTCGTAACTCAAAACATGACCAAAAACTGGTCGTTTCAAAAAGTTTCGAAAACATTCATGAAAAGCAATCTCAATTCTCAGAAAATTTAGCTATAATAACTGACCATCGTGCTGTTCGGTTGATGTCAGGAAGGAAAGACATCTTTGACATCACTATGACAACCGTTGTAGCATATTTTATGTAGCGTGTTATTTATGTTTCCTCCCGAACCCCCTAGTTTGCTTGCTGGGTGGTTATTTTTGTTGTTGTAACACTCGACCAACTCGTTTTCAGAGAACTCGGACATCTCCCTCCTGTCGAGTCAATTGAAGGTTAACCGTCTTTCCGTCCGCCCGGTATGCTGGATCTTCAGAAGAATCGAAGGGGATGGAAATTTTTATTTCACCGTGTCAGGCAGGAAATGAAGACATTCTTAGGACCCAATTGAGAAGAGCCTTCGACGGAAGAGGGAGAAAGCGCGCGAGTGTATGTGTGAGAATAAGCTCATGATTTGGCCTTTCATTTCCGGGACCTAGGCTTGTCGTAGAGTATAATTTAAGGTATTTCCTTTGGGGTCATTGTGTTGGGCGAAATGATGGCTCCTAGGAAGCAGCTACTAATCGGTTTTGAGACAGATTTTAGGCAAAAAAGAAAAACAGATCACAATGGTTGCCACGAGACGTTATTCCAAGATGCTAGATAGGCTACCCAGGAAGGATTTATGAAAGCAGTACCGCATCCTACGGTAGAGCGCTACTGTCTCGGTCCTCTGGGAAATGTGGTAAAGTTAATTGACTTGTGAACTTCCTGGCTGTTGTCGTTTGTGTACATTACCATCCTATTTCACCCCGGAAAGGAACGGAATGGCTCGTGCTATATTAATCAAGATATCGTTTGTCTAGAAATGGCAGGAAAGAGCATTCGAAGTCCAAGAATCACCGCCGCAGCTCTCCAGCACTCCAGCACGTTGGGACCTTTTTTGACTGTATCGGAGGTTTTGGTTTGGGGCAAAAGTTGGTTCGTTTGACAGTTTTGGGGCGTTTTACAGAGCAAAAGTTTGCTTCTTATCGGAGCAGCTGGAGCCGCAACCTCCGCCTGCGAGCGGGCTCTAGCTGCCCTGCTTGGCCGTTTCGGAGTCGCGCCCTGTTGGCGCTGGTCCAAGTGGGTGAATGGTTTTGGCGTAAACTTACCTCGATATCATGAAATAGCTGCCGCCCGCCGGTACCACCCCGTTCGTGGCGATAGCCGACATGGAGATGGCAGTCAACATCGTCTGTGTTTTCGGGCGTCGTCCCCATCCGCGGATCGGTGGTAAGGTTGGTGAGTTTGCGAAGAAGAAAAAGAGGCCATTTTCGGGAGAGGAAGGCACAACATGATTAGCATAGTTTCGGGCGTAAGTTTTTCAGTGTGCGAAAACTTTAAACTGAAAGCGAGCAGTACTACTATGGCAGGCATGCGAGAGATGATGTGGTGAAGATGATGCCGATTCTAAGGCTGTTGTTGATGATGATGATCATGATGATGATGCTGATACTAATAATTGGAACTGATTGTGGGGGAGTGGTGCTGAGGAAAAGGTTAGACGATGAAATGAACTAATGAGATAAAAGGGCTACGTGTATGCGTTGACCTTCCTGAAGTGGGGAATTAAGTTAGCAGCCACACACGATGACACTTCAGTATAACTAATTCCGTAGAAAAGGACTTGCTCCCAAAGTACAGTATAAAGTTAGGTTCCAAGAAATCGTTAAAGGGTTAACGGGCTTGAAATTCAAAACAAGCTATCTTGTAAGTCAATCGAAGGCAAATTCCGGCGCACAATGAAGAGCCCTTTAGCTGCTCATGAGCATTCGGATTGTTCGTGCAGAAATTGCCTAACAAAGAACTTGAGCAGGCTTCAGATATTTCCGCCTATCAAACTGAAGCTTTTGCGAAAGTATGCAGCAGGTCATTTAGAAGGTCCAGCAGCAGCAGCAGCAGCAGCTGGACATTCCACCTCATCTCAAATTTATGAGTGTCCTCAAGGTATTGTGTCAAGACTACCCCATAACCCTCACAGTCGGAAGTGCCGTTGTGTTGAAGGGGTTGCATTTTATTTATGGCTCTTTATTTATTTCTTCTGGTACGTGCTCGCACGATGGCATGAACGCTGACACCCATTCACGACACAGCGATCGCAAAGCATATCGGCTGGCCTTCTATGGAAGGAACACGCCGCTAGACGAAGCTTAATAGAAAGTAATGTCATTTACCTCAGAATGGAGTGGTTTGGGAAGGAATTTCTAACGCGTTTTCACATCGTTTCGCTTGATGGACCGCGATTGTCCTTTTGTCCTCGCATCATCAAACAGCTGCTGTAGGCCGGCGCGTATACGCGCTAGACAATGGCAACGAAACAGCCGGGCAGATAAATAACGATTCTCGAGTCCTGAAAAATATCCGCTCCGCTAAATGAGCTCACGAAACCAAGCAAGTGGGTAGCATTCTTCTACGCTTCGGCCTGTACGGCATCGATGCCTGTGCTATCGGTATTGGAAAAATATGCTTTTCGGTAACGAAGTAAATTAAGTTCACAAGCCAAAGAGACGAGTAACGTGTGCCGAACTCGGCAGCATGTGTGGCGGGTGGGACAAATGTCTCTTTCCTCGGTTGAACAAAAAAGAACAAACGTTGTCCCACGGTCCCCGGTACTGCCGAAACTGACGATGCTGCCTTGTGCTCTAGATTAGCAAATGATGTGTAATAGGATTACATCGCTCGCAGATGGTTGGAACAAGTCAGCCGAGATACTTACACTGGGGAATCCCCGTGTTATTGGGTTGCTCTTGCTGGAATCGTTAAGGACACTCCAATGTAATGCGTGTACGTGTATGTGTGCGTCTGGTTTGTGATTGTTCCAACGAAACAGGGAAATATGAATGGTTCCAAGAAGGCTAACATTCGATTGATTTTGTCTAACAGCATATGACATAATGATGCAGTCAATGTTGGAGTATTTGCTCATTAGAGGCACTGTACTTGTGATCAGTTTAGGAGGCTTAGATTCTTACAAAGCGTGTTTAGTTGTTATTTTAATCGGGCCATAGACAACAGACGTAAATGATTGTTTTTTGTTTCATTTACTAACGCATCCAATGCCATACATGGACATTTTTGATATGAAATTAACCAATGATTGAACCAATGATGGATTGACTGTCGCGCCGTTGTTGGTGCCGTGACCAGGATTAACTCTAGGCTATAATCATGCACACAGCTGACTCATTAGCAGTTTGATAATGTTGTGCTTTGTAATAAAACAATTACAATTGGTAAAATTTTAGATAAGTGTGCAATGTGTTAAAGTTAATCTAATGAAGGCATTAAATATCTATTAACTTATTGAACGAAAGATGCCAGTAAAGAAGTCGTTCTGCAGAACTTTATTAGTCTGGCTTTTAATGTTTACCAACTCTTTAATGAAAAGCATTCTACTTCTTTCGTAGAACGGTAATGGCAAAAGCCCGAAATGCATAGAACTAAGGCCATAATCAAAGCCAGCAATTCATAGAACTAATCCCTAACCAATGCCATAATTTAGGCCTACCCACTGATGTGAACACAATAATTAATTATCGTTAATTTATCCGCTCGGCTTTCCGTCCACAAGCAGCCAGAAGCCAACTAGTGCGTTAGGGGATTTGCCTCGTGCGTGAAGCAAAAGGCACTGATTGGAGCAGCGAAATGCTATGTTATTCCTTCGGCCGCGAACCATGTCGATCTTTAATCGACCGTTTTCACCGCTGCTTGCTTGCATCTATTAGCAAAGAGAGTTTGTGTGTGTGTGAGTGTGCGTGCCGAACCGGTGGAAAAGAAAACCGGGACGTCCTTGGGACGGTTACTCGCTCCTCTTAATGATGCGTAGTCGCGTTCGCAAGCCTTCGAGCCATCCTGAGCAAGCAGAAATTCATAATGAGAGCGACCTGGGTGTCGTGTGCAAGGCCACCGGCAAACGTTCAAGGCGGACGCATTGATTGCCTTTGATTGATAGTCCTCAATCAGAAAGGGAATGAGATTAATTCGATTCGTTCAGGCGTAGTTCGCTTGGGGTTTTTTGTGTGTCTTTCTTCACGTCTCCACCCCCCTGCAGGGGCCGGCCCAGAGCTGAAGGTCTGTGGGTTAAGACCAGCTCCATCCGCAACGGGTTTTCCTTACGTTACTACCTCACGTTTCAAGAGGTTGTCCTCATTTACGTCCACATTCGGTTCATTTGCGCTCGAGCGCCCGAACCTCGTAGTTCAGGTTATTTGCTAAGCTCTTCCGGGATCGGTACCGATATTTTGTCCATGAACTGTATGACATTAATTAGATTAGACTGTGTCCGAATTACAGTCCCTCTCGCCGATAACGATGGGTGGTACAAAACAGCTGCTCACAGCTCGCCCGTTTCGTCCTTCCCCAAGGCAACCCCACCGACATTTTGTGGCTTTTGTGCACGGTTGCACAAAACCAGGACAGCAAACTCGACACTTCGTTAGACGCACTACTGTCCCTGCCACTGCCCTAACCTCATTAGGCACCTTACGGGTACAAAATTTCACAAATCATTATGGCGACCCAAGCGTGCGCTGTGTTTGGTCCGCTTCGGACGGCGCCATTGGAAAAATAATCAAAATCGAACCCGAACGGTGTGGCCCCGGTGGGACACAAAATGGCTGTACATTTTCGCGATTAAATTTCTACGAATTAATAGTGCACCGGGCGTGGATCCGGGATGCTCCCGGATTGCTCCGTTTTTGCTGCACCGGATTGCGGCCGAGATTGGATAGGCTTTACTGATTTAAATGGATGGTGTTCATTAACATTGACCGGGGAACCGGGTGTGTGTTTGGTGCCGTACGCAAACTGTAGCGCGGCCAATTCAACAGGCCACTAGTGCTGCGCAAAGATCCCCCATCCTTGGGACTGTTGGGCTCGCGCAAATATCGGATCGGCCGATAGCCATTCCGGGTACCGCGCCTCAGATCGTATGCAAATGAATGTTTGATTAAACCCATACATAAAACATGAAGTTTCGTTCCTCCCCAGATATGACCCAGTTTATAGTTCGTTCTTTTTTTGTTATTATCCTCAACCCTCTCTCTTACTCTCTCACACACATACAAACACACACGCGCGCATAGACTTGTCTGCAGCTTCAGAAAGTGAGCATGTTCTGAAGGCAGCTGGGAACAATTTTGCGATTTTCATTCAGCATCACTTCCCGGGGAGCTCTGCTCCCGAGAGCTCGAAAGCCGCGATAAATTTAACAGTGTGTGTGTATATGTGTGCTGTGTGTGTGTGCGTCAGTGTGTGTGTGTGGGGCTTTGCCTCTGTTCGATTTACGGTAGCGTGGAGAATAAATTAACCTAGTTCGATGTTGAGCTGGTCCGAATGGCGTGTTTTGCATTTCAATGATGTGGCGGTTCGGGATTTTACTGCAGCGAGAACCGTTGTTGCATGTGTGCGTGTGTGTGTAGGTGATTGAAATTGCTTAATGTACGAGAAGTTATATCCTCTCGAGGGGGCTTCGGGAACCTCGCACAACCAGCGAGAAGTTGCACAATAAAGACGAGTGTTGTAAATCAATGTGTGGCTTGTCACTGCGCACGTTTTACCGGGATAGGAACTGGCGTTCCGTGCAGGTTTTACGGTTGCGACAGTAAAGTAAAGTTGTTCAATCGTGCTGAGTGTTGTCAATAAACGAAGGTAGAGATAAATCCTTCCACGAGCAGCTATAAACAAGGGGGAAGTTGACGATGCGATCAACTCAGCGAGGAAGTTCGAACGAAAAAAAAAAAGCAAATGACTAAAATGAGCTAATGAACACAGGATGACAGGATGACACGAGCAGCAGACTCATAATCGAGTCAGCAGCGAACGGATGCAGATGCGATGATGCGATGCGATGATGCGATGCGATGCTACCGGAAGACAGTCACAAAACACACACAGCGAGCAAGTGCGGCGGATGGGCGCGATTATTTAACAAGCAAGTTCATAATAGGTAGACGACACGGCAACATACCACACAGCAACAGCATAATACGATTAAAAACCCGAATATGGCTCCAGCCGTACCGACAACCCAGGTTAAACGGATGAATAAAATGACACCGAAAATGTTCTGTATGCACGGCAGGTAGACACCGATGAGTGTGCCTGTGTACGGTGTGGGGTTTCGGGGCAAATGGTTCGGAAGTCGAGTCGGAAGTTCGGTGTATTATCCATCGTTGATTGTAGGGTTAGGCGCAGAGTGACAGTACCACAGCACCACCGAACAGCAAGGAAATCCGTGCGTAATTTGGGGGGGATTATTTGGTAGAAAAGAGAAACAGAGAGAAAGAGAGAGAGAGAGAGAGAGAGAGAGAGAGAGAAAAAGAGAGAAAGGAGGATGGTGGAAACGAGAGAAAGAAAGAGAAGTAAATAGATGTAAAGAAAACAACGATTAGTAAAACGAGAGCATTAAATGTACTGTAACACATTGAGTTTGTCTGTCCTTTTCAAAGTCCAAAATTAGTTAACTAAGAACTGTTAAGAATGTAGCTTTCATCTAAATTTAAGACACCTCAAAGCCATCTGCCAGGTCCTCTCAATCAGTTTTGGCAGGCCCTCGCTATCTACAATTTAGTTTAGTCTACAGGAGGTGCCTAATTCTTGAAGTTCCGTACCCAAGTTAGTAGCATGGAATAGCGCATGCGAAAACCTCCCCGTCAGTGTCCACCCATTTGGGCTTTATTGATATGGTGTCCCCCGGATTAGATGTTTTAACTTTAATACAGCGGAAGCGGGAACTGGATGAGAAACGGTCATAAATAATTCATCCCCACCGATACACCGATACACAGTCTGTGGCGTCATGTTTCCCGTTTGTGTGTTCTCACTCCTGCTCGCAAGAATCAAGAACTCCCTTGCGATCATTACTTACCCATGCGGGCGGCGGCAGGTGCTGGTTTGGCATCGGGATCCGTCGGTGCCGGTGCGATCGTATTCGAGTAGTTTGCCAGGGACGAAATGAGCGTGGTGACATGGGGACGTTCCTGAATGTCATCCTGTGTGGAAAAAGCGGGAAAACGGAGTAAAGTCAACCGTTTGGTACATGAAGCTTTAACGGGGAGCGTGTTTATGTATATTTTTCATTTGCTTCAAATAGTGCAAGTCGGCGCGAACGCGCAACTACCGCCAAGCCGGTTCTGTTTTTCCACAAGAAGCCGTAAAGCTGTAGTAGATGGGCGCACGGTAAAGGTGTAAGCGAAGTGATACCCAACCGTACCCAGCTAAATGGAGGCTGACACGGGCGCCATCTTTGACATCGTTTTTAATATTTTATGAACCCTATTAACTCGTGTAATGTTGCAGCTTGTGGATAGTGTCGTCGCTGGGGGATCGCACCGCCCATGGGAAGGAACTCGTGGTACCGCTCACGGTGGTTGCTTTTCTACCAGGCTTCTTAGGTTAAAGGCATGATAAATGGTTTCGGGTCTGTGCCGGTCGGAGCTCGCTCGGTTCGGAAGTAATTACTGCCTCTCGTATCCAAGGGAGCGACGGAAAAAGCCAAACATCGGAGCCGGCCGGTTCGGAGGTACTACCGCCACACCCCGACAGTCAAGTGGCTTTCGGGCAACGGCCAAACAAAACCAAAAAAAAAAAAGGAAGCCAATTTGGCCGTTCGGGTGCTAAAAAGTTTGAATACATCGTTAAGCGGCCGACGATGATGACGGTGGCAAACGTTTTGGACACGTTGATAGGTTTGACGTTGATGTCTCCGTCTTGGTGTGTCCTGGTAGGTGGAGTGTGGGAGTGTGAGAAAACAAAAATTGCTCCCTAATCATCCCGCTGTGAGGAAGATACATTAGTTTAATTCCGTACACCAATGGAACAGTGCTTACCGAGTAAAGGTACAGATTTGTATCGATTTTATCTCCTTTCGACACGAAGGGTTGATCATCGGTGGGTTCACCTGCGGAGTAGAGATGAAGAAGAAATAGCGAATGTGAGAGGTTAGATTTTATTTCACTTCAAATCGCTACAGGCTGCTAAGACCTGAGGTTTGAAAAGATACGTGTTTCTATTTCTAGGAGATCTAAGAGAGAAAGTCTTATTGTGAAGATATTATCCTGCTGGTACTCGTGAGGATTGCTTGTAGATTGTGCTGTAGAAGGAATGATCCGAACCCCGTCTGGGACGTTAATTAACTTTTTCTGTAACAAACTCCTACCGATACGGGCCACCAGCGTAGACAAGCGTACTCGTATCTGCAGGATAGTATTTACCCATCGAACCACAACACACTACACACTACACACATCCAGAGCGGAATGGACGATACGTGCTCAAGTGTGGTTACTTCCATGCGAAGGTTTTATCGAGTGTGTGTGTGTTTGGATGATTGAATTAATTGGAAATGTTGCCCTACCGATCGTCGTATTCGAAGGTTCTTGAACGGTATGGTCGATAGTTTACTGGATTGTTTATGGAAAACTCCTGTATCGTAAGGAGCACCCAGTTTGAGATAATTAGTTTCATGAGTAGGACGAGGACACAGCTTATACAAAAGCTTTTTTTCCATTTTTATCAGGATGTTTTGGGTTTGGGGTAAGCGATCGATCCATTCTCGGCCGGTTGAGTGCTTTCCCGACCAAAACCTGCTCTAGCGCCCATTAAACAGGGGTTTCGCCACAAATAATCGGTAGTTAATGTGCGAAACTCATAAAACGCATTATGTGAGTCGTTACGGTGGCGCCTGCCGTATTTTCGATCGAGATACACGCACAGACACATTTCGGGGGGAACCGTTGGATATTCCTGCCCCCTTTCCGGCGATGGTTGGCAACGGATGGTTGTTTTGTGGTATGATTTTTCCTCCCCCAAAAACACCCATTGCCAGCGCGTCCGAGCGGATTACAGAGCGCTTCGGTGGACATACGTGTGGACAGCGAGCCTCAGAGCAGAAGGAAAAGATGGAGAATTGATGATTTCACATAAAAGCTTAATCGATTCGGTACGTTGTTCGGGATTTTGGAGCGGGATTCTTGTCACAGAACGGATGAACATTACGCCTCGCTAATCGAGCGGGTATCATTCACCGTCGTGCCCAGGTTGGACATTCGTTTGGAGCTGCAGGCTCGTAGACGATCTCCTTCTCTTACAGATACGAAAAATGCCTCGGACACGCTGTGTCGCTCGACTAAACAATTTCGCCCAGGTCCATAAATAACCGCCAATGTCTTCTTGGGGACGATAGCGAATCTTCTTACAGTAATCGATTCATTCGGTCAGACATATTGAGCAGGTCCCAATAGAGAGGCTTCTACGAATTGAGGTTAGAGGTGTGTATATGCGTGTGTGTGTGTCGATGCATGTGTACAGATGATAACAAATAGCCCGTTCAAGCGTACAGCCAACCTTCCTAAGAAGTGAGAAAAAGGCGTGCAAGAGCCTCGCTAGTCCTATTCACCTTATGACACACTCGGCTGCTCAAGATGGTCTGTTCATACTCAGGAACAAAAAAACAAAAAATCCGACAGTAATGAGAAATGACTTTTCATTATCTAAAAGCGGTAAAAACAGCTTCACGCTGTAAGCATCTATGGTAGCCGCTTGGGAGGGAGCTTCAGTAGATAGACCGTGGGGTTGAGCTAGGAGGACGTACATTGCCTAAAGGCATAGGCAAAGAACGGTGGGAAAACTAGGGCACACCAGAAAAAAGGCCTTCGACGTCATCACATTGTGCCGCACAGGAAGCCGCGCACAGTAAGCAGGCTCTACTGACCGAAATTCTATTTTCGCTTCCTTCCTTTATCTGTCACACACAAACACACAAACACACACATACACACATGTAGAGGAGAAATTTTCCCATAAATATGTATGCGGGACAGTATCTGCAATAAATCATCGATGAGGTTCTGTTCGAAAACACACACACACGTTGGACACTGGTCACTGAATCCGAAGGTCCGTGCATCTGTGAGGAATGTCGGACATCCATCGGTATATCCCAGCTGTGTATGTATGCCGTGGTCATTTGGTCGCGCTAGAATATAGGTACATGTTTAAAGAGCGCACCATTCAAAACTCTCTCCACTTTCCGGGGATTTGGGAGGTTCTATCGATTTTGCTTCGGTTTCGAAATGGAATGGATTGTTTGCATGCAGTGGTTTGAAAAGCGGAAGTAAGTTCTAAATACGACCCGGAATATGTTTATCGATCGTGTTTTAGGCTTTGTTTGTGGTTGCTTGCATAGTTTTGGGCTGGCAGTGTATAAAATTAATTTTTAAAAACAATGTTTCAATTATTGATCAGCCATACGGTGCTTTGAATCATGACTCAATTTGAAATAAATTTCTGCTTGATGAAAAACAGATTTATAGACTTATGTAAGCGTCGTTCTAATACGCTAAATATACGTAACTGAATAGTAAACCCATTAAGCGTCTTAATGGAATTAAAATGTTACGCAGTTTGCATAACTTATGGCGTTTTCTATTTTTCCAACCATAGGTTCTGTAGCAATGTTGCTATGTATTTAAGGTCACTAGTGTCTTTTATTAAAAAAGGGTTATTGTGTTTTTTAAAATACGGAACTCGAAACATCCAGTAAAGTGTAAAATTTAAGGGCTCTTACGTGATGCAGCCTGGATTGTACCTAAATAAAATACCATTTGCTACTGTCCCTGTGAAAAGAACTAGTCCCAAAGCGTATGTCCCGTATTCACTGGAGCACCGTGGTTTGTGACAAGCAACACAATACACCTAAATATTGAATAGCAAAGAGGCTAAGGGTGGATAGAGCCCAGTTTTTATATGACTGTAACTCAACCCCTGGACCGTACTATATAACCCTCATCCACGCTGAAGTATGGTGAGGTTAGATCACAAACGGGAGCTATGGCTATTCGCTATCCAGAGAGTTGTGGGATCCTTTGTACTTTGGCAGGATTATGATGGTCGTGCGTTTGTTTACTGTTCGACAGAAAAGGATGGGACAGTGTGTTGTTGCGTGTGTGTTCCAGTATCCAGTTTGGTGAGGTTGAGGTATTATTTTACAGTGTAGTGTCCTGCTCGTTACTGTGGTTCGCCAGCGTGCAACGTGGAACAATTGCTCTCATGAGTGTGGAAACGTACTGGGCTTTTAAATTATTCTTATTTTTGTGATGGATTTTTTCCCCGATCAGCAAAATTGCATTGGTGCATGTGCTGTGGCTATTTGGCTATGTTGAGGCAAAAAGAAGGAAAGGATGGTTTGTGAAGTTCATTGTTTTGAGTACGGGTGTGCGATGCGTTGGAGCGCATGTTTGCATTCCTACAGTGAGCACGGGGCGTAACAGAAGTGCTCGTTTGAATTTCAAACAGCGAGAATAATTGAAGGGTGCTGTACACATGTGTGCGTTGAGAATGAAATATATATTTTTCACTGTAATAGTCATTAAATCAACAGTATAAAAGTATTGCTTGTAAAGCGTTACTCTTGCGCTACTGACGTTTGTAAAGCGTTACTGACGCATCTTGTTCTACCACGCCGACGTTAACGAGCGCACGGAGAATGAGAATAATTAAAAGGCTTTTAAATTGATAATCAGCGGCAAAGCTCCTTACTGATTTCATTTCACCAAAACCGCAGCACGCAATCAAGCATCCTGTCCCAAACCGCAATTATTAAAAGTTTGCGTAAAATGGTATAAATAATTCTAAGCACAGGGACGAGGGCTCAACCCCGTCGTCGGAAGATTGGGTGAAGAAAACGCGCGAAACTCTTCCACGGAAGCTCAATTTCATTAACTCTTTCCCTTCGCTCGAGGGGGGGGAAATCTTACCAATTTTCATCTGATAGCAGCTTACCAACATTGGCGCTCAAGCGAAAGAGAGATAGAGTGAGATGGAAAGAAAAAAAACAAGCCCCCTCTTTCGTTGCGCGACGAGAGCAGTGCCTCATTTTGGGTTACAAAAATAATAAATGATCCCTTCCGACGGTCACGGCCCATCAAACAGTTCCGCTCGCGTCAAAATCCCCACAAAACCCGAACCGGCGCCGGTTTTGTGTACATAACTTTTAATGGCATCATGTTTTCGGGTCCACATCGAGCGATTTTCTCGCCCGGGGTCTGGTGCGCCCTAAGCTGTTGCGAAGATACTTTCGCTTCGGTTTGCGGGGAAAAGATAAGTAAAGCGACAGACCTTCGACACTTCGAGCCACGGTCGAGGCATGGTCGGATTGGTGGTAAACCTTCGGCACCCGTTGAATCGTTCCGCCGCTTTGCATACCCACCAGGCGCAAACGGTGGCAAGAAGCTGAAATAGTACGTGCAGCACGCACGTACGTAGAAGAGCCCTTAACCTAGTAAAGACGGAGTGGGGCAGAAACGGAAAAATTCAACACACACACATGCATGCGCAGCTCATACACACCCGGCGGGGTAGTTCTTTATCTGCGTGAAATCCGCACGGAATCAGCATACATCGTGTGGGAAAGCAAAAAAAAAAGGTGGAAGCAAACCGTAATTCCACCAAGATCGAGAGAGAGAGGGAGAGAGAGCAAACGAATGTTAGAAAGGGAAGTTGGATAAGTAAGATGGCTGAAAAAGACTCTCGCTCACACGCACACACAAACACACACACGCACGCATATACGAACACACTGCAGAATTTGTGAAGCATCCTAAGCATTACGTAGTCAACGCATTTCATGCATACGATATCAGGCATTATGTGCTCGCCGGCTAGTGGTAAGGGCATACTTTTGCACACAAAAAGAAAAAAAAAAACGAGCGGGAAAGTATCTCGAAAGGAAAAATTGCTCACTTTGATCCCACGTGATTCAAGGTTGATGGGATGCAGGGTATGGTTGTACCGGAACCTAGCGCTTGCAAAGTTTCTGCGAGGGACAGTTGTTTTGCCCCTGTTTATGGGTTAAATTTGTTGCTGCAATTTCCTACACGTAACATGTACCCCCCCCGCAGTAGACAATAGCTGGAAGATGTATTATCTTGGGAATGGTTATTGTTCAGCATGTGGGGGCCCGTTAACGATTAGATTGGGTAGGCCAGATCTGTGACGGGTCGGGGGAGAAATCCGATTGAGGTCTAGGTCTAGGTGAAGGACAATCTGCACAAGTTGTGTGGAACCATTTGGAAAATTTACGGAAATACTTTACGGTACTTTAAACTGTTGAAGCTGATTGTTTGTGAGAAGATATTGATTTATTGTTTTGCAAATAAGGAATGAAGATTGTTATTATACCACTATATAGAGAAGGCTTTACATCTTCTTGAATATGATGGCAATTATGCATAGTAAATTTAAGGCAAATTGCCTTCAGTACTTCAGACCTAAGGCAATTTAACAAATTATTTAAAGCTTCGTCAAAGATTTGCAAAGCAATATAATCGATAATTCATTCCAATACACTCCTATTGAATTGCTAAAAATATCATTATTCCTACTTCGTCCTTCAGTCTATCTCACAAATGTGGCAGCATTTACCATTTCAAGCAATCCAGCCATTGCCAATATTTTCATCAATGAACATTCGACACAAAAATCACTCACCAAACAAGTTAATAACCGGTTGCCCCCGCAGCTAATGGTTCCAAGTGAAGTCGGCTACCCAAGACCCAAAATAAATTCCTCGGTTTCCACTTTTTCTCTCACTCAATACTGCCAAAACCATCAGCCCAAGGGTCCGATAAGCCAAAACACATTGACAAGTGAAGCAAGCAAGCAAGGCTACCGTTTAGCTCGATTTCGTGTCCATTAGCGTGGGTGGTGGTAGTAAGTCCCTATTTATCAAAACAGTCAAATCTGGACGGGAAAGCTACCGACAGCATGAGCATCCTCCAACTTGTCGAAAATGCGTGCGAAGGGTCGCGTCGCAACAAAAGGGGAAAATAGCCGGTGTAGAAGAATGCCAAGCGGTGAAGATTTCGCAACCCTCGCCCATGAGTGTCAGGTGTGGGAGGAGAAAGACGATCCACTGTAACAGCACATCCAGCAACCACAACAACAACGGCGTATAATGCAGCATCACAACAACCACAACACAAAGGGATGCCGGGAATAAACACCCCTTACCGCCCGCGGGTAGGGTGCAATGAGATGTACTCGTCTGGTCTGTGTACGGGACACCGTCGGCAAGTCACCTCATCAAAATACCTTTAATTGAAGGCGAAGAGTTGCGTCGAGCGTGCAGGTGGAACCGCGCGGAAGACACGGAATGTTGAAAGGCCTCCACGTGGCACCATTACTGTGCCGTGCTTTTTGTTCGCTGTAGAAGCCCCGATGGACCCGTCTGCCGCGGTGGCCCTTCCTGCGAGCCCGCCCGTGTACAGACGCTGCTCGTGTAGCAGTCTTTCGGCCCAATCACCCAGAGCCAACAAGCCGAGCCGATGTTTTGCGTGATGCTTTGTGTGAAACATAATCCGCAGCATAATAACATTCGAACCTGGTGCCGAACGAACGGCAAGCTAGTTTCGTGATTCGCTTCAGGCTTTCGTTTCGTTTCGGGGTTTTTTTTTTCGTTCGCTTTTTTTTTGCTCCAATCGTGGTGGCTGTTGTCGCTCCAGTTGGAACTGATTGGGGACGCGTTGGAGCGCTGGAGCGGCAAGCAAGAAACTGCTAGCGTGGACGTGTACGGATTAGTGTTGGCATATTTAGCCGATTGTACTCTAAAATGGTCCCAAATGGATTCGAAATGAGGCGAAAGGGCGCCCAACACAAAGCGGAGGATGAGCGATCGGAGCAAACTCGTGTGCTGGCTCTTCCTCTGGTTCGATTATTAATCGATTGTGTTGGGCGATGGATCGAGTTTGTCAGCCATTTTTGTTGTTGTTGTTGTTGTAGCTTTGCAAACGATAGCTCAGCAATGGTGATAGCACGGTTGGTACGAGGATGGATACATTTGCATTAAACATTGGTATGCATGGCACCACATAAAAAAATGTATCATTATTTACGTATAAAAGGACATCCAACCAATGGATACGGTTGTTCGTATGTAAATTTTCACTCTCTCCGAGTTCGCATTCCATTTCATTGTGAGGCTACATTTGCGATAAAGTTCAACGAACTGCAGCTAGGCTTGGTTTAGTAGGCCAAAATTTATAAGTTATAATTTAAAAAGTTTTTTTAATATTATGATGTTTACGACCAAAATCTTGTTATTCTACTTGCTAATCTTTCAATCTATCATTTGCTTATTTTTGTGCTTTGTGCTGCGAATTCATTAAAACAAAACATTACACTCATTACAGTGAAAAATTGCGTGTTTAAGTTTATAAAAAAACATTGGTTAACCATTTTTGTTATATTCTCTGGTTTAGTAATTTCATTAAAAAATTACTTTTTCTAAATGCAAATTTTGTAGTTTGTATTTGTTTTTAAGTGTAACTATATTTTATGTATTTATTAATATCCGCTTATTTTATGTTCTTTCTTGCACGAATGGTGAACTTTACTTGAGTTGAGTTGTTTCTTAAATATTGAAAGAGTTTAAATGTTTGCTGTATAGTTTATAAAAACCATTGAAATTTCGTTCCATTTATCTTGCCAACATCAGGAATAAAGATGGTACATGTATATAGAGTACTGGCAATTGTCAGTAGAAAGGTAAAAAAAGTTATTTCTACTACAGCTATTAAAAGCACCTTTTATCCTGGTCACGGTACCAGCATCAATTATTTGTAATAGTCTGTAGTTTATCCTGCTCACAATGCGATATCATTAAAGCATGTTCCCTGGATAAAATTCAATCTCAAACGTGCTCTGATACTGTTGGTATAGTTTATAGAAAAAAAAAACATCCTGCACACGGCACACACAAAACATACAAAACTTTCGCAATCGCAATCAGTGCTAGGGAACAATTTCACCTCATTTACCGCGACATTCGGGTAAAAGGTTGGCTCTGAGCTGTTGGGGAACCAACAAAAAAAACACCCCTTGTCCATCACCCGGCAGCTCATTAGGAAAATTGTACCCAATCGGTGTCCGCTTCACTATCGCACCGCTTCTTTCTGCACAGGGTGCACAGCGGCACAGGAGTTTGCCATTTATCATGTTGCTGCTTGGTGAAAAACTCGCTCGCAAAGAAAAACTCCCCCTGTCTCTGTGCAAGCAGCAACTAGCTTGTTTTTCTTCGATGCAACTTTTTGTCGTCCCCGAACTGCTGCGTGCAAAATTCATTACCGACTACGGGTAAAGTTGGGAGAGCGCGCGTTTGCGAAATCGCTCGCACTAGGCAAATAGTTTACTCGGGTCAGGTTGGTAATTGAGCAAGCCGTTAGCCGGGAGCGGGCATGTCCGGCAGCAGACAACGAGCGTGAAATTTTGTAGCAATTTCAGCAGAAATGTGATTTTAATACCTCTTCGCCGTTGGAACCGTTCGTTTGCTCTGTGGAAGCACGAGTTGCAAGGCGAAGGAAGAAACAGTGTGGTGAGAATGCAATTCCAAGAACTGTAGGAGCAGCTTGGTGTCTCATTTAGGGGTGAAATGAGGGATGAAAATTAAATTTCATTTGTGTTTTTTCCAGAAAACTGAGTGAGTTTCTGGAATGGATTTATTACGGTTAAATGTCGGATTTGGTTATTAATTGATAAAACTTGCACACATTTCATTTCAACGACTAGCTCCGGTTAAGTACCTCTCCGAATGAATGGAAATGAATTGCAACACAAACTATCGTCGCAATTAGTTTTCTCGCGCACAATGCAATCCCGTACACAAGAAATCAACACACAAACATAAGCACTTGGTTTCCCGCAACGGCAGACGCCGTGTCGCTCGTACCAGCGGTGTCCCACTTTCCCGCGCATGTACTAACGACGACTCGCAAATCTCAAACCCACAAGCCGCACGCTGCAAGCGCAAGAGCTGTATTGCATTCCTTCACGCGTATTGCATCAACATAAATCATCACGCCCATCCTTCGGGAGGTTCTGTTCCGCTGCTGGACCCGTTCGTTCCAAACCAACCAGCTCGCCAGCTACAGCTGCGCAAGATGAAGCGAGATTCGGTGTTCTGTGCGACCAAGTGCCCGCCCGTTCACCGTGTTTTGCAGCTTCGGAAGACGGTCGATGTGACCGAAAGGCGGTGACGAATGGTGGCGGGCGCGAGACATAATAATGATGAAGCTGTTAGCGCACCACCACCGCCGCTACGACCGGTCGCGGGATGTCGAATAAACAATTTTAATGAGATGACATTTGTTTTAATTTTGTAACGATTCCCACACGGGTGGATGACGCAGGATGCGAGAGGATGGCACACTTCCGGTTGTGCTGGTTATTTTTGCCCTCTCCCCTCCCTACCCCTTTCTACCCTGTCGTATAGAGAGAAAATGTTGACAGGCAGGGAAAAAATGCAGCAATGTGTGTGTCGTCGGGAGGGAAGGTGTCATCAGTACCAAGACCGAGAGCAGATTGGTGGCGACGGCGACAACGATAACCTTGCCGTGACTAATGAAGTGTAAATTTGTTTAAATTATGCGCAAAAGAGAGTGAATACTTCTTCGGTGGGAGCTTTTTTTCTTTGCTTCGTTCTCGGATGTTTTTGCTTTCGAGATGAAAATGAAATTTTTACCAAAAGGTGAAGACGCCGGGAAAAATTCAATTTCAAAGCTTGCTTAGTGATGACATTTACCCGCGTGGGGCGCCGTCGTTTCCAATAAGAATGTACGTTCTACATAGCTTTTAGGATAATGAGCAAATAAAGTGACATGTATATTTGAAGCTTAGTGTTGGATTAGTTTATAATCATTGAGAAAAAATGCCTGTACATTATGTTATACAATACATTATCAAAATCTACCAGTCGTATCCTGGTCATGGCACCACCATTTGCAGGACATTTCTCACCAACGATTCCCATTAAACTATTTTTATTATTTTTCTTTATCGTCAATCGTTAACATACACTCAAATTATTCGAAGAAGATGAAATGATAACGCTGTGCATAATTAAAAGCAGATCAGGATAGAAACAATTGCGCTGTTACTGTCAATTGATTGTCTGCTCCATTTTGAGCACTGCTTTACGATCACATCAACAATGGGGCAATAAAAAGCTCAAAACAAACGGTCTGGGTTTGGATGTGCAAATCATGCTGTTTCGTTTATGTTTTCCGAACCTTGTTCCCCTCGCCCCGCCTGTGGCAATAGAGGGTTTCCCTAACGATCAACGATTTTATGACTGATAGATCAAACCTTTTCCAGACCATTGTTACTAGTTTGCTGCTTTATTGTGGCACTTTGTTTTTAAATGTGCTTGGAAGGTTTCGTTAGCCAACCCTTGGAAGCTACCGGGGATCATAATTTTTCCTCCTCGAGCGGTGGTACGCGGTGATGGTAAACAACAATACCGTTCAATTTGAACACCCCCCGTGCTGGGTGGAAGCACACTTTAACGATGGGAATTAATTTCCAGCAAGCTTCAGCACCGAATGAGCTTCATAAAAATAGGCTCTTCCCCTTCGATAAGCACAACGCCAGCCGAAACAGAAAAACAAGTTGATTACATTCCGCCCGCCATTATATGCTGTGTCGCGCTGAGGTGCGTTCATGGCGCTGTGCTTAGGCTACGCGTCTTATTTGCGGTTTCGCTGACCATGTTCACTTCCAACCGCGGATGAGTGTGTTTTCGTTGTTTGCCAGCATCGCTGTGCTGTGACCTTCCGGGTAGGCGTAGCAATTTTGCGGCGATTTGGAAAATTCCGGCCCCGTAGCAGGCGACCCCGTTGCGAGTAGTTTTTAGCAGGATGGAAAGTGAAAGCAACCCAGTAAACAAATACACACATGACAGCGCAATAGCAACACGAGAAGGGAAGCCTTGAGAAGTCAGAAGCCATTAAGTGTGGTGTGTATTTGCATAATCACATAATCAACAGTGCCACCGGCTCAGAATTACTAATCAACATCGTCAGTCGGCCGGCTGCTCGAACAGGGGGACTCAGTGCTGTGCTGTCGCCCGGTAATTTATGCCATCTCGGTAGTGGTGGTAGGCATTTGCTAAGCAATAAGACGCCTCGCCTTGCTTGTGCTTCGGTGATATTGTGGCGATTATTGTTTCAGCACAAGGTTGTAACGTGATGTTGTAAATTTCTATTTTATACTGTTCTAAAAAGCACGGTGAGTATTACTTGGAATTGCTAAAATTGATCGTTTACTTTTATGAACTATACTCAAGTAAAGGTAAAACACACATGACATTTCGACAGTTTCTCGTTTAAAAAGTGGTCCATATGTTTTACCCAGAGCACAATATTTTTTCAAATTATTTCTGACACACCCAATAAAAAGCGTTTATTACGAATGATTGATACGGGAACGATTTACGCATCCGCGCGTTCGATGCGACCTTCGTTACGTGTCACCGTTCATCTGTCACCAAGTGGCCGAAACTTTGGGTCATCATTAATAATAAATCTGCCAGAAAAAAAAAACGGGAACAAATTAAACAAACCGGAAACCGGCCTTTCCGGGAGCTGAGCTGCTGCAGCCGGAAACGAGAACCAGCTGGTGGGCCAATTTTATATGTCGCCCCCGCTGCTTCCCTGTGCATGTGTCAGCCGTTTGGGACGGTTTGGGCGGTTGACAGTTCCGATTTGAGTCGTTTCAATAATTGGCTTGTTTGGGAGTTGACACGCAGGAGGTTTAAAAATTTGTGCTTGATTTTTTGTTTCGTTTTCATTTGATGCATGCATGCTCTTGAGTTTATGTATTATTTATTCTTCATAGAAAATGTGGCTAACTGAGAAATCTTAAAATTCTGTCCTTCGTAATAGCCGGTGTTATGCAGCAAAGAAAACAGAAATCGTGATGTTTGTGCTGTTTTGTATCGCAATTAAGTGATAATGGCGTACCTAGTAGTTCTGCCTGTGTATATGTGTATGTTACTATCAGTCAAAAAGTTTCGTGAGACTGCTTAAAAAAGGCAATGCTAGATGGTTCAAGCGTAAGATCAGCTTCCAAAACAGTTTCCTTGAAAAAGTCAATGTGATGGTACCGCAAAAAAAAACGATATTTGGTATTTGTTGGCCTTATCTTTTCAATTTTTGTTGAATCAGTGAAAGTAAGAAAGGGCAAAGAGAATGATTACGATCCAAAAAGTATAAGGAGAAAGAAGCTTAATAAACTTTTAATGCGAACGCTTTTCTTGATTCCAAGAAATCTGTAAAGTTTTGTGTCGTACTTGGAAGGTTTTCATCAATATGCGATAGTTGGTGGAGAGTTTGTAGTTCAGAAGAATAATTAAGCATACTTTTAACATACTTTATGCATTCTTGGAACACGAGAATTGATGATGTTGATAATTTGATAAGTAATATTTTTGGTATTTATTGATTGGCGTTGTTCAGAATAATATAAAAGTAAAATATAACTCGTAAGATCGCAGTAGTAGCAATGAAAATCACACAACTGCTCCATCAATCGATTGCTCGAAAATACTAAATATAATTTAAAGTCCATCAAAACGTCCTGATAGCAATAATGGTAGAATATCCATTACATTTCATTCCCCAACCCTTAATACGTGCGGACAGCAATTGGTTGTTTTAACGGACAACCATTTTTCTGCGCACAGTTTTTGTTTCGTTTTGGGTGTTTTTTTTTGTTTTGCTATCCAAGCTTTACAATGAAGCTTTGCTCGGATAAATGTGCAGCAAAAACTGGCCGTTACTCCCACCACAAATCGTGCATCATTTATCACTCCGGTGTCAGTAAAAATCGTTTAAACATGGCATATAGCTCTTGTAGCGCATGCTTTTTTTGCTCTTCTTCTCGGACTACCGAAACACATCGCAACGGGCGAAGCAGAGAGAGCAACTTTTCCAATGATCGCGCTCTTGTTGGTGCGGACCAGATGTTGCCGAGCATGAAATAAAACTAGCAGCCCGGAGAGCGACGGTGTCGTTTCCGAAACGCTGCAAGCGAAGCAAGTTAGCAAACGGAATATACAAACTACTAAAAATAAAAACACAAACTCACACACCCTCCGTACACGCCAACGAAGTGAAAACTCAGTTCGTCAACCGATGGAAAGCGGTGCCACACTTGCACACACTTAAGCGCGTTTTGCATATGGCACTGGCGAGGGCGAAATTTATAGTGCGAGCCCACCGAACGATAGTCGCGAGGTTTGTCACGTGCTGGAAAGCGTCTTGCAAGCGACCTTCACTTGCCTGGCATCATAAATTGTTGCGGATGTTGCAAAGCCGGCGCTGAATGGTACTCACAAAGTTAGAACTTTAAAGTACGGGCGAACGAAAAAAACGCAATCGTGAAAACTGCAGCAGAGCAGCGCAGCATTTGCTGGTTAATGGTAGTATCTAGCGTAAGCAGCAAAAAGCTCAAACGGCGCTCCCACCGAGCGACCGTTGCTACCGCCAGTTGGTTCGATCGTGTGCGAAGCATTATGTGTTGGGTGGCTTCTTGGTTTTGGAATAAAATCATCCCGCACAGCCCCCAGCAGTGGGTCAGCAGCAACTTATCCTTGTTGGGCCGTCGTCCCGCAGTGCCTATCGGTATCCCGCTGCGAACGGGGTCGGCCACCATTACTGATGGTTCATTTTTCCATCATCTCAACAATCTCTCTGGCTTTAGCTGTCTCTATGTCTTGGTCTCTCTATCTTTGTGTGTGTGTGTTCAGGAGCACTGCACGAACGTACTGCTGGTACTGCTACTTTGTTTCACAGCCTCCATCATCATCATCAGCATCCACTTGACCTATTATTTTGTTCGGAACGTGTTCAGCACGAGGCGGGAAGCCAGCAGCACTTTCGCCAGCACATGTTCGTTTCTGTTGAGGGTAAGGATTATTTTTTAAATAGAATTTCGTTTGCTACTCCGGTGGTTCGCTTTCCTACTGCGGCTTCTGCTAATGGAGATGGGTATAAATGGGTATAAATGCGCTTCTAAAAGGTGTTTTTTTGTCTGTTGAAGTATTATAGGAACCATTTTGCTCAAGCAGGAGTGAGTACAAGTGAGCAGGAAGTGTTGAATTAATCGTTGCTGAGGGTAAATTAGAAGCTTCAATCATGTAAAATGATTGCTGTTGTTGGAAGATAAGTATTCAATAAAGGTATTTCTAACACTTTTAATTAATGGTGTATTTTATACTTGATCATTATTGCTAGAAATTATTATTGGAAAATTAACATGTATTAACTATGTACCTGCACCTAGTTTAGCATTCTCCTTTATGTACTACTAATGATAACAGATTTAACCGAGCCGTATTATTCGTTATAAATACATAATGCTACACCGTAAAAAAGAATCTAGCAATTAACCATTAATTGAGTTAATCCATCGGTGTAAAGACGACCTCCACAAACGCCAACAGCTCCGACAAACGAGCCGACATTAGCACAGATGATTCACCCATTAACCAGCCGTCACCTGCGGTCTGATTTTGGGCAAATGACTTGTGAAAAGACTTGTGTCATAAATTAAGGCACGCATGACATTGAACTTTTCCAACTTCTATTCCTGAGCCTGAGGTATAAGGCGTACTCCATGACGGCGAACATTTACCACCCCGGGCTTTTTGTAGGCCAAGGGGCTAAGTTTATGTGCTTTCTTTCAACTTCCAGCGCCTATCAAAGCATGAGCCAGGAATGCCACAAAAAACATACTTTAACAATGACCAAACACGATAATATTAATACCGTACGGCTACGAATGGTTTGTCGTTTGTCGTCCATCAGCGGCTTTCGCTAGTGGCATAAAAAGTTCGTTCAAGGTTTGCCAGGTTTGACACAAATCGGAATCAATAAGCGGAAACAATACGGTGCTTGTTGTTTGTATGTTTGGATTGCGACGGAAAAAAGAAGGTTAAAAATAAGCAACGAAATATTTATTGTCAATGCTGAAGGTTAGATTTGGGTGACTTTGTTGCTGTTGTTATTGCAGCTGTTAACGTAAAAAGTGAAAATGGTCATCAATATTTGGTGACCCTCATGATTTGTTGGGTAATGTTTCTGCCTGAGTGGTTACACCTTACGTAGCAAGCATCGCGTGAATTCTTACTTGCCACGATGGTGTAGGTCCAACTTCGCTCTTGAGATGAACTACCAGGCGTCTCCATTACGGGGGACGCATGGTAATAAAAAAATGTTGGTTTGCTTTTCGTTCGATGCCTTTGACGAGCACGAGGAAAAGAAAATGACGTAAAAAGTGGTTTGGGATTTTTATATAGAAATAACATTTAATCGTTGATGATAAACAAATAATGTAAGAACTGCACAGTAAAGATATTTTTATCGCAGAGTGTTCTTTTTTTGTAAATTAAAACGACAATTCCCAACGCACTTTCTGTGTTGAGGATGAGTGATAACAAAATATACATTTTTAACAGGCACTATCAAACCACCAACTGCGCCCATCTTTTTCGATCAACACTTATCAAAAACGAATCAAATTAGATTTACACACCCGTTTGCACAATTCCCAAAAAAAAAAAAACCGCCGAGCATCTTACCGCTTCTGCTCGATCCCACTGCCGGCATAATAATTGACATTGAGGAGCTTCAAGTGGAAAATCTTCGCTTATCTTCACTTCGGTAAATAATCGGGCCCTGTGCTTCCCAGCCACCCTCAGCGGGCATACGCACTTTACTCTACCAGCGCGCAGCCGGGAGAAACACAGCGACAGCGCAGCAGTATTAACTTTCACGACTTTATTTCAAATCACCCACCCCGCAAGAGCGAATATCAATTGGCAATATCTTTCTCCGGCTTGGCAATTTAGCTTGCCGCAACGCGACGCGCATAATCTCCATTATCTGCATCACTGCTGCCTGCTGCTGCTGAAGGCACCCAACTGCCATCGCAAATGCTCGCCAGCTGTGCAGCTGCTTTCGCAGATTAAATCGGCCTACATTGGCTTCGATCGTTGCCATTGCCAATTAGAACAGCAGTTGGCCGGGTGGGCCGCAAGGAGAACCGATTCCGATGTAAAATACCGAATAAAAAAAGGGAAGAAAAATGATTCATCGCCGTCGCTTTAACGGTAGAAGCAAAAGAAAGATGTTTTTCTGCTACTGGAAGAAGTTTTTCAAGTATAGTTTTGGTTGTAGCTAAAACTCGTTTCCTAGCTAAAGTTTGCTATGAGTGTTACGAGCACAGAAAAAAAACCCAGCATGACAGCAAGGAGTGGATTATTTAATTCAAAACTCTTCCTACACCACATTGTCCCAAGCGCTTACCGGTGACAAAGAAAGTTGAAACAAAAAAAAAAAACAAAATAAAAGCGCTACAGAAATTTTACAAGCTACCCGTGAAAGACTTGCCTTGATTTAAGTGAAATAGTTTCCTCCAATCATTCGCTTTCATCGCCATCATTGCCCTCATCATCATCACCATCATCATCATCTGAACCCGGTGCGGTGCTGTGCTCGAGAGTCGAACAACGTTGTCCAGTCCATTTCCCGCTGAGTTTGGCCCACAGCAGTGAGGAAGAGAAAAAGTCAATACACTTCAGCACAACTTTCCGGTGGCTCACCACTACCCCCCGGGGGGCATTCTAGCGTGGGTGTAAAAATAACGCACCAGGCGTAACTGAATGCAAATAAATTCAAACCCGGGGAACTACCCGAATACTTTCGAGATCGAGCGCCTCGAAAGTCCGAGAGGAGTTGATGGCGAGTGGTTGAGCTTTTCGGTTCTGTGCAGAAACATTCAACCGCTCCAAGGACACTGAACTTTCGTGCTTTCCATTGGGACAGGAGGAAGACAACCAGCTTGCTATGAATAGACGCCAACCACTCGGAGGTGAGCGTTACCGACCGATGCGGTACGCTCAATTCCAATAGGATAGAGACCACCTTGTGGTGAAGTTTTCCAGCAGTTTTTTTCCCGCATTTGTTATGATTTTTTTATTTTGTCAAACATTGAAGCATTCTGTTTTGTTCGTGCAAAGTTACCTGGTTTTATCTTGCGCTAGATTCGCGTGGGTCGAAATATTCATAGCTCCCGAGAGAGCCTTGGGGAGCAATTTCACCAATATATCAAATCCGTCTAACTATGCTGGAGGACGCGGATGATGAAGAAAGCGAAAAGAAAATTGGAAAAAAACTCTTTCATAAAAAAACGACAGTCTTCCCGCACAAGCAATCTCCGAAAGCAATAAGTTACGTGTTTGGTACACCGGCGGCGCTTGGCCCAATGGAAAATAATATCCATATCATATATTACCCTTTTATCGCACACAACGAGCATAATGCTATTTCATGGCCAGTATTTCTCGTTTCTCGGTTTTATTTTAACCCACCAGCAACGCATCGCTTATAATGTTTGGAGCATTAGACCGGGGTAAGGCAAATGGATAAGTAGCAACAAATTGCTACGAGCATAAAAAGACGAAAGTGTAATTTTATCCGCAACGATAGTGCTTTTTTGAACAAGATTAAAGCTCTGCGAAGATTCTTTCTCGCTAGGGCAAGGTGTACGAATTTGTCTGTTAAATCAAACCCCTTTTTCGGAGTGCCTGGACAGATCGTGAATATTTTAGCATAATGCCAACAAGGAAGTAAAAACTAAAATCTTCCCCAAGTGAAAGATGTATAAAACAAAGCTCGTTCGTGCTTTTTTATCAATATGTACATATCTTACGGTCCCAGCCAGAAGGATCACACAGACGGCCGATTTGTGAAAGTTTGAGTGGCGAAGGGTGAGACAAATGTATAAAATATGCAAACCATTCAAAGCGACCGTTGAAGATTATCGACATGGGCACATGGGCATGGGCCGTGCGAAATAGGATTCAGTTGATACTGAGCTTGATAAAATTAATTATTGCAAAGGAAGGGAGCTAACGAAGGCCAGTTGGAAAGCGTTTGTAAATCTTTTAGCATTGTACAAGGATTGCATTTTTGTTAAATAAATATACAATTCACGTTTTCTTTTAATGACGCCCCAAAAGGCTCATAAGGCCATTAAACGAAATTTATTAACGTATTTTCAAAAAGTAAGAGTTTCTAAATGCTTTGTTTTTTGAACAAGTGTCAAACAATCTTATTTTAATCTTTTTACATTGTTTTTCAGGATGTGTTTTGTTGTTCTCGATACATTTTTGGATGCTTTTTCTATTTTTATGGTTTTGTCCCACGAATGATTGGGCGTTACCCAGATTTTGTGGATAATTTGTATTGATTTTCAAAGTAGTGATGAGCTCTCTGGAGCACAATCACGACTCCGATCCGACTCCAGTCCATTTGTTAGTTCAATTCTGACTCCGGCAAAATTGGAATCACTAGTTCCGTCCGGATTCTGAGTCGTCCAGAGTCATCCATAGTCGTCCAGAATTGTCTAGAAGTGGATTCGCCCGCAGTAGAAGTCGTCCGGAGTCACCTGGAGTCACCTGGAGTCGCCGACCGACGACTTTGAAAGACTCCGGATGACTCTGGATGTCTCCAGGTAACTCCGGACAATGCCGAGCGACGCCGGACGGCTTCCGTACGACTTTGGATAAAAATATTGTGAGCAACCTGTGATCCACAGAATTATCTCGATATCTCTTGAAAGCCTTTGCGTTCTAGAAAGAAAAATCGTCTTAAAAGTTTGTTATTTTATGACCAACAATTCTGAACAGTAATTCAGAGCATGAAGCAAGTCCAGTGTAAAAAAGAACTGTTTCAACAACATCTATTTGAACAATAAATCCAACTTTGCTAGCCGGAACGAAAGTTCAAGCACACTTCCGTGCAAGGCTCCGCGATGTAAGCAAGCACACGCATGCCAGATCAAGCAGCGATACGATTTCGTACTCTCGCATGTGTGTAGCAGTTAAACATCCGGTTTCAGCTACATTGGGCGGATGTTTACGGAACACTTGACAGCAAACAGTGCGAGCCGGCAGCAGCCAAACAAGCCGCAAATGTTCCGTGACGCCCGGTCTGCTTCGCTTTGGCCCGGCGCGGCTGGATGCGTTTGCGTTTGAGCGGAAGCGTGAAGCAGTGTAAATTAAAATTGAGTGTGGCGTTCCGCGCTTACCCATTGGAAGGAGGCATGAAGCATGGGGAGGTGGGAAGGTAGATAACACTTTACAGATGTTGGCGCGGGCCTACAGTCGTCTTAATTCCGTGCGAGATGGTCCCGGTTAAGGATTACCGGAATGGCACGAATCAGCACTCCAGCCCGACACAGGCGCTAAACCGTCACCCCGGTTTGGGTTTCCTACATTATGCGAAACAAAGCATCCGCCACTGCCAGGGCCTCCTAGGAGCGGGGAAGGACGCGATGCTTAGGATTCGAGCGGAAGACAAAGTTGTCACGTCCCGTATGCATGACAAATGCGCGACCCAGGCGCCATTGCGAACGAGACGATAAGTTTCACCAGCAAACTGTAACGTATGGCCGTGTGTGAGTGGGTCTGTGTGTGCGGGGAGTATGGGCAAGGATGTGCGAAAAGGATCAGCACGTGTAAGCCCTTCTGCAATCGGATTGGCCTGTAATGGAAAGCACGCAGCAGCGGCTTTTGCAGGCAGAGCCCGTGCCGGCCGGGCGCGCCTTCACAAATCAGTGTCCAATCAGTGGGTTTTGATTTGAACCGTACGCTGATTGGATCGGGAATTTTCGAGCCATATCAAGGGCAAGGGTTCACACTGCGCAAAGATGTAAAGCGGATTTGAAAAGCTATGATCCAGCCCTTGATAAGAAATAGTGATACGCGCATTGTGAAGGATACTCCTTGCGGAGTAAGCGGATGGTAAAGATCAGCAGTCCATTTCACAGTTAGATTTTTTATTTTTTTACAATTATAGTCACCCAACGGATGTCGCCAGCAACACAATCTGCCTCTCTCACCAGTGTACAGCCAGTGGGATTGGGGAATATCCCATCCTTACCTGTAATTAGAATTGAAATGAGAAAAATAATCACATTAAGCTTGGCTGTACCCGACACACACACACACACACTCTGGTGCATGCATAATTTACTAAAAACTAATGAAACTTTCGCAGACGATTCCGGGTGCCAGTGTTCGCTCGGTCGCAAATCGGCCGATCCCGGAAAAACCCCCAAAAGTACACGCTCATTAAAATAAATCCCCAACCAAACCGGGGGACCGCAATATTGTGTCGCCGGATGTGGACTTTCAGCTCCAACCTTCGGGCAAGCGTTCCCTGACCTCTGACCGAAAACAGAAGACCGCACGATTACGATCTCTGCTGAAGGGAACAACACGGAGCGGTAAAGCGAGCCCGTCAATAAAGCGGAGCGACCTTTGATCATGGGCAGCAGCAGCAGCAGCAGCATTATCATGGCGCTGGCCAACTTCCTGCACCGATGATGGTCCATGCTGCTGCTGCTGATGATGATAATCATACGGTCTTCTGGCCGCGAACGTTTTCCACTCAGTAGTATGCATCAATGTTCCCTCCCTTGCGCGTTTCGTTTGGTTGGGAAACGAGTCGGGACAAATGTTTGGTTGCGGTTACGAAACCTCGTTGCTTGCGCCGCCTGGGGCTTGCTGGAGGTGTCGGTGGGCAAACAGGGGGTACGACGTCTCTACTTAGGACGAAGCCAAATTTACCACTAGCGAAAGGGGTGAAAGGATTGGGTTTCTTCTTCTTCTTGTTTGGCTCAACAACCGATGCCGGTCAAGGCCTGCCAACCCACTTGTGGGGTTGGCTTTCAGTGACTTATTGATTTCCCCCCATAGCAGGATAGTCAGTCCTACGTATGGCGGCACGGTCTATTTGGGGCTTGAACCCATGACGGGCATGTTATTAAGTCGTACGAGTTGACGACTGTACCATGAGACCGGCTTGGGATTGGGATTGGGTTTAGTTCCCATTTATTCTCCATATACTTTATTTTCAGGAGGTTTTGGTGGGATAGCTTGGGGCATTGCTGTATAATGTATTGTTACACCAACTTTTAGTAATTATAATTATTCACCCGTTATGGTTTATTCGTGATATTGAGCAGTTTGGAACGTAATTTGTTGCAAATAAGATAAAATAAAATAAAATATCATCAATTGACAACAAAATAGCACAAAAATCACTACGTATTTAAATCGTACATTAATTGTTATAAATAATATTGTTTTACACTATTGAAATGTACGAAAATGGTCATAAACATGATCATAGACGAACATTAAAACAGGTTTAACAATAAAATTTTGTGGTAGAGTCAATTTTTTGTGGTTCTAAAATGAAAACCCCTTCAAAAACGTGTGTTCAATTTTAAGTATTTACTGATGAAATTAACTAAATTGGGAACACTAACACCAAGACAACGCTTTCCAAGGGTTGCCCAACGCTGCTCGACTTTGAAGAGCATTTCACATTTAGCCTTCCTTCTGCCTACGCGTAAAACAAAGCCATACAAACAACTTTTCGCTTAGTATGAAGTCAATTTAATGATGTAAATAGCGTTCATACGGCACCGTCACGTTGTCACTAGCGCACGCAACGCGGCAGGAAGCTTCCACGGCCAGCTTTAACGAAACATTATTTTTTCCTTATTTGTTCCATTGTTCATTCTCAGCGTGGCCTATCCTTTTTGCTCGTGCCGCTTTGCTTCGCAAGTGCGCCCCGCCCGGAAGCAGAAGGGGAAGACGGCAGCAGCAGCAGCAGCAGCAAACGAAAGCCAACGACTGGGAAAAAATTGTGTGCAACTTCAGAAAAGTGTCAAAAGCAGCATAAAATATTCAATTGGGCAAAAATGTCCCAAAGTGGAGAAAGCACTCGCTCCTTTACACTGAAGCGTTGCGACCTTCTTCTTTCCAACCCCCGGAGAGGTTGGGAAAGGTTGGGCTGGCAGGGAGCGACGGTTAATGATGGGTTTTTGCCAGCGAAAGGACCCCGGGACGGCCGACGACATGCTGACTTCCTTAAGGGGTTCTTTATCCGCCTCCTTCATCGGGATGGTCCGGATGTTTCGGCTTACGGGGAGCGATTCGAGCGCAAAAGCGGGACCTTAAGGATTCCGGGACGCTTTTGCCGGGTCGGGGGTCGAGTCGGGTCGGCTTTCATGTATAATTCAGCGTGCAGAAATGAAAAAGCAAAACGCACCGCAAGGCGATGCCGATTGCCAGTAGTGGTAGTAAATTTTTCGTTTTGTATACTGGGAGTACGTGCAGCCGAGGCAACGGATCCGAGGAGTGCGGTTAGTGCTTTGTCGAAAGAAAACTATCATAACTTGTGCTGATGATGGTGGGATGATGCGATTGTGCCAGAAAAAAAAATCAATGTTAATAACAGTGGGCTGTCATTCCTGCATCGAAACTTTTGGCTCGCGGAAACATAAAGAATCATATTTAGATCCTAATTTTATGGTTAAATGTATCTTTGATTGAAGCAAATGTTATTAAAACATACTATACTTGTATCAAATCTAGAAAATAGAAAACATAGCAGTCAGTTAAAATAATTTTTACAGTTTAAATAATTGCAAAAAGTCAAACAAATGAAGATAACTTTAAATAGTGCCAATTTTATTTGCACTTTCCTTCACGCAAACTCGCGAAAGCTCGCAACGTAAGCGTTCGAAAAATATTTACCAGCCATTTCAGCAAAAAGCCCCATAATTGCACCAATAATGAATATCCAGGTCCAGGTATGAGGACCGGAACATCCACTGCGAGCTTTTGCGCAAACATTAGACTGTTTGCCGAACGTTAAGCACTCCGCACTCCGGCACCGTATCAGCCGATCAAGCTTTGTGCTTCATTTTGTCCATGGCGAGGAGCATTGCACCTAGGGAAGTAATGAGAAAGGCACGAAACAAAAATAGCCTTCTGTTCTTTGCGACAGAAAGCGACGGCCGCCAATGAAAACTACGCAGTCAAAACGCTTTCCCAAACACAGTTAAATCTAAAAAGAAAAGCCCTGATGCGCAGAGAGAGAGAGAGAGAGAGAGAGAGAGAGAGAGAGAGACACAGCACATATAGTTGCCACGCAATGTTGGTACGCGACCGGGTCCGGGAAGCTTTAAGGCAGTAAATATCCATTTTTACTGACATTCATAAATTCCGAAGCGCCACCAAAAAATCCGTGCCCTACGCGGCGGCTCTACCATCTGGCCGACAAAAATGTACAAAATTTTCGCAAGCGCACAGAGCCTCGAAAATTGGACCGGATTGGCGCTGGAATTCCCGTACCGTGCTTTTTGTGTGAAAAAAGTTGCCAACAGCAGACAGGTTTGCTGGGAGGGGAGGGGCGCACGAAGGTCCCGCATGGTTTTCGCCGATGTTGCCCGAGCTGTTTGAAAATAATGTTTGGATGCCAAGCGCTGAAATCGAAAAAGGTGGTGGGATTTCCGCAAAAGGTCCCGCCTTCCCAGCGACCGGTATGAAATATAGAATTGTTTAATTTTTTACACCCAATGTCCCAAATCACGCTTCCCAATCCCTCGCTCTTTTTAAGTTTCCCTGTGTGTGTGTGCGTTATCTGAGATTTAAAGGTAGCGTTCATAAATAATTGAATATTTCGTTTTACAAGTAATAGAGGACAAGATAAGAAGCAACGCCAAAAACGTTACATACAAAATGGTTAATAAATTGGATTACCGGTAGTGATCCAAGATTGGATTGGTTTTTGCCGGATTGGTTTTTTATAGGAATTAGAAAAATCGTGTTTGAATATGGTTTAACGATGTTTTCCGCTTATCGTAAAGAGCATGGAAAAATAAACAAATTTTACTTGTTTCACCTCCCAAAGGCACAAGATACCAAATAAAATTCCAATCTCTTACCGGCCTCGAATATCAAGACGTCCAACGGCTTACACAGCAAGCGCTCACTACAGCGCCCGGGTGTGCTCGCGCATAAAAGCGATAATAAAGCATTATGCATTATGCATTTTGAAGTGCAGAACAGGACGAAAACGCTAAGAACAGAAAATAATAATAAAAACACATGGACAAAAGAACCAACTCAAGAATAATGAAGATAGTTCTTTCAGCTGCACCTGATACAAAACGCCCAGAACAAATAAGATGTTTGCTGTAGCAAAAAAAAAAACGAAATGGTTCCAAGAAAAATTCATTCGTCTTCTTGTACCAGAGATAATGAGAAAGTGTCTCGGCAAAAGTGTGTTCACGTTTTGCGTGCGCCAAGATGGGGTTTTTGGACTCATGCTGTCGGGAAGAAAGTGCTAGAACGAGGACAAAAAAAACGCATTTATTCTCCTCCATGAAGTAGCGCGCTGCGCCTTTTGTTATGCAATCTCATCACATTCACAGTAATGGCTTAAATGTGTTTCCCCTGGCTTGCTGAGCTCGCTGCCGGTCGAACCCGGTCCGGGCGGGCTAGAAGCAAGCTGTTTGTCGCGTTTCTTCACAGCAGAGTGAACATCGGGACGGATGTTTGGAAGCTGCCCAGCTATGAAGAACGGCCAGAACGGTTTGCCAAACCTCCCGCACGCTGTGTTGCGCAAAGGGAGCGAAATTTATCTAAGATTTTTTGTGTGCCGTGTCTTGGTTTGGCGGCACGATTGCAAATCAAACCTTGCAGAGTTAGATATTTCGTAAAGAAAATCAAAAACCAAAATAATAACATTTTCTCTACCCAACAAAAGCTTGATTATATGCGCCTAAAGGTTTACTTGCTGCATTACATATTTAGCTTAGTAATTTCATCATTTTGCTCATTTGAACATATTTCATATTCACTGTTGTAAAACATGTCTTGTATGTCCAACATAGTGTAACTTCTTCCAACAATAGCACTTAGCGCGTCTTGGCACTGTTGTCGATAGAAGAATTAAGCCGATAACTTGGCAAGGACTTGCTTTTGGCAGGTACTGCTGTCATAAATTAAAAATTACAACGACATGATGCATGAGAACAACAACGGAGTCATTAAAATATTACATCCACCCTGACAGGTATTTCACTGTTGGGGCATTAATTGACAACAGCTGGCATTGCCACTCATTGCACCACCACCACTTCCGGACGCTTAGGCCCTTAGGCTGGGAACTTTACGACTTAACGGTCGTACAGTTAATATCACTCGACGGACGAAAGGCAAGCAGAAGTGAAGCATTCATTCTCAAGAGACTGGGAACATATTTTCCCACGTTCTACTTTTCGACAATCCTTACCACATTTGATCTGCTTGAAATTCTAATTGGAAGAAAATTACATTAAAATTGAGTATCGTTGAGGTGGTGGTGGTGGTGCGAAGTTTGCAACCATTGCTAACAAAGCCCCCACGAAGAAACCAAGCGTGTGGGAAACCAAGCGACTGTTTGCAGCTTAGAGGGTTTGCCTTTCGTGTATGTGGCTCTTTAGAATGGGGGAAAACCCGGTGGTAAATATTTGAGCAGCTCGTACACGTTCGTGAGTGGGATTATCATCGATATGTAGCTACGGGCAGGAAGTGTAACTCGATGCGATCTGCCAATTCCGAATGATGATTGTCGATAGTTTTGCCTCAAACCACACAGCTTTAGAAACGATGTGCCTTTAGAGGAGCAAGCATCACCGTTTCCTGTGGGAATTTTAAGCTTTCACATTTTACAGACTCTCTATTGGTTTCCCGCACTGACTCGAAAGTACAATTAGAGCCAATTTGGAAAGAGAGAGAGAGGGAGAAAAAAAAATACTTCCCTGCCAAATGGTTATGAAAATTGATGATGGCTTAGTGGAGATGTTTAGCAAACCACGGCTGCCACTGTTAATTAACCAGCACCAGAGCAGCAACCGGTTTCGGTAAGTAGGCTCGCCCGCACAATCTGCTTCTCGATTCTGGGCGGGCGATGAGAGAATTAATGATTTTTTAATGACCGTGCCGGGCGAAGAAAATCACTGCGGGCGAAATGGGTTTTTGCTCCCCTCGCTGCCGTGCGCGTGAAACGGGTTTGTGGGGCGAAACGGCCATTTGTATTGAGGCAGGCTGGAAATAAAGGCACATGCAATGCACGACACGGTGCGATGCGTTGGGCGTTTGTTTACTTACGTTGCTGACCATTTGAAAAAAAGGACTCTATTTATAGAGCGGCTGACGCAATCAAAACTATGCCTCCTGGGGCCAAGGGCAGGGTACGGCAGGAACGGCCAAACATGTCCAAACAACAACCGTACCACCACGACCGTGGGGACGAGATTTATTCAATTATTTGTGTTTACATTGGCCATCCCACACCCTGCGGGGGAGGCAAGCGAGAGGGAAAATAACAAAACAAAAAGAGAGCAAATCCTGAACTCAATATACTCGTTCAACCCATGCCGGCAAACCGACCCAACCAAAGAGCTGGGTGTAATGTGAGTCCATTCGAGTGGGGGTGGGGCAACAAGGAAATCAAACATTCGACGTGAGAAACGATGTGTTGCAGTGTGGAGGCGTGCGGGATGAGAAAAAGACGGCGCGGAAGCGATACGACAGACGACAGGGCACATCCAAATTGACCGACGCCGGGGCAACATTTGCATGTCTCAAGCGCGTCACGTACACGCACACTTTCTTTAGCACGGAGCATCAGCCAGCTCCGCAAAAACACTTTCACTCGCCGGGAAAATGGAAAGGTTTTGCTGTAATTCGATCGTCGCTAAAGTATGCCTGGCGAAGCTGGAAAGCGCTCTCAATTCCGAAACTCACTTCACCGCGCGCACGGCCGATGAAAGACGCGTGCCAAACCAACCAACCTTTGCAGTGGAACGTGTTCGGGGTGGTGGTGGTGGTGGCGGCGAGTGGTTTAACCTTTCGGTGCTTCGGTGTACAATTATTTTGGGCGTAACCATTCGAAGCATCGATTTCCGTTTGATGTTTAGATGCTGCGGGTGACAATTGAGCATGGAGCGGGATATAGAGAGAAAAAAAAAGTTTGATTCCGAGTGGTGTCACTTTCAAACATTTCAAACACAATGAAGGTTGAGTTTTTTGTTGTTGCTTCTCTCCGTTGCAAAAGGACTTTTCGTCGTACAACAACGAGCCATTCGCCGGAAATTGTTACTCGATCGGTAGTTGACAGGTACGAGATGGTACTGGGATGGGTTAAACTGTATTTGGCTGTGAAGCAGAACAGGTTTTTACGCCACTGTTGGTGCTGGAGCTTTATAGACGAGCGGATAGAGTCATCACTTTGCACACAGGAAATCGCTGGATCGAATCTCATTTATGGCAATAAAGAATTGTGTTTTTCATGGAGCATTATTGAATGTTAAGTTAAGGTAAGTTCCGAATGTAACAGTTTCAAAGGAATTGTAATTCGTATATTGAAACATATAATAAAAAACCACACAATGATGTCCAACTTCTGCCATAAAACAGAGCTCAAAGCTCTTTTAGCATTCATCCGTTTGTGAATAATGAGATCGGTTGAAAGTTTCGCTCGCCAGGCGAAGGTGTTTGAGCAGGTCTCGTGCTTTTGTTTCAAGCTTACTTTACGATTACAACGGTACCGCACTAACAGGGCTACACGACGATTTCCGTCCCCAAGCACAGCCCCCGCCCGCACGCAAACGGCCAATCACTTTGCCTTTTCTTAGAAACCCCCGATCGGAACAGCCACAAAAGCCATCCTTCCCCCAGTAGCCCGCATCCCTGATTTCCGATCGTGCCAATACGGGGAAGGCAAATCTATGCCCTCAAGCGAATGCGGCTCCATTACTTCACAGCATCATGTCAGCATGAGCGCGGGCCGCTTCCTTCCAACACGCTGGTTGAACCGTTTGTAAGACAGCTTCCGGGGAAAAGGTTTTCCTTTTCACAATTTTCTCCACCGTTCGCACCGAGCCCAATCGTGGTGTTAATTTTCCGGTTCGTCGAATTGCAGCCGGTTTTGTCAACGGGGGGCCGCTGTTTCCACAAACGGGAAAAATGGGGGAAACACTAACGGGAGCTGTCATTGATATCAGGTGCCGCGATAGAATGGTAGATGAAACGGCACACACGTGCACAGTGGCCAGTGGCGGTTTCCGATCGGTACAGATGCATACCGCCGATAAGTGTGTTGAATATGGTCGGTATGAATTATTTAAAGCCACACCACGCCGTCCATCTCCGTTGGCTTTCACGATGGTGCACGGTGATGGTTGTTTAATAGCTCTTTGCTTTCACGCCTTTTGGCTGGGAAATGTCGGGACAGGAGCTTCGCTTGCAGAAGATTGGACAGTGTCACCGAACAGATTAAACGACCCGCGCCCGGAAGTTATTACAAGCTATCATAATATTGTTTTTTGCCAACACAAAAGGAAGAGCCAATTGGCTTAGCAATGGTTTGTCGCATTAAAGTTTAATCGCAATTGTCACAGACGTATTTTGCCCACGAATGGATTTTCTAGCCATTTTATGAGGAATAAATATTCTCTGTTTCATCGCAATGAAGAAGGTGTCATTTAGTTGGTTTACGTTTAGTACAGAAAAAAAAATTAAAAATCAACCCAAAAGAACTATTTTTCACCGCAACATCACCAACACTGCACTTCCATTACCTTTTCCGGCCGCCTTGTTCGGCGACGCGCCCTTGCTGCCCGCGTTCTTCTGCTGCACGGCCGGGCTCGCCTGCTTGCTGGCGCCCTTCTCGGGATCGCCGCCGGCAGTTTTGTTGCGATCCTCCGCCATATTGCTTACGGCGCTCTTCACACCCACCTTGCGACTATTTCACACAACACTCTCTCACACACACACACAGACACACTTACCCACACGCTTTTACACGGACAACAAAATGATTCTGAGCCTTCTTTAATCACACGCACACACTAAGTACATATAACGGGTAGTAGTAGTAGTAGCAGTACAAGCTTGAGTGTGGGTAACTTTCGCGTCAAAGATGAGCTGGGACACACACACGCTGGAGGGAAACAAAAATACGACGGCTACAGATAATTGATGGGCTAACGTTTACAACTGATGAACGTTCAAACATGTGTGTGTTGCTCTTTTTATCATTTTTTAAATAAAATATATAAATCACTCAAAAACACTGCTGAAGCAAAGTTTCTCTTTTTTCATTCGATTTAAAAAAATACTGTTCACCTGTTTTTACACTTGTCAAACATTCCTCACTCCCGACGTAGGCGGAACGAAGTCACTTGTACACTTTTGGACCGACAGGACCCTGCTGCATCCGGCTCCAGTAGCACGCCTCAAACGACATGTTTAACACGATCGTTGCCAATCGGCAACCACTATGATCGCCACCATCGCGACGGAAAGGCGCGTACACGACGACGCCGAAAGCAAAACAAAACTCCGCACGGTCGATCCTGCCCGCTGCGATGCCGCGAACGATCTATTACTGTTTGCGATCGGCCAAACGGTGCGATTTGCTAGTGACCGCGAAAAATTAGAACATAACGATGCGAGATCTTGCGAGATGCCGAAAGAAGAAAAAATCAACCATCGGCCCCGAGCGGGAGAGAGAGAGAGAGCGAGAGAGGGAGCGAGTGAATGAGCTGAAGTTTTTCCTCCTTTTCAACGGCCCAACGTGGGGAGCGCGGTGGTGGTTGGTGATTTTTGCTCGCGCTATTTGCTATCCCGAGGTTCATGAAACGTGACCCTCACCTGTTTCCAAGTTTTCAAAATAGACATACTCGTGCCAATGGCGAGGAGCAGGAAACACTGCTCGATCGGATAGTAAACGGCTGAATTAGAAGAAATAGACGGAGGGGTGGGTGGGGGCGACAAAAAAAAACAAGATGACCCGGGAGGTATTTTGCGCAGAATTCACGCGAATGATTAGCGGATGACACGCACGGCGACACCTTCTCCACCGTCAGCACACACGTCCGTCATCGCACGGCGCAATCATAAAAATAATCTGCCGATCCAATCAGGGCAGGGAGGGGCCCATGGTACAACTGGCCGGTAAGGAATTTTGCCAAAACATTTCTTCCTCACCTTTCCGTTGGTGCTTCTTCTTCGTTCTCCTCTCCCCTTCAAGCATAGCTTCAATTTTGCTGTTGGCCGTCGGTGAAGAGAAAATTGAATTTAGCCCTCGAAAACCGATGAGACAGATTTCAATTTCATTCGACACGTTCTGCCGATGGGTTCTTGGTGAAGGCAGGGGTCTGCAACCTTTTTTGTCTGGGCATCGTCAATTGTGTGATTTTATGCAATATTTATTATCACAGAAACCACTACACGATTTACGACTCTATTTGAGACCGAAAAAAAAGTCCTAAAGCAAGGTCGAAAAAGGCGTATGTCCAATCATTATATAGTTTATAACCGTAGTTGAGAAGCCGAAATCTTAGGTATCGTGTATTTTAACGAAAATAAAATATAGATAATGGATTTATTTTATTACAAAGGACATCTATCGTGTATTGATGCTGAAGTTTGGGTATTTGGGGAATTTTTAAACATGTGTATGTAACGGTTACCAGTGAGCAATGGAAGAAAAAAATCCATCAATTTCTGTTAAAAGACAACTTTTAACTGACGTAACTCGAGTGGATCGTATCTCAAGGGGGTTCTATATTGAATTCACAAAAGAAATAACGAACAGTTTGCAATTACGACCAATTGAAAATACTAAACTAACTAAACTAACTAACGTATAGTAGTGCTCAAGTCGCCAATATAAACGAGTTAGGAAGTATTTTAGAATATTAAGTGTTTATTGAGTTTGTTCATCGGACATAAAAGAGTATCAGATGCTAGCTGTATTATAACTCTGGAAGGAAAAGCTTTTGATACTATCAGTGAAGATAATTAAAACAGTTTTTCGATTATTTCTTACTTTGTGATGCGCCTTTAACATAACATAAAATATTCAAAGTGTTCAAACTAGAGATGGATAAAGTTGGCAATTATCCGGAGTCGATTCCGAACCGACTACGATAATTTCGGCACCAACTCCGGAGATCAGGTATGACCAGCATTATTCGAAGTCGTTCGGAGTCGTTCATAGTCGTTCGGAGTCGTACGGAGTCGTTCGGAGTCTTTCGGAGTCGTTCAGAGTCGTCCGAAATCGATTGGAGTCAGAGTCGTCCGGAGTTCAAAACAAAGGCGCTGTATACGAAGTGCACGTGAAAATGGAAAGACAAAAAAATGAAATGAAATGCCTGATTATAAAAACATTGTTCCGGAAGGCTCTTGTCAACTCCGGGCGACTCCGACTGACTCCAGACGTCTCCGACTCCAAACGGCTCCAAACGAATCTGGGAGACTCCTGACGACTCCGAACGATTCCGGACGACTGCGAGCGACTCCGACTCCGTGTGGAGCTAGTGGTTCCGATTTTGGCGGAGTCAGAATCGAAGTAACAATAGCCGGATTCGGATCGGAGTCGTGAGTGCGCTCCAAAGAGCACATCACTAGTCCAAACCAAAAACCCCAAAACATTTGCTTTCGTTGGAAGTGTACAATCCCTGCATATTCAGAACATTTTTCACATGCCAGGCAACCATATTCTCGCAAAACACCGTTCCTGTTCAGAAACGGAACGCTCGCATGCCTTGATTGTTATTTTATTTCTATCTCGTGTTTTTCTTTTTTTTTTTTGCTTCTCCGTACCTTCAAAAAAATATTTTACCCATTTTCGCCGCATGATCCGCAGGGCGACCTAAGACCCCGCCGCATCGCGTAAGCGTCCCACAATCCCGATGATGGATGGCTCAAGTGACGAAAGAGCAAAAAAAAGCCCTTCAGATAGGGGTTTTGCACATAGCGCACACGTTCGCTGCTGCTGCTGCCAAACATGCTGCACAACACATGACACCAAGCACCCCCGGTACGGCTCGGCGCGATTTATGGCTGCCGGGGCTTGTGCTTGACGAGCTTGCCAAGCCCAACCTTTGAAAGGGGGAGGGAGCGGGGAAGGGGTGCCACTGTGTGCGACGTTTGAATCGACGGTTTTTGAGCGCTCGCGCGCGTGTGTGTGTGTCTTCTAGAAGATTTTATTTATTTATTTGCTCATTTATTTATTTATTTACTTAGTCATTTATTTAGCCTCGCTCGATTCACGCGCAGCGGTTTTCAGAATTCGCCATTCCCACATTACCGATGCTTCAAATGTGTTTGCACAGTGGGTGGAGGGGGGAGAGGTGGTTTTGCGAGGACAGTTTTGCTAGCGTCTATCGTTCCATTGCCAGCACGAAAACGGCTCTCTCGCGGCTTCATATCTTCATCGATGATGGATAAGACGGTGTTTAATCTTAGTCGGTGCGGCAAACCGCATGGAAAACTATCTCACCAAACTGTTCAAACGTGAATCTACCTGCCACAGTATAGAGTGTGTATTGCACAGCACGTGTGAAGTTCTTACAAGCGGGGCAGCTAAAATTAAAATCCCAACGCTTATCGCTTCAGTTGACAGCATTGCTTTAGCGGGAAAATGCCTAGACACTGTGATGTGATAAAACCCATTCATTGATTCGATTGACTCAACATCACTTCAAACACGGAAAGGCACACCACCAGAGCTTGCTGAGCGCCACTTCAAGCACAGGTATGACCTTTATCTGTCCTCTGTTGTTCGAACCGTATCATGTTGCCCGCCTCTTTGCCACCTCGATTTGTCCTCTTCTCGGAATCAACACTTTAGCGGAAGAAGCACTACTAAACATAATCCACTTCCACCGTACACACTCATCGAAACTCTGCTTGGTAGTAAAATTTTACACAGCCCGCACAACTTGACCTATTTCTAGAAATTTGAGCCTCACCGCATTCCAACGGATGGAAACATTTCTAGCGCACTAGACTAAATTGTGTGTTTTTTCCCCTCCAGTGTAATGCTTTTTATCAGTACGCAGAAAAGCAATTTACGATTGGTAAAATTGCAGCTCACAACACTTGCTGCTGGTACAAACACACACACCCCGAGCACGCTGAGCTGTTGAGGCGGCACTGTGCGCTTCTACAAGATGCGGCGGACCATTTTGATAGCTTGAACAGTAGCGTTGAATGGGGGGAAAGAAAAACTGATCAATCTCGATACGGTGACGACCATCAAAAGCGTGCGAGGGTCACGGGAGTGAAACAGCAAGCAACAGTTTGACTTTTGCTAGCTTTTCTGTTTGCTTTCGGCTATTGTTTTTGTTGCACTTCACCACGTGTGCTAATACCAGTGTCAACCGAGCGACCGACGGTTCCGCATGGTGACCGTCACAGATGCAATGCATCTTGCTGCGCGCCAACAATGCCATCGACGAATGCGTTTCCCACGCAGTCGTGCTGTGTTTACAGTGCGCCTTCAGGTGGGCTCAGGTGTGACATGAAAAACGAAAGCTCGGGTCGTTGTTTTGCATACGGCGATGATTTATGGTACACTACTCCACCAACGCATGTATGTTTAATGTATATCTTTGTATCTATTTGTTTTCTTAATCAACTATAAATTATTTTAATATTCAATTGTACTCCAATCAATTCAAAATTAAATGAAAAAATGATTTATTTCGAAAATATTGAAATGAAAAAGGCAAAAAACCTGTTCAAATTAAGCCTACGCCCTGAAATGCCGTATAAAGTTTCAGTTTCCAATTGGATCAGCGCTCAGTGGAAAGCGATTCGAAACTCATTAAAATGAGAATTAAAAGCAATGCCCCGCTCCAGGTACGGTATCACGGGCTCACTCGCTCCTGCCTCTCTTTGCAAATCAAGCCCAAAATGAGGCCAATCGTAGTGGAGCGAGCATTCGCTTTACTTCCTCGTTCATCTTACTCTGTGCAGTGTCAGACTGCTTTGTGTTGGTGTAGCTTTAGAAAAGAAATGAGGCCGAGGAGAAAAAAAGTATTGGAAAACAGAATCTCACAATTAATATTCAGCGTTTTGGTAGTGTGCGAGAAACGATATATTTTTAGGTTCTTTAGTTTTATCAGAAGAAATAATTCTCGATAGTGTGCACCCTGTTTGTTGGGAACAGTTTTCAATTGCACAAAAAAAAATAAAAACATTTAAAAAATCTTTCCCTAGCATTTCCACTTAAGCATTTTTTATTGTTCGTTTCCTTCTAATATTGTTCTATTGTCAACAGCCTATTCTTTTTTAACTATTTTTTTTGTACTTTATGAAATTCCAGCTTCGTTTTCTAGTATCATCACTCAAAGTGCAAAGCCAAAAACAAAAAAAAAACAAACAATACAAACATTAAGCTCGCAGCAAAATGGCGCTATTTCAGGTTTGCGATAAGCGCTTTCTGTTCGCCGGAAACGAACCGTGCAGAAAGTTTTACCTTGCCGAAATTGTATTTCTACCTACGCACGTACACATTCACACGCACCGCACAAAGACCCTCACACGTCCCAAGCTGAGCCAAGGGAACGCACGTACAAAGTAGTGCACAAAACCCGCACGGTGAGCGAGAAAGTGCGGAAACGAAGCGCGAAAGGAAACTTTTTGGAGCAGATCTTTCGCCGTTTTGCCGGCGTAAAAGTTTCGGGGTAAAAGCAATTTCAGGAAGCTCTCTCTTTCGTTTGACAGTAGCGCCGAGGTGGTCGAGGTCGTCATCATACTGATTCAGGGAGGGGAGACGGGATTGGATTGGATTGAGGTAAGCGGGAGCTGTATGAGCTGTATGAGTAATTAAATTAATGTGATCCTAGAACACTCCGACCAGCGATCGAGGCGTGAGGGTTGGATGTGTGTAAATCGCTAGTGGTGAAGGCAAGCGCGCACATGATGTACGGCATGCTTGTTTGTGTGTGTGGAGTGTTTCGGCAAGCTCCAAAATTAGCGCGTATGACGCGCGGGCTCCTGTGCCAATGTGGGTAATGTGGCCACCGGGCACGTCATAAATATTGGCGAGCTGCGGGGTTTTAGTGTAACGCTTCGCTGGTTATTATTATCCTCGCTGCACTCCAAAAGGTAGCAGCTGGGCAGCTCCCACAAAGCAGCCTCTCGTAGTGGGGGCAAACTGTGTTTGATAAGAACGCTCGATCCTGCAGCTGGCATATAAAGAAATGAAAGTTTCTTAATTGGACTCAAGCACAGTGCACGGTGCCATTAAACGATACGATGAAGAGCGCTTTCTGGTTGTTTTTTTGCCACAACTTAAACGCTTTCGGGAACTAATTTGATGATGTACGAGGTACTGGGGAACAAGAGTAGCAAACAAACAGAAAAAACACAACTCTTTCGCTCGAAAATGACGAAAGTGTACGAGCAGTCGGCAAACGGACGCTTTGCTGATTCTAATGTGACACACACACACACACACACACACACACGGTTTGCATAAGACATTCGTTTCATTTTATAGCACAGTTTGGCAGGAAATTGCTTCCTCCTCTCATTGACAGTCGTATAATGACCGCGAGGAAGCGGTTGTGCAGTAAAAAAAACCGAGACCAAAACGGCGCCATTGCCAGACACACCCACCCACGTGGCGCTCACAATGAAATACTTTTTTTATATTTCGGTTTATAGTCGGAGGTGGACATTACTTTCGAAATTGTGCCACCGTGCAGGCGAGCAGCTTCAGTGGGAGTTAAGCGGACGAGGCACATTAAAAACGGAAAAACTATCTCTCGAGTAAATCCACCGAGAACGAGAACCGGAAGAAGAGATGCATCTTTTGCCAATTTCTTGAACCACGTTTGCCGGTGCTCGAATCGCTAGCAACCATTATATATATTTTTATTATGGGCTTGCATATTTGAAAGCAATATTTTATAGGATGTGCTATAAAGTGATGTTGCAGTTAGATTTGCTGTTCCGATTGAGAATTTCAGACTGTTTCAAACGCCTACTACAGTTGTCTTTGCTAGTGTTAACAAAGCCTGACGCTAACTCAATCCGACGCGCCAAAACCTCCGTCCAGCGGGTTAAGCTAGCCACACACACACACACACACACACATAGCTGACCAAATTCATTATATAAATAGGGTCATCTTCTCACCATCCGGTAGAGCGGTGGTTTTGCGTTGCTAATCGGATTGCAAACCGCCCTTCTCAACCCCCCCCCCCCCCCCCCCGGTGTCCAGGGAACATCTTTGAATGGCCTTCGAGTGGGCCAAACCGAGCCCAACCGAGGTATCAAAAGCCCTCCCCCACCGGGGGCTGGTGAAACCCCACAGCAAAGGCAATCATTCACGGTGACGGTGAAGTACAAAAACACACACACACACTGTGTGTCACCGGCTGTCAATTAATGGCTGATGACCGTAGGCATATAACACCCGCACCCGTTTTGATGTGCTCATTGGAACTCCACGGCAACGCACCAAAACGGTTACGCAATAGAGGTTTCCCTTTTTTGAAGCGGCCTAGGAGAAAATGCACTCCCAACGACTCGCTCGGGAGACTTACCACATGGGGTGTCCAGTCAGCTAGTCTTCGTTGACATTGAGATAGAGCTTACCAATTGCAAGCACACACAAGTACACGCGTTGCACGGAAGATAGCAGGAAGTTAGCGAGTTTGGCGAGTCTATCAACTGTGCTGTACACGCAGGGAGCACACGGAGGACACGTTTGTTTCCTCCCCTTAGAGGCATTCCCGAAGAAAGCAGGTCTACCGGAAAAGCGCTCGCAGTGAAACCGGAAGGTTGCCGCTGGGGCACCCCCATCCTGCGGGACCATCATGCTCTCGATGCGAAACGAGGGACGGTGCACGTGTTTGCAGTGCGCGCACACGCGTTCCGCTCGTATCGTGCGCTTTAGCGGGGAGAGAGAGAGAGCGAGTGGAACAGGCTGGCCCGTAACAGCCAGTGCGCCTCAGGACGGAGGATTATCCCGGCAGCAGCAGCAACGAACGGTCGTATTGTGCAACGACCCAGTTTTGCCGTCATTGCACAGGCCTGTGTTGTTTTTTTGGTTTTGTTTTTCGTTGAGCTAAGAACGGAAAACATTCGGTAGCTCGGTGACGATAAGTGCTCGGTAGTGCTGGGGTGCAGGTAGCAGGAATGGAGGAAACAATGAACAGAAGACGGAGCCGGTTAGTTAGTGCGTCGCATTAAGTATTGATGGAAATTATTGTTTAAAGGAATTATGGATGTTATAGTTCACTCATTATGTTTCGGGCGGCTTTAAGGTGCTTATTGCTAACGGCCATTGCAAGATGATGGTGATCAATTGTATGTTGCGCTTTTAAAAGGATTCCAAGGGAAAAGTTTATATCATTTAAGGATCAAAACATAATTCAATTCAAGTTTTGTACATTTTTAAATATATTCAACATTATCACATAGCGTTACAACTTATTTTGTTTGCAAGCTTCAATTTTCTGGAATGTCTGCCTGATCTGCCACACATTGTATTGGCATGAGAATACAATTTTGGTTATTACACATGATTTTCAACACATCACAAAGAACTGTCAAACTCAATCCAGCTTGAGACGTGTTGAAAATTATGTAGAAGAGTTGAAATATTATTGTGATGCAAATGCAATGTTTGACAGCTGTTGAAAAACATCTGTATAATCTGCAATAAAAATCGTAAAACATTTCAAAATAGTATTTTAAGGCAAAACTAATTTTTTTATTTAAAAAATCGTTTTGAATTCTCAAATTTTAAGCATAAATTTTGAAAGAAGTTTAATTAAAACAATGCTTAATGACAGAATTTGGCGATTTTTACGTTTTCAGACAGATTGAAACGTGTAGAATAGATTTTAGGTAAAATTTGTGTTACTTTTTAAATGACTTGAGAAAATATTTTTATTTAGTATGTTGCTTTGGTTTGCTCTATAAACCATGCAAAACTGTCTATGAGTTAGACAATTGGCCAAATGTCTCGAAAGAGCGTGTCGTTTCAGCTGGTTAGAGTATTTTTGCTCAACAATTTTTAATACTTACTACGCAATGTTGTGAAATTAAACAAATTATCGGCAGAGTATTTAATTCATAAAAAGATTAACAAGCTTTAAGTTTATTTTTTTCACTTAAATGTTATTCCAGAAAATCAACTAAACCAAGCAAAAACCACTAAGGACTTACAAGCTGCCTCGCTAATACATTTATAAACGTCCCATGTGTATGACCAAATGCACGCAAATTAGTTTTCCATTTTCACACGAGCGCATTAGTGTGGTTACTCGTTTGTACTAAAATCTTCACTCGAGCGTCTTTTCCCTAAGAGCTTTTCCTGGTACATCGGATCCTGAAGGTACTCTAATTTTATCTTCACCCTATAACTCTCTCTTTCTTTCTCCTCCTCAGTTTTGATCACTGTACAGTTCTGGGTAGAGCGGTTTTACGCTCACAGGCTTGGAGTTGTCAAAAACAGCTCCAACTCCCTCCGAAACCGAGTAAACGCAAAACGCAACCCCTTCAAAAATAGGCTGTGCGTGACTGGCCCTATTTTGGGGGGTGAGATTGGGCACAATTTTATCGGTATTTCACTATTTGTAAAACAACCGACTCATTCTTACGGTGTGTCACGAGTTGAGCCCACCCGCCACACTGTCACACGGTTCTCGGGATTGATAAACGCGAGCGAAAAAAAAACAGAAAGAAAGCACACGCCTTGGCTCCATTTCCAAGCCACCCATTTTTCAGCGTCTTGGGTGATTATGTAAATCACCAGGATTGCGGAACACGATGAATGCCAAAAGCTAGGGGGCTGAGCAATTCACACGAATCCTTTTGCGTCCCACTGTTTTGCTCTGCATATCCGCTTAATCCGCGGATCGAACGGATGCTGCTGCTGGTGTCGAGCAAAAAATAAAGGAGTGTTGATAGTCGATTTCTCATTTCACCCCCTTTTCACCCACTTTCCGTCCCGGGAGTTCTCGTGATGTTTTTTCTTCTTTTCTTCCTGTTGGATTTCCAACCAGTTCCGGCGCAGCAGCGCGTTCAGTTGAAAGCGAACAATCGACAAACATTTCCGGAACTTTCGCCGCGAGCCTTCCCCGCAGCACGCTGTGGCACACACTGCGAGTGCAAACCAGGTGTGCCACGAGTCTCGCCCCGAGGTTGGACACAATGGTGCCTGCCCAAGCTTTCGCCGGGATCTGCCCGGGAAAGGTTATTTTATTTTTGGATCGAGTTCAAAACCGATTTTCGACGAGTTTGTCGATGGGCATGATGATGATGGGCTTTGGTTGGGTCCGAAATTGGATGCAAAAGGTGGGTGATTGGGCTGGAGGCTGTGGGGAGTGAGTAAAACGGGGATTGCAGAAAAACAAATGAAAAAAGCCAAAATGCTCACAGAACTCCACAACCATGAAAGTGGATAGGAACAGTCGACCAGCAAAAAAAAAAAATGGCTGCTGGTTCCGAGGTGCACGGTGCTACAAATCGTTTCTTTTCAGCTGAATGAAGCTCGAATTCGATTAAACTCATCTGTAGGTTTGCGAACGCCCCCGGACAGAGTGATGGGGAGGAGTCGCTCCCTTTGGCGAATTGTATAATTTGAAAATAGTGTGGACATGGAATCCCGCATAAATAAGGCATCACTGCAATGTGTATCGGTTGATATGATGGGAGGATGAGTATACATGACAAACTCCCCAAAAAAGGAGTAGCGCTTCACTCAACCAAATTTGATCATATTGAAGAATGTCGGAGTGTACCAGCATTGCCAAAGATGCCGAATAACGTGAGCACCGTCGTACTGTCAAATCGAGATGTATAAACCTCCAGGGAGTGCTCTAGCTAGATTCTAGACACTAGACGCTGGACGCACTAGAAAGCACAAATGTGAATATAGGAAAATATGGTCTCCATGTCCAGCAAGCAGCAAACATTCAACGCAGCCAAAGTTTCACTCCACTCTGCTCGGCGCAAAACATGCTCAGTTTCGTTCCAAAGTCCAACACACTGTCAGATCCCTGTCAGCTCGTGGAACGAGTTGGAGTCTTCCCTCGGAGTCCTCGGTGTAGTATGCAAATTTTTCTGTCGTTTGTACCACATCTGGGACAAACTCAGGGATGTATACATGGAAGAAGCGACATAAAAAAAAAAAAACCGGACACATCGGCGACATTTCGTCCGGTCGTTTTCGCTGCAAGGTAGAAAGAGAGTGGATGGATGACACACACACAAAAAAAAAACAACCCTTTTCGGCCAGACATTCGGGACTATCCAGAAACTGTTTCCTGCTTGCCCATGCCCAACCCGACACGCCGCTAACTCGTCGCCGGGGTAACAAGATACAGGCGCCAATAATTGTACCCCATTTTTGCATGCACGGCCACGGCCCCACGAGGTGAGTAATCAGGATGATGATAACCTTCGTTTGCTCCGTTGGTCCTTCGAAAAAGATAGCAGGCGAACCAAAACACAAAAAAACGCATTAGAAATGAACAGCCGCGGAGTTGCTATCTCAACTGGCGAAGCTTGGAAGATAGAGAAAGAATGTAAAAAATGGACACTGCAGACACTCCACAGCTGAGGTGAGATCAGGATCTTGAAGAGTATCATTTGAAGCACGGGAAGAGGTAGATACACGTGGAGAAAGGAGGAAAACTTCCAGCTATATACACTCACGTACAACCGTACGCTAAAGTGTCTGCTCGTCATACACTTGATGGCCCCCAGGAACGGTGACGTCCGAGTACGGTGCTCGCAATTTCGTTGATTGTGTGATCGCGAAAATTGAAATTCAAATCAAATTTTGCTTCGCACCAACTTCTCGGGGCTCATTGGAGAAGCCCCCACCCCACGCCTAATCATTCTTTGACCTCGCTCGTTTCATCGCAGCGCACGGGGATATATAGTTTTGCAAGTAACCTGCTCGGAGATGAACGATTGGGAGGTGCTCAAGCAGCACAAAAATGCACCCAGAAGATGCAAACACATAGCGCCCATAGCCCCAAAACCTGAGCCGCATCATTACACGCGCAGAAAATGTTTGCAAAAACTCAATTCTCCTCCGCCTCGCGATAATGTGATTCGTGACGGGCAAAGTCTTTCACCACCTCGTTGCCCGGCCGTGCAAACCGTGCACCGCGTGTGTTCGGTTGATAAAATATTGAAGTGGTAATTGGATTGCTGCTGAAGCGTAACCTGGCGCATGTGACAAATTTAAACGTCCCCGCTTCACCGCGTCGAGCCAACCGAAGGGGGCGAGGGAGGGGGAGGCTGAACGAAGCGCCCGTGTAGGGTAGGGGGTGCCCCCGTGAAACAAATTTAAACCGATCACAACATTTTCGCAACGATAAATTGTGGGAACGAAGGTCGCAAAATTTATGTGTCTCGTGCAGGGATGCAACAGGAAAAATAGTGAAATGGTGTGACCGTGTAGTAGCTTGTAGTGTATGTTTGTGTGAGTGTGTTTCAACATTTTGGGCGCCCATTATTTCAACACATTCGGCGAACTGTTGAGGGTAGTGTGTGTGTTTGTGTGTCTCAATGTGTTTGGAGTGGGTGGGCTTTGAGCAAATGTGATAAATAAAAAGTTTTTAAATTGACTTCATGCACGGGGCCAACAACTTTATCCATTTGTTGATTAATAAAGTTGATTGCGTGCCGTTAGCGTAGTACGAAATGGGGGAGTGGCAGAAGTTGTGGAAATTAAAATATATTTCACAATAAGAGAAAAGTACTAAACAATGTTTAATGAAAATGCTCCTGGTTAAGAAAATACAGAAAAACACAAAAACATTGGACAGTTCTTATGGTTGTTTCAATTTGAGCATCATGTACAGTGGAACCCCGCAATCGTTACATGAAAAACTGGTTCTGCGGAAGGCTTTTTTGTATACCATTTCTATGAAAAGGTAAATAAATGGTCCCAAGACCGCAAATATGCTACTATTATGGCATATACGCATGTGAAGAAATCCACTGTTAAACATATCCTATTAGACTATCATATTCTATTTTCCAAAATAAGTTAATCCCATCACAATTCAAAATTTCTTATGGTAAGAATAGCTACGAACAACGATTATCAGCATGAACAAAGTTTTTAAATATTTCGTTCAATTTCATGGCGCAAAACTTACAGGTCACTAAAACACACCACTTATGTAGTCATACGAAACTCCTCCAACTTACAGCAATTGACAAGGGATACTAAATGAACAAGTGGAACCAGAAAATCGTATTAGATACATTCGTCAATATACAATTATACGGAACTTCTTCTTCTGGCAACTAAACGATTGTTTTGTATAGAAACTCTCAACTGTCTGAGCGATAACCAAAATTATAGAAATGCTCAAAGATAACCGATCGTTATCTTAATTTGAAATCTGCTCCCAAAAACTGTATTCTGAGCACGAATGGTTTTGCTCGTTATGCGAGATTTTACTCGATAAGAGAAGTATTTGTTGAGCATTTTGATTTGCTTGTTATGTAAAAAGAATCGCTAGAAAGGGATAGACATATTTTTTGTAAAATGTAAAGTGTAAAATCTATTGAAAATTAAACACACTCGTAAAAAATAACTGATATGAAGTAGAAACAAATTAAAGAAACTAATAAAAACCAAACATATTCAAGGATAATACATATACAAGGACAAAATATAAAATAAATCTTATAAGTGAATGGAAAATATGAAAACAATAAACAAACATGTACAATCAAATCAAGAACAAATTAAGGTACAGATGTTATGAAACTTATTCACAACTAAATCATTAAACAATTTCAAAGTGGTCCAATTAACACGAAAAAAAGAATGAGAAAATCTCTTATTTTCTTTTCTATTCTAATCCTGCGCTATTAGTTGCGCAACCGTATGGGTGTGTCATGTCGGTACTGGGTTACTACCGTTAGTGTTGGTGCGGATCTACTGCTGTTTTCGATTTCTTGTTTTTAGGCAGGTTAGCGTGTATGTTTTCCACATTTTTGTTTGCACAAACATGCTGTCAATCTCAATAACAAATGGTACATTGTGTATCTCTTTGCTCGGTTCTCGGTAAACGAACCGTGATTTGAGCCGTACATTCACTGCGTTCTTTAGATGACAGCTGTCAGAAGGTGTTTGCATTTTCTTGCCTTTCCAATACGATTCAATTCTAGCCAGTGTGAAAGAAAAACACATTCCAGTGCTTACGTTACAGACCGTTACATGCGAGCGGTGTAGCACGTAAGTGAGTGAAATGAAGCACAGTGAGAGCAGTATGAGACAGCCGTGTAACCGTGCACAGTGCTGGTAGAAAAAAAGCTACACTTTGCGAGGGTTAAAACACGCTAGCTGTACAATTTCCATCGTCACATGGGCTGCTGCACAATACTATCGCTGGCGCGGGGTAAAGGAACGTCCGTTAAAAACAGAGCAATGCGGCTACAAACGGCTCTCGGAGCGCGGTACATCATCCCACAGGAACATCAGTCTTTTTTTTTCCTTCTGCCAGCTGTGATAGTGTCAGTCGGTGGAAGTATACAGTGTGTGTACAGACCGAGGAAGAGACCCTCCAGGAAAGGACAGTTCACGAGCGGAGATGCGAGAGTGTATTAATTCCACAGCAGATGGGCAGGCTTGGTGCTGAGAGCACATCTCATCCAGAGTAAAAGGACGAAGAGCGAAAGAGGGATAGCGCAGAGAGACAGCGTGCGAGCGAGCGCGTGAAAGGCAGCACGGAATGCTGGGAGTCACGTTTTTATGGTATTTGTGCACCCCATTACTGGCCCCATCGGTCACACAGTTTCGCGCGCACGCACTCACACAAACATGCAAACATGTACGGTAGGCGAATGGGCCCAGGACTTTGGGGCAAACGTCAGATAAAATGTGCGCACAGTCCGTCAGTGGAGTACATTTTGCACATAAATATTACACTATTTACGTTCCTGTCCCGGGTTCGCTGGTGTGTAACACTTTATTTTTCGTGCATGAGGAATGTTTGGCAATAATTTTTGGAGGATACGACTGGACTACAAAAGGGTTTGGTTCGTTAACACGGTAACCAGGAGCAAATTCAGCATCAGCTGGAGCCTGCTATCGAACAGGCTATGTAACACCATTTCACACACACGACACATTGTTTCGCACACCCATACAAAAAAAAACACACACACACACTAACACCCATGTATTTGCTCGCAATTTGGTTAGAAATCCGCAGATACACTCTTTGCAGGAAACACGCAAAACACTACCAGCAGCAAATCTGTGTCAAGTAAACAACCGTGAGAAGTCGGTTTGTCGGGGTTTTTTTTTTTTTTGTAGGCGCACTTTCGTTAATGGAAAAGCTCAGTCTTGTCCAGAGAGGGTAGAGTGAGTGGGAGACACAGATCCGCTGCGGGGCGGTAAACGGGCAAGAGATGCAGAAAGCAAAGGCAGGCCCTATTTCTATGCGAACTGTCAATCGATGAAGCGCCTCATGTGCAGAATGTTTGTCACATAAATATTTTCCCATACGCCGCGTAGCGAATGTTTGACAGCTTCGCACACACACACACACACAGACACGGCATTGGAGTCACATCATTAACCTGGATCACTTTATTTTTAAAAACAAGAAATCAACTGGGATATTGAGGTTGAGAAATGTTTACGCCCTCGTTGGTAAAAGTCCTCTCAGGAGTGGAGGCAATGTACAGGCTTTCTGGAGCTTCAATGTTTTGCAGGAGACATTGGTTGGCAGGATCACCCCACGATACAGCGCAAGCCTACGCCTTATCTGCTGTCCAGTTTCTAGTTCTAGCCAGATCTCCAGGCTTCTACAACCAGATATCCAACTAGCACTGCACACATTGAGAACAACACAGCACATCACAATCCATCCCACCTGGGTGTGGACGCACAAGGGAGATTCGCGGCGCACGGCACAAGTCGAGTCCTCGCACGGCTCTTCACACAACAGCACGGGATGGAGTTTGTCACAGAACCAGGTGGCAGCCACCGTTCCGGAACCTAGGTCTACCTCTCTAGCAGCCGGGACTAGTACCAGCGGACCCTGCGATGGTGACGTCAGTGCTCCAACTGAGCAGATCTGGACCGATGCGGTTCCCCAGAAGCCTTCCGACCGACAGCGCAGAGGGCAGAGACTAGCACAACAGCAATCGGCAGCTCCGAGCAATGGCACCGTGTGGGTATCGCACGCAGCAGCATCCAGCATCCAGCAGTCGAAGGCGGCAAGGAGGAAGAGTTTGAGAGGCACAGCGAGAGCACACGACGACTAGGGCAACACAAGGCTACACGCTACACGAAGGTTCTGGCGTGTGGCGCGTGTATATATCTCGAGTGTTTTTGCGAGAGATCGTGGCTCTGCGATAGAGCGCAACAAAGCGCACAGCATACAGTGGGAGAGAATGCCTCGGAATCCTAGATATCGAGCTGTGCCGCCATGCTGGCAGGGTGTGTGCGTTTGGGAGCACATCTCTCGTCTGTGCGAGCGTGTGTGTGTGTGTGTGTGTTTGCGTTGTGCGGTGTATCACCCATTTGCCTGGGGATAGAGCTTCTCACCTCATCAGCAACATCCGCTGCGCCATGTGGAGTGCTCTTTTGTTGTAGAAGTGGAACATTTCTATCACGTTGAGCAGTCTTCGTGCCCACCGCTCCCGCTTCGTCCCCCTCCGCCGCACCTGGGCAGGGGTTCTGCAGCCTCCAGAGGGCTGTGGTCGAGAGCAGGAGCACACGCAAAAACGTGCAAAACTCTCTCTTCCAGCAGGCTCACAGCACAGTTCGAGATCGATTTCCGCTCGGTTCAACCAACACAACCACCGTGCACAAGCTGTATGTGAGTGTGGTGAAAACATTTCGGTGCCGTTTTGTGTACCCAGGCTGTAAGGCACGCGGTGGAGGTGTGTTATTCCTTTCGGCGGGGGAGGGGAGGAAGGGGAACCTTAGCGCAAACGAGGGCTGTCACGACGGATGACGGTTAGGCTTCGGTTGTGTCTTCGATCTGTTTACAGTGATAAACACAGCGAGACTCTGGAGCATTTGGAATTTTTGGAAATCCGGTTCGAAGGACCAAAAACTAATAATGCATGCAGTTATGTATGAAGAGCATATGAAGGTTTCAAACTGCATATAATTTTGTAAAATGAAGATACAGCACAAAGAACTCCAAACAACAACCAAAATTAACATCTTCAAAGCGGTTGGGGCGTACTTTTGGGCAAACACTTAATCCTGCCGCCGAATCAAACGCAATGAAGATGCTGCAAAACATCCCCCGGATAAGCCGTTCCACTTTCCACCATGGACCGGCCGGTGGGGAAGGTTGGTAGAGGGAACCCCAACCATTATGAAGCGCCACCGAACGAGCACAATACGACAAAATAAGGTCAAACCCATACAAATGCCCGGATGTACAACCGAAAACGTTCATCCGATCTCACTCACTCACACTCTTTTGCTGGGCGCCACGTTCTGGGAGCGGGAAAGCGACGGCTCACTTTCCCCTCGGTTGAGTGGCTCGATTTTCACCATCACCGAGACCATCCCAGATAAGGAGAGCAGACACATCCGTAGCCTGCTGAGACTTTGCTTTTCCCCTTTTGCTTACGAAGTGGTAACCCATGCCTGGTGCCCGAAGCCCAACAAATGTGCACAATCGGCTTTGGATTGTCAGGCGGTCGGATGTTTGCGCGGTCGTACGGTTCTATCCTCACCGCTCAGAACAAGAGCGCACACGCGCACACCCACCCATACACACAGTTTCATACAGGGCAGATGGGGCAGAACAATGTCGGAAGCGCTACTTCCCATGATTGAAGGTCATCGGTGGCAGGGAACACGAGCGGCTCGCACCCGTGCGGATGGCTTCTTTTGCGCTAGTGTTGTGTTGTTCTTTTAACATGTCCCCCTCCCCTTTTTTCGGGCACTTGCTGCGAAAGCAAACCATAGTGAAGAACCTTTTTCCTCGCGCCGGAGATTTGCCCGTTCCCTTTGCGAGTAGTTGGGCAATTATTTGATGAACAGAAGCGTGAAGAGACATTGTGCGCGATAGAGGAGTCGTTAGCGAAAGGTTACGGACGTTAATCCCCAGCGCCGGGGGCATTAACTTTCATTCAGATATGTTTATGGGCTGGGAAATGAGTCACGCGGTCTGTCGAGGCTGACCATCTAGCGGCTGCCGTGATGGAACCCCCCCAAAGTGGAAAATAATTAATGAACCATTTTACACACTTTCGTCAATCGGATTAGGTAGAGAGGATGCAATATTTCCTCGCCAAAGCGAGTACCTTGTTTGGGGAAACGTCTACGTGAAGGAGCTGGAAAAGAAAGCAGGGCGATTGTTCAGTGCCACATTTTGGCTAATCCTTCTCCACAATCAATCAAACCGCAAAAGCGGACCTCTCTAGTGGTGGGCAAACAGCATCAGTTCCGCCAGCGCCGCGGAACCGTTTGCTCCGCGGTCTAGTTGGCAGGCAGCAATAATACCACCAAGCGAACGGATTACAAAACATGAGACAATAAACAAGGATCAGCCCGATGAGAGCTTAAGCTTAGCGGTACGGCACGCGGCAACCCCGGGACAGTTCCAGCACGCTTGGCGGCGGGCATTTCCGGTGCGCGCAACCAAGCGCAACCCGGGAACGAACATAACCGCGAGAGCGGGCCTACTCGAAAAATTTCCTCTGCTTTGTTTTTCTTCACCAAATCCCCAAGAGCTTTGTAGGTTTCGGTGTTTGTTCAGTGCGCAGGTCCACCCGAAACAGGGTTACCCTAGGGTGGGACTGCTGGCATAGTGAGCAAAGCATGCTGTTTTTCGTTTTGTTTAACGCTCAACCGTGAGTTCCTTCTCGTCGTGGGGGGAACACTGATGGAAACTGGAACGGTTGCCCCGTTCTATGGGTTGGGTGTGATAGGGGAAAATAAGCAGTCACACATTGACCGAGGCTTCGTGTGATAACAGCGGGAACAACATGGAACGTGGTGAGCAGGGAACAGGCCCGACCATGCATGCAGGTGTGTGAGTGAGAGCACCAGTTCAGTTAAGTGTCACGAGACAAGAGGCTTTGAACTTGAGAGAGGCCATCAAACTATCGAAAGAGATAAAGCGTGAAAGAGAGCCAACATGCTTGCAGCCTGTGAGATAGAAGCATTCGTGATGAGTAAGGTCGCACGAAAGGGAAAGAGGGAAAACAAGCTCCACAGCTGCTACCACCACACCAGTGCTCCATCACCACACGCAGCACATATACAACGGCAAATTGCAGGAATGAACTTGAGAATGAATTTTTAACGCAGGCAAGTCAATTCGCCAATGAATCTCGACCGAAAAGGTCGGTACGAGAAAGGGTTCGGGCCCGCGAACCGGTACATGGAATGATTTCTTAGAAATGTTATGCTACGATCGGTAAGATTGAAGTGTCGGTGTGTGTGTATGCGTGTGTGATGAATAGGGCAATTGACAATGACACTGGTGCAGCAGAGAGATGAACCAAGGGGAATGCATTTTTTATTGTGCTTTTTGCATAATAATATTAAATTTCTTTGACTTTGAACAATGTCAGCTTTCGCGTTCGTATTTTACACATCAAAGTTGGATTATGTTTGTAAAGTACTGCATTAAAACATAAAATTGAAGTTTATTTTGGTCCGTTTTTCTGTACATACAAAATTAAAATTTAGTGATAGTTATGGTTCTATCATCATGATAAAACACTTAGGAAAAATCGGATTGTTTTCGTAGCACTGTAAATAATTGCAAAGTAATATTTTTAATGTTACTACTTATCAACTTTAATGTTACTACTTTTTACAATGGAGCAGCCTGGTGTTTCACGATATCGGGAATGGAGACGCATGGTACTTCACCTGAACTGTGAAACGCTTTTTAGCAAATTTGTGTATCGTGAAATAAGCTACCGTGCCAGTCAGATTCTAACGTTGAGATACAGTAATTGAGCTTTTTGGTTTGATTAAGATATTCATTTCATTACAAGGGTTGCAGTAGCACCCCAAAACGGGGAAACATCTTTCAAAATGCTTTCCGCCCTACTAGTTAGCTGAGGCTGAAGGCAGCTATGAGGCTAGTGAAAACTTATCCTGCAAACAGATGGAAGAAAGGATGATAAAATCCACCCCAAGACACTCCATTTTGACTTATCCCCAGGGTGCCTTTATAGTAAGCAGGGAAGCTAAAAGGCGAGCAAAATAATGAACTGGCAGCTGGTGCCCGGCGTGCACTAACGATCACGATTGAGGCCAAGCAAAACGTGGTAGACCAAAAAAAAAAGCAAACAAAGATACTCGCATCGTTGTTCCAAAATGGAACTAGCTGTTACTAGCAGTCTATGCAGCAAATACAAAAAAGCGCAAAAGATGGCCTACAGAATTAAGGGGGATAACACAACCGGACGTCGACGGGTAAGTAAGTGACCTACTAAAAAAAGGACCTACGCCTTCCAGTGCGCCCATTCATGCCCGTCTGCCACCTGCAAAACGGAAAAACCAAATGGAAAAGGCACAAAATGTTTGCAGGTGAAAGAAACATTCAGCAAAGATAGCTCGTTAGAGCGCCGTAATTAATTTCCCGAAAGCAACTAACGGCAGCGCTGAACGGTTACGGCTCAGGTGAGCAATCAAATGGCACCGCCATGCGATTGTCGTAAAGGTTGGAATAAAATGCTTTGCAAATGGCTCGGCTACGGTAGCAACGAAACAATTTAAAGCGATGATCGAGAGATTCTGGCACTGTGGGGGCTGGGGCAGACAAAGTACACACACACACACACTGCTGAAACTTTTTCCTTCAATGGTTTTGCTTTAAAAACACTTTAACTCACGCGTGAGCGTGCTGGACGGCCGTTTTTTTTAGAGCATCCACCATGCAATTAGTTAGCAAAGTTTACAATCAGCATGAACGCGTAGTTTTTACATTAAATTATTCAGCTTTATGCGAACCCGGGTGTGGCGGAAGTAGCGCTCCTGTACAAAGTGTTGGTTTACACTGTGCGGTTCATTAAAATGATAATGAAACAGTGAAAAACGAGGCATTATTTTCTGACGTCGATTGTTTTAAAAGCATGCTTACACTGGTTGCCGGATGTGCAGGTGACTGATCCCTGGGCGACGTTAAACAACACACTGAATGGCCTGTAGCTTTTTTAATTACAATCATGTAACGAATGCCACATTTTAAAATCAAAAATCCCCACGGCCTTACGGTGGCCTGGTGTTACTGGGATTAAAAAGTCCACAATTTAAGCTTGGGTTGGATTTAAAACAATCATGTCTGCAGGTCCCAAGCACTGTCACTAAGTTAAACGCTTTTGCTTTTATAAAAAAAAAAAAAACGATAAAAAATAACTGATCCTGCCCTGTCAATCAAGTTTTTTTTTATATTCCATGCATGAGGCGTTGACAAGGTCGCGCATAAAACGGGAACTCGCTCGTTATTCGGCATCACCTAGAGTGTGTGCAAAAGATTATTGCATTTTTGTGGCCGTCTGTATGTGGGCGGCGGATTGAAAATGACGTTGACAGTTGGCATAAAGCTTGCCGTAAAATTTTGTACGGCTTGGGATGAAGAATTATGATCCCGTTTTGAGCTGGCAGAAAACTATTCCCATTACCGTAGGGCGAGTGTTTCCGTGGCTGTGGCTTACACTATTTTGTGCACGGTCACATGCGCCGTAAAATGACATTCTAGCCGGGCTGCTTAACTCACCGCACACCACACCGTCAAACGCCTGACTGGGCAATTATGCAGATAATGAAAATACTTTCCGGGATTGTCCAATTGTCGGGCTGTCGCTCGCCTGTACAGACGGAACAGCGGGGATTTTGAGCTTTTTTGTGTGGCGCTTTACTACCACTCCCTCGACAGAAGGTTTGTTCATGATAGCAGTCAGTTGGTAGGTAATAGTTTTGAGGTGCTGTAACCATCTCCGTTGATGTTCGCCATCCTCCGGGGAATGTAATTGCGAGTAGTTACGCTGTTGTTCGCCCGGCAACGTGCAGTTGTAAGCCGTGCGAGATGCGTAATGAATCAACGTAATGTGAAGAGATGACATGTTTTACGTCTTTGATATTAACTGTCCAAAAACCCCCAAATGTATGCAATGTGCATAACGGAAGCTGTTTATTTACAACTGGTATGTTATAATACGATGTAAACTTGCTGATTGTGAATCCAAAAAGTTCCTTAATTGTCTCTTATTCCCAAAAGGATAAGTTCGATTAGCTACTCACCAAAACTATTTGCAATGTGTTTATTTGTTTCATCATTGATGCTTGTAATCTTACCTGAAAAAGAAACAAACAAAAAAATAAAGGCATTAGTTTTATACAAAATAGTTGAGAACCAGTAATGATGAATGCGATATCAACGCACTGCAAAGATAAACTATCAAAAGCCACTGGAAATCAGCATTTGTGACAAATATGCCAATCAATCGATTGAACAAGTGGCCCAGGGGAAACCAAGCTTGTTTACGCTCAGTTTCACTCAACCGAACCACTCACTGCTGCGTTTGACACTTCGATTACTACAGTGTCAAACGCCATGCCGTTCGGTTTTCAAGCACCGCTGTGCACAGAACATTCATTGTTTGATTCGTACGCAACCTTTCCAGCGCGACTGAACGCTACTCCGGTCAGTGATGAGTGATAGGAGAGGCAAATCAGGGGCGAAAGAAAAATCCACCACCATCCCCGGTGTTCGCACGTTCCATTAGCCTGGGTCGGAGGGAAGGTTTTTGAATCGATATTTTTGAAAGGGTGAAAGATGGATTTTGTGCAATTCAAGAAGAGCAAACAAGATACAAAAAAAAAATACTCATTTTAACCATCACCTAAAGGTCATCCAGGATCTATACGGTCGTGTTATACGAAAACGAGCATAAAAAAGTGAATAATTGAATTACTGAACGGTTAAATGGGCCAGCTAATGAATGCGGTGTTGGTAAAGCTGCACAACGAAGAAAAACAAGAGAGAGATTGAAAGAGAGAGAGAGAGAGAGAGAAAGAGAGAGAGAGAGAAAGAGGATGAGGTTTCGATCGAATGAACGAAAGTAAACATGTAGGGTGAAAAATAAACGCACCCGACCGAGCAATTATAGTTTAGATTGAATTTTCCTCCCAGGTTACGTTTACCGGGAGTGTTATAAAAAGTGGGCTACCGAACGGAAATTACTGGCAGCCTGGGTGGGAGCGTTAGGGACCCGCCGGGAGGGGTTGGAAAATAATTCAATTGACCTTTATTGAAAGGCACGCGAGGCTGGACAGAGATAAATGGAGGGCATTTATTTGTGTGTCCAGTAGCAAAGTAGGGTTAACTAATTAAAAATGATTTTCTCATACCAACTGCTTCAATTGGGTGACCGTTGTTATTGTAAGTATAAATTTCAAATTATTTAATAACCACATTCGCTAACCTTTTTATTCAAATATTTGTTATAAAATGATTTTCATTGCCATAATTTACACCATGGAGCTGTCACAGTCACAAACGAGCATCAATAAACAATGCTTCATCGCACCAATTTGGATGTGTAATGATCAGAGGTTTCGACTTCATTAAATTCATATCTTTCTGCTCCCGGTTGTTGATCAAATGCTGATAACCGAAATTGACCTGTTATTGACAGTTCATTTTGCCGAGCATTGATGGCGATTCCATTCGACTAACGAATGAGGAAAAATTAATCGATCGATGCAAAACCAAAGGCCACCCCAAGCAGGTGTAATATGGAACATTATAAATGCCACACCAAATATTAATCAAACGTAATGCTCCATCCATGCCGAGCAGCGAACGGCCGCGTGTTTGTGCGCGTGGCATAATAAAATGTTTATTTTACTCCTCATTTCTGATGAGCTAGCATTTTCAGCGCAAAACTTAATCACATCTACTTGGTACAAAGACGGAACCCCACCCGGCGACGAGGCGGATCACATGCCTTTGAACCGAATGCTGTAATGTGTGTGTGTGTGTGTGTGTGTGTGTGTGTGTGTGTGTGTGTGTGTGGTGTGTGTGTGTGTGTGTGTGTGTGTGTGTGTGTGTGTGTGTGTGTGTGTGTGTGTGTGTGTGTGTGTGTGTGTGTGTGTGTGTGTGTGTGTGTGTGTGCCCGTTCCAAGCGCTCCGGAAACGCCAAAGTGCACAACGAGGGAAAACTTCACTCTTGTCATGGGTCCCTTGTTGTTAGCGCCCACCCTGACCTAGACAAGCGGGATTATGAAAATCGGGCAGAGCTGTATGTGTGTATGTGTGTGTGTGTGTGTGTGTGTGTGTGTGTGTGTGTGTGTGTGAGTGTGCAAAAGCTAGCAACAAAATTCTATATCCAGCGACACAAAGAGAGAGAGAGAGTGAAAGAGAAATGGAGAACAGAACAGTAAGTGAGTTTGTTGCGTTTCTGTGTATAAAAAGTACATCAATAAGGCAGCATAAAATACACACACACACACACAGCGTACGACACATAAAAGGCAAATGTCTAGCGCTGTTTGATCAACGCGGCAGGGGAACGGCAGGGAGAGCAGACCTCTCGCTTAAAAACGAACCCACCGTGCGAAGGGCAAAGGGTTCGCACTCTCGCACACACAGCCGAGCGCAATCCATCGCGCTGGGGGAAAAGATGCACTTGATTCGCTATAAATAACAGATTGATGTGACCTGTGAGAGGTGGTAGCGGTGGCGGAGTGTGTAGGGGAAGCTGCACCGTAACATGTTTACCATATTCACCGACATGCTTTCCAGCCGTTTTTGCTGCTGCTGCTGTTGTTGTTGGAAGGTGACCGAAAGCCAGCGTGCCCGGATGCGTGCTGTCCGAGGTGGTCCCCAGGGGCGGACGGTGACCGGATGTACCGGGGACGCGTGGGTGCATATGAGGCCGGCCCGTGAGTGCAATTTGAATCTGCATAATGGATGTATGACGGCATGTTTACAGGAAATTTAACAGGCGAGATATTTTAGTACGTCCGGTGGCGGGACATTCGTCCCGGCGGGTGGGTTCTTGGTATCAGTAAGTTCAGAGTTCAGTACAGGTCACAGAGAGCAGCCTTTTTGGGGGGGTTGGACGCTCTGTGACGGAACCGACCGGGAAAAGGTAACAGCGGGTCGCCAGGATCACAGGCTCTATTAGCTCTTATAGGAAGGAAGCGGCTCGTGCTGTTCTGTTGACAAACATATTCCCATAGTAAGAGGTTGGACAAACAGATTCCTATAGTAGTCATAGACATTCTCCAAAATCTTGTTGTTGAAATGGTTATTTAAATTTTTCATATGTCTAATTAAAGTCATAGTTTCGATTAGTTTATTAGGTATGATTACGATTTCGAAAAACCTACCAACAAATTAAATCGTATTCGCTCCTTGCTCCTGGGCCTAAACAATTTTACTTATACATTCTCTTTTAGATTTTGGAACTCTGGAAGTCTGGAGATTATTGTACAGGGTGTAAAATAAATTCATAGTAGAATTTATTTATCTGCGGAATCGATGTCTACAACATAGTTAAGTAGAAGAATTAGTTAGAAACAGTAAACTTCCAAAGCATAATATTCCCAATTACTGAAGATCAATGGGAACAAATCTGGAGAAGCTTGCAGGACATTCCGATTGGATGATGAAGTAAAGCAAATTCGCATTAAGCCATTCCTGTTGAAAGCAAAAATAATCTTTTCGCAAGGCTTAAAACTGGTATTTGAAAACGTGTTGCAAGTAGTAGTCCTTATTTAATTTTCGCCTCGATCAATGGATGCAAATAGTAATACCCCTTTTGTTAATATAGCTCCCTAAATCAACTCTGGTGATGCATTTTCATGTCGTTCGAGTATTCCATAAATAAGATTAACTTACTAACTCAAAGTTACCTCCAGACAAATCAATGATTTTGAGAGCCAAACTGAAACACAATAAAGAGGGACTCGAGTACGTCTATCACTTCTACGTTGCCTGCTGTAAATCATGGAATCGTTTCTTAGTACCTGACGAGGATGTGTTTCCAATGGTTATCCAATAGCTTAATAGCTATTGTAATAATAAACTAGTAAAGTGTCCTTCTTGCTAGTGAATGACGTTCAATTTCCACAAAATTAATCAACTAATCAATTTATCCTTTTTATGAAAGCAGCATCGTTTTTCGAACATGTTTCTGACAACTCTACCGGCTAAACGTGCAGCATACAGAGTATAATAAAGCACACCACAGGGACAGCATTAAGTCCTGCAGCTAACTCGAAACACAACATCTCTTGCCTATGCAAATACGCTCCAGTAGTTTCAATTGGCCCGCAAACTTACGGCACACTTCGCTCAATATGCCGCTATCCATTTCCAGACGACCACTTCTGCATGTCATTTAACTGGTTCGTCGTTCATCTGGTTTGTCGATTGGCTTGCAACGTATCCCAAGCCCTCAGCGCCTCAGGCGTCCTTCCCCGCGTGTATCTATACGACCACGACCATTGCATTCCAGCTCGTGGGGTTGTGTTGTGTCAATCTTCAGTGTCAACCACCGAGCTAGTTAGGTTTTGCCCCGTGATAGGTTGCGCGCTACGGGATTGATGTAAAGTGCACGGATCAATGATGGGAAAACACTGTGAACGGCAATGGAGAAGCACGGGCGGCGGGACATAGGAGGACCTGGAGGACGTCCCACGCGGTGACCCAGATAATACGATAATCGACTCCGAGACAAAGCCAAACTGAGCAGCAGCAGTAGCGGCACCGATAGTAAGAGTTTCGTGCTGCAGAGTACTGGGCGAAAGTTTACAGACGACTGTGGAAAGATAAATTTGCACGCTCGAGTAAAGAATTGCACCAGCGACAGTTTCCAACATTGTCTTTTTAGATGAATGTATCAGCTCCGGGGATCTTTCTGTAATAATCATGGCTATCCTGCAAACGGAATGAAATATTTCATATCGCTTCACACTCACGGCTGTGAAATATTTCACAACGCTTCGCTGGCAGTTTGAATGCTGGAAGGAACAGGGCAACGTTTTGATGCTAGACAGAAAGCAAAGTACGCGTTCCATTAGCAGCGACTACAGGTGTAACCACAGCCCTCCTCCCACCTTCCGTACCTACCTTCCGTGTCGTAAACGTCCATCTCGATGGACTGTGAGTGGCAGTGTTGGTACTGTTGGCGCTGCATGCTGAACAGTTTGCACCTTTCCTTCGCTTTCGCGAGCAGCGGCGAGGTGACGGTGGGCGGTGGTGGTTCTGCGGTGCCGACCGTGCTGCTGCTGCAGGCCGCCACTGCTCCGCTGCTGCGCTGCTGGGGCTGCCTCCGCCCTATGAAGCTGTCGCGCGCGGACCGCAACAGCCCGGCGGTGGTCGTGCGGTGCTGCTTCGCCGGCTCCCCACCAGAAGCGGCCGTCGGCGGTAAGCTAGCCGGGGATGGGGGTGTGGAGGGCGATGACGCAAGCGATAAAGACCCGGAGGAAGGGGAGCCAGCCGGAGGGGTTGAATGGGGATGACGGTGAAGATGCTGATGGTGGTGATGGTGCTGGCAGTGGTGCGGATGGTCCCGGCGGCAGTGGTGGGCCGCCGCTGCCGCGGTCCGCTCCCGTTCCCGTTCCTCCTCCTCCTGCCGGCGGGCCAGTTGAAAGAGTAACAAAAGCAATAGGAGAAACACTAGCACCAGCGGTGGAAGCGGAAGCAACAATACTACTACCTTTCGTTTTCCGAAATCCGCAAAAAAACGCACCGCCGGATGGGACACTCGAACTCGGGGAGGGTGGGCTGCTCAGGAGATTGGGAAGGAGATTGGGCGCGAGGAAGGGAAGCAAGGGGCAAGGAAGCTACGGTGGGTGATGGCGTGATGGGCGCCGGTGGCAGGATGCACCGCTGGCACAGGAACCCGAACGGTGGCCGATGACTTTTCGCTCGACGAAGACCGCCGCCTAAGCCGATCGAAGCGCTTTAATGGCAATTTCTTGCAGCACACCGCTACCGCGACCTATTCCTTGTGCGTTCGGACACGAACCGATGCTTCCTTGCGCAGCTCACATTCACGCTCGGCGACGCATTAACACCCGGAGCCAGCTTCAAGAGCCCCACACTCCACTGGCAGCAGAATGCGGCGAAAGCCGCGTGCTGTGCATACGCTGCTGCAACTCAACTGTATAGCGCGACGGAAGCCCTTCCTGCACTGTTTCCTGCACTCAACACATTCGCATGCCCTATTTTGATGCCACTCGTGACACACAGATACACACAGCACACACACACACTTCTTCTGTAGACCACAATAGCTCGCCACCGCCAGCAACAAACGACCGCCCGGATTAGTGAGGCAGGATTTGCCCGAGTTTCAAGCACCACGTGACTTTGGTAGCACTATTGCGCGCGATGCGATGTTGTCAACTTTGCGGCACCTTCGACAATGGGTTGCAGCACTCCAGATAGCAGATAAATTCACACAGACACTCCCACACTCAAACACACACACACACTTTGGACGCTTTATCACACGCCTGGACTCAGATATGCTGAGAGATATGTAAACATTCACTGAACACACTCTACTTCAAGTTTCCTTTTTGGGACCACCTGGGCTTGTGGAAAAGAAGCAAAAAAAAAACAAAACGGAATGAAAGAAACTTCCTGGAATTCACGTTCACTGTGACTATTGCTGGTGTTGAAGTTTTTGTTTGTCCCAAAAAAGCAACGACCAACAAAAAAATTGGGGGAACTTGGCTTTTGTGGTCATACTTTCACAGCCCTCAAACGCCAACCGATTGCGGTGGAGGAGAGAGGATCAGGCTAAAGGTGTCACTCGACCATTGTGTCACGAGAAAGAAGAAGAAGAAAAAAAGATGGAAAAGTTCACAATACAGACCGCTCCCGACGCTTCGAGAATGGGACGGGGAATTGAATCACTTTCACCGGTACAATAGTTTAACTTTTAGTCTCGCTGCCACACTGACGCGCAGCGAGTGTGTCACCCACCGTCTGCAGTGCTTTGCAGACCAGCATGACGACGACTGTCGCTGGAGACAGTTTCTTTCAGCGTGAGTGTTTTTTTTTATTCTCCTTTTTTTGCTTTCCTTGCGTTTTATTGCACAGTTCAATAGCCGTACCTGGTGGGGGCAAGGGCTCTATAGTCGTAGCAGTTCTTGTTAGCTCGTTACAGCTCACCATTGCACATTGCCCTTCGCAGCGTTAACGCAACGGCGCTAGCTTCGATCGGTTGTTGACGGTGGGGTGACACGGAGATTGGACATTTTTGTGGCAGCCGGAAAGCATTGCCATGCCATGGAAAGCGCTTCAGCAGGTGAGCCTGCTCGTGGGCCGCTGCAAACTATGGCCAACTTTGCAAAGTGGTATCGTTTACAATTACAAACTGTTTGCCGAAATGTAGCTGAATGGGTGGAGAGCATTCCCCGTCCGATGGCCCATGGGGACAGGAGAGGAAATCGAATGTACAGTTTGCACTGCAAAAGGTACCGGAGTTGGTTGGTATCCGGCATCTGAAGGACATGGATATGGGAGGTGTGTGTGTGTGTGTGTGTGTGTGTGTGCTCTGCTTGTTACATACCGAACTGTGCATGATTGGAAATAGTTTCCAGTTCGATTGGTTGAAATTTTGCTTCATTCGATTACCCAGTTCGTTACCAAGTGTTTGGCAGGGTGAAGAAGTAAAAGAATGTAATGGCAAATCGTTAAAATGATCAAAGAAAAGTTAAAGTGAGATACAGTGTGTTAAATTTTAACAACTTTTCTCAATAGGAAATGTTCAGTGAAATTAAATTTCTAGAATTGAATATGAATCAAGAATTGTCATAAAAGTGGCCAGTGTTTAGACAAATAACATACAGTGATAAAATTTGTAAGGCCTCTGTACAAATCATCCTTATCATACGGTGGGTGTTAAGATGTTATAAATGTGTTCCTAAAATAATAATAATATTTTTCGCTTACAAGCTCAATCCCAAAAGTTTTTGGGCCACATAACTCGCATTAGAGCGTGCGTCGCTTACTTATATGTGTTTGTATTCAACACCCCTTCTGGTGGTCTGTTTAATCACTGGTGTTACAAATTTTACAGAATTAAAATAATATCTCCAAGCTTATGTCAGCTTGGAAGAGCACAGGGTCGCTAAACTTGCGTACTAATAGAGTTTCTGGGTGATATTGTTGTCATCCGAAAAATAGGTGGCACGGCTTCTAACAACGAGATAATTATGGCGTACAACGTATTGAACTACTTAACGTATCCATCTTAATATTTTATAATTTAAAAACTGTTAAAACATGAAAAAAAATGGAATAGCTTTTGAATGGTTCTCATCACGGCTTAATTCTGCCACATCTACAACGAATCTTTTATTTTACAATTTTTAGATAGTCAACTATGAGTATGTATCATCATTGGTATTAACGTATGTTCGAAGGTCTATAAATTACTACTGGTCGGACCGTCCAGTGTACTTTGACAAATCTCTATTGGGCAGCTAGGGAGTTCAAAGTTTCATACAAAGTCCTGAGAAACCCAAACTCCCTAGCTAACAATCTCCATAGAAATCCCCATGACTCCATCATGGCTAAGAATCCAAATATAGTCTATCCACCGTGGTTTAATAAAAAAAAAATACCATTCCACAATGCGAGTCAGCAAAACTTTTAAATAGTGTAAGGCCCTAAATGTAAAATTTCTTTAAAGTAAAGTATTCAGTGAAGAAGACGCCAGGAAAGACAGATAACTAATTTGGCAAGTTTTAAAAATATTCTGTAAATTAGTTGTATAAAAAAGTTAGTTAAAATAAACTAAAAGAAATACGTGTTACAGAAACCGCCTTACGCCAGAAAGTATGCAATCATCAATGCAAAACACCTGCATTAAGAAGTAATAAAAAAATTGGGAGCCTATTTTTATTACTATTGCGGTAACACACATTGTTCTACAAACAATTTGAAGCCACAAATAATCGTACAAAGTTTAACGAAAAGATCAATAAATCCAGTAAACTGATGAACATTTTTCTACCTCAAGAATGATAACATTCTCTCTAGAATACTGTTCAACGGTAAAACAATACCTTCCATAAAACAGGCACCAAAGATCAAATGAATTTTTCCATGTTTTCTAGATGCTTTCTTTTCACTTGTTGCGCGCTCTCCAAAAAGAACCAAATCCTATATTACCTGCCCTTGTTTTTACCAACAGGATCAATAAATCCTTCATGTAATGAATAAATTTGTCATCGAACAAACCGTTCCTCAGCACGCTTGGCTCCCGCTCCCTAGCCGATGCTATTTACTTCCCTACGGTTGATCAACACCGCAACCACAACATGCCACTGCTTCTCAATTGGTATGCGGAGTTGTTTTTGTGCCACTGTATTCAGGTGCGAGGCGCAGAACAACAGGATAACCGAAGCGCCACAAAGCAGGGCCAAAATCGCCGCCCTGTCCTAGGACAGTTGCGTATCAAATTACACATTTTTATTCCATCATCTATCACACCGCCCGGCCGGTACGCACGTGTAATGTACGCCCCCAGCGCAAACATAATGTATGCCAAGCTTCAAGCTTGCGCTAGCCGTTCACCTCGTCCCTCGAAAATGGCAAACGAAAACAGTTCATTTGTGTCAAAACGTAATATTGAACCCAACCGGGCAGGCTGGAAGCGCCTTTCACTGTCCCGTAGCCCCAACAACCATTGAGCACAAACAACATTTCACGGGCAAAGGACCAAGGGTATTTGTCTTTTATGTCTTGTATGTCTGGTCTATTGATTCAACAAAGGTGCTACAGCTCCTGGAAGGTGGTGCGCTCAGCAGGTGCCTTCCTTGGACCTGGCCTAAGAATCTTAGCCTTGCCAAAGAACGTTCAACAACAACAGCAACAAAAAAGACCATCGCGAACCGGTCGCTTGCTCAATTATTTATTCCTCGCAAACCTCGACCCTACAGCCGTACACGGGAGGCCGAACGCACCACCGCCGTGCAAAGTCACTGTTGCTAAATGTTGCGAACATAAAAATAGTCTAGGAGCGACGCCACCGTCACCGCCGGGCATTGCTTCGGCAGGGAGTAGCAGTTTCGTTTTGGTCGGGCAAATAAATTCCCAACTAAAACAGAAACTCTTCCACCACCACCGCGGTGGTGGTGTGAGGTGCCCGACCGAGAGCCCTGCCACCGCGATAAGCTTCTGCGATCGGCAAACGGCAAACGATAAGGATCTGCTTCCACATTCAGGCGCGCAATGACCGATTAACGACTGTGTTGAATGTTCACGGGCAGAGTGGTTGTGTGAAAAGTTTCGCTCGGTCGCTCGAGAGTAGAACGGAAATGGCACTCAGCCTATAAAACCGGTTGAATTATTCAACACGCTACGCGATGGCGCAGGGCAAGCGTGTGCGCGCGTGTTTGTAAGGACGAAGACGATTCGTATGGATCGAGCCTTCTCTCGTCGGTATTGGAATAGGTCCGGAGCGGCACAGAATAGGTTCTGGTTTGATGTCGTACAGACTTAAGGCATTAGCAGCCATTAAACGGGTTAATCTCTAGGCGACCTTCAAGATATTGCGTAAGATGTCCGAGTGATAGGGGTGGGTAATTAAGTACTAATCATTTCATTTCCTGCCTAAGAATTCATTTGGATTTCCATTTGAGGCGAGATCTAAGGTAATGACGTAATCTAGATTGAATGTCCTGTAGTATTATTCTGGAGTACAACCTGGCAATAGTAGGTTCTTGGAAGTATATCTTCGTTAAGATGTCTTGAATAGGCCAAGATCTTGTGGCATCTTGATTCCAGAAACTCATCGAATTCTCAGACATCATTTCATTATTCTCGCACCAAGAATCCATTCAACTCAACTGCATACTAGAGAAGACTTCATCACGCCCAGGCACATCTCCAAAGTCAACTCAAATGGCTAGTTTGTCAAAGAGAATTGTTTCATTTCCGCTATGGTGCCTTGCATTTTCGCAACCAGCAACGCTCATTTGATATCCTGAACATGATGAATATTAATGTACCACGCCGGACCATGCAAACGGTCCGTTAAACAACCGGATTCAGCCATCTACACTCACGCCTCACCCCCCGTAATCATACCAAATCGTACCCTAGCCAACGCTCAACTCCCGGAACGTTGAGTGCGATTGGTCACCGATTGGTTTGCCGGTGTTAATGAGTCAATGTGCAGCACAGCGAACGCACGGACAAGTTCACGTCAACAGGTGCCGCATGGCTTTCTGGATAACGCCAATCCGATGGTCGGGGATCGTGTGCAGCAATCGCGAGGTCGTTTGCATAGCATCAAGCAGCACACCGAGCAGGGAGTGTTGATCGACACGCAAGGCGCTTCGAGGTTTGGTGGCAGTTGAGTGATAATGTTCCCCACCCGTCAGGAGCTGTCTGACGTCTGAGTGACAAGCTGGAAGGGGTCAGCCGCTGTCTTAATGTCCAACGCGCACTGGCTCGGTCAAGGAAATCAGTTCAAGGACGCTTCGCAGAAATTGCACGCCCCACGGAACTTTGCGCTTCCTGCGCATTGTCAGTGCGAGTTGCGTTGGCGAGTGTTGGCGCTCTTCGGCGTAAGATGTATCTATCGGTTTGGTGCGATGGAATGGGGTAGAGCGGGTTGAATGTTGTCTTGCCTGCTGTGCTCATGCTGGACACCTGCTTTTGGCAGCTAGCCCAGCCCAATCAGACCATGTTCGCTGGCTTGTTTTGCGGCTTGTTTGGACATTGTTGTTTGGCAGTAATTAAATTGGCCCGCTGCCGTTCCTGTTGCTCAGTAATAAATAAACGGCATGTGTAGCTAGAGCGCAGCAAAGGTGTGTTTACTTGGTATGGAGTCAACTTTCTGGCCAACAGCAGCCTGATTTCTACGAATCCTAAGGCATTTAATTTCAGAATAGTGTAGGCGATATATGGTTAAATCACATTATTGTAAGTAATCATGAGCAATTCATTGAAACGAAAGCTTTTCGAAAAGTGGTACATAAAATACCGAAAAAAAAAGAATTAGTTAATGATTTGTGCAGTTAAAACTTCAACCTTCCGAATGACATGAGGACGAAATTTGTCAATTCACATTAAATCACCTCAACTAATATTTGCAACGTACAATTACACCAGCAACACCAATAGCGTCCTTCATTTGTCATGCTTCAATTGCTAATACCAGAAGCACATAAAACAGCAACAACAAAAACACAACTATCGACAATCGACCACGCGCGATGTAATTTGGCATTTGCCTGCCAAAGGGCACTTTAACGGTACGCGATCAGTTTTCCACCGGTTCCGATAAAGAGAAAATACACCGATTCGTAAAAGCTCCAACGGTCTACACCAAACCCACCGAAACCGGTCTAATCAATATCGAGGGCACTAGCAGAGCCGGAGAGGGGTTACCCCTTTCTCCCTCACCTCGCCACTGTTTACGCTATTTCACCACCTCTGTCAGGAGCCAGCGGGTGCGGATTTGGTGAAAATGGAACAGAAAGAAAGCCACCAGCTAACCGCCGATCGTGCGAGGAGCTAGTTTTGCTTTGCCTTTTCTTTCCACTTCTGCTCTACAAATTCGCTCCAGCAGCAGTAGGCGTCCAGTGGAGTGCCTTTTATCGTCGCGAAACTGGCCTTCTTTGGCAAGGGCAAGGGGGGGGGGGGCGGGTGGCCAAGGAAGGTGGAAGAATTCGCCCGAGGCGCCCTGCACTCTCTCACCCAGCTAAGCCCAAGGTCCAAGTGTTGAATAATTAAATAAGTCAATTAGTATTGAAAATTGATACTACGCCCTGGTTGCGAACCGGGTCCAACGGGAGGTGTGGAAAAGCTCTGCCCCATCTCCGCCCCCCCCCCCCCGTTCTGCACACGCACGGTGGCACACGGCAGTGTAGTAAAAGGTGGACTTTTTTTTCTGCTGTCACTTCAGGTTACGCCAGCACAGGTTCGGCCTTCGGCTTTTCGATCCGTCCACTTACAATCCGCTAGGCTCTTCAAAGAACCGGGCTTATGGAAGGGGGGAGGGGGGGAGAAGGCATAGTACTAAGGGGATCATTAAGGGGTAGTAGAGTGGTACTTTTCAAGAAAAGCCCCCAGTAAACTTCCACCTTGGGCCTTCCTTTTCTAGACGGACAATGTAGGCAAAGTGAAAATCCATTGAATAATTTTATTTCCCACGTGAAAACGGCAAATGAGCAGGACGAGGTAAGAACAACAGTGGAACGAAGAATGGAAAATCATTTGAGCCCTTTAGCCGTTGATTGTGATAGCCGATGCGGACGACGGGTGTGCTGTTACCATTTGCCTTCATTTTCCACTTGGCTGGAGGCACACGCACACACACACACTAACACAACGCACATAAACGCATTCCAGCAGGCCAGTTGGAATTGGCCTGCGAGGCATATTAGCACGTTGGAAATATAATCCTATTGGACCGGAACCTTTTCCATCGTTCAAGGTGTCTCATTAAGTGTAGCTGCTCTATTTTCATCCATCGCCAAAAGTGACAACAATCTGAAACTCAGGTTCACCTCGCCTCAAAAGGGAAGAGGAGTTTGGACAAATAATTATACAGAAGAGCCATTTTATGCTTGATCAGTTTTTAGACTGGTTTCTTCTAGACTGATGTTTATAGTAAATTTACATTAGCTTTTACGGTATTTGATGACTTTTTAATAAACCCAAAAGTTTGAGAAATTATCTTCCGATCAGATGATTGAATTAGGAATTATGCAAAAAAATAAAAAAAATTGTATGTACATTTTTAGGGGCTTCCTTCCTTGCACACAAGGTGAAGGGAAATGACAAGTGAAAATATGCAACTAACACTAAATTTTTATTCTATCGATTTCGTGGTTTTGAAAACATAACAAAGCTTCTCTTAAAATACAGTCTTACTGTTGCCAATCTCTCTCTTCACGCTGCATCCAATTTTTCAGACCATTTTGAATGATGTATACAGGAACCATTCCGAGAACAAAAAAAAGGAACCCAAAATGTTACAAAACGATGCCTTTTATCTGGGCAATAGATTCTGACAGTAACACGTACCCTGCACAAGTCGTTCCTGCTCACGATCACTCGCTTCACATTCGAATTTGCCAACTATTTTGCATAAGCTGAAATCCACTGTATCTCTGGCCCACTGCCTTTCTTTTCTTCTTGGAAAGGACGGTAAGAAAAGAAAAGCAAACCCCACGCTGCCCATCAACGTCTCCGTTCTGCTGCTGCTGCTGGCTGCTGTTGCTGCTGCAGCTAGCAAAACGTTGTTCTTCCGGATCGTTACATTCCCTAATGTTTTCGCGTCCGCCACCTAGACGGGAGAGCGAGAGCAGCCGGGCGAAAAGGATAGTTTTGCAATTTTAAACAACCACAGCAAACCCCATGGTAATGGTTCTGGCAACGCGACATGGAAACAAAATTCTTCTGTGCATCCTTGAATCATTCAGCTGCGCCGCTGTTTTCCAACCCCGTTCGCTCTGTATGCTTCTTTGCTTCTTTGTTACCCGTCTAGTGGATGAAGTGCAATCTTCATGAAGAAATATAGTGCCACGAGCGTACTGGTACTGTGGTTACTACGGAACGAGCGGGAAGTAGTTGTGAAAGAACGAACAAAAAAAAAACAAAAAGCACTAACACTATCTACATAATGTTGGTTGCGCAACGTTCAAGCAGCGATTGTGGCTTTTGTGTGTTTGAAATCATTTCAAATTGAATCAAAATTTGCTTCAAAGCATGAGCACATGAAAGTGAGGAAACATTGTTTATCTTTCAAATTGCGTTGGTTGTAACAGCACAGTCAATAGCAGCCGGCTACTATCTAGCTGTTCGTTGCGAACTTATCTACCCGTTTGCTTGACAGGCTTTTAGTGAAAGACAGAAGTGGAAAGTAAATTTAAATCCATGCCATGATTTGATAACAAGCATTACTAACAGCAGCTATCTGATGTGGTAAAAGGGTAGCAATAGAGATGTATATAAATATTCAAAATATCCATGGGTATTAACATTTAAGTTAGTAACAATAAATACATATTTGAACAATGCGTTACGATATTGAGAACAAATACAGTGAACCCTCTCTTATTTGACACCTCTTTAATTTGAAAAACCCTCTCTTATTTGAACATTTTCCACAGTCCTTTGATTTCCTGTATATTTTTGTCCCTTTAATTTGGAAAACCTCTGCAATCTGTATCCCTCTTATTTGTGTATGGTCTTGCCATGGTTATTGAATGATGTATGCTCAAATTGGCAATCGTGTTCGCAGTTTCCTATAGCAACAGTTAAGACTACATACTAAATGTTATGTCTCTTTCTTGTTTGTATGGACCTTTCATTCACTTTCAACCTCTGTAATTTGAAACCCCCTCTTATTCGACAGTCCCATCGCCTCTCAAATAAGAGAGAGCTGACTTTATAATAAAAAGAATAATATCAAATTAATTTCCGATATTATCCCTGTTTTTGATCCTAGAGGTCTGTCTTACTATGCTACAAAAAAAAGACATTACTAAAATTTGTTTCAATTTGAAAAACATAAACTAACTTGTATTTTATACCATTTCATAATTGAAGACAATAATAAAAGTACACATAATAAAAGTACATAATAATAAAAACAACATATGCTTTGAAAATCAAAACTAGAAAAAATGGCTTACTTCCTGATCCCTCGGATCCCTATTGTCTAGGCAGCATCTTAACTGTTAGTCAGCTTTTATTGAGAGCTTACGATTATTCCATTACGGTTGAGTGTGATACATTTTTTTCTTTGAGGATTCGAATAACAACTCTTGTTTGAAGAAATATACACATCGATTAAGGACATCAACTCATTTCTTCATGATGGATAATAATGCGTTTAACTATTACAGTATTTCTCCGAGTGCGAATTATGCGTTCCAGGGATTTTGGCATACGTCTAATATCTCGTTCATCTACCAAAATATGGACGGTAAATAGTTTTTTTTAAATAATTGTTACATTTAGTACTTCTTGCGCATCATTACTCATTTCATACAATTTGTGTAGAAAATTCGGATATTTCTGTGCATTTATCAATTTAAAACTTTGAGCAAAATTGCAATTTGACAATTATTCTTAAAGAAAATCGTATTAATTTGACGTATAAACTGACACAACTAAAAATTGACGTAACTCGGAGAAAGACTGAATCTCGTACTAATAGAAAATCGAATAAAGGCTTATGGTTTGGTGTGCAATTTCTTAGCATTAAGTAGTAGCAGCTTCCAGCTAAACCAATTATCAACGAAATAAAACTCAAAGGAACAAAGTTGTTTACCAATTCTAGTGTACTTAACCCATCACCAGTACCACCATTTGTCAATGTTTTTGGCAAGTAAAAAGAAAGCAGGAAAACAAGACAATAAAAATCACAATTGTTGTGTCCGCACAAAACAAACATGAAGACGGTGGTGTACGGCACAAACAGAATATGTATTTTATCACTATCTTTGGTATATGTTCAACCGTTTACAATAATAAATAATACCACACAATAACACGCAATGCGGGGAGAGGACGGCTGGTCCTTCTCGCGCCGCGATCCTCACTGAGGACGTCACAGGATGACAGCCCTGCTGTCAACAGTGAGCCCTCAGGATGAGGCAGCGGTCTGTCCACAACAACAATCTAATAAACGCAATGTGTGCGCGGTTATGTATGCGGGTTTTGTAGAATGTTCTTAATGTAGTTCCCAACCATTCCATTTGCAAAGCCCTCGTTTTCGTCCTGCCGTTTAGTGTGATCGATAATTTATCGAAAACAACACCTCTCTCGCCGTTTCTCTCTTCCTCTCTCGGGAAATAGGTCGAAACAGATGAAGCAAATTTGCTAGTCCGTCTAACCCAACTTGTTGTACCATTTTTCATCACCAGCAGCCATAAAGCACCTCACCCACTCACCAACCACATTATCGGGATGCCGGTGATCGTTGCTAAAGTTCATCGATTTTTCATCCCTTTACGATACCCACACCACCCAGGGATCGCGCGATCGGGTCGAAAAGGATGAGGTCCCGGGGGGGGGGGGGGGGGGCGGAATGAAACTATTGCTTCCTTCCACAAACAGCGCAAGCACGACCAGCCAATAACACAGGCATACAGGATGATGCGTGTGCTGCAACCGGCAACCATGGAGAGCAGGGTGAATTTTTAGGCAAAGGAACCCAAAAATAAACTTTACCACCACCCCCACTCACCCGCCGGTGGCTTTAGACTGGCTCCGGAAGGAGCTGGTACCGGGCGGGCCCGGAAGTGAAACATGCCGGCGCTCGGTGAAATAGATTGAGAAGTCGGTTATAGACTCTTCCGACGGGTTCTGTGGGACGTTGGAGCTGATGGAGTCTGCTCCGACGAACCTTCGATGAGGAATGAAACATCAAATTAGATTTATAGTAGACTATCCATTTTTTATTCATCCCTAGGCACAAGTGGCACTCTGTATGTATGTGTGTGTGTGTGTGTGTGTGTGTGTGTGTGTGTGTGTGTGTGTGTGTGTGTGTGTGTGTGTGTGTGTGTGTGTGTGTGTGTGTGTGTGTGTGTGTGTGTGTGTGTGTGTGTGTGGTGTGTGTGTGTGTGTGTGTGTGTGTGTGTGTGTGTGTGTGTGTGTGTGTAACAAGTTGCTGAGAAGCTTCTTGAAGGCTTGCCTGATGTGCCTGTTCTCACATGAACTTAGGGTTCATACAGGGTAGCAGTGTCTGTTAAGCTAGCAAAAGATTTTAAGCGCATTTTGTTTCGACAGGAAAGCTTTTTGGCGTGAGTATGTGTGTGTTTATCTGTGTGTGTATGTGTGTCTTTGACGCCTTTTCCCCGAACGAAGCTATTACAGACAGGATAAGCACTATCCGGTGGCCGGGCGGAAGGCGGCCAAAGCCACCAAAAACGTTACGGCAGCGCCTCAATGAATTCAATTAGAAAAGTTAGTTTAATTATTGGTTCGGGGGGTTGAAATTGAATATTAAGGTTGTTCCGTGTTTTGACGTCGAACGATTACAGGCAGGTGGGGGAAAGATGGGTGCGATGGTGGTTCAACAAGGAAGGATGTTTAATGGCAATCTTCCTGTGTCTGGCATCGCATGTTAAATAATCAAATACAATTACTTCATTAAGCATGACGCTACCGAGAGTGATGAGAGTTAGCAAGTTTCAAGGGGTGTAAAATCGAAGCAGCTACAATGAATCTTATTTATTTGGTTGTAATTCAATTGCTGAACTTTTTGCAAGTTATAGCGAGTCGAATTTCAAGGGTCTTTTTAATGTAATCCTACACACTTGATGCTTAAAATATAATAAGGATTCTTGTTAGATCAAATTCAGAGCTAAAACGCGTAATCTTATTGTACTCTATGGAGTGATCGGAATACTCTTTCTCCTGGTTCAGAAGCATTCATACATTAATAAGATCTTAAATCTGATCTATAATATGTTTCAGAAATACCAGGCCGTAGTGTAATATCCAATGTCTTGAATATTACATTGCTCAAACAAACTGTTTGTAATTAACAACGTAATTTACCACGGAGCGAACGTGGTATTATGTTTTTCGTTATTTAATAAGATTAACCATAAAAAATAATTTACGAATGATTCTCATTAAATCATGCGCTAAAGAAAATCCATCGCAACAACGCTAATTATGGCAGTATTGCTGTGCGGATTGCATAAATGCTTTCTCAGCAAAGCAGATTCTACAGATCCGCCTGTAAGTATGCAATGTCCATCATTTCAAAATAATAGCTCAAGAATAACATTTTACTTTCACGCTAAATGTTAATATAGGACAAAAGTTATGCAACGAATGTCTCCTAGTGACTGAAAACATTTTTCAGAAAGTTTGAAACTTTTACCTTACGCCCAAGCAAGCTCAGGCTGTCCATCACCGTGTCACGGTAAATTGCATCCGTAAACCTCTCCAATTCATCCCGCGAAACCAACCAACATTTCAAACTCAATTGGGACAGTTTGAGAAAGAGCGAGTCACCCACGATCGGACACCCCATGTTCACAACCGTGTCACTGCGGGCAGACAAACAGGGTAACAAATGGCTAGATGTGAGACGTCACAGCACGGCAAAAGAGCAAAGCAATCCATCTGAAAATCAACACGCGAGAAATAAGTTGGGCCCGGCGCAACGAAGCCCTACTTCGCACGGCATACAGACACGGCCAGTAAGCAAATGCCAGCTTATCCTTTTTTGATGAATTAGAGCACCGAATGAAAAAGGGGCGAAGAAATGGAAAATGAGAGGATCTGAAGAAGAAAAACCAATCCCACCGTGCAGTTTGCAAATCGACCCACTTGACAGACGGGTTTACAATTTCGGCAGTCAAGCATCGTTTGTTTCGGTGGGTGTCGGTGTTGGTGTATGTCTTTGGATAAGGACCACTTCCACCGCTTTGCTTTCTTCGGGCCAGAACGGTTGGACGCAACAACTTTTAACCGTCGGATGGAGAAATACTTTGTTTGCCGTTTTGAGCACGGAATACGCGCAATAAACGCTGGCGTGAAGCCGTCCGCGGGCACAAACCATATTGCAATGCAAACGAAGCTTTCGATCATACCTCGTGTCTTCTGTTTTTTGCCTCCCACTCCAAATCCAACTATTGTTTCCGCCACTCGGGGAATCCCTTTTCATCGTGGAATAATTATTTCCAGCTTAAGAAAAATTGCGCTACTGGTGTGAAAATGTTGCCACTGCCCAACCGGTGGGATGTTTTTTCTTCCCACCCCCACAAACCGCCCGCCAATAATTTATACTTTTTTTGTTGTTGTAGCAAATTTATGACGGTTGCTGCTCTTGACGTTTGCTTCTTTTAAATCTTTGCTTTCGGTCTTGCTCTGTGTCTCGGGGACAATGTTCGGACCGTCTTGGTCGGACCGGGCCTGGAAAGATCTAGCGCACATTAGCTAATTAAAATTCATGGCAGCTGTCCGCAGGAATGCAACATTTTACCAGGCAAACGAAACGAGGTAGCAAACACACCCACAGCGCTAGACCGCGCAGCCAGTCCACTACAGCTGTTTTCGGTGGACGGTGATGTTGGGCTGGGAGCTTGTCAGCGCAATGGTTTTTGTTGCGCGAGGGTTTGATCTTGTGAAAACTGAACTGAAAGAGTGCTGGTGCTGTTTGGTGCCGTTTTGTGAAGCCCACAGGAAACTTGAGCTGAGTAAGTTGTTGGAGCAGCTTTCTGTGCAAACTGTTTTTTGTCGATTCACATCTTAAAGTGGTCTTTTCAATCGAAATTGTATCGCGTTTGCATACCTTAACAACTACATTGTTTTACAACATTTCTGAACATTCGTAATTTTACCTTAAAGTATGCAATACGCATTACATTACTGTCATATTAAGCCAAAGCAATGGCACTGTCAATATACTGTATAAAATTGTATTGCACACTACATTGCAGAAGAGCCTCAAGGTAACAATGAATTATTTACTTCCTTATGTATCGAAGCGCATAACATTGTACGTTTTACTAAATAAATCATTTGCACCAACCAAAACATTTTCTCAGTCTCCCGTGTTTCAGCATTTCAAACACCGAACGAGCACTATCATTGCCCTTCCATTTCCACAGCTTATGGTGCATTTCTTAACCAGAAGCGTTTTATAAGCTTTTGTGGCTAGATTTGACCAGCACCAGCACCGCCACCACCAGTCGCTTACCGAAGCGAAGAACCGTCCGCCGAACGTGCCTCAATTTAATTAAATTAAACGTGACCCCGGTGGTGTATGTGTGCTGCAGTTCGAACCAGGCACTGCAGCTGCAACCGGGCCAACAACACTGGAGCCAACCGGGGAGCGTTGACAAACGGCGAAACGGCACACACACGGGATGGCCACGGTAGAACCGGGCGGCCCTATCTCCTACCACCACCATTGACCTTGCCGCCGCAACCGTGCTGGGCGTTCGACGCGGGAAGAATGTTTAATGTGCAGCGATGGTGTTGCGACGTTTGGTGCATCGAAAATTAGCTGCCAAAGGCACGATGATGATTGCACGCTACGCCATCCGCTCCGTCCGTGTAATGTAACGTTTATTGTACGAAATCTTTGTACCGCGTTAATCATTTGTTAGCGGCGTTAATGATTCGACAAGCACAGTAGAGCCACGCACGAAGAGCAGCTCAAATTGTCACTTAATTTTGGCTTCTCTTTTAATTCGTCTACTTTCATTGCATTTTCACACGCAGCCATCACACACAGCCAACTAACCCACACTGCAAATCACAGCAAACGAAATCACTCCGTTCGTAATGTCGCTTTTATTCGGTGGTCGTTTGCGTTCTTGCGTTTTCTTTCCACTCCAACACCACGTCACGTACTGGTCACTCGTCTGTGGGTTGTTTTTTTGTTGTTGTGTTTATGATGCCGTTAACGCTAAAGTGTAAATTTCACCCGTCCGAACTCACGAGCACCAGTGTGAAGTAACGCCTTTCTCGTGCGCGTCGGTATGTCCTTTCCCATCAAGGATGCACAATCAACTGAATACTAAATCATACAGCCCGTGTCGAACGGTACGCTGCCTGGCAGGGCTGCTGCCAGGGCTTGCCAGGGCGGAGACTTCCGGAAGGTGGATGGTCTGATGGTATCACACTGCTCCCTAGACGGTGAGATTTGCACACTGACAGCGTGTAGCAGAACGATCGCTCCGCAGGCCGACCGGTTTGACGTTTGACTCGCAAATCCTTTTAACGGTGGAGCATGAGCTTTCACACGCATTTCAGTTCTGTTCTATTTTAAAATCTTTGGCCCACACAAAGCTATTTTTAGCGCTAGAGAAAAAAAAAAACGTTTCGATATTGTCCAACACAAAACTAAAGCATGTTCTAATGGCACTACACTACCGAGCTTGCTCTAGAAAACCAATCCAATTAGCAAACTTTTACCACAATTCTCGTTAAAACACGTTTCTTCTAAAGCTCAACCAAAAAACAAACAAACTTCCTGCCAGTCAGCATCCTGCTGAGCGGTTCTCTTGTGCTTTCGCGCGCGCTCTCTCTCTCTCTCTCTCTCACACAGGCACTCACTCGCACGGGAAGGTATACACTCTCAGCTGCGTGCGCTACGATCGTCCCAAGCATCCGCACCCACACTGGTCTAACCGCAACCGAAGTGGGTCCCTCGAAACGCTGCTAGTGTACCAGCATCGCCGACTGGTACCGTTGACGTGAACATTCAAACTGACGGCGAGTGGCATACGCTCACCAGGACCGTAGTAGGTAGACGACATTCAACATGTACACACTAAATCGAAAAGGATATTACCAAACCTTCCTCCCGCCAAACCTCCGTTTTTTGCTCCCGGAAAGGCAGGCTGGATGCGACACACGATGCCACTAGAAGCGTCCCTGCATCCAACGCACACACTAGCACACACCTACAGATGATTTTTCTCGGTGTTGTTCCAGGAGCGTGATGGTTCGTCCGCTTTTTGCACATTAAATCAACCTTCAATCAGTGCATACGCGTAATGGTAATGGGGCACGGAAAATAGACTTTAGAATATTCGGGCACAATGTACGGGTACGAACAGGAGGGGGGGAAGAAGATCTCTAGACGCTAACACGACGTTGGAAATTATTCAGCACACATCGTAAATTGTATGATGAGACAGGTTTATTCTTTTTCTTCTTCGTCCTTAAAAAACCTGATGAAACGTCTGTCAACTAAGATCGAGTGATTTAGCATGCAGGCGGAGATCTTGGAGGATGAGTTTGCTCAAAAGGCTTTCAATCAACTTGATGGCATTGTGGCACACGGCATTGTGGTGCAGGCTTTACCGTTTGAGCTGATTTGATGGTAAGGTTTGGTAGGAAATCACAAAATCGTAACCTTTTTACACGTGTAATTCAGTAAATTTTACTAGAAAACATAATGAGAGTGTTGGTTTATGTTAAGAAAAGGATGTCGTTGGCAAAAAAGGGATTTTATGTAGCTTAAGAAATATTGTTGCAGGCTTTGACAAGCGCCTACATTTATGTAATTCCAGCTATGAAAGTATTAAAAAGCAAACAACATTAAACATTGCATACATTTAGGCTACAGATATTGTAAGCACCATTAAGCCTAAAACAGAAAATTGCTTTTTTATAATCCAAAAATCTCCAATAGAGTTTGAGTTTTGTTATTTAAGTTTATGATTTAAAACAGCTGCTTTTCAAATCATCATTAAATAATAGTGGATTGGATGTTAAAGCGCCTGAAAGTAGACAATTCGTACTTTTATTGCTTTTGCTCATTTAGAATCATTAGTAATCACGATGATTACACATATCTAAGCGCATCTTATTACCAGGTGTTAACAGTGAAATGTAAAATAAATCCAACACTTTAAACAACACTCTCCTCGTCTCGCATTTGTAAAATTGCTCATTTAGCAGCTGTGCAAATAGTGCGACCAATGTCAACAAGGCACAATTTAATCATGCTTTCTGCTTGCATGGGAGGAAATTATTAGCCCAACGATGGCGCTGCATCTGACAGTGAGTGGTTGATTATACAACCTGCGACGAAAGGTAAATAGAATGGAAACTGGTGCCTGTGGCTTTGACATGCAACGTAAAAGCCAACAGGTTACGAGATGAAAGCGAAAATGGTCCCTAACGAATTGTGCAGTTGTGTCTGAGTATGTGTGTGTGTTTGAATCATCAATATGGTAGTCTTCATTCGATGCACCGTAGGATGTGATTAAATTATGCTATTTAAACAAGCTCCAACAAGTCGGCTAGCTGGACCCTGTCAGCTTTTCTTATATTTTAAAAGACCATCCACTGATTTGTCTGTTCATCCGTAACACTCGAGATAAAGGCAACGCTTCCCGTCAGCATGGCTCAGAAAGGACAGTACCTCACAAAATGCACTTTTTGTACCTTTCTTCCGCATTGCATTGTGTAAGCAACATTCATTAGCGAGTTTGAAGTCACTTCAAAACACCGCAAACACACACACACACACATGCACTATCTTTTCTCGTCATGATCGTATACGTCCGTTGTTCTGTTAGCTGCGTGTACGAGAGTGTAATTCGACCGTAAGTGCTTGTCGGACAACGAGCGCCAACAAGATGCACAGTTGGACGCAGTGAGGTGGAAACTGGGTTTGATGGGTTCGTTAGAAAATCCTCGGTTCGGTTTTTGTTGTGGGATTTTCTGTTTCTCCCGATGTCGACACTCTGTTTTCTACCCCTTCCCACCGATGAAACCACTCCACTCCATCGCCCTTTTTGTACAAACGACCAGGCGTCTCCATGCGAAAGTATCCTGTCATTATTCTGCCCGATCCATCCTTTTCTTCCGTCCTCCAAGCGCGGTGCACGGGTTGAAACAAACACACACACACACACACACACACACACACATACTAATCACCATCTCACCGCACACCAATCGAAGTTTGTAAGAGCCAGGATTAATGGAAAAGTGATACGGCTTACTAGCGCGTCTAACACCCAACCGACGGCGGCGGCACCGAAGGTGACGGACGTCGTATCACACTTTCTCCTTCGCAAAACAGGGAACGCGATAAACTCACTGACTAATAACCTTTGCAACGGGGACCTTCCAAACACAGGGGAGCATAACTAACCCGTGCACAACGGTGCAATTTAATCGAGCCGAATGCAGTGTCGCATCGTTTGACGGCAGAAACGATTTTCAGATTTCCCGTCCAGCAACAACACATCGGCAGTGGCTCCCCGGTGGTGGTGAAACGCGAATGGATTCTAGCCACGGCAAAACGGTGAGTGCGCGCACGAGTGAGCGAACCGGACCCTCAGACACAAACGCCACACGCCAGCAACAGTGCTCGAGCAGAACTGTGCCACCAGCCGAAACGCCAAACCGGTTGTCGCCCCGGCACGACGATGGTTGGCTTTGCGCTTCTACGGGTTTTCCGTATCCTTCACGGCGCACACAAGGCCACATTGCCGCTCCGTCCCACCCGTTCCATCCGCCCGCCCGAATGGGAGGAAGGGAAAAATCGTACGGTTTTCCGCGCTTATCCGTGCGGGGTGGGCAAACGCTTTTGCTTTTGCACGGCGAAGCGGCAAAGGTGGAACTCCGATAGTTAGACGAAGCGGTAGAATGAGCGCGAGTTTCGCTTTGCGCGTTGTTTTATTTGTGCTGCTGCTGCTGCTGCTGCTGCTGGTGCTATTTACTTTTGCACCTTTTGCTTCCTGCACGACGCGTTCTTGCAGGGCGGTACGCAAGAATGGCGAAAGGGATATCAACGATGACGATGGCGCTCGGCTCTGCTTTGGTACCGCAACAGCTTGATTATTACATTTTATCGTCGAACGTGGCGATCCGTCTTCCGCAACGCCCCCCCCCCCCTTCTTTTGCGGGGTGAATTTTGCGACGATCGATGCCATTCATTAAGCCGGCAGGATGATTGTTTAAAAGTTGTAGAAAACGATCCAGCAGAAGGTTCTTGTTAAGGGCGCATTATTGGAGCGTGAAAACTATCATTAAAAATTGCTTTTAAAATGAGCCGGGAGGGGAAATAAAGCTAACAAACAAAAGTTCGATCTATGTCAATATGCGATAGAATAAAGGGAAAGTTTGTGGAAGATAGTAATGAGAGATTGAAGAACTTTTGGTTGTGAAGTTTTCTGCACAGGACAAACGTGTGTACATTGCAAGTAACTTTACATAACAGATAGTAATTTCTTTGCTCTACAAATACAAGCTTCAATTTAATCATTACTTTTACATAAATTATATGAAGTTACAGCCCTTTCCTGTCAACGTAAGTTCAATCGGTTACATGAACCTAAAGAAACGTCAATGATTAGTTTTAAATTTACTGCATGTCGCTAAATTGCCCCTAGTGGTTTGAAGATTGCATACATTTTGGGAGTTTAGACAACATGGCGTCTGTCACAACAGTCTGATTCTGAGGTACGCGGTTCTGGATTTTCGATGATTCTGATATAGGGGTCCTTTCCGTTTTAAGTTAGTAGACAGAAAATTTCACCCTGTCAGCTGTTTGCATTGTATAGCAGTTTTCGAGCAGCTATCTAAGTCAGTATAATATACAGGTAGGCTTATCCCATGGTGTATGAATTTAGGAGGCTGATTTTTATCGCTTCTGCCTCTAAATGAAGATTTTAAGAGTGTTTTGTGTATTCGTCAAGCCTCCAGAAAGCTTATTTGAACAAAAGTTTTCACCCATCCTGTCAAAAAGTGATATTCAAATTTGTTAACAAAAAAACATGCTATGAGACCACCTCGACTACATACACATTGATTCTTTAATGCACCTTGGGATAAATATAAACACCACCTTTTTTGCCATTTTTCGAGCAGGTACTCGAATCTAATTCTAGCTTTGAGGCAGAGAATATTCTAGACTGAAAATTGCAGGCTAGTTTTATGTGTGGTTTTATATGGAGCGTTTACATAATTTCAGCCTCCAACTGTCAAACTCCATACAAAAAACTTACTAAAATGGCGAAGGGCCCCATAAACGGGTTTATAAATTTGACAGTTTGTGTGTCAAATTAGTATAATTTGCTCCAAGAATTATGGAATGCCAAATAAATTGCAGTGGCTTTTTGTTGTAGATAATTCAAGTGAATACATCTTTATGCAGTAGTCTTGTCAAAGAACTAACGAAATTAACCAATGAAGTATAAGGAATCAAATAAAGCCATTCCTTCTTTTTTCTGGAAGTCAATCTTTCATTCCTTCATTTTTCATAGCTTCTTGGATCATTCTCGTGCCTTCCCCATCATGCATGGTGTTGGACGAATCATTGAGTATAGAATAATATTCGGCTTGATTGGATCATACGAGATTTAACTACTAAACCTGATGCTTTCTTGGTATGTGAACAATCGCTTAAGCTTCAAACCCGAATTCCAGAACCGGTTCATTAATTTTCAACAGAAGAACATCAGCTTAGTTGTTCTAATCTCTTTCCTTTTAGGTATGAAATCTTCAAATAAGACTCTCACAAGAATAGTTTCATAAAGTTTTATACTTTTCAAAATAGTGATGATGAAACTGTTCGATCGATTAATTAGTCTCGTAAACGCCCTAAGAGTCGAGCTATCCATTCATTCAGAAAAGATTGATGATTTTCCCCCCAAAAAAAAGCAAAGGCATATTTTCATGGAAATGGCCATTTAAAATCACCACTTATACAACACAGCACACCCACCCACTGTACTCATTTCCTGCTTCTGCTCAACGTACTCCGACGGGTGGTAACGGGCGAACCGTTACCTTTACCACTCACGAAGTGATAATCCTTCATTTTCCAGCACGTTTTCTACCATATTCCACGAGCTTAGTACAGAGCGTTTCGGTATATATACTTCGCGCGCCATTCGCGCACCACTACACCCCGAACCACCGGCCATCAGTAATACGGTCGCCATTCACTCCTTCTAATACTCCGCTCCGCGTTGGTACAAACTGTACTGCTGCACAGTTCACGACGTAACGAACGTGGACTAAGAGCGCTTAGCGAAAGCGCGTTCACAAACACACTTTCTCCAAGCGTGTGCTGTGTGCCCTTTTCGTAACCTCACAGTTTGTTTTCTTAAACAGTCTATTTTGTCCACCATTGTGGTTCTCTACTTTTCTTTGTGGCTTTCCACTGTTGCACAATAATAAAAAAAAAGAAGTTAAAAACCATAATTGCTCCAGTTCACCGTGACGGACAGGTTTATACCCGCTCACCAGAGTGGTAGCGCGATGAAGATGAAGCCCCTGAACCACACTTCACACCGGTCGTAGTAAGACTGACGACTGACCCGACGGTTCAAACCGACCGACCGCTGTGACCGTCCTCTCCCAGCCGCGCTGAAAACTGTTCCGGACGATCCGAAGCCCATCATCGTCATCAACTACCATCGTCATCATCGTCGTCATTATCATCCATCGTCCACTCACAAAATCGCTGCGGTCAACCGCTCTCCGATGGCGAAGGCTAGTGAATCGTCAACGCTTTTCCGTTCTATTTTCCATCACATCCCACATCTTCTTACTACCTTCTGCCCGCTTCCCCTCCGGCTTCCCATTCCGCACAGGACAGGTGCACAACCTTCAATAAACGCACCTTCTTTATTATTGGCTTTCCATTTTTCCTTCCCCTTGCGCCCTTCCGCAGCCACTAGGTGTGGGACTCTTAATGGGCGGTACGCAACAGGAGTGCTCGAATTGAATTGCCCGCAGCAAAATATGTACCGAGCCAGGGGGGGTGGAGGGATAAAGGCAAGGCAAAAGAAGCAACAAACAGTGAAGAATTTCTACTCTGATTTCCATAAATTTTCACTCTGGGTCGCACACCAATAATGAAGGGTTAAATGCGACTGCAGAAAACGGGGGATATGATGATGAGCCCCGGCAGCTATCCCGATTAGTGCTTGGGATGGGATTTTTCTCCACTACGACATGGATTAATGTGACCTGATTTGCATGTTTCATCCCCTGGCGGGCCCTGGTGTACCGGGAACAATTTTAAGAATTTACGTGCGACCACAAGGAGAGGGGGCATGGGGAAGGAGAGCTGTTATCGGTTTCATGTTTCGGGTCCATTACTCTGTGGCAGAGATTGGGGAATTTATTGCCCACCGATCCTATCTTAAATAGTTGCTGTTTAGGGCAATCAGTCGATGTCGCTCAATCGATGGCAGGGATTACTGTTGCATTATGTATCGTATTACAATAATGGGTCAAAAATTAAAACATACACAGGAAAGCATTTCCCTGGAACAGTGGTTTTACCTTGGGGGGCAATGGAGTACAGCAGTACTGTAAAAGCAATCTTGTCTTAGTATAAATAAATAATGTTTTGTTTGGTGTTAATTAAACATGTATGTCATTACAAATAAAGCTGTTTATATAAATAGCGCTGCAATATTGAGTTTAGTTACAATTATTCAGTATTGTTTTAGCTTTTTATAGTTTTTGAGGCTTTTTTTTTAATTTGGTTTAAAATTGTTTACAAATCAGCAACTGCCAATTTAAATGTTGCGTTGACAGCTTCGTCTGTCAAAACATATATCGGCGAGCTAGGACTCTACTGTACATGTGAAGGATCAGATTGTGTTGGCAACACCTTTGGTTGATTTTTGTTCCATCATACTCTCTTGTCGTCAAAGGGATCGGTGTTGCGCCATAACTTTGGCATTCAGGCCAGATTTTTCTACTTCTCAGTACCATTCGTTTTGATTAAGCTGTGCAGAATATCAAGATGGTAAGTTTGAGCTTTGGAAGAGATATTTCTAGCTTTTTGCAGCAAACCGCACAGATCAATTGAAGTGAATTGATCAGCTTCCATTTGTGACGGCGGAAATTCTCGCTTATGACGACATACATTCCTTTCTTGATGATGTTTTAAACACCCTTGTGACCGGGACGAGAGATCTGCATCCGAATTCAACATTTACTCCCATTTACATCTTGCAGACGAAAGGGACAAGCAGCTTCGGACGGTGGCGCAACAAAAGCCACACGTTGTGCAATCGGTGTGGAAAACGATCTTACCATACGCAAAAGAAACGGTGCGCTAGCTGTAGCTTTCCGGCGGCCAAGATGCGATCATGTGAGTTAATTGGTTGATTCGTAGCGTATTTTGTAAAACGATATGATTGAATTGCGCATACAATGGCTAAATCTGTCCCTCAGTTACAAATCTTTCAGTACCACAACGATTCCGACGATCCGTAATACGCATCGTTTTGTTTTACTTTATTTTTGCTTTCAGATAATTGGTCTAAGAAAGCCATTTCGAAACGAACAACCGGTGCTGGTCGCTTGCGTTATCTCAAGCATGTTCGCCGTTGCATGCGTAATGGAGTCAACGCTCGAAAGGCGAAGTAGTGAGGCAAAGGCATGTCCGTTTGATTTGAAGCCTTACCGGTACTGATCGGGATAGCACAAGCCTACAGCAAGTAGCTATGAATAAACGTAGAAGGGCAAAGGATCTTTAGCAAGTATTTTCGTGTGTATCAAAATGTGTCTCTCTTTGGTCGTGGTTTTCTTTTATTAGGTAAGTAGAAACATTTTTCATGCAAAATTGAAGAAGTTTGGATTGAATTACTGCAGAACATAGTTCAAAACAAACCCCCCATGAATATATTTTGAATAGTCTTGTCGTATTCTGATCAGATTTTAAGTATAAAAACATGTAATTTGTTAATCCTTTTATCGCACAAAAAGCGCTCTCACCACAAAGGAGATATTTTTTTTTGTAGCCGAAATCTTAATTTCCTTATAGTGCCTTACACTCCAAGGTGTGTGTGTATTACATGCGTCCTCATAATGTTTGAGCGAACCCTCAGCAAACACGATTGAACGGAAGAGAGTAACACATTTTTCCAAATTGATATCGTCCTAAAAATGAATACTTTATAACCTTCCTTTGCTGTGGTGTATCTACCTTGTTGGAGCTCTTCTTACGCCACACACTACGATAGCCAATCTAATGGCTTCCCGAACAATATTTCCTTTGCACACTTCCTCTGTGGCGTCTGCTCGTATTTTCTCCTCTTAAAGTTTCCCCTGTCCTGTAGAATTTTTATGTTTTCGCTCGTTAGAAAAAATCTTGTTAGAATTTTTTTTAAATGTTCTAAACGTTTGTATAGACGCGAAATTCTTCTACAAGAAGGACTCAGACAAGAAAAAATCGTTTAAAACCTCTCTTAAGTATCTCTTAACACTCTCGTGTTAGTACCTCTTAAGCAACGGTGTTAGCTGGGTCCTGAAACTGGGTCCTTGCAAATGAAAGTCCCGAAAGGTCCCGAGCAGCAGCAGCAGCAACATCCTTACGCTGGTCGTGTGTCTCCCCCGGACTACATTCAAAATCCCGACGTGGATGAAGTGGATGGCAAAACGAACGATTTCCTTCCCATTATGGAGTTTGAACGCGCTGAGCTCGCCATTCAACATTGATAGGGGCAGTGAGGGAAAATGTTTGGGAAAACATGATGCTCCTCACTCGCGACCTCACCGCCTCTCTGCCGTTCACACGCCGGCGTCGACACGTGTGTGATGCAGGGATCAGTTTTCTCTAATTCCCAGTTTTTCAGCGAGAATAGGATTTTTGTTGTTGTTGTTGTGGTGGTTTACTTCTTCATTCTCGGACGTATGGGGTTTTTTTTTCTTCTTACGCGAAGAATCTCTTTTCAACGGTGCTTTTCCATTACCCGGGTGTTGCTGGGGGTATGTTCAGGGAAAGCTTTCAGCCCGTCAAACCCAAGCTACAACAATGGAAAGCAATTTCCCAATAAAGCATTCCAACTGGGCGGAAGTCTATTGCTGCGAGGAAAACTCGAGCCCGAGCGAGAGAAGCGATCATCGAGACACGGAGCGCGATGCAAAATGTGCGACGCCGTGGTGCTGAGAAGTGGATAGAAATCAATTACCGGACACGAGGGGCAAGGTTGGATTGTATCGCGGTTAGGGATGGGTAGTTTTGCTCGCCTTCATTCAACAAACAGTAGAAATATGAGCATCTACACGGCGCAGCAGTAGGGGCGCAGACGATTGCGGGCGGCGGCAGTCCTTCCTGCGATAATTGTTTCCTTTCGTCGATTGTTTGGCAAACGCTTTGCCGGTGCGATGCTATCGCTAAGCCGATGGATGCCTCGACGTGTTAAAGGCGCACCCGCGTGCGAGGGCATGGAATCGGAACGAATCGAACTGTGTTGCTCTTCCGCGAACAGGAAGGAAGAGACACGCTTTCCGGAAGCGCAAACGACGAACGCGTGCGCAATCAAGGAACGCGTGCGGGGCCACGCACGGTATTGCCGTTATCGGAGTATCCGGAAGTGCGGCTGAAGTTGTGCTCGTTTTACGGAGCGAAGAACAACAGCATCGAAGAAGCAACAGGTGGTTACGTACATACCTTTAGATTGTGTGGTGCAGGTGTTTGTTTTCGTACATAAGTAAGGTTCATTTTCCAATTGATTTCTTACCTGTAAAAGAAGAAAGAATATTATTTCTATTATTCACTATTCAGAAGGGTTGTTGTTTTTAGGTGTAATATAGAGCCCCTATAAGTCCCTATATAGTCTAGTAGAAGATATAGTTTTAAGCTGTAATATATAGACAA